>NC_051846.1:69331894-69436417 GCF_002237135.1 Teleopsis dalmanni | reverse complement strand
TTTTGGGAACTAGAGGAGATACAGCAAGGTTCGTCGGATCAAACACTTGAAGAACAGCAATGTGAGGAACACTTTAATCGATCTGTGGCAAGATCAACTGATGGTAGATTCGTTGTGAAATTACCATTCAAAGGAGAAGTCACTTCTTTAGGCTATTCGCAAAGATTAGCACAGCAACGTTTTTTCGTTGCTGTGCTGTCCGTTGAGACGTAGAAAGACGTCTCAACGGAGACCCTGAATTCAAAACAACATACAATAAATTTATGGAAGAGTACATCAACCTGGGACATATGAGTGTGATCAACCCAGATGATATAATCCATCCCTGTTATTTTTTGCCTCATCATGGAGTTCTTCGACCAGAGAGCTCCACCACGAAACTTCGAGTAGTGTTCGACGCCTCTGCACCAACTTCCACAAGCATATCTTTAAATGATGTGTTAGCTACTGGTCCAACTATCCAGGATGATTTATTCGCTATACTGACACGTTTTCGTTTATCTAAATTCGTTTTCACGGCCGATATCGAGAAGATGTATCGTCAAATTATGGTGGACCAAGATGACCGTCGATTCCAACTAATTTTATGGAGAAACAACGACAATGAGCCTCTTCGAACTTATCAACTTAATACCGTAACTTATGGGACATCGTCAGCACCGTATCTTGCCACAAAATGCTTGCAACGGTTGGCTGAAATTGAAGAAAGTAGGCACCCGACAGCTGCAGCTATCGTCAAAAGAGATTTTTACGTAGATGACGTCATGACAGGGTTCAACAGTATGTCTGAAGCATTACATGCACGAAACGAACTTATTAAACTATTGCACAAGGGTGGCTTTAAGCTTCGCAAATGGTGCGGCAATCATCCAAAATTAATGGAAGGGTTGCACCCATCCGACATAGCTGTACAACTAGACTTCAACACGATGGAATGCGGTCACATTAAGACATTGGGCCAAGTGTGGATCCCAACAACAGATGAGTTTAAGATACAGATCAACAAAAACGAACACGTCAAATATACTAAAAGAAGTATATCATCCGACATTTCTCGAATTTTCGATCCGCTTGGGCTCGTTAGTCCAGTCACAGTAGAAGCTAAATTGTTCTTGCAACACTTGTGGACGCTGAAACTTGATTGGGACGAAGAATTGTCAAACGAGCTAACCTGTCAATGGGTGCGTTACATGGAAAGCTTAAACTGTCTCAATAACATAAAACAGCCACGTCATCTTTTCGGAAACGAGATTCCAAAATCAACGCAAATACATGCTTTCGCCGATGCTTCAGAACGAGCTTACGGCGGAGTAATTTATCTACGTTCCATTACGCAGCACGGACAAGTGATTGTCCGCCTCCTTTGTGCTAAATCGAGATTAGCCCCAATCAAGAAATTAACAACCCCAAAGTTAGAACTATGCGCCGCTCTACTAACAGCACAATTATTAGCTAAGGTAAAAAATTGCATGCAGTTGACAGATACCACAACACATTTATGGACAGACTCGGAAATTGTGTTGGCATGGATCAATTCATCGGCAGCCTCCTACTACGCATTCGTGGCAAATAGGGTGACAAAAATTCTCGAAATTTCCAGCAAGGGCCAATGGCGACATGTTAGATCCAAGGATAATCCTGCCGACATACTATCGCGCGGCATTGAAGCATCCAAACTAAGCAGCTGCCACTTATGGTTTTACGGTCCTATGTTCCTGCATGGTCATCAGTCACTATGGCCTGCTCCATTCAAAGCCAGATCAGAATGTAAAGTGGAACTTAAGAGATCGATACATGCAGTAACAATCGATCCCAACAAACCACATTTCTTACACAATATCGATCATAAGAATTCCTTTTCCAAATTGGAAAGAATAACTGCTTATGTTATTCGTTGCACACAAATTCTCCGGAAGGCATCATTGGAACAAAACGAATGTCACTTATCCAGTGTAGAATTGACACGTGCTCGTCAAGTGATCATTCGCATGATACAAGACGAGGGATTAGCAGAAGAAAAAAATTCACTTCGTAAGGGCTTAGAAGTCAGCAAAACTAGTACAATTAAGGCTTTGTCTCCATTCATTGATCAACAAGGTCTTCTAAGAGTTGGCGGGCGGCTTCAATCTTCCTCACTTTCATTTGAGGCGAAGCACCCAGTCTTGCTACCAGATTGCCCATTAACAAGGCTGTTAATACAAGAGACTCATGTCCGCAACAAACATATTGGACCACAAGGATTAATGGCAATCATGCGACAGCAATACTGGCCACTCAAAGGAAAGATGACAGCAAGAACTATTATTCACAAATGCGTTATCTGCACCAAGGCGAAACCGACACTACTAAATCAAATCATGGGAAATTTGCCAACTGATCGCGTTGAACCAGCACGAGCATTTGTAAACTCAGGAGCTGACTTTTGGGGTCCAATATGGACTCATTATCGTATCAGGGGAAAACGTCCAACAAAAAGCTACGTGGCCGTATTTTGTTGCTTTGCAACAAAGGCCATACATATGGAGGTAGTCACAGATCTTACAACTGACTCATTCATCATGGCATTAAAACGTTTCATAGGAAGAAGAGGGATGTGCCGGAAAATATACTGTGACAATGCCACTAATTTCGTTGGAGCCAATAAGGAACTTGCTGAACTAAAAAATGCTGTGTTCGATGAAAGAAGCCAAGAAAAAATACAGGGTGTTTGCTGTTCGTACAATATCGATTTTAAGTTCATCCCACCACGAGCCCCACACTTCGGTGGATTGTGGGAAGCTGCCGTCAAGTCAGCAAAAAATCTATTTAAACGAAGTGCATCGAACGTCAGTCTTACATACGAGGAGTTAGAAACACTCATAATAGAAATCGAAGCGATTTTGAATTCGAGACCACTAACTCCGACGTCATCAGATGCTAACGACCTAACCGCCATAACTGCTGGACATATCTTAATCGGTGATCCCCTCACTGCAACAATTCATGTTGACGCGAAGCCTCTACATTTAAATTTAAAAAAAAGATATGAGCGCATTATCAGTATTAAAGACGACTTCTGGCATAGATGGCGGTCAGAGTACTTAAGTGATTTACAGCACCGATCAAAGTGGCAAAAGGTCCAAGACAATGTCAAAGTGGGCCAAATGGTTCTAATTCATGAAGATAATACACCGTCACTTCAGTGGCCGTTGGGGAGAATAGTAGAAACCTTCATAGGCCCAGATGGAAAAATTCGTGTAGCTAATGTGCGTACCAAAAATGGTATAATAAAACGAGCAATTCATCGACTAGCACTACTGCCGATCGATACAAGCGAACCAATCGAGCAAAACACATCCGAAAAACCAATATGCATAAATGAAACAATAACGGAGGCCCCTACGCCAACTGTTCAAGATAGTACCCCAAAAAAGCGGCGACGACTCAGCATAGGAAACGTTCTGCTAACAACTTTAATGGCCTGTTTTGTGACTACATCCCAATGCAGCCCAATCGTCGAGCAATTTACCAGACCTGGACTCTATTTCGAAAACATCGGAGCTACCAAAATCATATCAAGTCAGTGGAACATTGTAGTATACTACAATTTATCATCTTTTTGGATTGCCTGGGATTCGATTAGATCGACTACAGCAGCCCTTGATAACATTTGTCATCAAAGCGGTGGCCAATTTGCATGCGACAGGCTCGTAACCTTTTATGACCACTGGCACAGCGACATTGAAATGGAAAATGCCCTACTCAAATCCCCTATTGCAAGATCGAAACGGGGAGCAATAAATATTATTGGAAATGTAGCTAATTCCTTGTTTGGCGTATTAGACTCAAATTATGAAACAGAGATGAAACACCATTTGAGCCAAATCTACGACAACGAAGAATACCTTAACAAATTACTTAAAAACCACACATCAATTTTGGACGCAACACTAAACATCTTGAAACAAACTCAAGACGCCTCAAAACGGAAATTCACTGACTTAGATGCACAAATAAAGTTGATAATGTCAACTATCAATAATGTCAGTAATGCACTCGACAAAAGTGCATTATATTATACATTTACTTCATTGGCGTTGCAAGTACTAACGTTAACTCACAACTTCCAAATGCAACAACAGGCCTTAATAGACGCTATCACCGATGGTCATCATGGCAAGATTAATCCTCTACTCATATCCACTGATCAGTTTCGAAAGGAACTGCAAAACATTCGGACACACTTATCGCAAAATCTACAACTTCCAATAGAAGATGACAGCATCTTGGAGTATTTTCGACTCATTGAACTCAAGCTATTTAAAACGGATACACAGGTTGTATTTTCGCTACTACTGCCATTAGTAGATTCTGAAACATTTGAATTGTTCCAATTAACACCAATTCCAGCTGCAATAAATGGGTCACTTGTCATCATTAAACCTTTAACAAGATTTATCGGAATAAATTTGCATAAGGAACAACTGTATCCTATGAATAAGGAGTTGGTCGGTTGTCATGAGGTCAGCAACAACATCTATCTATGCTATCAACAACACCCAATTTATCGAGCAAACGCCGAAATAGGAAAATGTGAAATGGACTTGTTTCACAATAAAGACGCAACCAGCTGTCAACTTCAACGACTCGATCAAAATACCACTTGGTTCCAGCTACACAATTCTAATCAATGGATTTACGGCATGAGCACTCCTTCACCTGTCAACCTCGTATGCAACAACACAATACAGCACTTCACTCTGGATTTAGCTGGCCGATTCGAGGTTCAAGATAACTGTATACTGAAACACGAGCAATTCTTGATACGCGGACATCATGTATACAAAAGCAACATGCGACAATCATACGCTCGTTTCAACTCAGAACCATTACCTAATTCAACACACAAACTGCCAAAAATTTCATATAATCCAGCCGAATACACCGTAAGCCTAGATGAAATAAAACACCTACGTGAAGCTTTGGCATCAGAGGCACCGACGAGCTTCAACAAACATAATATTCACCATTACGTGACCAGTTACATAACTCTCGGCATACTAATAATCTTCATTCTAGTTGTAGTAGGATGCCGCTACAGACGATGTAAATCTCAACATCCCTCTCCGGCACCAAGAAGCCCTCAGAATTTCACAATCAACATTGAAGAATAATATTATTTTTATTATGATTATTATTGTTATATATGTCTTGAATTCTTCTAATTCAACGGGGGCAGTATGTTGACAAGTCAACGAACTATATGATAGACTTGCATTTATTTCCTAACCGAAACCAATGCCAAGGCTGACCGGTTCGTTGACTTCTTCTTTCGTAACAATGCAGTGCAAAGCAATTTGCTTGGAACTGCATTTTGCGAAGTCAGCAAATGCACTCCACGTTGTTTTAGAACATTTCATATTTTTATTTAAAAAATAATTTAATTAATTTTTATTGATTTTGCATTTTATTTCAATTGTATTGATTTTGCATTTTATTTAAATTGTATTATTTGCAATTTATAATTAATTTATTTTAATTATTAATTTTGCATTATTGTTAATATGCGTATCGGCAATTTATCACTTATATTTAAGAGGTAAATTGCAGATACATTTTTCATTACAATAAAGGTTTCTAACTAGCAAACTGCTTGTTTAATTGTAAGGAATCAATCCAAAGTTCGCGCACTTGAATTGGAGTTTCTCCTCTTCAAGATCCATTGAGTCGACGTTTCGTCTGCACTCAATTCTATCATTAGCATCTAAGCTATTGAGACGTTTTCATTAACAATTAAAAAAAAAATTTGATTAATTTATAATTATTCTACAGCTGGTTTATGATTTCATTTTAATATAAACACAGCAATTAAATTTGTTAATAAAACTTTCACAGCAAAGTAACAAAACTCCTGAAAAATATGCGATCATAAAATTCAAGTACGGCTTCTGATCAGTTGGTTAAGATGCGCTGACTCTGAGCTTTAAATTTGGCAGGACACGAGTTTTCGTAGTACTTGCAGTCTCAAAAAATTATTCACGAATACTATTTAGAACTATTTTCAAGACCATTGATGTTGAGCATTTGGCAATACTCGAAACAGCTGTATGGTTAGCTAAAAATTCAATTAATTAAAATAATATAAAATGAATTTTTGTTGTTGTAGTTTACTACTGTTCGAAAAACTTCTTTATTAATGAGTTTTTATAAAGATTTTTGTGAGATGCCAAAAATAATAAAGACATCAAATATAAAAAACATTTGAAAAGTTTAAACAATCAAACTATGTTACTGTTTTGTCAAAAGTATAGTTTTTCAACATTTTTTGCTGCCACAATAAAACCGATCCACGGCCAAATAATATTACTGGAAGCTCAGAAGTGTTGAAATCGTATCAAGTAAAAATTTTGCTTGACATTTCTTAACAAATTCAATACAATATAAAGAGGTATATTGCATCAAATATCGTTTTTTCTCGTTCGATTTAAATATACTTAACGTACGTACTTGAGAACTTATTTAAAAACAAATCAGTTGTTTGTTATTCGTTCTTTATGATTGTTTTGCCTATATAAAATATACATATATATATAAAGAGCGTTTATTTAGTTTTATTATATGCCTTTATTAAAGACATAATTAGATTAAAATTAGATATTAACTAATTCGTAATATATTAGTATTTATATTAAATGTATATGTGGCTGTTTTGTCACACAATATTTTTATTATAAAAGAATTAAGATATCACAATTTTTGTATTGTTATTATTAATTGCATCTCATTTACGCACTTTGTGCCTTGTTGTTTTTCAAAACAACGTTACTATTCTTCTTCTTCTTTTACGCTTAAGTTGGTTGTTGTACAAAATGAAATTATTCTGCATACGAGATGGCGCTAGAGCTTGTGTGGCGGATTCGCCAATCATACATGTTCATTATTTTTAATTTTTTAATTTTGCATTTAAATGAAACACCCTACACTTGAACAGCTGTTTCCAAGTTATTTCATTTCCAATGCGTTCCACTATTCTCAATAACATTGATATTCGCTCGTCATACACAAACAACAAAGGAAATCAGTCGATTATCAAGAAGATAATTAAAAAAAAAGTAAATAATACACGAAAATTGTTAAAATTTTTCAGTACAGAAACGAAATTTAACAAAATCGGAAGTCCGAACGGTAACGAAAAATAAAATTTAATAAATTTTGTGAATTTGTCTAATTAGATGAAATTTTCTTTTGCCTATAGCAGCGCAAAAGAAAATTTTCACCAAGCAGTAACCACTTGCTGGAGTTAATTGAAATGAAAAATCACGGCAGCGGAGTAGTGAATCGGGCACGTATCAACTCAAAAAGCCGTGCAACTCAAAATGACGTAGAACGACAAAGTGCCAGCAGTGGCGAAAATTCGCGCTGCGAAAGTGACGAGGAATACGTGAACAGTAGAAGTGCGACGGCGGGCGCTGCGCAGCCAAGGTCATCAGCAACTGCATTTGCCTCGCAAACGCCAACAACTGCTTCGATTGGCAGTGGCAGTGGCAGTGGCAATGCAGGAATCATGGTATCACCACATAACACGAATATAACCAATTCCGGAGACACCAGTGAATTCGTAGAGATGCCCGCATCATCGACATGTGTCGAAGGCGTCACTCCAATGTCCGTCTACAACGAAGAACGTATGCGACGCAAGCTGCAATTCTATTTCATGAATCCAATAGAGAAGTGGAAGGCGCGCGGAAAGTTTCCATATAAATTCGTGGTGCAGGTACGTGTGTCATCCAAATTTGTATATAATAATTTTCCCCAATTACGTGACGTGACGTGACGTGACTTTGAAAAAATTAAATTTAACGATTTTTTGTTTTTGTTGGATAATTGCAATGCGCAGATTTAAAATGAGATAACATGGAAAAAGTGTGTTGTGTAAATTGCACCAAAAATATTTTATATAATATATTTTATTTCCTATCATTGATTCGTAAAAAAATTAATTTTTAAATATTTATTTATTTAATAAATATTAATTTATTTTTATTAATTAAAACAATTAATAATTTTCAAAAGTTTAGTGGCATTCATGGCGGCTTCAGTAATGAAGAAGTTGGGCCAGGCCATTGAACGTTGATTTACGATCTCCGATTAATTTATTTTTCCAATTGACTTTTATCATTTATTTTCATAAAATTAAATTTAAAATATTAAAAACATAATCTCGAAATAATTATAAAAATCCATTTAGTAATTTAAACGACTTTCGTCTTCTCACTTTGAAGACGTGAGTAATACAGTCAAAAATCTTTAATTCGAACTTCTACAGTCGAATTTTCTATAACTCGAACTAAAAAGACTGCAACAGGGTTTTAGAGAGCAAATTACATACAATTCTTCTTCCATAACTCGAACTTCTATAACTCGAATAAAAATATTGTCACATGTCAATAAGAATCTGGGAAAGTGCATTCTATAAGTCGAATTTTAGTTTTAAGTATGAATTCATAATTGGTGTTAGGGGAAGTACATTTTTGCCAATTGCTGGCAGCGTGGTTTAACGTAAATATAATAATTTTCAATGGTACTCTTAACGATTATATTGAGCTTGAAATGAAATTTATACATCAAGCTTTCCTACAGATGACGCTATTATTGATCATTATAGCTCTGAATTAGTGGATCCGATTCTAAGCGAAACGGAAAGTAATGATGAGGGTTCGGTGGATAAAATTGTTCAAAGCCCTCCAAAAATGAAGTAAAAGACATTTAAAATTCTGAATTTTTATTTACAAACGAATGATACTCTAACTGATGATCACTATAAGGTTTAGAATAAATTGGAATCTTTTTTTACTGAAAATAATAAAAAAAAAAATTACAATCCTAAACCCTAATTTCTGAATGTTTCACTGCACTATAACTTCTGTGCTCTAATTGATTTCAAATAAACAAATATCTTAAAATGTGATTCTAGTTTCTTTCAAAAATAAAAAGAAACAAAAAAAATTATCTAACTCGAAGTCTCCTTAAATCGAACCTTTTCTTTTTAAAATTGGACTTCGAGTTATGGAAGTTTGACTGTATTTTATATATTTTTAATACTTAATTCAATAAAATCGACATATATAAAGTTTTTACTGTACTCACATCAGAATGCTCCAACATTAGTTTAATTACATTATTTGCAAAAAATTTGGTTAAATATTTTTTAATTTAGTGATTATAAATGATGAGTAACAATCTTTTAACTACAGTATATATTGCAAATTTTTTTGGGAGGTGTGGATTTTCAAATTAAAAATATTTCAGCAAATGAGTTAAATACTTTTTGTTCGATAAATAATTTTATGACATTAATAACTAAAAATAAATTGGCTCAATTTGGCTTCACGGAATCATCTTAGAAATGTGAACTTAAGCTCAAATTTTATACCTTTTTTTCTTACCCATGACTGTATGTGGTGAACACATACAGAATCCAGAGTTTTTTAACCTATATTTCACTGTGCGTCAATTAATTATCAGAAAGTTTCGCTGGTACGAATTGTAGTTATAAGTTTGAATATAGTTACCTCCTTGGAAGAAAGCGAGGTCTATCTAATACCACAGATGTTCTTTAGATGACAACATTCTGCTGCAAAAGCAACTCCACATCCAATAAAAGTAAATGTATACAGTCATTCCATCCATGTAAATATGGGTTTTATCGACAGCCACTCATTTTAATAAGCCAACCTATATTGATCACGATAGCCGAAGTGGCAGCTCCTGACCATGTGGTGTCAGATTTACACCTCCAGTCGGATACCGCATTCACTACCAGATATACTTCAAACAGTGTTGCATGGTGCTAAGTGGATTTAAGTCGCCTCTTACAACAGGTTGGATTCTTTTACCCCTATTCCGAAGCACAATGTGCGCATATACGAATGGTTGCTTCCATTTTCTGGAATTGTTGCTGACTTATACGCATAAGACAAAGACAATAATACGATCAAGACGAAAGCTTACGAAATGATTAAGCTAGGAATAAATTTTACGCTTAGAGTCATAATGGATCCGCTCCGCTTGTGAAGCGGAATGTGTGGCGGAAAGAAAGTTCAGGCAAGTGCGAGGAATGACGATGGTGCCTCTGCAGCCAAAGAAAGAAAACTACACTGCTTTGTGGCTTTATAAACTATCAATAACGGTTGGTTTCCTAATAAAAACTTGGAGAGTATTATCTACCAGGAGAAATTCAACAACCAAACTAAGGTGAATGGAGAGAATCGGGCCACGAACGTTAATGTCATGGCTCTTTCAGTGCGTTACTTGTATAAGAATATACCGTTGGGACAAGTCTTATTTTTATACCAGAGGGTGTGCTATTGAAGTTGCATATAGTCCCATCAAAAATTTTCTTCATAATAAATGAAGTACAGCTCAACCATGTCTGTAGCTGATAAAACATTTTTAGGTCTTCTTCACTCCAAAAATCACAATGTTTGTTATGAATGTTTATGGAGTTGAAGAATAACCGCAACTAAAATTGATCTATAATGTAAACCCTTTCCTTTTGACCTTGTATGCTCAAACTTTTAATAAATATTAGCATAATTTTGGTGTTATACCAAGGTTACTTTAATGGTGAAGATTTTGTCAAGGTTTTCATATAGAATTTGCTCTACATTTTCGATGTCTTCTACGCAAGCATCAGTGTTGGAAAAATCCAGCTTATGTAAAAGATATCTCAGGTTGCAGTGAATTGTTTAGTGTTTTTTTTATCAATAAAGTTATTATAAAAAAAGTGTGCCACAAGTCTTATGATATGGACCCATGTCAACTATTTTACAAAAGGTACTTTTGTTTTATCTAAATCAGTGTTTTAACATTCTAATGTTTTCAAATACATTTTAAATACTACATGTGTTAATTTTTATTAATGATTATATCTGGTATCATTACTTTCATTCTCATAGTCGTCATTGTCAAAAAGTCCGAAATTCACGTGTTCAATTTTAATTCAATTAAAAACTTTAATTTTTCTCATGTTTTTTTTTTTTGATTCTGTAAATTAGTGCATTGCCGTGAATGTCACTAACGCTTTTAAATTCGTGAATAATTCAATTTACGTCAATTAATCGTAGTAAAGATATCGCGCGTATATCTAAGTCCACTGTGGGCATTACTTGTACTCAGTGTAGTTTTTTGAGATAGGTTGTATGCTTGAACACCTTTGGTTATTACTAATTTTTACAACTTGAGGTATTACTTGCCAATATTTTGTGCTGATAATATTTATGTCCCCAGGTTTCTCATAAAAGAAACCTTTTTATCGTATCAATGTTCCAGACAAACAATTTTGTTTAAAGGGGAAATACAAACTATATTATTAATGAAATTCTGAGAAAATCAATTGTATAATATTTATTATTATTTTTACCACTCAATTGCGCTGTTTAAAAGCTTTCAAGAACTCGAATTTTTTTATTTATGAGTCTTAGATATTTTTAATTAAAACTTGTTTTAAGGCCTTCAGTTAACAAAGTTTCAATATTTAAATATATTTATTTAAAAAAAGTAGAATTATAAACAAAATAGTATTTCTTATCGTTTTCGAAAAATAATATATTCACACTCTTCGAATGAAATAGCTAATTATACAATTTTCCTATATTCATCTAGACATTCTGTCTACAGAAGATAACAATAACTTGAACTCATAATATAATAGATAATTTAATCAAGCTTAAGCGATGATCGTTATTTAAATGTACATCTCGAAATGAAATGTGTAGTACTAATATGTGTTAAAAATATTTAGTCAGCACAGAGTATTCAACTTAAGTAACTTAAATCTACACAAAACAAACTCAATAAATATTTAATACTCTATAAGGGACAAATCAATATGCAATATAGTTAACATTTATTGTTATTCATTCGACATTTAAACGTATATCAAACTAAATAATATCCAACCCAAAATACATAAATAGTTAAACATTAGGAAAAACAACCTAAAAGAGGATCTCCACCCGCTTGGCATTCGGTAGAACGCGTCGATCCATCTAGGTTTATTCTTCATTAAGTGTCTATTCGACACAATGGTTTCCATCTTCAAAATAGAAGGTATATCTCTTCAAAACTCTTAGACTCCTAACAGTTAGAATAAAAAACAAAATTATATAGCACAAAATATCTACAGCTCAAGATATAAGTGAAGTAATCTTCAGTGAATCAGTCTGCCATTGGCATGTGGGTATCAACGTGATCTTATGGTATAAATAATTTAAATTTTTGACAGCTTGTGAAGTAAGAATCTTTTTGACATCAAAATTTTTAACATTTATTTTATTATCTTTCTTGCATGTCTTAACAGCTGTGAACATCTATTATTGTACGTTTTACCAGGTTCCAAATAATTTCTTAGTTTTGTTTCCAATTGCATATGTTGTTACTCCATTGTTAATTAAAAAAAATATTAAGTTCAAATTTGTAACAAATGACTCTGCTTATTTACGTTGTGGAGAAAATATAGAACACTCTTCATTTGCACTTTAATAATTTTAAACTCAGGCCGTATGCATTCGACATTCGCAAAGTAAAAATATAGAGATTTTATCTCTCTTCGTTCCGTTCAAACAGGAATTATAGCGACCGCATCTCCACAGATTGCTTGACAATTATTCGAGATAATTGTGAAGGACTATTTTATTCTCTCTCTCTCCCCTCTCTTTTCTCTCTCTTCCTTTTCTCTCTCTTCCTTTTCTCTTTCTTCTTTCTCTTTCCCTTCTCTCTATTTTCATTTTCTTTTAACTTTGTCTTTTTTCTCTCTTTTCTTTATCTCTTCCTCTCTTTTTTCTCTCTCTTCTCTTTCTTTTCTTCCTCTTTTTTCTTCTCTTCCTTTTCTCTCTCTTTTCTTCCTCTTTTTTCTTCTCTTCCTTTTCTCTCTCTTCTCTTTCTCTCTTCTCTCTCTCCTCTCTCGCTCCCCTCTTTCTGTACCAACCGTTTACTCTCCCTCTCTAAAATTTAACCGACGCATCTTAATATGTGTCTTTTGTTCTTTTTGTGTTGTGCTCTACCTGTTATTTTTCTAGTGTCATCTTAGACGTCCGTTATTTTTCTGGTGTTATCTTAGACGTCATGCTACATATATCCTCGTTTTTTTCAAATTATTCATGCTATCATTTTATCTCCCTTGATAATTTTATAGAGCATAGAATGTTAATATTGTACAATGAGTTATGTGTGTTCATCGGCAAAGACTTCCTAGATTAAAATTAGTTTTACTGTAATTATTTGTCAAATCTAATAATAAAAATTAATTGGTCTTGATATGTTCAGATTCCCTATTGTAATGGCCGTAGCTTAAGTTTACATATTAAATAAGGTACTATTTAATTAAAAAAAGTTGATTCTTAAAGCTTAAGGCAGCACTAACTCTTAAGTAACGATTGTAAAATTGTCTGTTTTATACACTTTGGCATAATGTGTATGTAAATACTATATATATATTCGTAATTTTCGTTGTAAATTCGTAACTGTTTCTAATTTCGAATATATTAAACTGTAAATACTTAATATAAGGTTTCCTGCATTTTAACGAATGTTGTCGTTTTCGGTACTTAAAATAAATGAACAAATGCACTAAAAAAGTGTGGGAATAGCGTTTATATTACATAAGACAAGAAAACAAACTAATTCACACTGTTTGCTAAATATACTCAATTCTGAATAATTTATTTTTTATGTTTTTTAAAATTGCAGTAAAATTCTATTGTTTTTAAACAATGTAATCTTTTTAACGAATTTTCATACTTTTGAAGTAGTGCGCTTAAAAATGATTTAATTGCATTAAGAGATTTGCTTATATAGAAAACAATTTATATAAAATTTATTAATATGTATGTAATTATAAATTAACTAATACTGTTAAAAAAATGTACTCATATCTCCATCAACACATGTAAATACATGATAGGCATATATATGATAGAAAGTGACTTTTTCATTTTTTTATTTAAATATAAAACTATTGTTTAAAATAGTTTTATACCCAAGCTTATATAGATTTGGCAAATCGGATGCAAGTATTATTAAGTTACTTTATACTAAAATTATATATA
This sequence comes from Teleopsis dalmanni, assembly GCF_002237135.1. Lineage (NCBI taxonomy): Eukaryota > Metazoa > Arthropoda > Insecta > Diptera > Diopsidae > Teleopsis > Teleopsis dalmanni. Next base: position 69,422,330 of record NC_051846.1, on the reverse strand, counting down.
AATGATTTATAGGTTTGATAAACCTATGAAGCAGGATCGAATCCTTCTTATTAACTAAGAAAGCCGTTTTGATTTTAAATTATAATATGTTATAGTGTGTAATTGATAAAAGCAAGTATCTGGTCAATGCTAATGCTAAAAATATCGCCGAGTATGTTAAAAAATGAGGCGCCCAAAAACTTTAATCTGGTTCTAGACAAGCCTTTTCTTCGTGCGCTAGTAGGCATGTACTACAGGAGATACTACAAGGCAGGCCGAGCTTTAGTCGGTGCTGTTCTATAGTCCAGTGCCCGTTAAAATATATATTAACTTAGATACTTTCGATTTGAATCTGTGTATCAAGTTGAAGGTTCTACAATTGGAGTAAAGTGGCCAAGTACCTCTTGATGTTGCTGTTGAGGAAATATGAGCTCACTTTCTATTTGCCTATCTCAAAAAATAATTATAAGTCAGGTTTCGGCTATGGCTAGCAGGACCAGGGCTAAATGATTTATACTGTATACTGTATGAAAATTTTCAATTTTATATTCTGATGCTGTGGAAACCTAATATGTGTAATATATGCGTTTTATACGAATATATATAGTTTATAGATTAGAGAGAAATAATACTCATTTTATTATTTCCGAGCAATTCCAAAGAGTTATTATTTTTTTATGTGACCCTTTCTACTTGAAATATTCGACGTTCGTATATGTATGTGTGTTTTTCCAAACAATTCTGGAATTTATTTCAAACCTATATTGAAAGGGGTTTAAATAACAATTTGGTTTATATAAGTAGAGTTATTCTGAAAGAGAAAAGATTTGTGTCGTAAGCTTTCTGGGAATTCTTTTGCTTGTTTGTATTCTTCTGCTGTTCTTAATATTCAAACTTTTCGTATTTATTGTGCCTAATTCAATTAATATTTTTCCACTGCGCTCTTATCAAGTGTAAATATACTTGTCTAATCAGTAATAGCAAGTAGTAAAAATAAGTCCACAACACAAGAACAAGCACAATTAGCATGAATACATCGTACTTAAACAAGGTATACGTATTATTTTTATCTTTATGAATCAGTTTAGACTAATTTTTAAGTACTTTGGTCTCGAATGATTTTAGTTTCCTGTCGTACTACCCCCCAACTTAATTCTATTGTTTGCTGTAGTCATAAATATATTATTCCATATTTATTCTAGATTAAAAATTTTAATATTTTATAAGTAACCCCAATAGCTTAGAAAATATTCAATTTTAAAAATAGTAAAACTCAGTTTCATTCAATAAAAATATTTGTTTTGTTTTAAAAATATTTGTTTTATTAATTTTAAGTTGTCATGGAATTTCTTTGTGTCATTGTTTTTGTAATCTTTTTCAGAATTATCAATATTCTATTTTATACAAACTATATCAAGTTACTAAGCAACATTGTACACCCATAGAAAAATTGCAGATACGTAGATGTTTTTATTATTGCATAAAAAAATTTAGGTTCAATTAGGTACAATGTGCGTGTCTTATATAGTACTTTCTTTAGAAAATAGTTGTCATATATTTAGATCTCAATATAATTTTATGAAGTATTTTGTTTTCCATAAAATTTAAGCAATGATACTTAAATATATATAATGTACTCAAATATTACGTATCGTTCCCTACTTCGGTTAGACAAGCAAACCTTATTTAGATATACTAAGTTATGCGATAAGTTCGCTATAAATATATCATACAGTTGTCAACACTAGGACGCCAAAACTTGGACTTAGATTTAATTACTTCATCTGTTATGAGATAATGTATAATTCTGACGCTGACACAGTCAAAATATGTCAGCATCTTTTTCTTTTAAATATGGTTTGAAGATTATCCTTAACATGAACCAAATCGAAACTCAAATTATTAGCAACAGCATTGACCCTTTTACAAAGGATCAGAAGAGTTAAAAAGTAAATAATAAAATGGGTTTTGCGTATCATTCCACTACAATATATGAGGCTCGGACTAATCACCATGACTCTGAATGGATATAATAAGCTGTATAAGTGGTATGCAACCAGCGCAGTAGTTAGCTGGTATCCTAAAATTAGTTAAAGAGATATTAGCCTAAGTTTTTTGACAGGGGATTAGTCGTAAACAGGTTACCCCGTGGAGATATAGTTCCGCTGAAGTTTTGAATCATGTTTGTTACCTGTATATGTAAAGATTAGTTGGTGAGTGGTGGGTTCAAAGACTATGTCAACCCGCATTCTTAGTGACTTCTAGAAGAGTTGCTTGTATTTACCTACTTTCAGAGACACTATGATGTACAAAAAACCATTCAGACTAGCTGGTCGTGATCCCTTCTCTTTTTTCAACCGGGCTACGGCTTACAGGGAGAAATCCGTTTTATAGAGAAAGAAATCATTTCCCACTAACCCAACGCTTCTGCACAGCTTAAAAACTATTGCTAAAATTAGTTAAAGAATATATGAATTGTTACTACAACTAATCCATATCGATTTTAATCAAATAAAAAGGATCATTATGCAGACCTTCCAGAAAACCATTAAAAACATTGAATCCATATAATTAAGAATCAATCGAATATTTGTACAAAATTTATACTAAAAAATTATAATTTTTGCCAAGTAATAATCAGTTTAATTATTTCCTTTCCATGAGAGTATTGTATCCTACAATCTAATATACTCTTCGGCTCTCTATTCTGATATCAAATCTTGTGTTTTACACCAACTTGATTGAAATAATAACGTCCATGTTTTTAAGGTTTCTTTAAACATATGATTCAAATAATATAAACAATGGAACGGTTCTTTTACGAAGGAAAGATAAACTACATTGTGGGATTATCTGCAATAAGAGTCTGATACAATCGGAATAGTAGTTTTCGAGTTTAATGTACAATTCTTCGCCTACCTTCAATTAATTAAAGTAGCTGATAAAAACATGGATGAAAAAATACTTGTGTATCTTACCATAATATTCAAGTTACTGTTGTATAAACTTGACACTTTATCATCGCATTCAAGTTACTGCTGTATAAGAATATACTCTATGGGAACCTGTATTCACGTAATGAATTAAGACTTGCATTGGTAGCAAGAATTATCCAAGTCCATGGTCCTATAAGTGACGAAAAAGCTTTATGGAAATGCTATAGCCACAAACTATGGGCGATCTACCTCGAATCGGAATTAGTTATAAAAAAAATATCAGTAGACTCCTGTGAACGGGTTATGTAGTTAGTATTAATGAGGAGAAGCCTGATCGAAAAATCTTTTGTGAGATATTTTTGTGATGCTGATCATGTCTGCACTAGTGCCAAAGTGAATAACATCGGCTAGCATTCAGAAGAGAATCCAATTATAATATAAGGAAATAATTAATCAATATTAATGAAACGTTAGTATCAAGCAGCAGCTTAGAGTCCAAAATAATGCATTTTAGAAAAATGCTTGTATAAATGACGGATTAAAAAAATTAATAGAAAAGATGTTTCAATTAATACATGAATTTTATGGAATCCTGTGGCTTTGAAAAATGTTAATCCGGAAACAGAATAAACATTTGTACAAGGTACTTCGATATATTTATAAGCTTAAACAATTGTAAAATAAACCCCAATTGATCTTGAAACAGGCCAAGATTGGACACCAGATATGGTGCCGATAATTATGAATTATTATCAAAAATGTCTCTGATCAGTTTTCTAATATTAGTCAGTGATAAATGATCGAGGATGTACAATCATATAAAATGTGATAAAAAATCCAATCTTCAACTACGCATGAAGGCATTATATGAGATAACCTAGTGACAAACTCATCTCTGTTATACTGAGAAGCGTCGTGTCTTTATAGTTATAAGGAATCGGTTCTTTACCCGAAGCCGACGTTTTTTGGTAAAATTGTTAGAGTACTGATAGAGAAGTACTATATATTAAGTAATAGAGAATATTATACTTAAGATAAAAATAAGCTCCTCCAAAAATTATATATTGATTACTTAAAAAATCTTACGAAAGAAATTCAGTTAAAGTGTTTTTCAAACTCTTGATTCTCCTATAAATAATTATTTAACTTTAATTCTTCAAATGACTATCACATTATTTATTAATAATTAAAATAAATAAATGTTATATTATTAACAAACATATTGTTATAAATTCTTGCTAACATGCAATACTTAAGCAAATAAAGAAAAGTAAATTTTATATAAAATTGGCTTTGTTTAAATTAATAATTTGTTATGCGATTATGTGATTCATGTGTGTACTCAAAACTTCAATTTAATATCGTTAAGCATTTTAGTCAATAATATTAATTGAAAAATTTATTTTAGTGGGTGAACTCATAAAAGGCAGATAAATTTTGTAATTTTTGTTGTCGGACATTTGACAACAGTCAGATACATTAACATTTCCAGTCTGATATGTTAAAGGCTTAACTAACATTAGTTTTAAGTCCGGAAATGTTTATTTTTTCATTACTTGTAACTCACATATTTGTTTGTTTTAACTAAATTTCATATTAAGTCATATTTTATATATTTAAACCTTGAGTAAGCAAAAACAAAAATTAATAATTATAATAAATTACAAATATTGACTGAAAATTTTGTTAGAAATAATTATGCTTTTGGTATGGCTTTCAAATAAATAATATAGCATTGGTTAGGTTAACTATTTTTTCAACATTTTAAATCAACTTCTCTTAATGATTAGTTAAAATAAAACGATTGTATATATATACATATTATTATTAGAAGGAAAACGACAATGTATGAGATATAATCCTGTAAAATCACGACTATTGATATACATAATATAATATGTTTATTCTCAAGATCACAGATGTTATTTAGGTCAATGAAAACCATGTTTTTGTAGGTGCTGATATAATTACCGAGTTTTTGCATATCACAAAATTTGTAGATGTTAGTGTCCTTTACTCAATACTTAATCTGAGTTTAGTTCTATTTAGACTGACAAGTCTCTCAATATTATTATTTAATTGAATCAGTTGTTTGAATAGCAGTAAGCTTTTGAAATTGGTCCAAATCTCTTACAAGCAGGTTTTATTCAGTATTTTTAAGTACAGGTGAAGTCTAACAGATATCCCGCAAAAAGGGGACTGGCTCCACGAAGAAAAGTAAAGTACCTTCTGGTCTCTGGTACTTTGTATTAATCTGCTTAGATATCATATTTTTGTAGCTTTAGAGCAACTTGGATTTGGTGGTCTAAGGTTATAGAAAATTTGTAGCTGTATATATAGTAGCGCAGGCGTTTTTTTTATCAACTTTTTAGGCGTTCTATAGTATAAGTTTCAATAGCATCCAATATTGTCTAAAAAACTATTGAAAAATTTCCCACTAGAGTCGTTGGGATGAATTTAGGTTGTAGACAGTCATAATTCATTTGCTCTCCAATTTTGATCTAATAGTAAACTAAACACAAGTATTGGGAACTATATAAAACCCATGTTGCATATTTCTTTCCAACTCTCTTTCCTTTGTAATAACAGCAAAATAATAATTGTCACTTAAAGAAACACATTATAGGTATGGTTCTTTGATAAGTTCGGTGGGTACATAAGACCTATTTGAATTAAATATTGGTTTGACTCAAACTATAAAGCATAATCAAGTAAAAAGCTTTTACAATTTTCTGTGTCACTACTAACAGAGACGGAGGGTCGTAATAATTAATCGTTAAGCTTATTAATGATAAACTCAACATATGAAATAGTCGACTCTTTAATACTGGGTTAACAGTCTTTATGGTGGGCACGATGACAGTCTTTAGTATAAAAAATCTACGATTCTTTTAAGCAACTCTTTAGCTTATATTTTAAAAGATACAAATGTTTCTGTTAGTATTTAGTACAGAGTAGCAATATCGCTTATAATCTAATAACCTCACTAGTATTAATTGGAACGATCCTATGCGTGACATTCAATATAAACCGGTTCAATTTATCTATCATTTGTAGGCATTTGTAGAGTTTTTGACTCTTAAAATGTAGCATGTTAATAATATTTATTATAATGGACCTTTGGGTCCTGCCGTAAAGGTGTTGTTAACCTATCCATCTAATGAATGAACCTTTCTTACATAATCAGTCATTTCTGCTAGTACCCAGTTTTCTTGCAGAGTAACTTTTCGAAAAATAAAAAATATATATTCAATATATATGATTACATACATTATTACATATATTATTATATATATTTTATTATTTATTATATATATTAAACTTTACTATATATAGTAATTACGCAACTAACTTAAATTAATGTTGAAGTGAACCCCTACACTTCACTAATGCATGCAATTAAACTCTTATCTTAGCATTTAAATATATATATTTTTACACAAGTTAAACACAGTAGAGTTTTTAAAGCAGGGCGTTTATTTATATATATTGTACTTTATATAGCACGTTTTTATAAACTCATATATCTTGTTTTTAATTATATATCATTAATTTCTTTTCTTCTTACTTTCAGGTTGTCAAAATAGTTTTAGTAACGATGCAATTATGTCTGTTCGCGCATTCTCGATATAATCACATAAATTACACATGGGACAATAGAATTGCATTCTCGCATCTTTTCCTCAGAGGTTGGGACTCCTCTCGAGAGGTGGACTCCTATCCACCATCCGTTGGTCCATTTGCTTTATATGAAAAACAGGATTTTTTCGCTACCATAGACTATGCAGTAGTTGGTTATTCTGCGGTTAATCGTTCCATTGGTCCTTACGATTATCCCACACCAAATAATGAAATGGCTTCAATGAAACTGTGCCTTTACAATTACCGTGAGGGAACTATTTTTGGCTTTAATGAATCGTACATATTCAATCCAGAGATTGAAATGCTTTGCGAATCGTTGCCACCAAATGTAACAACGATCGGCGTGGAGAATTATTTAAAACAACGTAATGTGGAAGTGAGCTTCTCTTCGCTTGTCAAAGCCACACTAGTTTTTGCTATTAAAACTGTGAATTTCAAAGCGTACGGTGGACCTTTATCTGCGCCTGATTGTTTTAAGTTTGATATAACTATTTTCTTTGACAATCGCGATCATGATGGACAAATGATGCTGTCCCTGGACGCAGATGCCACACGTTTACACTGTAAAGGCGATGTAGATTTTATTTCCGATGCTGAGTTCGACGCAATATTGCGAAGCATTTTGAATATTTTTGTGCTACTCGTTTGTTTATTATCCTTTGCACTTTGCGCACGAGCACTTTATCGTGCTTACCTATTACGTTGCCAGACCGTCAACTTTTTCCGCGTGCATTTTAATAAGGAATTAAGTTTTGATGGGCGCATAGAGTTTGTTAATTTCTGGTATGAAATATCAATCTTATTATTTATCATGTATTAACATTTATCTTACTTTCAGGTATATAATGATACTCTTCAATGATGTGCTGCTCATACTCGGTTCAGCGCTTAAAGAACAAATTGAAGCTAAATATGTCGTGGTGGATCAGTGGGATACTTGCTCATTATTTTTAGGCATTGGCAATTTGTTAGTTTGGTTTGGTGTGCTACGGTATTTGGGATTCTTTAAAACCTATAATGTAGTAATACTCACATTGAAAAAAGCAGCACCAAAAATTCTGCGCTTCCTATTAGCTGCTCTGCTAATATATGCTGGGTTTGCATTCTGTGGTTGGCTCATACTTGGACCATATCATATGAAGTTCCGTTCATTGGCAACAACTTCCGAATGTCTTTTCGCACTCATCAATGGTGATGATATGTTTGCTACATTTGCCACACTCTCCAGCAAATCAAGCTGGTTGTGGTGGTTCTGTCAGATTTACTTGTACTCATTTATATCCCTGTATATTTATGTGGTGCTATCATTGTTTATATCCGTCATAATGGACGCTTATGATACGATTAAAAGATATTATCGGGATGGTTTCCCGATTTCGGACTTAAAAGAATTTGTGGGTACATTATCTGAAGATGATCTCACATCCGGTGTATTTATGAATAATATGGATGATTTTGAGCAAAGCAGTTTTTCCGATGTAATGCGTAAAATGTGCTGTTGTGGCGGGTGTCGTGAGTCTACGCGGCCCAATAGTGGACCCACTGGTTATACCAGTTTGACGAGTATTATTAAATGAAAACGGTCACGAAATGTTAGAGATGATCAGGTTATTTTAAGTGCAGGTTAGTTGCATTTTTATTGCGTTGTTTTGTGTTAGTTCATTGTTTAGTTTTTGAATTTAGCGTTGTTGGTAAAACAATGTTTTTTGTATCTTTGTTATTTGTAAATTTCGTTATGTATTTAGTAAATTAACCGAATATGAAAAATTATAATTACCAAAGTATTTGTTTTTTTTTCGTAAAAGTTATTATAAATGAAAGCCAACTGCTTAAGACTAAAAGCAAGCATGCCTCAATATTTAATAAGAGACAATATACGACAATACGTAAAATTATATATAAATAAAAATTGATAGAACGTAATTAATATATTTAATTAAAATTAAAAAAATAATGATATGATATATATAATGATGCAATATTTCGTATTGCGACCATCTCTATTAAAAAAATTCTTCTTATATTACAACCTAAGGTTTTTAAAACAAAATCTGTTAGAAGTTTTCTACTCTCCCCAAGCTTTTAGTTCTTTGGCGTTATTTCCAATGAAAATAAATCGTAAAAAAATATATTTATATGTAGTAAAAAATAGTAACTTTTTGTGAAAAAAAAAATTGTAAATAGAATATTAATTTCATTTATATTGTATATTCCCACCTTCTAAGTTTTGTACCTCCCTTTGAAATGTTGAATATATAGATATCTCACAATTAAATACCAAACAACAGAATTTAATAATTAAATGACATCAATAAATAAATAAGTATTTATGTAAATAAAAAATAAATAAATTATAAAATGCATGTTTTGTGCAAATTTTTATATGTAATTAAGTACGTATGATATTATAAGGCATATAATGATGAAAATAAAATATTTTAAAAAGTGTGTAAAGTGAAGAACAATAATATTGTAACTGTTATACAAAAGATATTGAAAGATACTTCCATATTCAATTATAATCTATATAATAATATTAATATAAAAAGTATAAATAATGGCAAAATTTTAGATATACGCTTTGTTAAATATATTTTAAATAAAATAATAAAAATAATGATAATATATATTTTATGAATAAAAAAAATATTGTTTCGAACATCATTTGATAATGGCATTAGTATATTCAATATATATAATATATATTGTGTGTTTGTGTTAGTATTTTTCGAAAACAAAATAAGTCTTTGGATAAAGCTAATTTCACAACAAAAATAATACAATTTTTAAACTATATAGTTAAGTTTTTAATAAATTTACATCTGTGCCATATAATATATGAGATTATGAGAATAATGGTGGCGTAAACCAATAACTTGTACTTCCTAATTTTTAAAAACAAGCTATCATTTGATAATTAAAATTTTTATATTAGAAAATTTTAAAATAATACTTTGAAATTATGACAGTATTAATATTTTTTTACCTTTGTTGGTTCGTTCATAAACATATAATGCATCAATATTATATATAATATAAATAATCCTTATCATATGTTTGCATATTCAGTTGATATAATTATCCGTCCTGAGAAAGACGTAGAAAACAACTTCGAAACGGCGACATTTATATAGAAAATAATTATATAAAATAAATTTAAAATAACAAACTATAAAACAATTACTATATTTATTTAGAAGTTCACGCAAAAATAAAATATGAAATACAAACACATAATCTATTAAAAGTGAATCAGATAAATAAATAATATATCAGTTTTAATAAAGAGCGTTCTGGATTTTTTTTTTTTTGTTGAAGTAGAATAACAAAATAAATCATTAGCAATTCTTCACATAACTTCCAGAGCGTGAACTAACTTAATTTTTATTAAAACGTTGTGTTATTGTTTCCGGTATTCATTAATAGATCATGGCTTCCTGAAAGGCAGCTAATACTAACCTGCCACATTTTCGCTGTCTGGCTCTCTTTAAACAAATCGGTAACTCCTTAGGAGATTTTTACTTCAAGTAATTGACAAATCTGATTCAACATTACTTTTAAGATTTCTATTGGATATCGGATGGTTACGCTAGAACTTGTTATATCACTGTTTTGTTTTTTTCATATAAAGGATTAATTCCATAGGAGTTAATATATTTTAACGGATTCACAAATCTGAATACAGTTGATCTAACAAGAGCTTTAAGTTTTCTATGGGATATCAAATTTTGCCACTAGAGAATGCTGAGAAAGCACAGAAAATGTCTCCAATGAAATGCTTGCTAAATTCTATTCTATTTAATATTCAGTTTATAGTCTACAAAATTGTGTTAAATATTAATCTGCAATTAAAAATTGTATTTAAGCACATATAGATCAATGCATTTAATAGGCTGTCAATAATATAATTTTTAAACTTACCTATGTCAAATCATTTTTGTTTTTTGGTATATAGCTGTGACACATGACTTCTTCTTATATTGAAGAAGTTTGCAATTTCTTAATATCTCAAAATCTTAATATTACTTCATTCACTAAGAAGCCTATACTGTCCTAACTAATAAAGTTCTTAAAACTGTAATCAGTATGTGTCAATATATACACTTAAACCTTTATTTCACTTTTGTTTTTGCGGATTTTATAACCCTATGAAATTGATAATAAAAACAACACTATATTGTTAGCAGTATAAGTAAGAATGGTATAAGATCTATTTTACTACTCCTAGAAAGAGTATCTTAAACTAATCCAGACAATTTTAAGTTATTGATAAATATAACAATATAGATTGATTCAGGATCCTAAAACTCATTCCATCTGCCTTAACCCATTTTGAGATTCTAGATTTATTTCCTAAAAATCGCATGGCACGTGAAGATAAGATCGGTAAAAGATTCGTTTTGCATGTTAATTGGTGATAAGCCTAAATATGTTCAAGTTTAGAATCTAATAATTAGATCACTCGAAACTTATGAATGTTTTCCTATAAACACGAATGAACTATTTGCATTACCTAAGATTTTTGATATTAGTCCAAACCTTCTAAAACTATTTATATTGGATGTGTTTAAGTATTTATGTAGATTGATAAGAGTATATCCCGAAAAAAAGTTTCGGATCCTATGAAACGATTTAAAGAACCTTAGCTTGGTAGTTTAACCGAAAACTACGTTGATTTGTTGATTGTAATAGACTATGTATTTTGGAAATACAAGTTCCTACTTTTATTATGTCGAAAATTTTGATGAGTTGTTTCAATCAAGGCGCATTTGGATTCACTGATTATACTCATTGTAAAATTCGTTTTAAATTTTTATCATCCTGCAAATCCAACTTAATTTTGGATTGATTATCCAATCACAAGTTACTTGATTATCCAATCACTAATCACAAATTAGTTAAACAATTTATAGAAGTATGACAAAAAAATTTAATACCTTTACAGAGTCCTATCTTCGAAATACAAAATAATACTAGAACCATGAAATGGGTTGCTTACTCATTTAACACCTTTCATTTCAAAATGTTTTTATATCATTTATATCATTTATTTCTTCTTAAATAAGGAAGGGTTTAGCAAATTTACTAAAATTTACCTACTTCCTATTCCTATACTTCAGAGTCGTTAAAAATGTTATGTAGGTATGTAAGATAATGCTATCTGCTCTAAACTATTTAGAATGTTTCTTCTATAAAAGAGTTATATTAATTTTTTCTCAGATCACATCGACTCGTAATCACTTAAGAGAATTTTTTTAATGTAAAACAATAAAATTTAACTTCAATAGCACATTTTGTACATTTCTTCATTTATTTTGTTTATATTATTAAATATATTTTATATTTTAATTTAATTTAAATATGGCAAAAAGTTTAACATAGATAATATTTTTTCTTTCAACAAAACTAAAAATGTTCAATTATGGTTTTCTTTTATTTTCTTTCAAATTATATCATTTTACTAAGTATTTTTATATATATTTTCATTTTTTAAAATACACACAATACAATACAAACATACATCATACAACGTACATATTACATATGACATAAATACATTAATTTAAATTTGATAAATTTTTAATTTTTAATAAAACTATAAGTAAAATAATTTTATATTTAATTACATTTAATATTACAAACTTCTGACTTAAAAACTAGAAAACAATTATTAAATATTTAAATATTAAAACTAAATACAAACATTTACACATTACTTACAGATATTACGACTACATAAACTTATATATAAACAATTATGATATTTTTTATAAAAAATTTTAACAAAATTTTTATTGAATTTTTTTCTTTTTTTTTTGAAGCCATTAATTTTACATATTTTTTATATGCTGCATTATAAGCATATAAAAACATGTCCATTTATTTCAGAATTTTTATATAAATATAAAAATAGTTGCATATTTCCATATATCTTTTATTTTTATAATTTTGAAGAAAATTACATTTAATATTTTCATGTGATTTATTAGACATAATATTTGATACACACATATATAAGATATAACAAAATATTATTTTTAAAATATATATTACATATATGTGTGCGTTTCCTAAACATATATAGTATCAAGCAATATTTAAATTTATTTATTTTTATATTTATTTATTTTTATTTATAATGACATAAAATCTAAAAATGATTGCAACAATAAAAAATGAATTTTTTGCTCTTAAAAACAAGTAATTAATTTATAATTTTTGTTCATTAAATAAAATTTTTAATTTTTTAAAATTAATTAATTAAATAACATTCGTTATTTATTTTTTGTTTTTATATATGAATATATAATTAATTTAAATTATATATTTTTATATATTGTATTTAGTTATTTTGTTTATTTACTTTTTATTTTTTTCTTTTTCAATTAAAACTAGATTTAAAAATTAAAAAACTATGCAAAATGTTTCTTTGTTTGGTGAAAAAGTCTTATAATTTTCATAAATATATATTTATAGATATATTTATTTTTTATTTAAAAAGCAATTTATTTTTATTTTTTGACTTATATATTATATAGATGTATATTTAAAAAAAAATTTTTTTAACTTTTATGCATACTGAAGTACTATTCTTTTATTTATAAATAACTATGAAAAACTAGTCTGGTTATTTTGACTAGATACAGTTTTATATTAATTAATTATTAAATAAATATATTTATTATTTTAAAACTCATTAAAAATATTATTGTTAAGCATTTGTGTACATATATAAGCAAAAGCAGAAGATTTTTTCATAGGGCATTATATGCTATCCCTTTTCTATGACTGCAGAAAACAAAATTCTCTTCATAATAATTTAAAATATTTTCTTGTTCAAAGTTTATATTTTTTGTAACTATTTTGATGAAAAGACGAACAGTTAAAAATTTTTATTTAATTTGACAATGATTTTTGAAGCCAAACATAAAAATTCTATTTAAGCTTCTGTTCTTCCAAAGAAAATGTCACTAAATCTCTGCTTTCATAAACAATATTTCTTTAACTTTTATTTGCAAAAAACAATTAAAACTAATAAAAAAAAATTATATTTAATGGAAGCGAATTTAGTCCTTTTCTTGGGATATGGTACCATCAATTAAACTAAGTCCTTAAATAGTAATAAGGATATGATTTTAATTAGTGCCTAAGCTCAATTATTAAATAAATTGTACTTAGTTTATTATTTTTATAGAGTCCTGCTCTAATTTCTCTTATGGCACTAAAAAAAATTTTTTTAATTATTATTACTACTTTACTTAGTTCATTTGGATTTTTAATTTTTTAAACAGATGGTTCAATTATTTTACTGCCAAATTCTATTAAAGATTTTCTAGGTGAGTACACCTGCATGTTCAGTGTTTGATATGACGAAAAAAAAATTAAAAATTATTTATAATCCAATTCAAATATATATTTCAAGAGATAAATGAAACGCAATACAAGAAAGAATATAATGAAATAAAAATTAAATAAAATAAATACTGCAAAAAAATTAAATATATGTATACATATATATAAATATAAGAAAATAAGAAATATGAGAAAAAAGTTAAAATTAAAGAAGAATTGAAATATTATAAACATAAAATTAAAATATTAAAAATTAAACAAAAAAATAATAGACAAGAAATTAAAAAATAATAAATATTTGAAATAATGAAAACAATAATTTATCGGAAAATAACTAAAGTAATGATTTAAAGAAAATATATATATATATATGACTGTATACAAAATTAATTTAATAAATAATAATTTTTTTCGCAATATTTCAAAATAATTTATAAACAATTTAAAATGCAATTTTTCAATATTCGTGCTATTAAAACAAAAAAGAATAAAAAAAATATGGTATATAAAAATTAATTTACTTGTGATTTTTAATTGAATTTAGTTATGATATTTCTAAAATCACAAAAAATAATTTTATTTCAATATTTTTATGAATCTTATGGGACCTTCACTTTTTGACTTTCTATGTTACTGCTTAACAATATTTATTTCCAAAATTTGTGCTTTACTTCTCTAAAAATAAAACAAAAAAAGACAAATTAATTACACTTAATGCTCATCTTAAAAAAATAGAAATAAATTAACTACATTTTTTGCAGTAAAAAAAATACTACAAAAAAAATTTACTTTGCAACACTTTTCGTAATTCGTAGTTGCTTATCTCAGCTTTAGTTTTCTGCAATGTTCTCCACATACTAATTAAAAACATTTATGATCAAAATTCTAATTTTTCCTAACATGTTCCCTGCCATTTTAATTCTTTTACAATTTTTACACAATAACAAACCTAAACAATACTTTCACGATCACGCGGTATTGTTGGCATTTCCGCAAAACCAGGTACGCCTCGTACGCCGGTTGGTAAAATGCCCACACGTCGCAGTGATGCATCATTTGTACGTATGCCATTACCTTGGAAAAAATTTACCAGCCACGAAGTCGCCTTTTTACCAAGTCCACGTTGCGACGTTGTGGAATTCGGCTGCTGTCCACCCGTACCTCCAGCATCACTATTGCCATCTATATCGGCTGCATAACTAACACTGTTACCGCTGTGGTGTTCAATGGTTTCAAGCGAACGCCAACGTTTCGAACGCGCTAAAATTTCATCAGGCGGTGTAGTGAGAGACGATTGCCGCTGTAAAAGCGGTGACTGTACATCTTCTTCAATTGTCATACCGCCATTACAGTTGTTGTTGTAATGTTTATATGGCATTAAATTAGCTCCACTACTTCCAGTGCCGATGTAACTGCTTCCACCGCTACGACGACGATTTAATAGCATTGAAGAAGTTGGCACTGTTATCGAAGAAGGCAAAATGACAGAATGTCGTGCACGGAGATCACCATTGTCGCGTATCAGTAAACTTATGTTATCATCAAAATCGTCGATTTGTAAATCTTCGCTCTCGGCATGTGGTGCTGTTCCTGTAGTGGTGTTTGTAGCTTTTGTTGTTGTGGTGGCTGTTGGGTTTTCATCACTAGTCAATGAAACACCAAAGTCTAATGAACGTGAATTATTCTTGGAGAGTTTGGACGGAGGCAACTTTGTAGTTTCCTGACGTTTACGTAATTGTATTTGCATCGGCATCATATCAAGTGATCGGGACTCACGTAAAAGAGCTGTTTGGGTTGCACTTAAACCGTCATTTAGTGCTCTTCTAAATATTTCCTGAGTTGATGAGGATGACGGCAGTTGTGATTCAATAATACGATGAGGACGCACCATGGCCAAGGGTTTTGGCGATAGAGAGTTACGCATACCAGCAGTCAATAGTGGTACTATCTGACCATTATTATTGTTGCCACCGCCAGTACTATCACAGTTTGTTTCATTTATTTCGGAATGATCCAATGTATTATGTGACGCTTGCGTTGATTCATATACAGTAGAAGCGCCACCACCGCTACCGACATTAAAAATAATGCCTCCTCCACCACCAATTCCACCTCCATAGTAACTGATACGATCTGCAATGCTATTACCACCACTAATAATACCACTAAGTCCATTTAGTGAAGGCCGTTCATAGCGCTTTAATGGTAAACGTGGCGATTCACGTGGTACATAATATGTTGAACCTTGTAGGCTGCATGTAGATTCAACATCTGCACGAGGTACGCTTGACTGCCGCCTAGAACCAGCGCCATAGTAATGCATACCAATAATACTAGGCTGTCGGGAATCACTATTCAACTTTGGACTTCTACGTGGACGACAGAACAATGGTGGGGGCATATCTGTCATATCAACAGGTTTCTTTTGTATGGCTTTTTCGGTGGCACCAACTAACCAATATGTTGTTACCTCACCCTTTCCTTTCATAGCAACCAACCCACGTTTTTCTGTAATGTAGCCACCTAGTTTGTCTAACGCTTCTTTACACTTGGAGGAGATATGGATTTTTAGTGCTTCTCCGTTTGATTCCATACGTGAAGCAGTGTTAACAGTATCACCAAATAAGCAATACCTAGGCATCGTTAAACCTACAACCCCAGCAACTACAGGTCCAGTATGCATGCCTATACGTAGCTTAAGTGTTTCGTTGGGACGGTGTGCAATTCGATGCTGTTTAACTGCCTGTAAAAGCTCCAGTGACATTGAAGCAATTTCACCAGCGTGACGGTCACCATTTTTAATCGGTAACCCAGAAACCTTTAAATAGAAATATATATATTTTGTAGTAAACGCATTAGTATTTAAATGAGTTATTTGCTCTAGAAATACATACCACCATATAAGCATCACCGATAGTTTCTACTTTGTAAACGTCATAACCACGTATAATGCGGTCAAACACAGTGTAGAGATCGTTCAAGAAATTCACCACTTGCAGTGGTGTACTTTCGGCAGACATTGACGTGAAACCAACAATATCGCTGAAATATATGGTAACCTAAATTAGACGTGAGAAGAGTTTATGAAATCGTAAATATTTTTAGTTGGAAACTTAAACTTATTACCAAATCAAATGAAACTGGTTCAACGCCTTGGCCCACTGTAAGCTTTTCTGCAACTGTTTGTGGTAGCATGCGATGCAGCAAGTCTTCAGTTTTTCGCTTTTCTTCACAAAGTAAACGTGTACGCTCTGAGACAATGTCTTCCAAATTATTTGCGTATTTCTCCATCATTTCCATCATTTGATCCATTATATTTTTGGTTTTGCCACCTCGCATCTTTTTCAGACGAGTACTGGAATAGAAAAAACAGAAACACAACTTTTATTATATACAAATTTTAAAATAATGTCAAAAAATCATTGTCGTGTCAGTTACCCTATCTAATGCTTTGTTAGTAAAGAATTAAGTTATTGGAAGGTATATATTTGGTTACAAATCTGCTGTAGGGTTTATGTGATGCTTTATAAAAGGAATTATTTACTATGTCTGAAACACACTACTGGTCCAAATTGAAAATATATGGTCCCAAGAACCCTATGAATCTACGTCTAAAATAAATTTACCATATTCAACACGATAGAGCAATAGAGGGTATAAAATATACTAGTGAATTCGATTTTCATAAGCAAGGTCTTTAAAAATGAAGAGCTGATTTGAGACGTAGAACGCCGTTTTATTACAAATTTATGCGCTTATTTTAAAACTACTAAAACTTACCGTATAGTTGAAAAATCTGGCCTTACATCTGGATCCTCATCCCAACAATCTTTAATACAGCTCAGTACGTAATCTGGGCATAATTCATTTTGAATAATGTACTTCAACTCAGGACGGAATGGATCAACACCCTTCAATGGTTGCTTTTTAACTAAATCAACAATTTCCTTTGGTTCGAAATCCGTTTGCCCAAATGGACCCTTACGACTAACAATTTCATACATAATTATGGCAAATGCATACACATCGCCCTTTTGAGAGCCATAAATATGTGAATTACGCAAAAGTTCGGGTGCTTTCCAAAATTGATCTAAAAATAAATTTGATATTTAAGATATGTAATTATCAACTTTAAGATATATACTGAGCTTACTTCTATAATGCTGATGCTCTCCAATTGATTCACTCTCAGCACAATGTCGCAGATCGTGTAATCCAAAATCGGTTAGTTGTAGCACCCAACGTGAAGTCACAACACAATTGGATGATTTGAGATTTCCATGATAGACTAACGAAGAATTGTGCAAGTAAATCATTCCCTAAAAGAATATAAAAATAAATTAATATTCACTATAAAAATGTTATATTTCTGACTTACCTTAATTAAGTCGTGTATCAACGAAGCAATAAATAAATCATCCAATTTAATATCTTCGTTTTCGATGATATCATATAAACTGCCCTTGGCACAGTAATCAGTGACTAGTAATATTGCTGATGGTTCCACACATGCTCCAATAAAACTGTTTACATTATCATGTCGTAGTTCTCGAAGTAGACGCATCTCTTTCATTATTTCTCTGGATATATCCTTTTTGCGATTAAATTTCAACTCTTTTATGCGTACAACTGCTCCTCGTAGTTGCGCTGTTGCTGTGAAAAAGTGATACGAGCAACGCGATCCAAGAGATTGAGCACTAGCCAAACTCAACTATTGGATAAAAAAAATAATAGATAAATACAAACATTGTTGCGTTTAAAAAAATATAAATACAGTCAAAGAAAGAAAAGAGGAGGTTCGACTTATAGAGACTACGAGTTAAAAAATTTTTTTTGTAATTGTTTGTCATTTGCTCTCTAAACCCTGTTGCATTCTATTTATTTCAAGTTATAATCAAAAAAAAATTTATAATAATATGAAACTTACTCTACTAGGCGATGACACGATATCGTTGCGAGGATAACCTTTTATTTCTGATATATCGATTTTCCACAGCAAACCCTCAATTTCTAACTCTATTTTCCATTTACGATAAATACTCATTGTTACAACACCGGCACAAAACAGAAGTAAGCCAAGTATAACTGCAACAACTACGGATGTTATATGTCGATCATCCTTTTTACACAATTCATTTGCGAAACCACAAATTGGTTGATCATTAGGACAATCTCCGCCAGAGGGCCAATCAACACGAACAGAACCATTTATTAATTTGTATTCCTAAAGTCAACAGAAAACAAAAATAGTTACATAAAAAGCTATTAATCAGTATATGATTATGTATATAAGGGCACCCTATGCTCTACTGAGAGAAGATGAGGACAAATAAAGATTTTGTGTATATTA
This sequence comes from Teleopsis dalmanni, assembly GCF_002237135.1. NCBI lineage: Eukaryota > Metazoa > Arthropoda > Insecta > Diptera > Diopsidae > Teleopsis > Teleopsis dalmanni. The sequence goes on along the minus strand of NC_051846.1, from coordinate 69,403,070 downwards.
GTTTGAATAACAATATATTGTATTGTTGAAAAGAATGTGTGAAACATAAATAAAAGGAAAAATTGTGAAAATGTTTAATCAGAGATAAACACAAAAATAAAAGGACGACTCACTCACTGGAATATCTTCTCCTTGTTGAAAATAGGCAACAGGTACCATATGATAATTGCAGGATAAATTATCACGAAAAAAGTGCTTATATGGTTTATATGCGAGTACTGAGAAATTTCCTTCGGAATCTCCATTTTGGTCTATTTTAATTGTTGCACCAGTAACACCTGGAAATATAGGAAAAGAATTGTTAAATATAATAATGTAGTCATACCTATATATAATATAAAGCTACACACTTTTATAAGTACGATTTTTAATAATTGTGTCGATTATTCTAGTTCCATTACTAGCTATATCAAATATCACATCATCCGTTAATATGCGTTCCTCCTGTCGTAGAAGCTTATCCAACGCCCAGGCATAGAGCTTAACGGAATCATAGAGGTAGGCGGCATATATAGAAACAAACTGAAAAGAAATTCAATAGAATTTATCAAATTAATGTTAATAATATAAGATTAATGTATAATGTATATTATATTATAGAGAAGATTGAATCTATTATATGTATACTGACGGTCTACATTCTACTAGCGGCATACGTATGCAAAATAGAAATTACAAATAGGCCCATGGCCAATTTGCAGAAAATGCAAGGAGGCAGGAACATAGTCTCTCCAAAGAAAGCATATACTATGGTGATGTCTCACACTATACTGTGGAACCGCACAAATTAGATACTTGAAAGCTCTTTCAGGGTGGGAACTTCAAGCAGTTCTTAAATTCGAAAAACTCGTGATAATTGTAGATACTACCTACTACAAGTCTATATAATGTTAGACTGTATCTGGTATTACTAGATGACATTACCTTTGTGTATGGCGCATGCCAAGTTATTCTAACTTAATCTATGATAAACCTACCTTACCCAAAATATCTAAGAATTGTAGTTTATCCTAATCAGGATTTAATGGTTTTTGTTCTTTAATTCGATTGGCTTAATGTGATTTTTAATAAATTAGGGATTCAAAATAAAACTTCAGCCTGGTTTAAAACATCTACAGAAAGATGGTTACAAAAAAAATTCTGTTTGCATGATCCATAAACTAATTAAAAAATATTATTAACCTAATTTTTAATTGGATAAACTAAACGAAATAGGGTTATTTATTTTATAATGTGTATGGTAACAGGAAATGAAATATGAAACACATACAAAATTTCATCCAAATTTATACAATAAAATGATAGATCTTAACTTAATGAACCTTAAAATCATGCTCATCTGGAGAGATATTGGAATAGGATGCTACTATATTTATAGTGCACAATATTTTAGGAATTAAAATAAATTTCGTTATATGATCAAAATATATTTAATGAATGATGAAAATTTAATGAGTATTCAATATAAATATAGAAGACTTTTTTAAATAAATTTTTTAAAGTATTTTACTGCCTAAACCGCCTACAATAAATTTTATCGATTATTGCTTAAATCAGTCAACATTATCTGTATAAGAATAAAAGCAATTCATTTTTGAATTTTAATTTTTAAAGGTGAATGAATCAGAAATGAAAACGGTTCCGTGCTCAATGGATTTTCTTAAATTTGCATATACTTGACAATACAGAGTAATGACATCCGCGAGTGGAATTCCATTGGCGTTTAAAAATCCACAAACCAAAATGAAACCAACGAAGCATTTGAGTGGCACTAGTTTTTAGTTCAAATAAAACTTATTTGCATTGCTTCGCTTTAATCTAAAGGTCGTTATTTTCCTCATTATTGCCATTATTTTAATTCAAGTCCTTTTTAAATATTGTTTAAAAAATTGAAACAGTTTGTGACATTTTATGTGGAATTTTGAAACCTTTTTAAAGAGGATTATGGAGTTTAATGATTTTTTTTAATAATACAAAAAATTATACAACTTAAAAATGCTATTTAGAAATAGTACGTGTGATATTAATTATTGAATAATTTAAATAATTTATTAAAAAAAAAACGCAAGGAAAAATCAAAATCAAACTTTAATAAATTCTCCAATTAACTAACCATACACATTTATTAATTAAAATTTATAAAAATATATTTTTACAATAAAACTATACTTTACATTCATCTCTTATTGCAAATGATTTACTGATTTAAGTGATATATTAAAAATATTCTCATTACAAAAAAAGCTTATTTGTGGATATTAAAAGAGTTTAATTAATGCAATACAATTAAATGAAATGAATCAATTAGAATTAAACCCCTTCACTTCACTCACCACACCTGAAGTCCCAACTAACTGCACCAAAAAAAAAAAACAAAATGCCAGATGACGAAATAAAATAAAATAATTAATTTGTGTAAAAAGAATAAAATCAAAAAATATTTCTATAAAAAATGTCTGTATAAACATTTGAAATATTAAAAATCCCCAATATCAGTTACTAAACTACCTTAATCAGATATTGAAAATGGGTTTACTACTAAGCAGAGTCACATTTTTTTTAATAATACATTTCACATCATTAATTATATTAAATGCCAATAGTCAACTAAAAAAAAATTCCAATTTTCAATAAACCACTAGAAATTTATCATTACATTATGTGCTCAAATGAATTGAATACATACAAAAAAAGTTACTACATTCACAAGGAAACATTGTTGTTGCTGCAAATTTATTGTTGTGTGTTTTACGTAACGATTGTATTTGCGTTGTTGTTGGTTTTGGTGTTGTGACCCGTGCAGTTTAAATAACAGCAAACATAAAATTACAATTACAATGCATTTGTATATCATTTTCTATGCTATCATGCTCAAAAGTTAAACCAGGATTTTAATAAACTCAAATGTATGAGATTTGATCAAAGAGTACTGAGAATATTTTAATATTATACACTTATGCTACCGTCATTTTCAGTTTGAGCAACACTATTAGGATGAATTTTCAGATATACTGTTAAGCTTGCTCCGGGTCGTCGCATTCATTTTTGATGTTGCTAGACAACCTTGTCTTTTGAGACTTTCGTTTCAATGATGTTACCATATATCTACGTTTCTAAATCTGGATTGTGAACGACGGTCTTAAACTATATTTCAGCGAAAATTAGGCGATACTGTTTTAGCTGATAAATCAAATTTAGTAACAAATTTTGATACTGAAACATTCATTAAGATTGCTTCACATGCGCCACATTTTTCTTATCTACTTCCTTTACATTGAAGACAGTGAAGATGACGTCTTGATTCTTTCTGAGAGCATTGGTACCATTCATAAAGTCATAGATGTAAAGTTCATCTGACTTATACATTGAATCATAATTTATTTAAAAAGTTCAATTTTTGTGATTTATTTTCTGAACACATATTAAAAACAGTTAGAAACAGATCTATCCCACCAACTAATTTATATTTAAATTTTTTTATATGCAATTTTTATAATTCGAAGAACTTTACGATCTAATGCTCTCTTTACTTAAATACATGTGTTCTTTGAATCATATTGTATTTACATTGTTGTTTATTAAACGACGATGGAATTAACAGGGGTGGGGTGTTTCAAATTGTAACATACATTTATTTTGTATGGCTTACGATATCTATATATAAGTTTTCTCAACACAAACTATGCATCACAACTGCGTGACAGTTAATATATACAGTGCGGTGCAGTGTAACCAATACACAAAAAAAACTCGACTCGATAAGGACGATACACCGACCGTAATTTTAAAGCTTTCTTAACATTTTGATCATACCGTATATGTTATATAACTGTAGGTAATTTATATAGGATTTATATACATGAAATGAATGACTATATTTTAACATATGGATATTTATTATTAATGCATCATGAGTGTTTAATATGATAAAATAAGTTTTTTAAATTACTGAAATTATCTTAAAGCATCCTGAAGTGAATTTTTGGCCACAAGACTGCTCTATGTTTAAGAATAAAACTGATATAACAAAATATCAGATAATTTGTTGTGATTTAAATTAAAATTAACAACAATTTTTTTAAGGAAATTTAATCTTGTGTTTAAAGTTTCAAAACGTTTATATTGGAAATAAGATAAAAAAAATTAAAATTTAGTATTTTTTCAAACAAAAATAAAAAAGTAAAATTCTTTTCCTTACAATTTATTTACATTTTTTACTAGTGCACCTGTATCAATCCTTATTATTTTTGAAGTATCTTTGAAGTATACTATTCCGACTCTACTGTTTTTATTATTCTGACTGTAGCTTGTAAACTGCATTTGCATTTATTAACTCAAATACTAAAATGCGATATACCCAACACAGTAGCGTAGGCAAAAGGGGTTAAAAGGTTTTGGGGTGTAAGTTACTCTCTAAAATGATTTGGTTTATTTTACACTAGAAGTACTTTTCAGAAGTATTTTAAGACTTCCCAAAACGAGTCTCTGATACGCTCCTGCCTCAGAGATATATCACATTAACTTCGTAGTAACCTCAATAGCGTAGACAAAAGGGATTGGCAGGGTTTTGGGGTGCAAGTCTCTAAAATGTTTTGATACATTTCATACTAAAAGTACTTTTCAGAAGTATTTTAAGACTTCCCCGAAATGAGTCTCTGATACGCTCCAGCCTCAGAGATATTTCGTAGTAACCTCAGTAACTTCAGTAGCGTAGACAAAAGGGGTTGGCAGGGTTTTGGGGTGTAAGTTACTCTATAAAATGTTTTGGTTCATTTTACACTAGAAGTACTTTTCAGAAGTATTTTAAGACTTCCCCGAAATGAGTCTCTGATACGCTCCTGTCTCAGAGATATTTCACATTAACTTCGTAGTAACCTCAATAGTGTAGACAAAAGGGATTGGCAGGGTTTTGGGGTGCAACTCTCTAAAATGTTTTGATACATTTCATACTAAAAGTACTTTTCAGAAGTACGCTCCTGCCTCAGAGATATTTCACATTAACTTCGTTTTGCTTGTGTACTCACCTTAAGAAATTTTTTGCTATAAAACAAGTGCGGCGTTAGAAAGTTAAACGGCTTCTGTGAATTGTATTCACGCACTTTAGCTGTGAAATTTTCATAACTTTCAGTGGGCGGGGTAGATGCGACGACTAATAAACTACGTGCCAATTGCATAAAATTTTCCGGTTCGCGACAAATTGTCATGCGTTCGACTTGGTCAGGCTTACGTAGATATTTTTCGGCTTCTCTGTTAAAAAAAAAATACACAAATAATAAATACATTTTTATTCTATAATGTGAATTTCAATCATGCACAGTGCTTAGAGATTATGCGATATTATAAAGAATTTACTTACTTTGGTGTGTAGGTCATCATGTCAACAAATATGACCATGTATTCACCTTTTGAGAAAAGATTTGCCGTATCCATAGAAGCCATGAAATCAACCAAGGATGATGCAGTACCAAGAAAAACATAAATACGTGTTCGATTCATGGTATTCTGAACAATCTGTGTAAAAAAATGAGATAAAAATAAGAAATGCTTTGGGTTGAACAACAACAAATAAGACAAACGAATTACTTACCTGATACCAAAAGCCAGTCCGGCAACATGACAACATCAATTCACAGCATTTGGCTTTATTATCTATAAACGATTCCTTGTGATTAATTGTCATATTGCGTTTCGTTGCTTGTTCCTTGAGTAAATCTGCAACTGTCGTCCACAGCTCATCATGCAATATCGAAAATTTTCTCCAACCATAATAGCGTAGCAACGATATCACTGACTTAATAACCTTCAGGGAGAACAACGAAAAAAAATATAAACATGAGTTGAAAATAAATAAAATTAAATTATATAAATAATTGGCTTAAACATAAAGTTCACATTAATTATTAAATTAAATCAAATTATCTATATCATACTTTTTGTGCCTAAATTGTTCGATAGGAAAATTAATAAAAATAGAGGCTTTTGTTGTCAATATCGCTCACTTAATTATTCACATTTCTAAAGAGCTTAGGGCAAAGCACAAAATAATGCTTTCATTAATAAAAAATACACATAAACTGATCAACGAATATGCAAACTAATTAAATTTTATTTAATTCAATTTATCACCAAATAAATAAATATGAAGCTATCAATTATAAAAAAAAAAACTAAAATGCCTCGAGATATTTATGGCAAAGTGATGATTTGAATGAGTTCAATTCCTAGAAATAAGCCATTGACCAAAAAAATTATTTTGCTTAAATGTAAAAGAAATATAATAGAAAATAACATTGCGACACTTGAACAAAGTACGGGATTTCAATATAAAAGACTTTATTTTACTCCACCAGTCTATGGGCCTTTTTTTAGAGAATCTTGGTCAATTGCAATTCTTGGTCAATTTAGATTTAGAAAGGATTCGGAACTATGACACCACGTCACTGCATCTTTTGAGGATTATCGTGTCTTGAGACCTCCTCTTAAATAACACTATAAGCTTTGTCAAAAGTTCACGGTAACTTTAAGAAGAAATCTTAGTCAACTGCAATACTTTCCTTTAGATTTAGAAAGAGTTCGGAACTATGTCACCACGTCACTGCATCTTTTGAGGATTATTGTGTCTTGAGACCTCCTCTTAAATAACACTATAAGCTTTGTCAAAAGTTCACGGTAACTTTAAGAAGAAATCTTGGTCAACTGCAATACCTCTCTTTAGATTTAGAAAGGGTTCGGAACTCTGGCACCACGTCACTGCATCCTTTGAGGATTATTGTGACTTGAGACCTCTTCTTAAATAACACTACGAGCTTTGCCAAAAGTTCAAAGTAATTTTAAACCTCTGATTTTCTCTTTTACTGTAACAAAATGAGCCTATGGGTCTAATGTATCCTTTCGGATCGCTGGTACAACCAAACCTAACCTAGGTAATAGATATTTAAATTATATTTTTAACAAAATATTAATGAGCAAAATCAGTTGAAATGGTTTTAACTCTTAAAATAGAATAATAAGGTACTTGAAACTCAAAGCACCAAAATCGTAGATTTTGTCGGTAAACTCTTGCAAGTTCCAATATATCGTGAAGAAATAGATTATCATTACTATAAATAACACCTAAAAACCATTGGATGCACCAATATGCAATTACGAGAGTAGAAATGCCATTGCTAACAAGGTTTATAAAAATTTACGTAGCTAATCACTTTTAAAGTAAATCGAAGGCAAATATTTTATCTCTAAAATTATAAATATTGATATACTCAATGGATCTTGCGATATACTTGAGCGGAAATTCTGACGGGAACTTAAATACTCTGTATGGCGGCATTATATATGTATGACGGAAGGCAAAGCTTTTTCAAGGCAATAATTTTTGACTACTACCAAAGAGCGTGGGCTGCAGGCAATATAAATTCAGATAACTATAAAAGTGGGCTACGCTACTGAAGTTACTGAGGTTACTACGAAATATCTCTGAGATTTATTCGATAAAAAAAATATCAAAGCTGTTAATTCAAAAACGTCACATATTTTTCATTTCAAGATGTCAAACATCAATTTCCCGATAATTAGTAGAAATTCATTGTGCTTTGTATTAATATTTGTAAAGGTGGATATCAAAATAGCTATTTTTCGATAATTATAAGAATTTCATAGTATTGTTATTTGCAATGCTGGGTAGCTACATGATTGCTGTAATATTAATTAAATATGTGTCGTTTCCCTCACATTAGCACTGAAGAAATATGCAACTTTAAGATAAACATCTACATATATAACTAAGTATAGACAAAGGTCTACTCTTAACAGCACTAAAAAAGTAAAATCAAAAAGAATATGCTAATTAACAGCATTAAATTGGCTAAATAATTTGTCTGAAAATTGCTGTAAAAGTTATTTATAAGTATACACGTTTTTAATATTAAAGGATATAGTGTTCGTTCGATAACATTAACTAATAAAGTCTATGTATTTAGTTCCCAAATAAGGTTCTATGCACAAGAAGCAATGCGATAAATAATGTATCTATAAAAAGAATAGTATTGAAATTTAATTATTAAAAATATAATTACAATTAATTAATTCAATTATTCTACAGTTGGTTTATGATTTGGTTCTAATATAGCACAGCAATGAACTTTTTCATCAAATTAACAGAGTACTCCAAATTTGAACAGATAAGTCAATTACGGTTTTAGGTCAGTTGGCTAATGAAAACTGACTCTGAGCTTTAAAATTGGCAGGGCTCGAGTTCAATTCTTGGTACTTGCAGTATTAAAAAAATGATTTATGAATAATTAATTATAAAAAATATGTTTAAAAGATTACTGATGTAAGGTATATTTAGCAAAACTCGAAATAGCTGTGTATGGTCAGCCAAAAATTGATTAAATAAATGTAAATAAAAATGGTTTTTATATATTTTTTTACGGTTACAGGTCACTTTTTGTTAAAATCAAAATTTAACGTTTGTTTAATATTTCCTTGAGAGAAATTATCAGAATCTGAATCTAAGATAAATTAATATTAATAAATTCTAAAAATTAAAGGTTTTATTATTATTATGTTGAGGCTAGTTGAGGTGATGAACTTGAGCACTTTTACTCTCTATTAACTGCGAAGTTTCTTCAAAACCCCTCTTTGCACCTTGACTGGATTATTGTTTATCACTTCATCAGACTAAGCAATAATTCACCTCTGATCTGGATACTGTTCAAAATACCTTTCTATTGAAACCAATAGTTTCTATTAGGAAACATGGTTTCTTTCGTCAAAATCAAATTAATTAACTAAGTTTAATGTTTGGATTGAGGTTTGAGAATTTTATTTACTTTTTAGAGTAGTTAATGCAAACAAAAAAGGTTCAAGTATAATAGTGCTCATATCAATATAAAAACTAAAAAAATCTGTTAAAGAATTATTTTTAATTATTATTCTTTTTAGATGTTCATTTTTATAAACAAACTTAATATTTGCATAAAATTTTTTTTATAATTAATCAGAATTTTTTATTGCTATTTTTATTTAATAGCTCTCATGTCCTAAAAAATCTTTATTGCAACAATTTATATATAGACGTTATATGTATAGACGTTATATACATAAACGTTATATTGCAATCGTTTAAATGGAAATACTCGTATAATGCAAATTTAAATATCCTTGCACAACAATTTTAAGTCAAGAAAGGCGACAACTTGTAAGAAAATCCAAGAGATTTATTCGCACACCTTGTAGAATAAATATTTCATAAACACATAATATGACAGATAACATGCATTTTGAGTGAAAAGGAATGCATTCATCCTTTACACAGAATTTCAATACAATTTATATGATATCCTCGCTGGAGGCAAACAGCAGGAAAAGTACATATAACCACACCACTACGTCTACTACGACGACAGCAAAAATAAAGACACTACTAAGTGCCACTGCAAGTATCCTCAGCAGATACGAAGCTTTAAATATAAAAAACAAGCTATGCTTCCGGCGGAAGTAATGACGTTAATACACTTGTTGAGGTTTATTGAAATGACTTTAAACTTACCTGTGTATCCGGTGGTTCCGTGCGCGCAAATGTTGGTATAGAAGAAGCCCTGTTTTCAGCACATTTCTGCATGAAAATAAAAAAAGGAGAGAAAATTAAAAATTTAATAATGATATTTCATAGAAAAGCAAGGATCACAAGAATTTAAAACGCATGCAATTTTTATATGATGTTAATGACTTTTTGGTGGAAATGAGAAGCTATGATAATAAAAAAAATTGATATGATATGATGATTTGGAACTTAATTGAAATAGCTGTGTTCTATTTTAAACTAAGCTATTTGCTTAAACTGTTGTTTAAACAAAAATTAATAAAATATTTACTTAGTTGTTCAACGTTATTTAGCAACTTTTTTATTTATTTATTTATATATATATTTTACTGTTTTTATTTTGCTTAAATTTCATTCACTGGATATTTGTAGTTATTTCATTTGATTTAAAATTTAATGGACCAGCTGCAGTTCGTAAACCAGCAGCTTTTATTGACAAACTTATATGTTTACAGAACTCAGTAAAAAAGTTTTTTAAAAAAAAAATTATTAATAAAAAATAGTAAAATGTGAAACAATAAAATCATTTCATTGAGAAAAATAATAAACTTTTAATTTAAAATTGACAGGATAAATCCCACGAGGGAAAAATTGACATAAACCGTATAGAGTGAAAAATAAAATCAATTTAAAAAACATAATAATCCTGAGGAAACCACCTTCGGAAAATGCCTTCAATATATAAACAAAATGATGTATTGTAATAAATAAGCTTACATTTAACATTTACGGACATTGTAAAGCAGATTTAATGTATTGCATTTTTATTGTTAAAATTGTTAACAATTAAAAGTAATATTGACGATTAACTATTAAAAATAAAAATAAAAATATTCTTTAAATCTAGCAGCTGTATTTGTATATATAAAAAATCATTTTTATTGATTTAAATTTTCAAACATGTACTTAATTTATTTAATCAACAGTTAATATTTGCACATATTGAATTAATTACAGTAAGAAATAAGTTTTATTTTTACTTTTCCATTTACTTATTTATTTATTTTTTTTATTAAGATATATGGTACATATTAAAATAATTACAGTACAGTTTTATTTTTACTTTTGTATTTACTTATTTATTTTTAATTTATTTATTATTTAAATAACAACTTATTAATAGCACAGACGAAGAGTAAACGTTGTCTTTTCCAAAAACCTTGTTATGCAGACAGTCAATTGACGAATGATCACATCAATTTTATGCTATGTTTAGACTTAATATTATACTTTTATATGCAGCAGATATGCCGCAATATGTGCCCTTTTTAACTCACTCAAAATCCATATAAAAATATGCTGAAAAGGTCCAAAGGTCTAAGTGTGAACATAGTTTTACTTTCTTTTTGGTAATGACCATAAAAAGATATTTATAGTATAATTACATTTTAGTTTATGTTACGCGAGTCTGCAGTTTTAACCTAAGTAAGGTTTAAGTGTTTATACTTTAACTTTTAGAGCTTAACGAACAGGAGAACAAAAATATAAAAAAAAAAACATGAAGAAATTTATTTTATTCTTGTTCAGGAATATCAATAACTCCATTTTGTTCCTGTAATAACTGGGATATGGCTTAGAGGTGGGTTCCGAATATGACGAACAGCAAGACAACCAAATAATTGGCTAACTTCAAAAAACTTAATTTGTCTTCAAAACTAAGATTCTAGGCGGAATACTAATTAAAAAACCACTAGGTTACTCAGAACTCAGATTAAAAAATTCATCAGCCCATCAAAGTCCTTGCACCGAGCAGAGAGGATGTTTGATTCACATCATGTTCTTAATAGGACACCGCAGATTAACGTACTATCTCAATAAAATGTTAAATGGATGTTAAAAATTGTAAACATACCATAGTTCCTATGAATGTCCAAATATTGAAAATACTTTCATTATAAAATGTGCTTATTTGACAATATTTTTATGTCTCAAGAAAATACGAAAAAAATATATATTAATTTAATTTTAATTTAAACATCATTTACGAAGTTGACCTTCTCATTTCTGTTAAACATATGGTCAGTATTAAAGTATATTCAAATTGAAAACAAAAAAGAGAGAAAGAAACTAATCTAATGCAATTTAGAGTAGGAAAGAATAATTTCACTAATTATTTTACAGAACAGTTTTGTGTCAACATTTTCGGGATAAAAATCGCTAGTGTCACCTCTTGTCCTCATCTTTTCTCCTCAATTACTAGAATGAAGTTTCCGCTTTGCGTTAGAAATTTTCTCTTTTTATTTAAAACTGGTGGCTTTAGTGGGTTCAAGTCCCACACTGTGGCTGTGACATCACTGCACAAAAAAAATATATATCGCCAGTGCTACGGAGAGTATTTTTTAACAGCTGATTTCTTTAAGCATCACTGCATCAAATATTTTAAAAAAAGGAAAAAAAATCCGAGACAATAGTTTTCAAAACATAAAGTCAGATATATAAAGGAAGTCTACAAACACCTATAAGAACCGAAATCAAAACACGCAAATGGGAAAGGGTCGGACACACTTTGCGTAGACCAACTGATGACACCACAAGAATAGCGATTGAATGGAACCCGATGAATAGCGGAAGAAGAGGCACATCTGCTCACATCTGAAGAAGGCAAATCGACATGGAAATGTTACACATGCGGAAAAGCTGGGGAGAGTTGAAGCTATTGGCCACCAATCGTTCCGAGTGGAAGATATTTCTTGCGACCCTATGCTCCTTCTAGGAGTTAAAGGATTAAATATATATAAAGGATGAAACTATTTTAGCATATAGTGTAGTGAAAAAAATTGCTGAAAATATATGATTTCTGGGAAAAAAACAATGTGTCAGCTTAAATTGTTTTGAAAATTATGAAAGTAACGTCACTAAAACCACTGTAACTTGTCAACTAAACGTCAGATTTTACAACACGTAACGTTTGAAGGTTGAAGGTGACATGGATGTGTCAATAATGTAGTAACACCTTCTGTGCGAGCATGATTCCCTACAAACTTATTAACTGACGTCATAAGCCCATCGTCTAATATTAGATTCAAGAAAATTGTCAATGTTTGTTTGATACACTGCATTTTAAATGTATTTTTTTAATGGCATATTTTAAGTGAATATTGATTTAGTATTTTATTATTATTATTAATAACTATATTGTTGCCGGTTTAGTTTGATTATCATCCAATTATTATAACAATACACTTAGTTTAGTATTATTGGATCATATGAATTTATAATATCTAAATAAATATTAATAAAATTATAATTAAAAATATTTTCTCATTAATTAATGCTCTAAGTTATAATTTGTTTTAGAAACTACAATAAGCTTAATTTATAAAATATCGACTTAAGATTGATTAATTAATTAAATAAATTGTTAATCACTTACATATGATATCATTGGAATGTTACGACTTTGCGATACAATCGCCTCAACAAAACAGTGACCTTCTGGCCCAAATATAATTGAAATGCCATCACATATCATTTCGGTTATAGCTCTAGTAGCCAGTACCGTATCACCCTTGGTGTCATTCCAGCGCAGATCTAGTACAACGTTTGGCAATGTTTTATTGTCGCTATTAATCTAATTAAAATCAATAAAAAAAATGAAGGTAAATTATATGTGTGAGTTTTCTTCTTGTACTAAAAATATAATAACTAAGGTTAAGAATCAGATCCGATTTAGTGAAAGGTTGTGCACATATTTCAATATCGTTCCTCATACTATTTATATTTTTTTTTTTCTAATTAGGTTTATGTTATATGAACTTTTTCAAATACATTTTCTTATAATATACAATAAAAGCTAGAAATTAAATCAAATTTAGAGACAGTTTTCGTATGTATTTCAATATCTTTCCACATGCTACTCATATTATTTCTTCCACTTAGTATTATATTATAACTAATATTTCCCTCAAATCGCTCTCTTTCAGAAAGATATATACAAATAAAAATAAATATATAAGATTCTATATATAAATCCATACATATAACATTCTTACTATATATATGGTAAGTATTTACCTCATGCAAAGCCAAAGTTAATGCACCTGATATCGCTAGCCCTTGTTTGTCAGTTAATTCACCAGTTAATGCTGTTAAATAACCAACACTAAGTACTGTACGATTCATACTATCACGCACTGTCATGACACCCGGGACAATAAACACTGCCGCCGAGAGCAATAGAAGCAAATTAAAGGGCCAACGCGTCATGGCCCCTTAGGCCGGGGCCGATCAGCGCGACACCTATGAGCTGGAATTTTTTCCTCTGTAAATAGAAAAATAAAAATGGTTATTGAGTATATGAAATAAAACAAATTATTACATCTATTTATAACTAATAATATAATATTATAAAATACATATATACACATAGATATAAAAGAAATGATAGGTATTTTTTTTTTGCATAAGTTATAGCTGGTACATCAGAAATATAATTGAAGTTTTTTTAAAATAAAATAATATTTATTTTATTAATATAATTTAATAATATATAAGAAAACTATTATAATTATTAACATTTACTCATCGAAAATATAAATGTCATGAAAAAAAACTATTAGAAATAGGTTAATATTGAAAATTACAAAGAAAATTCAAGTTAATGAACAACGTAATGAACGTTTAGATATTGGGGCACATATTGACAAAAGGCGTCTTTGAGCAGCAAATAACTTTTTTTAAGATTGCTAAGTTGAGAAAAAAATAAAACAAACATTTGTTTTTTATACTATATATATATATATATTTATATAGTATATATTTTGTACTATATAAATAAAGGAATATATGCACTATTTCAGTGGTATATATCTGTATTAGTAAATTTTTACTTTATTAATAAAGCGTCATTGAAATGTGGAAGATTTGGGATTTCAAAAGAATGGTGTCCTAAACCACATCAATCTTTTGTTCCGCTAGAAATTTCCAAGACATATAATTTAATATTTTGGTTCGGTAAACTGGTACCAATATATTATCACCATTACAGATTTTTGAGGGATAACGTAAAGATTTGCGTTAATGCGAAGAAATCAACACTCGATGCTTTTAAAATGAATGTTCACCAAATCAAACTACCATGAATTTTATACTTTTTATATTAATATAATTTAATTATATATTATTTCTTAATAATATTGAAGAATAAGCAAATAATATGAATATTATTTATAAAGTTAGTAACATTAACACTTTCCACATCTCTTAAAAGTTGGAATATGAGAGCAAAATCCTTCATATATCCCTTTTTCTTGTTGTGCTGATAAGTGGAATGCTTTATACACCGTCAGACAGACCGTCGTTAAAATGGTGTGCCAGACTTTCTAACATTAATATGTATACAAACTAAAGTACCATCTCTTCGGCGAGATTTATTCCCCCTCGGAACGGCTCTCGCATTACTTCAAGTAGAATATTTTTTATGTTGACATATGAAGCTATAATCTCGTGAATTTCGATCTGCGCCTAGACCTGCATTTTTTTACCGCATTTTCTTGATGTCTGCACTATTTATTAGCCTAGTTTCTGATTTTCCTTTCTACGTCTAATTTTTTCACTTTAATGACTTGAATCACATATGACTCTGTAGTTCGTCAGTCATCTGAGTTTACTCTCAACTTTTCCACAATATCTAAATATAAGTCAGCTATTATAGTAAAAGAAAGTGTGCTCTGCATCGTCAGTCTCTGTCGCCTTCCCAATGTGGTACAAGTATTTGCAAAAATTTCATGTTCACTCAGTATCTGAGTGAGATAGTAATTTGTGTCTCCTGATTTCCGTTTGAACCAGGTGATTATATTTGGATTATATACGCAAGGCACTGTTGACAACTATATGTTTGAAATTGTATAAACTTTGTTTATTTGAGCATAAACACCAAAAATGACATTAAATTAGATTTTCAACGATAAATCACACTTGTTTAATTACTTCGGGTTGAATACGCTATTCAGAAATAAAGCCCCTCCCGATAAATGAAAACCACTTTCCACAAACTTCTATCATGTTTATCTGCTTAAAGAAACGCGAACATAAGATATTAAATGTGTTCGAACCAGAAAATTTTTGGGAGGATCCATGATACAGTATGGGTTGGTAATGATTACCGAGTAAACTGGAAGCATAAACTGTGTGAGGTTTAGCGCAATATTGACAAAATAAGCGTATTAATGTTCTGCAACTTTACTGGCTGATATGTTGCCCTAAAAGTATGCTTTTGTTTATTAGCTAAATTGTTTATATACAATAATTATATTAATTTTGTGAAATACTTTTATTTGTTGAAGAAAATATATTTTAATATGCCTGCAGTTTTAAAAAAAATCAGTAAATAACTATTTGATAACTTGTGAAAAATATTATTTGGTTTTACTAAAGCCAAACGTGACAGTTTATTTCTAATATAGGAAGCTTTCATACGAAGCATGTTACAATGAATTTTATGTTCCTTAACTACTTTTATTTCAGCTTTCACAATTTTTCATTTACTCTTGGATGCGCCTATACAGACAAAGCAGATTAAAATAGTTTTTCCTAATTAGCTTTGTAGGATTTGCTAGGATTTTCTGGTTTATATTTCCTTTGTATGCTGTTTGGAAACTTAGTAAACGATTCATGTTCAAAGGGAACAGCTAATGTGGGCTCATATCTGTTATGTATCTTAATGTAATATGGGTTCTACTAATAAAAAACTGAGCATTTTATAATGGGAAAGCAGTTATAGTTTTTTTACCTGAAAGTGCACACATAATTAAAAAAAAAATGTTTTAATTTATTTTTCTAAAATATAATAGGTTACTTATGATTAATTTTAATTGTTGCTATCTAACTATTAAATTAAATTCATATAATTTGAGAAATGTTAATCATATTATGTTGAACTTTAGCCAATGTAACCAATAAATTGTGACTAACAAATTGTAACATAATAAAACAAATCTATACTTTGTCTTTCCTTCTTTTTCATTAAACCCTTCATTGAGATTTATCTCGCAAAATCTCTTCTACCTTTTTGACGAATGACCTTAATTCTCTTTCTCGGTGTGTCTAAAACTTTGTCCTTAAAATTTAACATTGAGCGACAAGCATGCCTTCTCTTGTAGGCTTTTTTTTTAGAACACTTTTGGTAGTTCTCGCTTGGGACACTCCTCACACATCACCGAATACTTTAAATTAGCGGAATAGATGACCTTAGTTCGCTTCTTATATGATCTTTTCTCTTTTTATCTCATCTAGTTTACTTCACAGATTGTATAAAATCTTGATATTTTTATTCTAATTGGCATTAGTGGACTAAATACTGTGAGAATCATAGTACAAATTTTATATATGAATTTTGAATTGACTATATCTTCGCCTGTTATATTTTGCAAAGTTTTATATGAAATCGAAACATAACTAAAAATATATATTAAAAAAATTAACTTATATCTAACTTTTTGTTGAATTGAAGTATCAAAAATATATAATAGATTTATATATGCAATCTAGTATCTAATAGGTCTCAATACTTTGACAATCTAGTTTGCACCTTAGATCAACTATCTTGGTTGGCTGTTCAGAAGCAACGAATCCATTTAAGAATAACATACCTAAATCATTGTACGATATAGACTTCATAAATAATCATTTAATTATTATACAATGGCAGTAGAAGTAAATTACAGATTAATTACAAACATTTATAATGTTTTTTAATATATGAAAACAAAGATTTTAAAATGATGCTTCCTTTGGTTTGAAAACAACAACAAACAACAAAGAAAAATTCGAGTGTGATCTGTACTAGTCTATTTTTAAATTCTTGAAACGCAAATGGATGTATTATAATAAATTTCTCTGGATCCTTGGATCACTAAAGCAGTAAGAGAGTAGATTATACATAACAAAACCCATAGAGGAACGAACCCATAGCAAAAATCTGTAAACATTGAATCTGTCCATTTACTGTCTGCAAAAATTCTTAGATATTCTTTTGAATTATATAAGGCCTCTCAAATCCGGCGATATTATTTGATTGCCTGATTGCTGTCAAATGGGACATCAACTTACTTATCTGAAAAAGTCGCGTTTGTCCTTCGTAGGTAATTTTGAGCAAGAATTTAATTAAAATAAAATTAATAAAAACATAATAGTCAATATTTGAGTATGTATATTGTCTTGAAAAATATATTGATATTATATATAATACATAAAAAAATATATGTTTGTAATTTTTATTAAATTTAATATTTTTTTGTTGTGAAAAGCTTGATGCTCTCTAGACAAGTGCTATGCCATTTATAGTCAAATTCTGCTCTTAAATGCGTCTTCAAGCTGCCTAAATCTGTTATGTGATGGCACCATTAGTCAGTCCAGGTATCGTATCCAACTTGTAAGAACAAATCTCTTATTAAATTAGTGGTTTTTACTTTACAACTCATCAACTATAAAACTTACCAACGTTGTCTGCTTGTGGTACTTAAAGATTATTTTTAAAATCTAAGTAAGGAATTCATAAAATCCAATAACTGTTTTATCCCGTAACTATATTCGGATTAAGTGTGTGAACGCTTAAGAGCGGAATCCCTAACAATTTTTTTTAAAATTCTGCTGTCTCTTTGAATTTAGTTTCTTTACTTTTAATTCCATTTTTTTAATAGTAGTTTATTCAAAAATATATGATTTATTTAAAATTTTCACACGTATGTTTTCCCTTCCCAACATTCTTTTAGACGCATTCATGATATAATATTTCCGTTTTTGATACTATTCAACTATTCAACATGTGTAAAAGCGTCGTTTAAACTTGGGTAGCGTGTCTGCTTCGGACGCTAAAAAGGATAGCTCAATAACTTTTGGTTTGCTGTTGAATAAAGTGAATAACATTTTAAGATACCATCGAATTAAATCGACTACGTTAGTTATTGAGCTTTTAGCTATAATAGCTCCCGCTCCCAGTCCATGTTGATGTGAGTCAAACACAGCCACTACGTTAGCTGGTAGTTCAAACACAAAAATTACCGTTCTATTATCGGCTATCAGGGCGGTGAAGAGAAAGCGAGCGTTGGCAGCCTTGCATTTGTTCTTATAGACATCTATTGTAGCTTCTATGATATCGGCAAGAGTTCTGGATGCTTTTGTAACATATAAACTATCATTTGGATTTGCATATAGATGTGTGTAGAACCATTCACCTATAAAAAATCCTAAATCCGGTTGAGCAGCAAGTAAAGCTATAGCATCAGGAATATTAAAATTTTGACTGGTCCTTGTATTAGCAATGGTGGAGCGTTTGTAAACAGCATTTCCTTCATTTATTGCAGCACCGAATATATCAACGGCATGTTTTGCCAATTCCGAATTGGTCACTGCGAAGCCACATTCGGAACTTTTAGCTACCCTATTGGCTACAAGTAAAGATATTAATGTACAAGAGTTTGTTCCACTTGATTGGTATTCTCCAAAACGTGACTGACAGAAAAATGTAGGAAACCACCATACATCAACACTCCCACTTAGTTCATGGACCGCCATTAAGCCATATGAATGCGCGGTACAGAATGAAGGGAAGGTCCTTACATACTAATTTTAAATAAGGTTTACACTTTGTTTTGCCAAAATTTATTTTTCACAAACATTTAACTAAACACTTAAATTTTGAAATCGGCTTACAAATAATCTAACATTTTTACATTTTTCTATTTCTAAATAAAAATAAATAAATTTGTTTATATAAAAATGACAAAAAAAAGGTAGCAATTTTTTTTAATTTCTGTTAATTTTATTATAATATAAAGAAAACAATAATATAAGAAAACAATCATTAGTAATCATTAATAAACGTTAACAACCAGATAATGCAGTAGACATAGACAATAAGTGTTAAAAGTACATGGAGAAAGAGACAAGATTTATAGGGTTATATCCTCCATTAAACTCTACACCGCAAAATTTCTTTTAGGGTAATAGAATGATAATTCCTTAAGCCAAGATTTATTTAAAACATTTTTTACTGTTCTAAAGCTCTTTTCAATATAGATGGTTACTTATAAATCCTTCAGGACGATAATAAATTGTAAGGACATTAGTTTGTAAACTGCTAGTATAGAATATAGCCATTTAGCGCGTATATACCACATATCACATAGATATATAAATATTTTTAGAACTTATGTTAAAATAAATATGTAGCTTGGCATTATATCAATTATTCAGACATGCCTCTTTGACAGGTATTTTAAGACACTGTCCGATTATGTTATATGTCAATATCGCTTACTTTATCACTTAAGTCTAGCTGTTGTTACCTGTTAGTTATGTTACAGATATAAACACTGCATATACTAGTTGACGCTAGATATGGTATCTTAATTTTCTTAAAGAATCTATTATAGGTTAATAGCTTTGAAATTTGATATTTCGGACTAAATTTGGTCGACATATAACTTAGTGAGAAAACTTGTTGGTTCCACTTAAACCCATTCACCAAATCGCCTTTTCGGAGCAAAACAAAATCTTTGTAAAAAATCTTCGTTTCTTCGTAAAATTTACTGTTATTTTTCGGATATTCGACTCACTTTATTACTAAGGGATTAACACGAAGGGTCCATAGTTCTTATTCTATATATACCACTCCAAATCAACAAAAAATCTTATAATTTGATATTTTAGGTCATAAAACATTGAGTCTAGTGTTTTTTTTAAAAATGCATGAGAATGAATACTTTGAAGAAAAACTTTAAGCAGCAATAGATGTTTCCGGTATTTTTCTAACTTAAAAAAAAAACTATTTCGTAATAATGAGGTATTTCTAAAACCAATTGAATTTATTTTAAAATAATTTTATTGATATAACATAAAAGTGTTGGAAGAATTTGTATATAGACATAGATATTGGATATCAAGTGCTCTAGCTGTGACAAAATAATAGACTAGTTTCTTAGAATCCACTATTATTCTTCAAGAGACATTTAGAGCATATTATGAGATAATAAAACCATATATGGACTTGGGGAGTTGGATACACATTAATGATCAAGACTTCGGTTCAAGTTTTGAAAGCAAAGGATTTCTAAAGTATTGAAGTCTACATATTCAAGTTTCACATTCACAGTTTTTTGGGAATTTGAATTTTAAATTTATTACCTCTACTATGGTATTTTGCTTTATTCGATATTTATAAAACAGATTTCATTTTGAAAATTTTGAAGTATGACCGGGATACAGTTATAAAAGATTGGTAGTACTCAATACATTCATATAAAAATTCTTAGTGTGTGCTACCGGTAAACTAGTTTTTGTTTAGAGTGACTAAGCGTTACGGAGATAATGTCTACCTAAATTTCATGTGGGTATATTCAGTCAAACCGAGGTAAACTGGCAATTTATGTTACTTTGATTTAACTTAATATATTCATTTTTTAATAAGAAATTGTATTAATATTTAATAAAAACAAAACATATAATAAACAAAATTGAAACAAAAATACTAAATTAAATAAAAGTCTTTAGTCGTACTCTCCTGCGATTAGCATTCAGGGTTACAGGTTTATATAACGGCTGTGAATTGGTTCATTGATTTGAATTTTACTTAATAAAGTGACGGATTTAAGAAAGGTTCCAAGAACGGTCAGATATACCTCTTGAAGAC
Organism: Teleopsis dalmanni; assembly: GCF_002237135.1. Taxonomy (NCBI): domain Eukaryota; kingdom Metazoa; phylum Arthropoda; class Insecta; order Diptera; family Diopsidae; genus Teleopsis; species Teleopsis dalmanni. The sequence goes on along the minus strand of NC_051846.1, from coordinate 69,381,837 downwards.
ACTCGTCAATTTCGACGACCAAGTACCGTTCACCGTCCCCAAATGGACTACACATTCCTCCGCGTGCTAACACAACAACAACAAGGATCTAGAACCAAGAGAAATGATTAGGTTTATTAACAGTCTTTATTTAGAAGGCTGTTTTCTTAGCCTACTATAGCAGAAAAGATCTTATAGTTCACACCTTACCATTATCCTTTCTAAAAATAATAACATTTCATTGGGTAAAGTGTACGGCAAAATCAAACTCAACTTTTATTGGTTGAAAAATAATTTTTAACATATAGGAAAAAACTTAAAAAATTTTTACCAAAATTCTTTTATATATCTTTTTTTTTTAACAATAATCTATCTTATTTGTTTATGTGATGATTTGCAAAAATTCTTTCTCATTTTTTTTAGTCTTCATTTTTGTTTTCGGACAATTAAATTGCCGCAGTTGTTTATTGTTTCTTGAAAGTTTTTATTGCCAACATTGGCTCGGGTAATTAAGAGGGTACCAAAGAAAATTTCATACTTAAATTTTTTGAAATTTTTTTGAAAAAATGCGAAGACAAAAAAAAACTCGGTACGTAGGAGCAACACCAACCATACATTTTAAATACTTCACTCAAAATTTAATGAAGAAAAATTGTACGATAAGTGATGTACGGGTTTCTCATTGCTTTCATTCTTGTTATTTCATTAATGAAAAGAAATATTTGACGTAATTATCATAGCAACTAAAACAAACATAAATAATGATATTCAATTAACGTAATTGGATAGAAAATACAATACATTTAAGTGGGAGTATACGCATAATTTTCAATTTTCATATTTTCACAGACGGATGAATGGATGAAGTTTTGTGAACTTCATTTACATTCTCCAGCAAAAAGTTTTTATCTAACTTTACTTAATATTTTAAATTAGTAAAATTACACCAAGTGTATTCCTTTGTATCTATTATTTATTTAATATTACAGTTCACCTGTGGTTGGATGACAAGATTTTTGCAACATTTAATAAATCCAGTAAAATAGTTTATGCAATTGGGTCCTATTATAGAATTCCTTTACGAGGGAATTGCAATAATGTTGCTACAACTCAACTACGTGAGCAAAATTTAATGCACGTACTTAATCTTTTATTACCATAAATCCGGCATTTAAATATTCAGGCGCCTACAAATTATTGCATAAACGATACGTGCTAAATTTAGTTCAATTTACAGTGTAAATTTAACACATTCACACATACACACTCACATATAATCGTATATAAACATACATGTTCGTACATACACATATGCACTCACTCGTACGTAATCGTACCCATTCGTATGCACTTGCATTTGTCGGTCGAGTGTTACCATTTAAAGTCCAAATTTTAAACTGTTGCAACTTTGTTGGCTGGCCACAATTGCAGGCAGGACTCTGCTAGTGCGGAGTACAGTGTACGAGTATTGCCATGGGAGCCATGGAGTAGCTTCTTTACGCAGTGCGGTAATAAAATCTCATGATTTTGCTACTATGTTTGTGTTGAGTTGCCATATTTCTCTAACTTGTCTTTCAATTGACAACTGTTGAGTTGAGTTCAGCAATTGCCTTTGCTTTTAGTCAAGATTTGCTTCTTCTTGTTATTATTGCAGTTGTGTTGATGTTGTTGATTTAGTTTTTTTTATTTCGTTTTTTTTTTTTGTCAATGCAACAATATAGTTGTTGTAACAAATGTGAGTTATAGTAGTTTCCGTTTAGTTATTTTTAGATTTAAGTTTATTTATGTTTGTTTATTTTTAGATTCTAGTAGTTACACTGCAACAAATGCGGTCAAACAGGCAGCCAACAACCACAACAACAACAATAAACGCTGCAATATTAAACACAACAAATTGTAGACTTACAGTTGCCTCAAGTAATAAGTTTTATTTTAAAACACATCTTTATATATATTAGTTTATAAAAGTATTTATAGATATTAGTAAATCTATATTTTTTTATACATATAGATAAATATAAAAAGATCTATATATATAGATATATATATATAGATAGATCCATATACATCTATATATATAGATATTATAGATATTAGTAAATCTATTTTATAGATAAATATAAAAACATCTATATATATAGATAGATATATATAGATCTATATAAAGATCCATATATACAGATAGATATATATAGATCTATATATAGATATATATATATAGATCTATATATAGATATATAGATCTATATATAGATCTATATATAGATCCATAAATAGATAGATATATATAGATTTATATATATAGATTGATATATATAGATCCATATATATAGATAGATATATATAAATCTATATAAAGATCCATATATATAGATAGATATATATAGATCTATATTTAGATCCATAAATAGATAGGCATATATAGATCTGTATATATAGATCTATATATATAGATACATATATCTATATAACAAATAAAGAATATTTGTCATGCATGTAAAAAATAAAAAATGCTTAAAAAGAGCATATTTTTATAGTTGTCAACAGCATTTGTAGTATTGACAACTAACAAGGAAAAGAGCATTTTATTTATGTCACAGAATACACTTGTCAATTTTGACAAGTGTCAATGTTTGACAAGATTATAAAGTGCACAGAATAGGTCCGTATATATATATAAATATAGTTTATAAGAGTAAATCTAATTTAAATCTTATCTTTTTGCTTTAGTTAATTAAACTTTACTTTATAAAGTAGTTTATTAGAAATAACAACGTAGTTAACAAGATGAGTGTGGTAATAAAAAAATTACCGATGTATGAGATCATAACTGTCATCTGTCTATAACTTACATTGTTAAAACAACAATATATTCACATTTAATGTGTCAGTATGTTTTTAAAAGTACTGATGATAATTGTGAGGTACTTGAACACCACATAACTAATTTCAATAGTGTGGTGGTTAAATAATCTGTGGTGGTTAGATTAAAGTTAATACTAATAAACTAGATAAAGATATTAACTTACTAAGGATGTATATTTTAGATCTCATATATTTGAACAATGGATTTCATAACTCCTAAAAACAATTAAGAACTTTGCTGACTTTAATATATGTATGTGATGATTAAGGACTATTAGTTAATTTAAACTTAATACTAATCTCCGCGAAAAGATTTTTCCTCTTTTAAACTTATTAAACATTTCTAAGAGGAAAATTTAAAATATAGTATTTGCATATAACTACACATAAACTATTTTAAAATATATATATCTACAGGAGAATCATTCATCTTAAAACTTGTCCGTATTATTTACGTCGCTTGCAAATATTAATCTACTACTTCCATTGTTACATCTTTACATCCATTGTTAATAATGGAAGTAGTGGATAATATACGACTATGCTATACTCATGTAGTATAGTTTAATAGTATGTGTATTTTCTCAGTTCCCGCAGTCAAAATATTTTCCATGCTTTTTAATTTTAATTTAAAAAAAACTTCTGAATTCCTTAATCTTTTTTTATATTATGTATATCAGCACTCTTTCTACTAAATTTAGAATAATTTTTAGGCTGTACTTTTTGTTTGGTTTGGTACAAAAATAAATTGTTTGCTTTAAAAATATTTTTGGTGTAAAATAAAATATATATTAAAAACTATTTTAATTTTAGACTTTTTATCTTTAGTAAAAAAGTTATTTTTAAATTTTGTTATTGTTAAATAATTTAATGCGGTTAAAATATGATGATAAGAGTTCTAAACGGAACAGTAGAAGAATTTAAAGAATGTTGTTATATTTTTTAAAAGAATTATCAAAATTTTACTTCTTCATTTGTCAACTGGACTAATAGTTTTGCCACTCATTACAGTATTATTATTTTTTTAAGGAAAGTTTTAGGTTACTTCAACTATTTTATATTCCGATTCACCCTACTACTACTCTACCCTACTTCGATTTTTGCTTAGATCAGTGGTTCTCAACCAGTGATCCACAAGACGGTTAAAAATGGTACGTGAAACAAATTTAACAGATATGGATAAATAGTTTGTAGTTTGTCCAATGAGACCTCACTTTTTAGAAAATAAGCACAAAAAATTTAAAAGTAATTATATAGCCCATATATTATACCTATGGACAGTTTATTATAGTTAAACTTTGTGGTCCCTACTAAAAACAAAAATATCAGAGTGGTCCTTGGTCAAACAAAAAGGCTGGGAACCACTAGCTTAGATAATCAATTGTAAGAGCACGACTTTATAATTCTGCGTGATATGTCCTTTATATAATATTATCTTTTTCGGTTCGCCTTCACAATCCATTCTACATAAAACTTCTTTGTTTGTAAAATGGTTGTCTAATTACTATAGATTATAAAAGTCTTTGGCAGGCCTATAATTTAAACGATTTTAACTAATTGATATCTGTTGTTAGCAACTGTTTTCTCAGCAGAGAATAATATAGATCACACATAGCATTTTACAATCCGGTTTTTAATTTTGAGATTAATGTCACGTTTTCATACTTACATACTTGTTTTCATACATTTCTGTTCGACATTTTATTTTTTTTTTTATTATTAAATAATAATCTTTGAATGTACCACAACCTAGAAGGTCTATTGAGCCCAAATAAAACAATTCTAGACTATCAATAAATCTCGTAATTGCTGTGGGCTTAATTTTATCTATTTGATTTGGGACCAAAATCCCGTAGTTAAGTCTACGTCTTGCCGTCGCTGAGCAGTTGTATAGCATATGTTCTGATGTTTCCCCTCTTTACATGACAGAATAGACAGGAATCACTTTCCACCGCACCTTTATTCTTCATGTGAAAATTGTGTCTACAGTGTCCTGTAGTTCAGTGCAAAATTTAATATCGTTTTTGCTAAGGTTAAAGATAGCGTCAACTTTGATGTGTTCAGGATCAATGAATCTTTTTGACTGCCGCATGCCTGTTTAAACTTTCCAGTGTTCAAGTAGATTACGTTTCTCTAATTCACATATTAACTAATTTATGAAACTATTTGTTATCCCGCAAAAGGGGTCTGGACCAATGAAAAAAGTATGTGCTTTCTTCTTTGCTAGGGAGTCTGCCCTTTCATTGCCCACATGCCCCTCATGTTCCGGTACCCACATAAGAGTAACATAGTTCCTCGATGCTAGAGTATTCAGAAGTGGAAGCATTCCCTGACCAACTTTGATTTGAATAGTTTACTAAAGAAGAGTTTACTGAAGATTTTAGGGATGTTTGACTGTTCGAAAGAATGCAAATTTTGGTACCTCGGGTGCCCTTGCGTAGACACTTTTATTTCTTTAGTATAGTTATAGTTTTCATTAATATGACATTTCAAATATTAAATATGTTGCACTCTTTCGATAATAAATTTGTTAATAATTAAATTTATATTATAAATATTTTTTTCGCTTGCAAGCATACAATTTTATTATTTTCATTTAATTTAAGGACTAAATTTTTCACTTTATGACATAAACTTATTTACTAGCTCTTGTAAGCCTATTAGACTATCAGCTTTAGATGTAGCGTCATATGCCTATTTAATGTTGTTAATAAGCACACCATTAACTTTGACACTGTGTTCAATATGGATAATATTAGAGTCAAAATTATTATATTATTGAAGATAATAAGTTAATATTATTATATTTCCATACATAATTAAGAGGAATAATGAATAACATTTTTGAGCTGACTATATCGGACTATGCAAAATATTACCATGGAAAATAAACTGATTTTTAACACTAACAACTCAAAATAGAGATGTGTGTAATACGACACTAATTCAATATTGTGTGTGACGTACGTTGATCAAATTTATTGTCTGTTTATTGTATAATCAAAAAAAAGTAATTCCAGTAACCAGTACTCATGTGCGAAGTTGGAATAAGTATCATTTATGGGACTATGAATTGCTTCCACTTTTCAAGTCTCTACATTTCGCCATGAATATTCGTTAAATTATGGCAAACTATGTTTGTATGTACAGACAAGTCCTTCAGAAATTACCTCAAAAGAATTTCGTACTGCAATTTGTCCTGTGAAGGACATATAAAAGAGTTTATATTTCGAACCCAATGATAAGTTGATTCATTGATTCAATCAATTAAATTCAATCAATTCAAATGATTGAAACTTCAATCATAAGTGTGTTAACTTGAGGAAACTCGAAATGGATAAACTCATTTAAAGAAATCTATCTAATAAATCTAACAACTTACGATGTTATTTCGACAATATTTTTGGTTTATTGTCAATAAATTCAATAAACTCAATAGAAGCATTACCTTTGCAAATGAATAATTGAATGCATCTCAACATTAAACAACAGAACACTGAACATCAGAACACTGAACATCAGAACACTAAAAAATTATTCACTTCACTGAACCCATTTTGTAATTTAGTAATGCAGCGCTCAGATACAATATCAAGAGTATCTGTGTCTGCAATAAAATTATGAGGGGAAATATCATTTCTAACTGAAAATATTATTGTGCGCCAATTAGAGTAACTGGTCAAGTATTCAAACGAAGTAATGAGGTTTTTAGCATTATTTGCCTGTAAATTGCAATTGCAGCGATATAAGAACACAAAGGACATCTATGTGACTGCGTTCGCCGAGTAACTATGAATTTTCAGTTCTATTAATTTCAACATCATAGTTGTTGGTCATGCACATCACTTCTATTATTTCCAACTAGAGAACTCTTAGTCACGCACGTACTGTGTTGTTCTATGCTTCGATGCTGCGTTTGATATTAATTTATGCATCTTCAACGTCAGAACTGATGTCGAACAGTTGTAAGACTGACTTCAAGACCAAAATGAAATTGCCTTAGTTGACCTTTATACACAATCATATTAAGTAAGTAAACACTTTATCATTGACATTGACACTGAGAGGAAAGCCTTTACACAGTATTACGTTAGTAAATCAATCTTAAATAAATTCGTCTTATAGACGTCAGTACGACAGGTTGTTTATGTAAAAAAATAATTAAATATGTAGTATTTTGAATGTCTTCGTTTACGTATATTCCCTTAACTTAACTTAAGCAGTTCAACTAATTTGTATTTACTTTAATAACTCATTATTAGATAAAATTCGTCTTATATAGACGTCAATGTTAGGCGATTTGCATATACTTATTTTGCATTTATGACTTCAATGTGGATCAATTAATTATTTAAATGAAATTTTTCGGATTCATTTGTGTGATACTAAATATTCCATAAAAAACTCAATACAATAATGTATATCATTAATTTTTATAGTAGAACTTTACGATGTTTAGCATCCAGGTACTAAGCTATCTTTTTACATGGGACTTATGTCATAAACTTTCGACTTAATTTTTTAACATATTGTATATAACATATAAATCGTATTCAAGGAAGCTTATTTACATATATTTACTCAATTTATATATCATAACTCAATAAATCGCATATTTACTCATGCAATTATTTTTCACTATACAATATATTCGGAAAAGTTTGCCAAATTGTTTATGTGTGAGTATGAATAAAATAATAAGTATTAAAATAATTATTATTATTATATAAATATAAAGTTTTCACAGAAAAATAATAGATTCTTAAACCTATTAAAGTATTATTAAAAATATTTTTAGAAGAAAATTAATCAATGATGGTTTTAAAACACGACATCCATACTAAAACTCTTCTTTGTATGAAAACAAGAATTGTCGAATATAGAGCATTTATCACTGCTATGAAAGTTATTTTATCTTCTATTATTACTATATGGTAAGTAGTAGAATTCTATACAAAAAATTACTATGTTTGTATATTATTAAAATACATAAAATATAAAATTATATAAAATTTCTACAGAACGACTACAGATTCATAAGCCTATTAATTTATTAACAAAAATATTTTTAGAGAGGTTCGAATTGCAGTTATTTGCAACAACAAAATTTACAGATACTCGAAACAGTGTTGTTTGGTCAGTTAAACTTTACTTAAATTTTTGTTGTTGTCTTTTTATTTCTATTTGAACACTTCTAACTTTTAAGTGGTTTCTTTTCATCATAAGACGCGTCACTATCCGATAAAAAAAATTAAAATTAAAAAATATTTCGATTTTGCAGGTTCAAAGTAATAAACAAAATACATATTTTGGTTTCTAGAATGTCAAAAAATTAATAATTAGTTGTTATTGTGGTTATTAAAATGATTTTCGAGTTGGCAATATAAACACCTTTAACATATTAATTATATTATATTAAATTAATAATATAATAATTATATTAATTATAATTATAATTATTATATAATTTTATTAATTATTTGTATTAGTTATATTAATTAATTATATGCATAAATTTGATATCTGAGACTACTGACAACTGTTCACATATTTGACACTAGTAGTAGAAATTATGTTTGGGACAGAAAGGATAGTATTCAAATGCGAGCCGATGATATTGAAAAGTTTGGGTAAATTATCGCGTGTGTATACAGCTAAGTATTCGGTATGGAGATATCTTTGTAAGTCCATCGATCTAATATATCAAAATAATTACACGATTCATTTAAGCGCTTAGATTGAACGTAACTGAAATTGTTTCAGTGCAAAGTCTTACTATATACAATACAACCACTCCGGCTGTGTTGTACCTATATACAGCCGGAGTAGTTGTATTTATTTACTATTTATTTTATATATTTTAATTTTTTATAGTAGAACACTACAAAACTAAATTTTACATATTTATTTCTGATTCCACATTACTTAAATTTTTAGTTGTCATATTTTTTAACATAAGTTGAAAAAAAAATTATTATAAATATTTTGTAAATAAATTCCGACCATTACTTTTCTTCGCTCTAATAAACTTATCTGGAAATAACATAACTGAGGAAGTTTTTCAGAAATCCTTATGGCCATTTTATACATGTCAAGAAGATTATATGTTTATCCTGGGAGTAAAATGAAAAACAACTTATGACTGAAGAGTGCAATATAATAACAGTAGATCCATTTGCAATGCACTTAAATTTTAGCTGCAATTTCTTTTTCACTTAATGAGTAAAAGGCAATACATGTTATGAACAGATATTTTATTCTTAAGATATCCTTATGGAAAAGTCCTCATTACGAAATATTTTCATTCTTTCAGATGAGCTGAAATTACTCAATTATGTGGTGTTGTAAAAACTCAAGGTGAAATATTGCAAAAAATTTATCATAAATTTAATTTGATGTCTTATACTTTCGTAACACAAATAAATTTGAAAATAAAATTGCACTTTTCGCAGTGCAATTTATCTTTTTCTACAGATGCAGTCTTCTTTGGACTGCACTACATCCTTTTATCCTTTATGCTGTGAAAATGGTGCAAGCGTGTGTTAAATGTGTGGAATTGTTAAGATGCTAAAGGTATAAGCTTGCAGATGATATAAAATGAATATTAAAATTTACTTGTCTGAATGTCATTATATTTGAATTATTTGAAAATAAAATATTTTTTGATTAGAAACTTTCATAAAAACAAGTGTACATTTGTTAGCAAGGATTATACCATATATATGATACACTAGTGTGAATATAGAGAGCAAGAAACTTATATTTTAATATACATTTTTTAAATAAAAAATGAAACTACCTCACATTTGAATAATATTTTAACTATATTTATGAAAGGAAATGATACAGCTCACGAACACATTCACCTATACACACAACTGCCACTTAGCAACTCTATTGAGACTGACAATGCCTATCTAACGATCTAGTACACTCCTTAATAGAATACAAAAAAAACATTTAACAAAGATTTCACGTCAAAAGTATCTGTAATATCCACAAACAGGTAAGTCACCGAACTCTATTGTATTCAATCTTTTTTCGGAAGTACTACCAACTCACACTTTAATTATATATTAGTTTTAGTTATAATAGAAAATGATACACCTGCTTGCTAAATTAGGTACGCTCAATTGACAATGATACGCCTATCCAACATACACTCCCTAACAGAATACACAATCAGATGACAAGGACTTCACGTCAAAATTATCTCTCATCTTTAATGTCCCCAACAAAAAAATTTACCTATATCCATTGTATTCAATCTCCATTAAAAATTTTAACAACGCACATTTTAAGCAAATTTTGATTTTAATTATGAAAAGAAATGATACATCTGACCAGCAAGCTTACTAAATTAGGTGAGCTTAATTGTGATTGCCAATTATCTATCCAATAAACAAATAACGATCTAGTACACTTCTTTACAGAATAGACAATCAAATGGCAAGGACTTCATGCCAAGACTATCATTTATGTCTCCAAAAAGAAAATTCAACGATCTTCATTGTATTCGATCTCCTTTGGAAGTACTACAAAGTAATAATTGGTGTGCCAACAATTAGTAGCAACATCAGTTTAGCTTTACTTAGTTCTAAGAACGGTCGGGTCACGTACCGCAGCCACCCGTATCCCCCAAAGGGACTACACAATTACCGCAGGCTATAACAACCACAACAACAGCCCTATTCAGATGTTTGGACTTTGAGGAAAATTTTTTTAGTCCTTTGAACCCCCAAAAGAGAATTCGCTAAGGATGGTGAAGAAAATCCCTTTCGTCGGTTCATGAAAAATGGTTTGAAGAGTAGATAAAACTACAGCATATTTATAATTCCTATGATGGTGATTATTTTGAAGAACAATGGAATAAATATTTAACAATAAATTAATCTTTTTTATTTTATTTTAAAATTTCTAGTTATATTTAAACATAGAATATTGTAACAAAGCATATCAATTAACCCAAACATATTTTAGAAGAGTTCGAACAGCTATGAAAAAACAACAACAAAAATTTTAGTTAATTTAATTTATTTCGTTTGTTTTTGAAATGTTTTTTCTGAAAAGATAAAAAATTTCAAATAATGCTTACAGAAATATGTACTGAATTATGCTACAACCTATTTATATATAAATTTCAAGTAAAAACACTTAAAATAAACAAAAAAAGTAGAAAACTCGTACTTAAAGTACATTTAAGAAACTTTTCACTAACAACTCCATAATGTGTTCCCTGCACACAACATTACCTTTTCCGCTTTTCCTACTTAAGTTCCTGACTAAGTTCCTTACGGCCAAGGCATACGACTGCTTCAAATTATTACTTTTGTTTTTACGAAATGCTTTTCCAAGCTTTTCGTTTTCATTGCGTATGAGTAACCTTTAAGTATGTAATCTCTTATGCAGTCGTCTCCTCTTCAAACTAACATAATCGACATACATGCATATACCGACATCAGCACGTACTTGCTTTTAGATTTATGTAACTTGACTTTACCCAAGATGGTTGCAAAGTGCCATCAAGTGTATCAAATAATGTACTCATATAACTTCACAACAAAAGTTCCCCTCCCCCTTCATCTACCAGTATCTACCAGTGCATATAATGTATATATGTTGCGTATGTTGTATGTATATTATTTGTTAACAGCTTTTGTTTTATGCTATTTGCAAAGGACCAAAATGTGGCAATGATGCATGTTTCACAACCAATGAGCAACTTAACGGCTGATCGAATAAAAAGTATCTCTCTTGCCACTTGTGTGCGCTGGCGAGGAATGGACTGACTTGCCTGTAGTATGTGTAGCCTGCCGTGTGAGATGCTTTTTAAAATGTAATTTACCAAGCAGCCTTATTCATTATGATTTAATATATATAGTTTTTTCCTGTTATTAAAGTTGAAATGCTGTTGCATTCGCTGAATGAATTGGCGAATTCATGTTTCAAAGACAATGGCACATTGCGTCGTTGCTCGTCACAGAATTTCACTTTCATCAACGCAATTTGCAACACCAACGGCTTTTTGTGCCATAAATGGCGTTGACAGGTTTTGCTTGGGATTTTACCAATTTGAGCAGGTTGCAGTAGCACTAGCAACAGCACCAGACCAACATCAGCATCAGCATCAGCACCAGCAAACCAGCAGCTCCAACTACAGACAATTGCCGATTAACGATGAACGATGTACGATGAACGCTGGATGCTGGATGCTGGACGCTGAACATTCAACGTTGAACGTGTGAAAGTGAAGGGTTCAGTTCAATAAGCAGATATAAATTATGTTATTGAAAATAAAATCAGACATTAAATTGGGTTAAGTTTGGTAATATTATATTTTATGTTGAAAAAAGTTGCCATTGCCTTTTGAAAGTGTGCAATTCATTTAATAAAGGCGCAAAAAATTAATTTTTATTTAATTAATTTAATTGGACTCGTGTATTGCAAATTTAATACACGTCTGAATTTAATTACTTGCATGAATTGGTTGAAATTATTTTTTCCAGGTAAAAAAAATTACATACATACATATCTACAAAATTTTTATACTATATTTTAAATTCATTTTATAATAGGTTTTTTTTTAAATTAAAACTGATTATGAAATAATAATTTTTTATTATTACGACAATATTAAAATATTATGACAATTTTTAAATATTATTATATTATAGTAAGATATTACGCATATGATATTAAAGCCTCTTATAATTATGTGAATTTAATATTATAATGATAATTATGAATATTTATGACATATATTAAGAAATAACAGCATTGATAAATAAGAGTTAAATTATCATTAAATAATCATTAATCATTTATTTGCTTATTTAAGAAATTAAGCTAGTTTTTAATACACACTTTGGGGATATACAGTAAAGTCAACCGTTCTAAAAAATTTTTCCACTGTGATATACCTTCTGCTCAAAAAGTATCCGAATTTCTTGACATATGGTACAAATTTGAGCGCCATCTGTCAATTTGTTTGTTTACAGCAGCTGTTAATGTGAGACTACCTCAAGTGCATTTAGCGATTTTTACTATGGAAAATTCTTGTTGTACGCGATTTTTTGACCACCACTGTCATCGCTCAGGCACCATATTCGCCAGATCTGGATTCGTGCGACTTTTTCCTGTTCCGGAAACTCAAATTGCCCCTTCGTGGTAAGCGTTTTGAGTCGATTGAATCGGTAAAAGAGAATTCGCCGAAGGAACTTAAAGCCATACCTACACGGGCCTACGAAAAGTGTATGGAACATTGGTTTAAGCGTTGGCAAATGTGTATCGCTTCAGAAGGAGCATATTTTGAAGGAGATAAAATAAATTTGGAATAAAATTTAAATTTGTGTGTTTTATTTACAAAATCCGAGTACTTTTTGAGCAGAAGATTTAAAGTCCTGAGCTTTTTGCATTGACTACACTATATTACAGCAGACGACGAATTAAAAGCGAAAACACAATATTCTTTTATACCGAGGATTTTTTAACTGCATGAGAACTGTCGATATCGATATGTTTTGAGAATTGTCGATATGGTTTGACAGCTGAATATGTCAAACTGTATGGACATTTCTGTGAAGTTGTAAGGTTGGGCAATTCATCACGAACGTTTAACGCTACAACAACGCGTAGCGTTACCGAATTGTGGAAATTTACTTAAAAAAAAAAATAAATCTGTTCGTAAAGTTTATAGAGCACTTCGTCCATTTGACAGTCAAAATAAACCGCCTAGTGAGCTACGGCAATAAACAAAATTGCAGTTTATGGAGCGAAGATGCTCCTCAAGCCGTTAACAGATCACCATTAGAATTGACTGTTTGGTGCGGTTTACACGCACCATCGGTCCGTATTTTTTCCGAAATGAGAAAGGAGCTGCGGTTATGATAAATGACGCTATCGAGTGCTATCAAGCCACACCGACTGAGTTTTTGTTTCCAAAAATCAATCAGTTAAGGATCGACGATATTTGGTTCTAATAAGACAACGCCGGCGTAACGTGCCATGCAGCGCGTTTAACAATCAATTTATTGCGATATCAATTTGATAACAACTTTATTTCCAGAAGTGGTCCTGTCAACTGGCCCCCTCGTTAGTGTGATTTCACATCTATCGATTATTTTTTATGGGGCTATGTTAAGTTATTGGTTTATGCCGACAAACCAGCAAACTAGCAACTCTTGGAGCATTGAAAATCAAATTTCATGCTACCATTTACGCCATAGGGTCATTTATCGCAAAAAATAGAAATCATATTTAATAAATGTGATGAAATTATCTACCAGTATATCTACAATATTTCTGTCTTGTATTATCATTTTAAGTTTTCATGCAGCTGAAAAAAAGCACAGAAGATATCATGCCCTTCGAAAGTAAGCTAAAATGTCAACTGTAAAATACCATATACCCTAGCAGCAACTGGGAATAAAGTTTCCTTACCTAAGTTTTCTTGCTAATCCAGATCAAAGCCGGACACTCACAAAGATAGACTAAAGGTCTTATCCGCCTATGAGCAAAGTCGAGCTTTTAATTCGTGAATTATATATTATTATTTAAAATATGTGCAGTACCTTTTTCGAATACTTTTAAAGTTCAGATAACGAAAATGAATAGACATTTCATTTAGCAATTTTGGCCAGTATAAGGATTAAAAGCAAGACAAACTAAATTTGTCAAAATAATGTCTGCCATATCATTTAATAGAACATCTCCATACTTAAATAAGAGTAAACAATTTTTAAATTGTTCTTATTAAATAGATATTTTTTAAAGAATAGAATTCAAGAGATGCAAATTTTGCCGTCTGAAGTTTTAATTAAAGCTTTTGTTTTCATTTTACGTTGACGCAAAAGGTAAACAAACGTTCCAACGATGAATTTTTTTATAAGGAATATAAATGACCAACCAAAGTGTGACTTGTCAACCTACTGAATGGAGAAGACCAGGTTGTTGCAAGTATAATAGCATCAATTGAAACCAGCAAAGAAATCAATGGAAGGTGTTTTCATTCAGTCCTGCAATTTAAGAAAAGATAAATTTAATAAAAGAGGTTGAAGAAAACTTTGTGGGAACGTCAATACGGATTTAAAAATCTATTTTTCCTGTTTAAAGAACCAAAGATTTAAATTTCTTTAAAATGTTCACGAAACTGTATTCGACGTATTTATGAAAGAATTTAATCTATCTAAATGTTGAAAATTTCCTTTTTTAATGTTTTAAGAAATTAACAAATAAAAATTATAATAAATGTAACAAAAGAGTTTAATTTAACACAGTGAGTAGAGGCACTGTGACCATAGTAGTGGTCCTAACTGATCCCAACTGAACAGAAGCCATATAGCCTTTATATCTCATCAAAATGTTTTAATATCAGATACGGATAAAAGCTTCTGATTCCTACGCCCAGATTAGAGTCAGACTATCATTGTGAATGTGCCTATAAGTTTGATTTCCTTACAGGCAAATAACCTCAGATAACCTCAGGCAAATTAGTATGTCCCATCGGCTAACCTGTCAGCAATCTCAGTTCTGTTTCTTTTAAAAGGGATGTTGCTTCGTTTTTGCAAAAACAAATCGTTCCAAATTGTTATTAACTTTATTCATTATCCTAATTATTTAACAATAGAGTTGTTATTTTAAATGTGACTTCCAAAAATAGTTAGAAAATAGATTTCTGTCTGCAAAAGTTAGTATACAATCATATACTAGAATCGTGATTAGACCTGTAGTCAAAAAATTACTTCAGTGTTTTAAATAATTTCGATAGTATAAAAAAATTATTTATCTCATAAAATAGTCATGATATATTAATAATAAAAACACATATATAAAAATTAAAAATATGTTAGAGGTATGTATAGTTTTCTCACTTTTAGTCTTAATAGACTTAGTCAGTGTTTTTGATATGTAATATGTTGCATTACGATTAAGAAATGGATTAATTGACTTTACTGTATTTAAAATCTGTATTTAAAAAGAATAGACTTGATGTAGTAGTGGTAGTATGGTCCAAAAAACATATCAAAAAATAGTGCGTGTTTGAAAACCAATCATTCATAAAAAAGTCGAAAAATGGCACCATTATAAGTTTCATGAGAGTATGGTATAGTGACGAAATCAACAGAATATCGAAATCACCTGTGGGAATGAACTAAAATAGTTCTACATTTTTATGTATTTAGGCATTATACAAAATTTACGAAAAATAAAAATTATAAGAGGTACTAATATTAACAAACATTAATGAAATTAATGGCGCTTTCGATTGGTAAATCTATATTCAATATAGATTTACTCTAGATCTGTTAAATTTTTTTGCCCAATCGAACATTTTTAGATTAATCTAAAATTTTTGTAGTTGTGATAGTAAATAAACCAAATGAATTTTAATGTTCAGACCAAGTTCTTTTTCTATATATTTGTACACACTTTTCATGACAAAATCTTCAACTCTATTTTTTTCGTTTTTACATATGGTATTAAGTTGAAAAATACGTCTTTATCTCATTGTTTGTTGTCAGATGACAATACATTTGCAGCCAAATGTGTTATTATTTTAATTTTATTACTTTTTTTCAAAACGATAACTAAATATATAAACAAACAAATTAAGAGAGAGAGAGAGACAGAGGGAAAACATATGTGCAAACACGCTTTTTGATCTGTCAAATCATGTAAAACAGCTGCTAATTTCAGAGTAATTATGGTACTCTTTCAAAATAACTAGAGTGTTATAAATTAATCTTAAGTATTATACATTGTGACCGAAAAGTTTTCGGGAAATTTTAAATAAAACGCAAAATTCTTAACCTTCATCAATATTTATTTTATCTCCTTCAAAATATGCTCATTAGAAGCGATACACAAATGCCAACGTTTCTTCCAATCATCAAAACATTTTTATAGGCGCTTTCCGGTATGGCTTTGAGTTCCCTCTGCGAATTCTGTTTTACGTCTTCTATGGATTCAAAACGCGTTCCTCTGAGTGGTAATTTGAGGTTGGGAAACAGGAAAAAGTCACACGGTGCAAGATCAGGTGAATACGGTGGCTGTTCGATGGTATTTATTGAATGTTTGGCCTTAAAATCGTTGATAATGTTGAACAAATTGAGGTGAATCGGAACAAGCCGGGCGTTGACACGTCGCATACACAAATTGTCCACCAAAATCAAACGAGCCATCTCACGACCGATGCCTAGCTCTCGTGCTATCTCTCTAACACTCACATGAGGATTTTTGAACACGATTTCCTTTGCCTTTTCAATGTTTTCGTCGGTGGTAGAGGTCGAAGGTCGTCCAGAACGCGGCATGTCTTCGACGGTCGTACGACAGTCCTGAAAGGCTTTGTACCACTCATAAACTTGAGTTTTCGATAAAACTGATTCCCCATAAGCCTTTTGTAGCATTCGCAACGATTCTGCACACGAAATTTCGTTCGAAAAACAAAATTTGATGCAAACTCTTTGTTCAATATTTTTTTCCATTGTTTTTTTCGCAACGCACTACTGAGGTGAACTGGTTTCAACAGCTGCCGTAAACGAACTGTCCGACAGATCGCGCTCATTTTTGGCATAGTAATTAAGGACAGTGCTGCCAAACTACATAAACTTAAAATATCGAAAAATATACAGCGCGCGAATTTTAAATGAGAATTTCCGAAAACCTTTCGGTCACAATGTACATTAATCTCGAATGCTATACATTAATATCGAGTATTATATAGATTAACCTATAGAAAATGAAAATTGCACTAAAAGTGAATTCCGATTAAAAAAGTTACTCCAAATTTATCAATCGAAAACGTCATAAGTCTAATAGTTATATTTGTCTTCACATAAAAGTCTTGTCTTCTCATATATCTTCTTCCTTTTTTTAAGTGTTTTTTATATATTTTTCTGGCTATGTACTTGAAACTTCTTGACGTGAATGCATGTCTAAACAAACTACAACAATTTTGAGTCATAAGAGTACTAAACAAATTCATTATGCAGTAATTGTTAAGAACTATGCTGAAACGGTCATCTATCTATTGTTTAAGTACTAATTAACTACTTAATTTAATGATATATTATACATTTTTTTTTGTTTAATGAATTTTTAGCTCTAGTATATATAAGTTATAATGAAGTACGTGCTTGAAAGCATTAGCAAGTAATGAGTATTTTTTCTAAATAAGGCATAGGTTCGCATAAATTTCTAAAAATATTTCAAAAGGGTTTTGTCAAGCAATCATTATACTTAAAACTACAGAAAAATAATCATACTTTTATTACTAATTAAATAAATATACATAATTTAAGAATATAAACCTCATAATAAAATTAAATATATAGCTATAATTTAGGCCGTGTGCGAGTTTGAGTAAATTGATGATAAATTGAGGGAAATAGCAAATTATGTCGGTATGGCAGCGAATGTTGGTATTTACCAGAATTTCAAGTAAGGTAAATTAGATAAAAATTAGGTAAATTAAGTGCAACTATGGTGAAAATTTTATAAGATGTTTAATAAATAAATTTGAAAACTTCTAACCAAAAATAATAAATAAGTGCAGTAATTAAATAAATAAATATTTACATAAGTGCAGTGGAAAAAGTCCCACATGGCCTTTATAATGTTTGTTGGTTTAAAACTCTATTAAATTTAAAAATTATTAAATTAAATTAAATTAAATTAAAAAACACATAAATTTTACCAGTTCTACCCTTTAAATACATATAATTTATTTTTATAATATTTTGTTATTTTTTTATATCACATTTTTTTTATTCGATGTTATCGCTATTAATTTACCTGCCTTTACTTCAGAAAGTTTATTGTTTGGTTAAAGAAGTTTTGAAGTCAATATTTCTTTATAATAACACGAAATCATCGTCTACGTGAAATGTTAAAAGTCAGACAAGAAGTCAGACAAAAACAAAAACAAAAACAAAATCAAAAACAAAAGCAAATGCAAAACTAAATTAATTTTGCAAAAGATAAAAAATCAAACAAATTAGCACAAAATCAAGCGCGCAGGAATGCAACTTTTTGCATAATTTTTTTAATTTTTTCTTTTTAATATTTTTGTTTTTGTTTTTGTTTTAGTTTTTGTTTACCTTTTCTTTTTGTAATGTTATCTGCTTTATTTAGTTGTTTGTTTGTTGTTATTGTTGTGTTGTTGTTGTTGTTGTTGGCTTTTTAGTAGTTGTTTTAAGTTTTCGCTGCCAAAAACTGGATTTTCTAAAAATAGACCGTGGGGAAATACTTGAATGCGCGCCACATGTGCTTTTGTGCAGTGTGAATGCAATGCCCAATAAGCCCACACATATACAAGCAAACATATATACCAACATACAAATATGCTCACACATGAACTTAAGCGCACTTTTTTAATGCACACACGCACTTGAATCATATGCACTGTGTACGCATAAATGCTACATGAGTATCATGCGCCATCCTACAGCGGCGTTGTGTCGTCTAAATATTGAAACAAAACCACAGCGTACTTCAACAAGAGGCTGCCAGGGACAAGGGTACTTAGGTCTGGCTGGCTACTACTAGAGAAAAGCGCGGTCGGTCAGTCGGTCGGTCAAGCTCTTTGGCAAACTATTCTGCGGGATTGCATTAAAAGCTGAGCTGCGATTTAAAATCATAGCAAATAAACTAAAAAAAAAAAGAAACCGCTAAAAATTAAAAATGTACAATGTTGTTCATGAATGTTTTTTTGTCTCTCTTGTTTTGTTTGTTTGTTGCTCACTGTTTGTTGTATTCCATCCATCCACATGCATATGCATGTGAGCGCTCCTAGCAATAAATGAGAAACGAGTGAGTATGTCTCTATTTGTAAGCCTTTTAAAAAGCTGTAGTTTGTTTTTTTTTTTGTTTTTCGCTTTCTTTTTTGGTGCTTCTTCAGAATGTTCCCAGCGGGACTTTCAGCGCTGAGGGAATCGATTCCCTCAGCGCTGAATGGTAATGCCTAGCGCTGATTATTCAAATGAAACTCCTAATTACTTTAACACGTGCATGTCATTGCGGGCAAGCGCTGAATCGTTCGATTACCTTTTCAAATTTGTAATGCAACATTTCAGCGCTGACATGCTCGCTTACCTTTTCGAATTTGTAATGCAACATATCAGCGCTGACATGTTCGCTTACTTTTTCGAATTTGTAATGCAACATATCAGCGCTGACATGTTAGCTTACCTTTTCGAAATTTGTAATGCAACATATCAGCGCTGATATGTTCGCTTAAATTTTCAATTTTACCTATGCTATTGATTTTTAAATAAAATACCATAAATTTTTTTGAATAAATTATATTTTATATTTATGTTTTATACAATTAAAATATTAATATTTACATAAAAAAATATAACATACTTATATAGATGAATATTTTTCTGGAAATTGTTACTAACACCTTGAAGAGATTTCCAGACTCGACTCGATCACTTGTTCTGGCTTACCATCTGTACTTAAAGCATCTGTAAATACAAAAGTATGTTATTGTATACGCTAAAGTTAATTATGTACAATATACCATACCAAAAAGTGCTGCTGTCACATTCTCTAATGCTCTTAAGAACTTCTTGCCTTGGGTACCATTCTCCAAAATTCCAGGAAATTTTTCGCGTAATTGATTGTTTTTTAATAACGCGTCTCATTGATGCAGTCTATAAATAACGTAATAGATGAAAAGAAATGTATGAATTAGTAAAATTGTTACATGTGAATATATTAATAAGTTGAAATTGAGAGTAAGAAACATATATAATTTAACTTACAAGTACTTCAACGGCAGTTTATTTCTTCATTAAATTGAATTAAAT
The DNA here is from genome assembly GCF_002237135.1 of Teleopsis dalmanni. Lineage (NCBI taxonomy): Eukaryota > Metazoa > Arthropoda > Insecta > Diptera > Diopsidae > Teleopsis > Teleopsis dalmanni. The sequence goes on along the minus strand of NC_051846.1, from coordinate 69,361,180 downwards.
CCTCCTCAGTTTGAATTGTAAAATTTTCCAATTGAAACAGCTGACTACATGACTACAGCTGATTACCCTTTGCTTTAGAATGACTGCATTCGCAGTACATTGGTCAATTAATCGTTCTTGACGCAGTAGCTTCTACATAATACAAAACAAAAATTACAATTATCATTTTAAATATATTTACTTAATTTTGCATATACTTACAGTGAGTTTATGTGAAATTACAAATTATATTTTATTTATATTTTTGTTTTTTATTTGATTTTAAAAATTAAAATTGTTCACTGTTCGCACTTCACTAAAATCAAAAGCAGACTAAATGTATACAATGTAGGCAAAACAAGAAATTCTTAACTCATATGCTTTTCTTCTTCATTCTTTTATAATTTCAACCCCGAAATTGCCTATGTCAAACACAAATGTCGAAAACAAAGAAAAATAAAAACGAAGAGCTATTACCTCCTCGCTTACTTTTTCAGCGCTGGCATAATGGTGCCGCTGGGTTTATTCTCGCAAATTGTTACTGTTTTACTGTTTGTGTTAGTGATGATGTTGATGTTGATATTAGGCGTGTGTATGTGTATATGTGTTAGTCAGTGTTTGTCTCCTTTTGTGCTTGTTTTCAAGTTTGCCTGAAGTTGATTTAAGGCTCGTTTACAGCTTTTAGATTTGGCTTGTGCTTAATTTCATTTTATTTGTGTGTTTATCGATGTGCACTTTATTACGGGGTTTTATTTTTTGTTGTTGTGTTGTTTTTGACTTTGTTTCAATTTTAACTTTATTGCCCTTGTTATCATTTTTTTTGTTATGATGAAAAGATGTTCATGCTGTTGCTGGGTTCGTTTGTTTTTATTGTATTAAATATTTACCAACAATTCAGATAACATATGTTTGTTTTCTGTTTTAATTGTTGACTAAACTGTGTTTTTCCGGCAGATATAAAATTCGTTTACATTGCTTTCTGCCTTCTGCTTTCGTTTTATCAGAATTGAAGCCCTTCCGCCTAGAAATATGTTACATAAACTTTAGAAAATATGTGTGTATAAGTTTTATGCATACAAGTAGATATGTATACTAATAAAAGTTTGGTTTACAAAACTGATGGTTAAATTTAATTTTGAAAAATCGTTACATTTTGTTAAACTTCAATGTAAAGTTTTTTTTCTATCGCAGTTGATCTATTGTAACTATAACATGAGTTTCCAATAACTTTTCTATGTTACTGCAAAGTAACAAAACTTCTTGAAAAATGTGCGAACATAAAAGTCAAGTACGGCTTTGGGTCAGTTGGTTAAGATGCGCTGACTCTGAGCTTCAAATGTGACAGGACACGAGTTCGATTTCTGGTACTAGTCTCAAAAAACTATTTACGATGATGGGTATTTCGTAATACTCGGAACAGCTGTTTGGTCAACCCAAAATTCAATTAATTAAAATAATATAAAATGAATTTTTGTTGTTGTAGTTTACTACTATTCGGAAAACCTCTTTTCTATGTTACTTAATTTTCGTTTTTCTTATAAACATAGACATTTATTTATTTTTTTTTTGTTTTGTGATAAGAAGTTTCAAAAATCTCTAACGTATCGTCACTATATTGTCACAAAGCCGGGACTTATAATAATTCTTCTCGAATATTAGACCGCAAAAGTCTCTTGTTAGTAAATGTGACTAATCGTTATTTTTTTAAATTTTGCTCTTTGTTAATACATACTAAAAAAAAGATAAAAAAGTGCTATATCGTTTATTTCCTCCCGTTTGTCAACTTTATTATTAATACTTTAAGGTAGGATTCCTAAGTTGGTTATCCATTGATAATTTTATTCACTAGCCTATGTCTGGGTTTCTCTTAATTTTATTTGTTTCCCTTTTTATTATATTTGTCTGTGTTTATATTTATAAATTATTTTTTCCATTTTAATACGATCGTAATGAATCGGACTATGGCGATTTCGTAGAGTATGTGATGATAGACCTATAAAACTTAAAAAGTATGTTGAAGCTAAACACATTTGACCTGATTGCATTAAAAAAATATGGTATTAAGATTAAGATATGAGAAAGTCTTTCGCTACTTGTACGGAAATGTAATTGCTTTAACATTTCTAAGGCTATGTGGGAACAATTGAAATGAACCAGTTTAGACTTTTTAATTTTGAGCAAACTCATTACTTTTGAAGAAGCGTAGATTCATCACTATATTTCGAAAATTAAAACAATAAACAAATGTATTGTATGATTCTACAATATATTCATACTTTACTTCAACTATTTAATTGATTATACAAAAATTATATTTTTTACAGTATTCCTAAACCTTATGGCACCACTCATACACATCTATCACTTCAAGTTAGGCTATGCCGCAAGGTTGTATTTACCTCCAGTATTAAAAGTGGATCTAAAAATGTGACAGATCTTGAAGAGAAACGAAGACTGACTGCCTGTCGGAATTGTTATGGCTTTCTTTTTTTTTTGATGCACAAACATTGGACCATACTACACAACATTACTGAATTAATCAAACACAGTAATGAACGATAAAAGGTTTGTATTTTAAAAAAAAAATTGTTTAAAAAAACGTTTTAAAACCTTCAAAGTACTTGGAAAAGAGAAAAAAGTTGGATCACGATCGGAAACTGTGTTAAAAAAAAAAATGTTTAAAAAATAAACACCAAAAAAGTTGAGTACATTTCAAACATATTCTGTATTAGTCACTTATAATAGAATCAATATATTACTTTTCTGACAAAAACCTTTAGGATAATATTAAGTTACAAGTAACACATGAGTCAACCGATACGAAAGTATTAAACAAGATTTTCTGCATTCCAGCCGAAAAGAAATTAAATTTCTAGCGTTGATTCATACCTAAGATTAACAACTTTAATCGGGTTTACTAATTAAATATTAAAATAAAAAATCTGAACTGTAATAAAACTTAATTTAATAATATTTTATATTTATTTATTGTATTTCTTACCCATTGAAGTTAATCGCACCTTACTTTATTTAACATTCAAATGTGAAAAGCCGTTAACAAAACTGGCTTTATTAAAAAATTGGTTTTAAGCTGTATATGCATCTAATAAACTATTTAAAAAAAGAAAAACTATATACAAATTACAAAAAATTAACGCAAAAATAAGACAAAATGGCACAAAAAACTACAACTCGTTTGGCCACCTCATAGAAAAACCTATTACCTGGTATATGCGGAGCGCTGTCAGACACGGAGGCAGCCGCTTTAAATGTAACTTGTTAAATGGTCGAATTAAAATCAACTAGCCACCCTGTCACCCGTTCGAAGAGCCATCGGAAACTGGCTTAAGATGCGTAAGCTTACAACAGCCGCCGCTTATTGCTGGATGGAAGCATAAAATATAAAATACCATCGTAAATTGTGGCAATTAAAAATGATTCATTGGCCAAAACTGGTTGGACCATAAACAATACTAAATTCCGGAGTCCGTTTTGTATTTTTCATTTTCATTGAAAATTCAAAATTTATGGCGAATATGATTAAAATGGTAAGCAAAGAGTTGAGAATTTCATATGAAAATTATTTTGCATCAATAAACGAAATAAAATCTTTGCATATCCGCAGGCGTTACAAAACGTTTTCACTTGTATAACAGCTAATAGCCTACAGTTCTGTGTTAATTAAAATCATAAATTTTCACTGTTGAACATTATACATAAGAACTATGAATAAAAATGTTTAATAAGGATACACTTAAATATTTACGGACTGTTATTGCTTTTTAGAGTATTGAATATTGAGGTGAAATGATAAAAATATATTTTAGAAAAAAAAACAATATTAATAAATGCGTTTAATTTTGGTTTTTTTTAAGAGATTCATAAAACGTTTTAAATATTACAAAAACTGTTAAACAAGCAAGAGCCCCTAAAAGCACACCACATTTTTTCACATAATTTATTTAAACCGCTTCCGTTGTGGTATTTATTTCCATTTAAATTCATTTTTCAGTGTTCATTTAAAACAAAGCCTGTTAGCCTTTTGAAGCTGAAACTGTATCACATAATGTACGTGACTGCATATATGCACCCAATTTTTTTCATTGTGTATTGTTACGTAAGACCAAAAAACCTCAAGCTGGGATATGAACAAAAATGTATGAGGAAAAAATCTGTAAAATGTTATCATCGTGGCACAAAATTTGAGCGAACTCCAAAAAAAAAGTTTTGCTGCCTTTGATATGCCTTTTGATGACTCTTATTCATTTAAAGTAGAAGCACCAGGTTATAGCTTTAATGGTTTACGTATTAACAGAAATATTTAACTCTTGAAATTAAAATAGGTAAATTAAAAAAAAATTAAGGCATATAATATTAACAATTATTAACAAAATTGTTATCGGATGAAATTTTGACAGCCGCACAAATTGGAAAGTTAAAAGATGAGATTTGGATTTTCTAAAAAAAAAAGTTAACGATTGCTCCATCTATAGGTTCAAATACTAATTAATAATAATCAGTTCCAATAGATTCAATTTTAATAAACTCTATTAAATCCGACTTAACTTTCCTGCTATTCATTAAATGAATTCATGCCAATAGATTTGACAGCAAAGAATAGTTATGTTTTATGTACCATTAATAATAAAATTCATTGTGAGTGTTACAGCGATATGGAATAATAATGCCGCGACCTATCAGATCTATTACATTATGCATAGAGTTATTCTGCTTATCTAAAGATGATAAAACAGTCGGATCAGACCTTGTCGGATTAACTTAAGCCAGATAAAAATACTATGCTCATTTATCGTCAATTGCAGGCGTCCATTAAAGATGAATTTGTACTTAGAAAATCAGTTGTCAATCTAATTACAGGTTTATTGAAATATAAAAACTTCCCAGTATTTTTATTTATTCAAATTAGCTTATTAAATTATCTTAGGGTTTCAGCGCTGGCCCAATACTTTGTAAATAGATTATACAATATAATCTAGTCTCCAAATGTAAAACTAGTCTGACAAGTTGGAGTAACTTCCAACAAGTTGGATATTCTTATTTTTGTACTTATTGATGATGTTGTCGAAGTTATTATCGACATCGAGCAACAAGTTATCTATATGGATATATAAAACATCCGCAATAATCATTAATTTCATAATTTTCTTAGAATTTTAAAATTTATTTTTTTGTTTTCCTTTGTTATCTTCTCAACATTTCACAAATTTAGGTTATCTATAATAAGTAGATATAGTCAGTCCTTCTAACAAACCTCCACTGCCTACACTAATGTCAATGAAGATGGTTAGACCATTTCTTTATAAGGAACTTTCAGTCAGTCATACGTGTTTAGATGAAAATTCGACATTAAATTTGTAAGTAATGGAAAAGTTTATTTTAATTCAAATATTTTCCATCGTTAGCTACGGCTTTCAATCTGAAGCAATAATCGACCTGAGATCTACATACCTCACCGAGAAGCCTGTAACCATTCTGAGATTCGATTACGCGGTGTTGGTAAGCCTGTCAGTTTTTATAAATGATTTCAGGGCTCTATCCCTTATGTATTTTTTGATCGGATCAATCTTAAGGTCCCTGAGGATGTCATTCGTCCTAATGTATCATGGTACCTTGAAAAGTCTTCGCAGAGCCTTTCGATGCAATCTATTTACCAAACTAATTTATTTGATTTCTTTGTGGTGTATGAAGTAAGTTTTGCATTGATCAAAATAAATATTATTCTTCGTGGCTGTGGTTCAAATTACAAATTTGTGGTTGTTCCAACTTATTTTTCGAAAATTTGCGGAAAACCTAATTTATCTCATGTATCTAATTTATGTTTTCAGTTCATTAGTGCCAGGACACCGAATTCGATAGACACCTTTCTTTCGTAGCGTTTTAATTCCTTTCGTGGGCCACGGAATTGCTGAGAGCACTTTGAAAGTACACATCCTGCCTATATATTTCATTTATAAATTTCCAAAATTATGTTTCCAATCGATACTCTTCCAAAAATATCTATAAAATACAACTATACTTAATAAATGTGTTTATCTTAAGAACATACATATGTACTTAAAATTCAAAAACCAATAATTACTATAAAATTAATTATGAAAGAACTCGAGATATTTGAAAATTGTGATGAGTCTATGACTGGCGTTAAGTATACTAACTCGCTCGCGTACAGTGCAAAAAATTCTCGGAATAACGAAACTACAATATTTAAGACAAACTAATTATAGATAATGTGTAGTGTTTGTTTATCATAACGAGCGTTGTTTGTTTAAAGTCGAACAGTAGCTCGACGTTTCGACGTTTTAACTTTGCGCACAATTTAACGACTGTTTTGGCGGATTAAGTAATTTATGCGGCGCTAACACTTCAGAGAAGTGTGCCTCTTGAAAAAAGCAATTAAAATTGATGAATTTGTTTTCATTTCCTTTATTGGTTTTTTCTGCTACCGTTTTTTTTTTTGTTTTTGTTGTTTTCCACTTTTTTGCATGTGTTTTGCAATGCTTTTTTTTTCTTAATTATTTAATATTATTTAATACGGTTATTAAAATTCCTCAGAACCATACCACACGTTCATACCATGCCAATGCCTTAATTAATTTTTGAAAATACACTGAAAAGTTTTTTTGGACACACAATGACTGATTCTGTTTTGTTTATGTTCCACGAATATATGTAAGAATGTGTGTGCGTGTGTGTGTGAAAGTTTGTATGCAAAGTGCGTATGTAATAAAATTAAAGACGATCGTCACATGTGATCACTACTGCAAACAACTTATTAACAGACGTGCTTATATACACACACACACACACACAAACACATTCAGATGCACACACAAAGCCACTCGTTAAGTTTTATATGCACATAAAACAGAATTTTATTCACTCACACACGCCCTCAAGGCCATTTAAAAATACTTTAAGCTAAAAATAGCAACAAACGTAGCAGTAGCAGCGGTTGTTGTGACTGCGGCATATGTTTCTGCGACTGTGACTGCGACAGTCAGTTCGTAGAGCAGCAGCAGCAACACACGTTACGGGTTAATTCCACAATAATTCTGAAAATTGTTGCAGCAGCCGCTGCAGCTGTCGCAGCCGCTATATGCAAACTAAAAGTTAGCTTACATTTTTATTATTATTGATATTAAAAGAATAATAGTTGCTATTATTATTGTTGTTGTTATTTGTATTTTTCATTTTGTAAATGTTATACTAGCACATTTGTACAAAATGTTTTATTAATAAGCAAGTGTAAACACCCAACTAAACACACAGCACCATTTCAGATATGAAACCATATAAACGGCGGCGCGCAGATTCCGTACCATTATATCGCAGAGAAAGAGTAAAGTAAAAACAAATATAAAAACAGAATAGTTTTTCTGACAATATTTTGATATAAAACATTTAAGCGAACATAAAGATACAAGATACATAGCACAAGAAAAATTCAAGTCAAGTTAATTTCATAAATGCGTTAATTAAAATGTATCTGAGACACATGGTACACCCAAGAAAAATGTTAAGTATAAACATTTTAGTTCAAAAATATTATTTTTTTTTACATTAAAAAAAGGCGAATTTGACGTACAAACTAAAATAAATAAACTTTAAATAAAAATATTTAAGAAAATGAAATTATTTTATAAATAGAAACGAATTGTTTTGGGAATTTCGTTATATAAAATTAAAGGCTCTGTAAAAAATTTTAAAAATTATATTTTTTTATTTATATATATTTAAACGAGCCAATTATTCAATTGTTGAAATCAGACACAAATTATTTCAAAAAAATTAATTTTATTGGCATTAAAATATCAACTATAGTCTATAGTCATCATCACGGTAAAATAGCTAACATGACAATAAAATATATTTTTTAAAAAAAATTTTAAAGTATGTATTATTGACCAATTAGACCGTTAAAAAATAAACAAATAAAATATTAAAAAAAAAAAATTTTTGTTTTTATAATTACTTTAATATCATTTAGAACATACTATATACGATATTAGAAATTTTCTTAAACACCTGCAAATTTACAAATTCGCCAAAATGTATTTGATTTTCTGTGATCAAGTTAAATATTCTTTAAAATTATTATAAAAATAAATTTTTTAGCTTAATTCTTAAATTAAACAAAATTTACGATATTTTTATTAAAATTTTACGACATTTATATACGATATTTATAATTTTCTTGAATATCTGCAAATTTCGTTTGCCAAATTCTATTTGATTTTCTGTGATCAAGTTCGATATTTTTTAAAATTATTATAAAAACAAATTTTTTAGCTTGAAGCTTAAATTAAACAAAAGTAAATAATACATATTAACTCTGCTAATATTATATACGATATTTATATACGATATTTAAAATTTTCTTGAATATCTTCAAATTTCATTTGCCAAGTTCTATTTGATTTTCAATGATCTAGTTCGATGCTCTTTAAAATTAATATAAAAATAAATTATTTTTATTTAAAATTCAACAAATCAGAAATTATTAACGTTAAATACACTCCGTTTTGTGATCTATTAAGTAGGCGCATATTTACAAAAAATATGCGAAAAGCTCATTGCGAATAATAACAGTTTTATAAAAATGAAACAGAGATTTTTGGTAAGTATATCAGCTTATAAGCAAATCAACTATTCATTTGCTCGTTCGTATTCAATTTGTTCATTTATGATTTTTTTCTCTATAAATCACTAAGCAAATACTTATTTGAAAAAAAAAATCGTTAACTTACTACTTATAGTCATAACATACATACTATAAACACGGTTTCGTCTTAATGCGACAGATAGAACAATAGAAAAGATAGAAATAATAAAATAATATAAACAATTAGTACTTATCTAATCCATCATTGAAGACATAAGCCTTACATTCAAATATAACATTCCCTTACTCGGAATCTATTCATTTGCTTAAAGTCTACATCTTACTACGTTTATACATATAAATAATTTGGGGGATCGTAATAGATGATATCGATAGTAAACAAAAACAAAAAATTTTAAAATTAGTTAGTAAATTGTTTACTGCAATAAATTATTTATTGTAGTTATTTTCGTATCTCTCGTGTTTTGCATATTAACGAATTGCTTGAAAATCATGCGTTTGTGATTCTTTTTCCATAATAACACAATTCATGAATTTGATTAAAGTTCCCCAAGTTAGAGCAAAAGGAAGTTTTGTAAATTTAGAGATATATCTACTCAACTGGTAACATTTTTATTTACTCACACTTTACTTCTTATATTATCTAATTTGCTGACATCACACAATACCAAGGGAGTATGATCAGGTTCAGAACAAGTAGGAATAACATAAAACATCATAAAAGCCACTTAGTCTATTAAATATTCCAAATAATACAATTTAATGTAACCAGAGCTGAAATTGATAAATGCAATTTCAATAGCAGGATTTAAATTGACGGTCATATGACCAATATCGAACTGAAAGCGCTTAGCATACGCACTGTAAAAGTAATCTTCCAAAAAATAGAAGACAGCAGAAGGCCAAAATTATGTCACATCGACAAAAATTAGGCAAGTATTAAACCCAAATTAGGCGCCTTTTTGCTTATTTACGAATATATACATTTAAAAGTTGTGATAGCACAAATGCTTAAAAAAAGGTAAGGTCTTATAGATGCTATATGTATCTATACGTATTATTCAATATCAATGAGGAAACAGATGCTCTATTTTAAAATGTTCATAAAATAGATTAAGTCACAGCAAATAAGATAATTGAGGACGTAGTACGTAGTATGAACAACCGTTAATAGAGCAATGCGGGAAAATATTGTGAGTGTCTATTAAGAAAAGATGAGGGTATTCAAAAAAAGATTAAAAACACTGCAAATTACAATATTGACAAAGGTATACGGCAAATATAGAGCGATGGCAATAAATGGTTTAATAAGCACCGATGAAACTTAGGATCTCTGCTCAAAAAAATAAAAGAATTAAACAAATACAGACAATGCAAGTAACTATCCATAAAAAAAGTAGGTCTATTACTAACACCTTATGTGCATTAAAATTAAAAACAATATAACTGCAAATAATTATGTGTCAAATCCCACCTTATAAAAGAGTTAAGCCATGTAGTAGAAGTGTATGCGAATAGGGTAGTGAACCAAGTTTTTGTAGTTTCACCGGGGTAAGTAGAAACTGGCATTTTAAAAAGAAATAGATGCCTTTACATCCACTGTTTATGGTAATGGTGTTAGTTTCCTGGGAAGTATAGATATAATCTCATTATCTTCAAACTGAATGATGAAATTAAAAACAATAGTTCTTGGAATAATAATTTTTTTAACTACTTAAAAAGTTATTAAACTTTTTAAAAATTATTTTATATTTTTCTTGGGTTTAAGGTTTATATATATATTGTTTTGCCTGAATAAAAATAATATTTTCCAACCAATAATATTCAACTAGTACAACAGAATAATATTTCATATGACCTTAATAATTTTGTATGGGCATCAAATAATATTTATAGTTTGTAGAGAGCATAAAAATTCAAATTATTCAAGAAATCTGTTGAAAGCCGAAACTATTTATAGAACAGAAATATGTGACTGAAATTTGAATTATGCAGTTATTAAACTGAAAATTGACTGAGCTGAGGGTAAGCCTGAATTAAGGCGAGTGTTGAAAGAAGAAGAAGATGAGCGATATGCATAATGATTCTGAAGCACTTAACAATAATTAAATTTGTACTTCTACGATTTTAGGTTTGTTAAGTAAATTTCGTTATTTTTTTTTCTTTTTTTTGCAAATAGATTTTTCTGCTTGTCACTTTTGAAATTTGTTTTCAGTTTACTTTATAAGCATGTTCAGTGCTTTAGGTGTGTCTCTCCCATAAATTTGTGGGTGTGTTTGCCGGAAATTTAAATTGAAAAATTCAGACAGCATATAATGGCACAAATGGTTTTGATATTGTTTTCGTTGGCGACGTCGATGTCGATGGCGATGTCTATGTCGATGTTAATGTCGTAGATGGTTTTGTGTTGTTTGTTTGTTGTTCGTGTTGTTTTTGTCAAAGCGTCAAATCGAAATAAAAATTTATGGCTTAATAACTGCACTTGACACCGTGCAACGCCAATGAAAGGAAAAAAATCTAATAAAATGTATGAAATGTTTGAATTCGAATTGCTTGTTTGCGTACAGTTTAGGAAATATTATAAAAAAATTTGGTTATTTATGAATGCAAAAATATATTGTAAATACCAGAAAACATGCCTTAATACTAAATTATTAATTAATGTATTTTTGATTTGGTTTATATAATCTTTAGTTGGATGTAGAAAAGCGAAAATTTGCAGATGTAACGCTAAAAGCATTCAAAGCAAGATTTTTATATATATATATGAAGATTGAAAATATTTATATATGGATGGTTTTAGGATATTTTAAACATTTGGAATTTTTGACATCTAATTATTTTGTATTTGCAGCGTCTTTGGTGCTATTTTTGCTAATTGTACTAAATATATACGAGATATTGATTGTTGGCATAAGTGGAATAAAGGGGTTTCACTTAATAACTGTTGTAAATTAAATTCAGTAGAACAACTATTACATATTGTGACATTATCAGTATTTAACTTATGACATTCTCGATTGGTAAATCTGAAATATATTTAGATTTACTCTAGATCTGTCAAATTTTGTTGTCAAATCGAACATTTTTATGAGGTTTTCGATTGGTAAATATGAATTCCATCTAGATTTACTCTAGATCTGTCAAATTTTGTTGTCAAATCGAACATTTTCTGGCATTTACAATGAGTAAATCTGGATTATATCTAAATTTACTTTCGATCCTTCAAATTTTTAGAGTAATATAACATTGTTTTAGTCGTGTTAGTATACATTTAAGTTTCTTACAAATACATATATAAAATCAAATCACAATTGATTTGTCAATTTATATAAAATAGCCGTTAATTTCAGGGTAATATTTCTACTCTAGCAAAATATCTAGAGTATTATAAATTAATCTCTAGTGTTATACATTCTGTCCTAGATTTACCAATCGAAAATAAAAATTTCACTGAAAATGCATTAAAAGAGCATCTCGATTGAAAAAATTACACCAGACATATCAATAAAAAAGCATAACAATTAAAATAATCTAATATATTTTAGTTGTGTTAGTAGACATATTTTTTACAAATACATATATAAAATTAAATCACAGTTTATCTGTTAAATCATATAAAACAGGTGTTAATTTCAGGGTAATCTTGATAATCTGGCAAACTGTCCAGAGTGCTATAAATTAATCTCGAGTGTTATACATTAGTCTCGATGTTATACATTTTGCTCCAGATTTAGTAGTCGAAAATTAAAATTGCTCTAAAAGTGCATTAAAAAAGCATCTCGATTGAATAAGTCATTAAAAAATTAAGTTGCAGTTTTTTTTTATTTTTAAATAATATTACTTAACTAAAACAGCAAAACTTTGATTTTAAAAATAATAGAAATAATAATTGTAATAATGACAACATGCAGAACTGTGTTCAAAACTTAAACCGACTTGCACAAAATCTTTATATTAATTTTATAAAAACATATTTATATTTAATAATCATATTTTAAACCAAATTTCACAAACTCTTTATGATATATCGATTTAATAAAAAATATTTATATTTAATGCAGATTTCTGTATCTTTTGATTTAACGTACTTATTATAAATAAATCAAAAAATATTTTTATTTTGTTTGAAGTTTTTAACGATTTAATAATTAATTAAATTTTTAATTAAATGGTTAAAACTCTATATTAAAAATGTAAAAATTTTATAAATTATTAAAAAATGTTTAAAAGAAATTTTTAAAGGAAATAATTTTTACTCTCCGTACAAAAGTATTTATTTTTGTCATAAAGCATATAAATTTTAATTAAAATAATTAAAAAATTATTTTTAAAATATGTCACTAACAAGAAATCAATTACTTGTATAATATTCAACTTTAAATTACCATAAAAATTCATTATGTTTAAATATAAATTGAACCCAAATTTAACGAAATAGCATCCAAAAGGTTAAGAAGCTAATGAAGCGTTTTAACCCAAAAATCAAAACCCATTAGAAAACGTCAACAAACTCATCAATCAATCCAAAACTGAAATTCTGCGTAAAAAATTTCATAATAAATTTTCGTTATAAGTTGATTCACATTTTTGGGATAGCAATTATTAGAAACACAGAGAAAATAAAAGTTAGCACAAAAATAAAATAAATAAAAATAAAAAATAAAAATAAATAAATAAAAATAAATAAAAAGAAAATAATTTTGAAAAAAATTCAAATAAATAAATAGATAATAAATTTATACAAATATGTTATTCATAAAAAAATATAATAAAAAAATTAAAAACTCATAATAAATTAAGAAAAACGAAAGAAACACACATTTTAAAAAAATTCTTTTATGGAAAAATAGAAACAAAAATTAATTTTAATTTCTTAATTTATTCTTTAACTTTATTTCAAAAAACAAAAAATAAAAAAATTTGACTTTGCCAAATATCCAAAACCATTTATATATACACAATATAACATTAGGTTATCCATAATGCAAAGAAGAGAAAAAGTGAAGAAGAGAATTGCGACTATAGCAGACTTTTTGTGCTTTATTTGATCCTAAAACTGAACAGAAGCTATTCCATTTTTCAAATATTGGTGAAAATAGTACTCGTTGAGAGTGTTCTATGATCAGACGAAGACAGGAGTTAAAATCAGAACATACTCCTCCTGGCCCAAAGTCAAAGTCACACATAATAAAACTAAATATTTCATCGATTTCCAGATAGAGCTAACATTTTGTAAATCTTCTATAGAACTATTTCTAACCTGTTAATTAGATAACACTATATACAAAGTGTATAATTGTAAACATATCATCTTTAATTACATGCGATTTGAAATTGAACGAACAACAAGATTGTTGTTAGGGTTGTACTTTAAAGGGAAAACCTAGTTCAAAAAATGTGAATTGCAGTAAAAATTTTTACCAAGCAAACTATAAAAATGTTGATTAGAAAAGAGTCAAACAAAGTGTCCAGCCGATAGAAAAATAACAGACGAACATAATTCATATTTAATGTTTACGACAGTCTCCTGCTTAATACCTATGTCGTTGTATTACTAGGAAAATACAAACGTCCAGACAGAAAGAAAGTTAGCTGGTTAAAGTACAGCACATTCTAGGCTTTTGAAACTTTATTTCTAAATAAAAAAAATAAAGAGAAGACTATCTTGCTAAGATCGTAGAAGAGGTTTAAATGCTTCACTAGAAAAGATGTCTTTCTGAAGTGCCATTTATGTAATATTCTCATTTGCCGAACAAAGGAATCATAATGTCGAACTAAGGAAAATTATTTATAATACAAATATTTTGTATAAAAATTAAAATATAATTAAATACCTAACGCAGTTTAAAAAGCGTTTTTATAAATTTATGTGTTAAATAAATGATCTAATTCAAGTAACAAATATGAAAACTAATTGAATATTGGTCGTAATAACAATTTATTTTATTAATATTATAATATTATTTAAGTAATATTATATTATTCTAGTAATTTAATATTTTTACTCTTGTATTCTCCTATTTTATATTATTCTCATATAGTAATGTAGAAGGAATATTCTTGGAATAATAAATTTAAAACTCCAAGAAACTAGATTAGAAATAAAAAATATATATTATTAATTAATTAATTATTAATATATTATTAATATTATTAATATATATTATTAATTTTTTTTATAAACAATTAATATAAGAAAATAATATTCTTTTTCGAATAAGAAATACAAATTTAATGTATTTAAGCAATATTATAAACTGATTAATTCTAAATTTATATAAAAATTTTAATATTTTTTATATATTTTCGGTTTATTTTAAGTACATAGTAGTAAATGTTCATAAACAATATTTTAATCTTCTTGTATTTTTAATTTTATCCACAAAGCTAATAAATGAACCATTAAAATAATCTCTCGAGTCTCATTTACTATCAAAATTTTTGTATAATTGATTGATTTCTAAGTGTACTCGTAATTAGTATTAATTTTAAGCTAAATACAGTAATAATTTTCATAAACATGATTGTTCAATTATTAAACAATTTATTAAAAATTTAATCAATTAAAAAAAAATTCAGCTGGAACACACACAAAATGTTAACTCATCAACTAATGACTTTTTAAGAGTCATTAAGGCGAAGCGAACAGTATAAAGCGGCAGCACACTTGAGCCACATTTTTCAATTACGGCTTAAAGCACTTCACCGACAATAAAAGATGTTAACCGGCTGAAGTTCTATCTTCTTTGTTGGACTTAGGCTATTGTTCGCCGGTTCGCTTCAAGTAATTGTTACTGCCACTGAGCACTTCAAATCGCCTGAGGCATTCATTTGTTACAAAGCAAAAAAATCAAAATTATAAAACAAAAAAGCAAAAACAATTCAAAATAATTAGAAAACAAATAAATAAGATTGGCATACAATCTTATTTATTCAGTTATTATTATTATAAGTATTTTTGACATTTCAATTAACCAATAAATTGGTTGAATTACCAAATTTTGAATAGCTAGCTCTCATACTTCACCGACTGCCGACTGCCAATTGCCAATTGCCGATTGCCGATTGGCGATTGGCGATTGTTTAAATGGCATAAGTCGATTTAACTGATAATGTATAATTAATTTGTCTCATGCCATATTATTTTATTTCTATTTAATTTTTGATATGTCACGCTATATTAATGAACACCTAATTTTCATTGCTTTACTCAAATATCAATTGAATTCAATTCAACTCTAGAACTGTGATAAGTTCGCAATCAATACTTTGACAGAGCTGCGTCTGTGGTTTGATAAGAATTCGAATGTACAAGTATTTGTACATTTCAGTACATTCCCAACGAATAATGTACGGGTATTTATGTACGAAGACAGTCAGTTTACTTATTTATATAGCAAAGAAATTATAGAATTGCTGATAAGAGTAATATGGTATTTTTATTTCAAGTATTTATAGTAAATTATTTACTGAGCACAATGCATGGAAACCCAACGAGGTCACAAATTCATGCAAAATGCGAGCGATCTACCATAGTTTGCACCCATAACATATATGCCTTTTTTCTAATAGTTTTATATATGATTTTATTTATTATAAAAAATGCTTTCATATAAATTTAATCGTATAAGAATATTTATGTAAGTTCTTTTAGTTTACAATAAAAATTAAATAATTTTTATTTATAAATAAAATAATTTATAACATTACATTTGATTAGTGTTTTTTTTTTTTTTTGAGTTAATTGATCAAAACTTTTTTTGAAAAATAAATCACATTTTAATTTATCGATATTTCGACTTTAATCTAAAGTTAACACCAGGAATTTTAATAGAGTATATAATTTTAGAGTGTAATTTTATAGAGTATAAATTACTCCTGTATAACAGCACTATAAAACCAATATGGACTTATGGTATCCAGCTATTCGGTAATGCTAGTGCTTCAAACATTGAAATTATTCAGAGAACTCAGCCAAAAATACTGAGAACAATCACAGGAGCTAAATGGTATATTAAGAATGAAAGTATCTACCGAGATCTACAAATTTCATTATTAAAGCCGAATTTGACAATACAAGAAAAAAATACGATAAAAAGCTGACAGAACATGTTAACCCCTTAGCGAGGAAACTCGCATTTCAAAGCAGTACTTCCCGCCTAAGAAGAGCTGACCGTCCAGCCAATAATTAAAATTCAATAGATTCAAGTAAATACCCCTCTCTTATTTTTAGTAATTTCATAAAGTTAATTTAATTTCTTAATAATCCATCTCACACTCATACCACTGAAATTCAACCCACCAATCTAAATGATGTCTGTGATATAAGGTTTATTTATTTTATTTTATATTATACAATTTTACAACTTATTGTTAGTCTCATTGTATGAGAAGATTGTATGAGAAGATAAATAAATATATGTTTTAAAAAAGGAAAAAATGTCAGTTATGACGGCAGTGACTATTTTACTTAATGTAACTATATTGGAAAACCAAATGGTTTAACAAGGATAGTACATGAATATAACAAAGGTTAGAAACTCGGTAAAATCTTTGAGGATATCACAATGGGCAATTTATATCTCCGAGTGTTAGTGGTGATAACTGCCAGCACGCACGCGCCTTCTCAACCTAACCTAATGTAATGGAGACTACTGTATTTAATAAAGAGGTTTTGAACATTAATTAACAAAATTTCAAGTTCAAATATACACGAAGTCAAGTACGGCTTTAGGTCAATTCACTAAAAGCTCAAAATTAAACATGATTCTGAGCTTTAAATTTTACAGAAAACTGTTATCAACTCTTATAGCCTTTTTGGATTACTATATCTGGATTCAATCTAAATTTACTTTCGCTTTGTCTAATTTTGTTGCCTAATGTAACATTTTTTGTAGTAGTACAAAAACTAAGACAATAGTGCAACGTTGCCGTAAACAGAATCCATTTCTAATTTGATTGCATCATTATTCATTCCTTTCAAATGGATGAATTTTATTACGAGTACTGAACGATATTCAATTTTTTCCATATTATTCAATTTTTTTCCATTTTTTTCCAAAAATAATCAAAGTTTACTATTTCAATTATTTGCAAAAAGCTTACCAAACATCTGATGAAGTCGAAATTTGTAAAGCTATCGTTTAAACCTTGTCAGATATATAAAATAAAATTGATTTTGTTCTGGCGTTGCCATCTGTTGTGAAGCCAGGTACTTATTAATCCACCTAATATAACAAATCAAATCACACTTTATTTGTCAAAGCATATAAAACAGCTGTTTATTACAAAGTAATCTTGCTAATCCGACATAATATCTAGACTGTTAAAAATGAATCTCGAAATGTTATTCGTTTCGCTCGAGATGCACCAATCAAATTATAATGACGAAATTTTGATAAAAGCACTTTAAGGAGTTTTCCTCAATTTAAGTTTATATTATTATTTTAAGATATAAATATCTATCTATAAATATTACTGTAATATTTAAGTAGCTATAACGAAACACTTAAGTTTTTTATAATAATATTCTATTTTTCATTCTATAAAAATTCTGTAAATTGAAACATATAAAAAGTTACAAAATAACAATTTATCATAAAACTAATCGTACTTCTTATGAAACAGCAGTGAATACATGAGCCCACATTTGCTCTTTACCAGAGCAACAGTCATTCAAGGAACTACTTTCAAATTTTTTTCATTTGTCATTTACAGCTTTTTTTTTTGACAAATGCAAAAAATACGTAAATAAAACATCAAAGTTAGTTGAGGGCGTGGGTTGATAAGCCACGAGATGCGCATTTCTAAGTACATTCAAGTTTTAATAAATTTTTTTTTACATAAAAAATAATTTAAAATAAGAAAACTTATTTTCACTTTGCTTCATTGTTTTTAAATAATATAAATTCTAAGTAGGAAGATCAAATAACAAGAACTAATAACTTTTCTTACAGTTTTTATAATTTGGTTCCTTTTTTCTTGAAATTTTTATTTTGTCTGTCTTTAATGTAAAAATAAAGCTTTAGTAATTTAGTTTCACATTTCTAAAACTACAAATCAGATGGTATAGATGGTACAAATCTATTATTAACTTTGGCTGAAATACATGTTGTCCAATCATCATACATCCGGAAAAGACCGTTAATCAAAATACTAATAATAGAAATACGTTTTGTCCAAATTTTTTAAATTGTGTATCAGTATTTGGTTCTTTATATATATTTTACTATTAGATATCAAGTCTACTATGGGATTGTACTAAAGTTGCTACAATAGTTCAAAAGAAATTTTTTTGTAAACTGTTGTTACATTTTTTTTGGTTATTTTTCGTATATGATACGAACCACGAAGCTTTTTGCAACTACAGTTGTGTTTCTTTCTTTCAGAGTAGCAAAAAAATACTCGCAACTTACGAAAAAAAACATGTGAAGCAAAACTATGCTCTTAAATTCCTCAGAGTTAGATTTCACGCCCAAAAAAATTTAAGAATAAAGTTTTAATGCGGCCAAATTCAAAAAATCAGTCTATTGTGAATGTGTACTGAAAATATGTTTCAAAATTTAAGTGCTTCGTGTCATATTATATTGTACACAACACAACAAAAAACATATGTCAAACAAAGGAAAGGAAAGAGCGCTGACTCTAAGCTTCAAATTTGGTAGGGTACGAGTTCAATTCTTGGTACTTGCAGTCTCAAAAAAATTATTTACGAATAATTAAATTTAAAAATTATTTCCAAGACCACTGAAGATGGGTATTTGCCATTAATTGAAACAGCTGTATGGTCAGCCAAAAAATTCAATTAATTAAAATAATATAAAAATGAATTTATTGTTATTGTAGTTCACTACTGTTCGAAAAATCTCTTCCTAATAATTTTATTTAATATAAAAACATAATTTTTTTAAAAAACACGACCCTTAGGACCGTCTAAAATTTAAATACATAAATAAATGATTTTCATTTAAAGATTAACAGAAGCCTTTCTTTAAACAGAGATAATAAAAATAGTGAACTCTAACTATTTTTATATAAATAAATAAATTCTATTAACAAAAATACATTTAATTATTTAAAAAATATATAATTCAAAAAAAACAAATTTCATACTGAAAACTTTTTTAAAAAAATATTTTAATAATAATATAAATAAAAATTACTTACGCGATGTTGTTATTGTTATAAGTCACTTTATAACTATTTCTGATATCGTTTCTATGGTGCAGTGGGGAAGGCCAATATCTAAGATTCGGTTGTTTACATTTATCCATATCTAAAAGAAATAAGATAAAAAGTTATTATGTAGTCATAAGCAAAAATATTTAAAAAGCAAGAAATACATGGAATTTATAAAACTTAAAAAATAAAATAAAATTTTGTGATTCAACATATTAAATATAAAATATATATATATGTATATAAATATATATATCCATTTATGTGTATTTAAAAAATAAAGAAATGCAATTTGTGAATATAAAAATTTCATAATTGGAACGAAAGGCTGTACGTACTGTTGAAGAATTTTAAGTGCGCAATTAAAAGAATTTCAAATATTAAGTTTGTACAACTTGAAGGTTAGTATTCCCCATTGATCAAAGTTATATACAATATATATATTTATATATATAAAAATTTTAATTATTAAAGAAATATAGTTCATAAAGTTTTTTATCCACAAGAGAGAACACCCTCTGTGTTGTGCCCGTATCTAGAAGAATTTTTCGTATCTCAATTAAAATCGCAATTTTAAGCATTCGTAAAATGATTTTTTTGGTAAAATGACCGTTTTAAGGCACTTAAGTCGAACCCAAATTGAATCGTAGATGTGAGAGCGCAATTGCACTTACACCCGCATAATCCAACAGATTTACTGTTCAACGCGTCGTCGTCACCCTCATCGTCGTCGTCGACAGTCACTTTCGTAGCGCACGGATTTGCTTGAGTGCAACGTTTTTGTATCTGCCAAAGCTCATGTGAATGCACTCAAAATCTTTAGATATCATCACGTGGTGATGGTGCGCTTCGTAAGCGTATCTACTGAAGCGTGTTAATGTGTGACTTTCGCAGCAATTGACAATTGTCAAACAGAATATGTTGTTTTTGTAAATTAGTACGAATTTAACAAAGCTCCAAAGATAAACAAGTATATATGAAGATAGCAAGATAAAAAAATACTTTAAAAAATTGTTTGTGATTTTTTTTTGTTGTCATTTAAGTTGCTAAGACATATTTAGAAGTGAAATTGCATCACATCAAGCAAATATTGCCGAAAAATTTTCTTAGAAATAAATTAGCAAAAAGAAAAGATGTTTGTACAAATTCATACAAATAATTATAATACAAACAACTTTATTATATCACGTAATTTTAAGGTTGCAACAAAATTTAATTTATTAGCACAAGTGAAGTAGGAAAGCATTTAATAGTTCATACTGATTTAAGTAAAAAAAATTGTTTTTCAAATGTTTGGAACACAAAATCAAAACAGTCAGGAAATGTTAAGATACTAGCATTTCATAAAATGCACGCCCAAGAGTAAGTGGCACTTAAGTTTAAAATGCACAAAAGAAATTTTTTATTCCTTGAAGCTTATTATTTTGTTCGGATTTCTCAACATTGGATTAGTTCATTTTTCTTTATTGAATTGAAGAATATTGCAGCAACTCAATCCTTTTTTTCAATTTGAATTAACAATGACAAGCAAGCACAAATACTTGGATTGTCTAGGATATGACTAGAAAATGACTTTTACGTCAGAAATAAAATAAATAAAATTCATTTAGAGCACAACTCTTAAGACTTAAACGTTCAGAAAATAACAAGACAATAAGTTTAGAATTGGATTCGTATTTACAATTTTCAAAATAACATTAAAAACACCAAAGAATTTTTTATAATAAAATTATTCATTTATTATTTATTTATTTATTATTATTATACACTAAATATGGTCTACGAAATAAACCGAAATATTTGTAATAAAAATAATTTTGTATAAAAATTAAAATATAACTTAATATTTAACACAGTTTAAAAAGTGTAATGTTTTATTTTATTTAAAAAACATTTTTATAAATTTATGTATTAAATAAACGACCTAAGCCCAGTAACAAATATAAAAACTAATTTTTTTTTTTTTATAATTTTTATATATATACATATTTTGATTAAACTCTTTACCAATGCATATCCAAATTTTTATATTTTATAATTTTTTTAACATAACAGATGTTTATATAGACTTTTTCAAGAAATGAAGATTGAAGTAATGGAACATTTATTCATCAGATGTTCAAAAATTTTCTCCCTATTGAGGAGCAAAGAGAAATAGCCAAATGAAAGGAAAGAGTATGTCAAAGAGATTGACAAAGAGATTGATACTATAAAGCAGTAAGAATACCTAGACAACCATATAGATTAAAAAATTAGCTGGGTTTTAATCTCAGTGACTTTTAATAACTAATGAATTCAAGCACGCAATTGACAATTTCCATTTGCTACTATATCTAGCTGTCTTAAGCATGATTTTGACTTAGGTTCACTACGACGAAGTAACCTGTAAAAATCCTGTAACGATTTTAATCAAAATGTACCAGAATTATTGTAAACAGCCCTTATTATGAAAAAATTATTCAAATGTATCATAACCTTAAGGTTATAAAGGTCTAACGTCTTATAAAGCATTAAATACAACACCGAATTGGCACTATCCAAGACTTTAAAAGTATTCTTACCCACAATTATTGTATCTAACAGCCTAACCACCAATTATATGCAATCAACTTAAGAGATAATCGATGGCAGACCCTCTACATAGACACAGAATATAGCACACCAAATGCGCTATTAACTTCCAAATGTTTTTTGTATTTAATCTTCTTTTGGCAATGTTAATGTTTAAAATATTATCTAATAAAGATTACACTAAAAAAACTAAATTAAAAAAATAAAAGTGTACTAATTACGCTACAATAAATTATTTAAAATGAGTTGAGAAGCTCATTTTAATTAAATGCTCCAACTATATACAAAACAAAAATAATAAATTTACAACAACAACAGTGGTGTCTTATATACTTTAGAAGTTGATTTATATGTAAAAAATTATTTAAGTATGTAATACATTTCTTAATCTTTGCTAATAGATATTGAAAATTTAAGTAGGGTTCAAATAGAAATAAAAAGACAACAAAAATTTTAGTTAAGTTATTGAAGTTTGGTTGAACATACAAATAGAGCAGCAATAATTTACTGCAGTTTGGCTGACCATAAAAATACTTCAATAAATTAACTAAAATTTTTGTTCTTGTCTTTTCATTTCTATTCGAACCCTTCTAAGTTTTAAATAGTTTCTTTTCATTATAAGACGTGTTACTTTCAACAAAAACAAAACTAACATTGAATATTTTTGAATTTTATAAACTACTCATTGTTCTGCAGCATCATTATTTGTGTGTAGGGTATATCCACAAGAAAATACGTTCACTTAGTTTTCACAATATTTTTAATATCTAAATGATGTTGAGTGATTTTTTTTTCTGTATATATATAGCATAATTGTATATAATTATCAATATATATTTTCTTGTATGTGTATAAATTACCCCAAAATTTTGTAATGAATATCTTATCTCTTTTAATTTTATTATTTTTATTTAATTTTGTTTCTTTGACCTTTTAGAAGCTCTGATCTAATCAATTTTTACAATATTATTATAAAACATTTCAAAGAGCAACTAATTGCTTTTAGGTTTTTCTATAAAAATTTTTCAAAAAAAAATTAATCATATAGAAATCTATTATCTGATTACACATTTCATATGATAAAATAATGAAATATCGAAATAGTTACGATTACAAAATTCTTTTTACTATATATATGTAAGCGTTTGAGATAAAAAAATATATATAAATAAATTATTAAAATGTGAAATAATAAATAAAAAAAAACATTGTTACTTTATTTTTTATTATTCAAAATATGCGGATTCAAATAATTTTTTTTTACTATATAAATTACTATATAATTATTTAATTAATAAAAAATGCACTCTAGCAGAATTCTAGTATTGCATTACCATTGCAGTTTTCTACAAACTAGAAACACTTTTAAGCTTTTATGTACTAAAAGCTGAAGTAATTCACATGATAAATGTATCTGCAATAAGTCAAGTAACTCTTACGACAGTTGTAAATATTGTTACGATATTTCAAGGTTGTAAATAAGTCTGATTATCACACACAAATTAATTTTTATATTTGTGTTAATTTTATTTTTAGATTTTTTACTAAAAAAATCGTAGATAAGCGCTAAATATAAGTTTATTTATATACATTAAACAAATCGTGCCATTAGAATTTATTAAAAAAAATACTATTTTTAAAAATATTATAGGAACTTTGGAGCAATTGTTTGTATGTAATAAAATTAAACTTTTAATAGGAAATTTTATCGCCGACACATTAAGCACACATTAATACAAAGAACGTCATTTAGAACTTTTTTCTGACCATATACTAGCACTCGCAAGTGTGCAAAAGATTAAAGTCATTGGATTTTATGAGTTTATTTGCAAATTAAGTACAAAATACCATTATCAGACAAGAAAGTATATATTAAGAAAATAGTTTTTTTCCTCTAACAAATGTTTTTACTGATAGTCTGGAAAAAATTAATTTTAGCTTCATTTTAGAAAATTTATTTTTAAATTATTTTATACACAAATAAACTGTGTGCTCAGTTAGCACAGAGTTTCTTTTAAGAATTTACTTTTTAGTTGGATTTAGAAAGATAATGAATTATAAAAAGCAATTAAAATTAATCTCTTAAGTAACGACATTCAAACTAATACTTTTAAATTTGGTAGGAGATACATAATAGGCAGATGTTACTTGGAAACAGTGAATTATTTCAATTGACCACATCTTTTGTTTCATAGATTACATAGATAAAGAGATATTTAGTAAAATACACATTTGTAATGAGGACATCTATTAGTAGGTTTCGTCTACCAACCGTCCCTATATCCATTCTCAATAAGTGTTCAATGACATCCATGTCATTGACATGACATTAATGACATAGATTACTAATATAAATAGGAAAATAAACAGATGTTTATTAAAATAGATGATTGTAGTGAAAGGTCACGTCAAGCCCGCCTTATGTTCATTCTCAATAAATGTTCAATGACATTCATGTCATTGACATGACATCAGTAACATAAAGTATATAGATAATTAGGAAAATAAACAGATGTTTATTAACACAGATATTTGTAGTGAGGGCATATATTAGTAGGTCACGTCAAGTCCGCAATAAATTCATTCTCAATAAATGTTCAATGACATCCATCTGAACTTTAACTTTCGGAGAAATACATTTGCCGTTGAATAGAGAACGTTTTATAAATATTATAACCATTTCAAAGGCGTATGCCGCTATTTTTCAGGATCTTCTACTTTACGATCTAAAAGACTCAGTACTTTTAGACACTGAATATCGTTAAAATAAGTCACAAAGAAATTATTTTAAAAAAATAAAAAGATTTTTATAATAGAATAGTAATTTTTTTTTGTGATAATCACTGAAAACATATTTATTTAATGATTTTTCATCACATTTTGCTTCTCTGCTCTTTGATCTCTGCTAACTTTGCAGATTAATTAGGTTTTTCGATTTCAAAAAATACTATCTTGAGTTATCCAGAGAATATTTTTCTAAGAGGTCCAAATACTAATATAGGTATTCGAACAACGGTCCTCAATCGTTGAATTTCTCTGCTAATTTTGCAAAGGGAAAGAATACTTCTTAGAGAAGCAAAAACTGAAAAATACTTATTCCTAAGATATCTCCAAATACTAATAGGTATCCGAATCTACATACTTAGATTAAAATGCTGCTACTTCCAAAACTGGCAAAATACCATAACTTAAGTATTCGCGTCCAGGTTTTATTTAATCTAACTTTAAAGCATAATAAAATTATAAACCAAACTGATGTGAAAATTACTAATATGATATTTACTGCTATAACATATCCTATCTAATGTATATTTATAGGATTAGTCATTTTAATTAGATTAGTCATTTTAAATATATAAGGAATATGCAATATGATATTAAAACTAGTAAAATAATTTTTGACAGTTCTCACTGGCAAAACTTTCCTGTTAATTTAGCAGCTTTATAAGATTTTTTTATTTCAAATAATGCTAACTTGAGTTATCCGAAGAATACTTTGTTTCAAGATGTCTCCAAACACCAGTTCTCAACGATTGAATTTGAATTTTCCTGCTGACCTGTTAACAAACAGGTCAAGAGGCCTACAAACACTTGTTCTGTTAACCAGTTCTGTTAGTAAAAAAGATTTGATTTTCTGATTTTAAATAATACTATCCTCATTTATCTTACTGTAACTAAAGTACTCTTTTCTAAGAACTTCTCGAATGTCCGTACTCAACGATTGAGTTTTCTAAATTTTTGAATGGATATTTTTAAAAAAATTATCTTAAAAGTATTATTTAATATAATTTATCAATTTCAACAACTTAAACTATAGTGATTTTGCTACTACTATTGTCAACTTCCCCCAGTGAGGCATAGAGCCCCAATAATTCTTCTAAATCTGACTCTATTTGATGCCTTCCTATAGATATCGTTCCATGTATATCGTACTTCAGCTAACTCACTTTCGAATGAATTTTTCCAATTTTCGTTGCCACAGCAGGTCTTCTGCTACCTTGTGAATTCTATGAAAAAGCTTATCTCGCTATATAATTTCTTGGTTGCCTAAGTGTCTGGCCTATTCACTTCCACTTTGTTACTTTCATTTAAGTTTTTGCTGCATTTTGAATCGTTTGGTTTAGCAGAAGTTGATTTGATAATCGATCTGGCCACCATATTTTGAGAATTCTATGTAGACACTTCTTGACAAACACTTTAATTTTTCTTTCAATATGTCTGGAGTGCTGTCACAATTCACATTTGTGTTAAAAATTGACAGTTGGTCTGCTTATTGAGTTCACTGGATTGCCATATGTTGTTTTAAAATATGTATAGTTATTTTAATGCATACAAAAAAAAAATTAGAGATAAATTATTGTTTTTGCCCTTCAAAACCCGTGTAAGTACTTAAGATATTAAAAAATCTTTTCTAACGACCTACAACAATCGCTTAACAAGTACTTATTACGTTACTTGTAGTCATTACTAAAAATTTATTAAATTTATAAATTAATATATATATAAAAGTTGATAATTCTATATGATATAAAAAAAAATTTTTTTTTTCACTTACAACTTTTTAAATAATGAAAAATGATATAAAGTCTAAAAATATAATTGAAAGAAAATGCTTAATTATATTTTCGTACTTTTTATTGTGATTTTTTGCTAAAAATGCAAATCAATCACTTCGCTGTCAATGAACAGAAGTGCTTATGCAGCAAAAATAATTTCGTTGTACAAATTTCAGTTTTTTGCTTAAACAAATGAATTATGTAATATATCTAGTTACTACTATTAAAGATATTTGGTTTGGTTATTTCATAGTAACGACTAAGCAAAAATTCTCAATCAATCATGTACTGAAAACGTGCAACGTGCACAGCAAATATTTTCCTACCGCCATTGCCACAATGCAGCCCGCAATGCTTTAAGAACTTTCGATTTAATATTAATTCTATTTTATTTTTTTTTATTTTAGATAAATGTTCAAATTTCCTAATTAAAAACACAATTTCAAATATTATGAAATTTATTTAATTTTACTATTCTACTATTTTATCAGTAAATTTCCAGCTAAAGCAATTAAAGCAATCATCGCCAAAGTTGGTTAAACTTCAACTTCACTTGAAGAAAATTTTGCTTCGTTGTGAAATTTTTATGCGCTGCGGCACAACGATCAACACTTTTCCTGCGGGCGAGCAAAGTACAAAGTATTATGACTTCAGCGTTTTTCGCTGGTGAGTTTTAATGAGCTTTGCATAAGGAAGACAACGCATCGCGACGCAAGTTGAATTGCAAACGGAAGCTTACGCAGCGCACAGGAAGGAAGTAACTTTAGTGCTGAATTCACGTGGTTCTTTTTTTTTCTTAATATTAATAGTGTTGCACTTTGACAACTATTAAGGCAGTGAAGACAAGGTCGAAGTCAAGGAGTGAGTTACTTCAACATTATCTGCACCCGCCGGAATAATTTTGTTCTTCGAAGAATAATATTCAGTTTTCATCCGCGTTTGTGGAGTCTTTTCATGGCTTTGTTTACAAATTGCATTTTAAATAATTTAAATGCACTTCCCACCATCTTGTCTCTTGGAGGAATTTGTTTTTCTGATGCTGGCACTTTTTAATCATTTAAATCTTACATTTCATCATTTGAATTTTTTAATACTAAAAACTTTTGATTAAACTAAGTTTCTTGCCACTTTTATTTGAAAACAAAAAGTTTGCGTTAACTAAAAGATAGAATTTTTCTTTCGGGTGCGACTACATTTCCACCGCAACACGATTAAAAAACAGATTTTAGTATAATCATCTATTCCGAAAAAGTTTTTCCACTGCAATATAGTATGGTTATTCAGATATCTGAGATCCCAGTAGTAAATTTATAGATTGCACAAATAAAAAATAATCACTAGGTTTTCTTAACGATTTTAATATAACAACTTGCAACTTTAAAGCTACACGTATAAAGAATCATGCTATATCAACATATAGCTTATGGACTCATCAAAATCAAAATTGTTGTTGCTTTCAATGCAAATTAAAAAATTGGAGATTGGGAGAAAAAACAAAATCTGGGTTCAAATTGGTTCATGAGAGACGAACCAATTTGAACCACGTCACTTAGGAAAAACAATGTTATCCAGTATAAATGGCAAAATCTGCGTGTTTTAGGAACTGTAGTATCGATGATATTTTCACAGTCTAACTAAAAGAATTTAATCAAAGTTTTTTATTAAAATTTATTTAAAGAAAAACATAAATTTTTTTTTTCATTTGTATATTCTTCATTTCACATTTCACTTTCACAATTATTTTTAGTATTTCGTTTTGTTTTTTATTATTTTATTTTATTTTTTATTATTTTTTATTATTTTTTATTACGTTTTATTATTTTATATTATTTTATTTTATTTTTTATTATTTTCTACTTTTTATTTTATATTTTTTTATTTTATTTTTTATTTTTATTTTATTCATTTTATTACTTTATATTATATTTTATACATTTCTTATATAGTTAAATAATACACTTTATAAATAAAATTGATTAATTTTATTTGAACCAGTATTTCTATATTCATCTTAATGTTTTTTTTTATTATTTAATTTAATTGTTTTTAATATGTAGTAATTTAGTTATATAAATTTTAATAACTTTTAATCTTTTTATAATATTTGATATCGACTTACATAGTATTTCTTTTAATTATTTACAATATATTAATTAATTTATTTTCTTATGTTTTATTAAATTGTTGTTTTATTTTATCTTTAGTGTTTCGATTGACTTAAAGTTTTATTTATAACATAATATAGTTTTTGAATTTATTATATTTATATATTTATTTATATTTATATTTATATATTTATATATTTATATATTTATATATTTATATATTTATATATTTATATATTGATATATTTAT
>NC_051846.1:69327236-69331794 GCF_002237135.1 Teleopsis dalmanni | reverse complement strand
GTTATTCACTTTATTCAACAGCAAACCAAAAGTTATTGAGCTATCCTTTTTAGCGTCCGAAGCAGACACGCTACCCAAGTTTAAACGACGCTTTTACACATGTTGAATAGTTGAATAGTATCAAAAACGGAAATATTATATCATGAATGCGTCTAAAAGAATGTTGGGAAGGGAAAACATACGTGTGAAAATTTTAAATAAATCATATATTTTTGAATAAACTACTATTAAAAAAATGGAATTAAAAGTAAAGAAACTAAATTCAAAGAGACAGCAGAATTTTAAAAAAAATTGTTAGGGATTCCGCTCTTAAGCGTTCACACACTTAATCCGAATATAGTTACGGGATAAAACAGTTATTGGATTTTATGAATTCCTTACTTAGATTTTAAAAATAATCTTTAAGTACCACAAGCAGACAACGTTGGTAAGTTTTATAGTTGATGAGTTGTAAAGTAAAAACCACTAATTTAATAAGAGATTTGTTCTTACAAGTTGGATACGATACCTGGACTGACTAATGGTGCCATCACATAACAGATTTAGGCAGCTTGAAGACGCATTTAAGAGCAGAATTTGACTATAAATGGCATAGCACTTGTCTAGAGAGCATCAAGCTTTTCACAACAAAAAAATATTAAATTTAATAAAAATTACAAACATATATTTTTTTATGTATTATATATAATATCAATATATTTTTCAAGACAATATACATACTCAAATATTGACTAATATCTTTTTATTAATTTTATTCTAATTAAATTCTTGCACGAAATTAGCGACGAAGCACAAACGAGACTTTTTCAGATAAATAAGTTGATGTCCCATTTGACAGCAAATAGGCAATCAAATAATATCGTCGGATTTGAGAGGCCGGGGGTATTAACTTATATAATTCGAAAAAACATCTAAGAATTTGTGCAGAAAATAAGTGAACTGATTCAATATACACAGATTTTGGCTATGTCTTTGTTCCTCTATGGGTTTTGTTATGTATAATCTACTCACTTACTGCTTTAGTGATCCAAGGATCTAGAGAAATTTATTATAATGCATCCATTTGCGTTTCAGGAATTTAAAAATAGACTAGTACAGATCACACTCGAATTTTTCTTTGTTGTTTGTTGTTGTTTTCAAACCAAAGGAAGCATCATTTTAAAATCTTTGTTTTCATATATTAAAAAACATTATAAATGTTTGTAATTAATCTGTAATTTACTTCTACTGCCATAGTATAATAATTAAATGATTATTTATGAAGTCTATATCGTACAATGATTTAGGTATGTTATTCTTTAATGGGTTGGATGTTTCTGAACAGCCAACCAAGATAGTTGATCTAAGGTGCAAACTAGACTGTCAAAGTATTAAGACCTATTAGATACTAGATTGCATATATAAATCTATTATATATTTTTGATACTTCAATTCAACAAAAAGTTAGATGTAAGTAAATTTTTTTAATATATATTTTTAGTTATG
Organism: Teleopsis dalmanni; assembly: GCF_002237135.1. NCBI lineage: Eukaryota > Metazoa > Arthropoda > Insecta > Diptera > Diopsidae > Teleopsis > Teleopsis dalmanni. The sequence continues at coordinate 69,330,309 of NC_051846.1, read as the reverse complement.
TTTCGATTTCATATAAAGCATTGTAAAATATAACAGGCGAAGATATAGTCAATTCAAAATACATATTTAAAAGTTGTACTATTATTCTCACAGTATTTAGTCCACTAACGCCAATTAGAATAAAAATATCAAGGTTTTATACAACTCATACTAAAGATATAGAAGAATCATGAAATACGAAACATAGTCTCAAAAGCAACAAATACATATTGACGGTCAAGTCAAACATTTTTTCGAAAACCAGAGACTACAAGAAAATCAAGCTCCCAATCTACTAAACATCCGGAAAACGTATACGACTATACGGTTTAGACAGTTGCATGGCAAACGGCAAAGATCTATTAAAATTATTCAAGAAAAGAGGTGTTTACAGAAAACTGTGAAGTAAACTAGATGAGACAAAAAGAGAAAAGATCATATAAGAAGCGAACTAAGGTCATCTATTCCGCTAATTTAAAGTATTCGGTGATGTGTGAAGAATGTCCCAGGCGAGAACTGCCAAAAGTGTTCTGAAAAAAAAGCCTACACAAGAAGGCATGCTTGTCGCCCAATGTTAAATTTTAAGGTCAAAGTTTTAGACAAAGCGAGAAAGAGAATTAAGGTCATTCGTCAAAAGAGGTAGAAGAGTTTTTGCGAGATAAATCTCAATGAAGGGTTTAATGAAGAAGAAGGAAAGACAGAAGATTTGCTTTATTATGTTACAATTTGTTAGTCACAATTTATTGGTTATATCGGCTAAAGTTCAACATAATATGACTAACATTTTTTTAACAAGTTTTCTTTTTCAAATTATATGAATTGAAACTAGTGAGCTATTTATCTAAAATATATTAGAATTTTAAATTAAACTAAAATTTTTTTTAATTATTTATTTGTGCACTTTCAGTTAAAAAAGCTATAACTGCTTTCCCATTATAAAATGCTCAGTTTTTTTATTAGTAGAACCCATATTAGATTAAGATACATAACAGATATGAGCCCACATTAGCTGTTTCCTTTGAACATGAATCGTTTACTAAGTTTCCAAACAGCAATGTAAACCAGAAAATCCTAGCAAATCCTACAAAGCTAATTAGGAAAAACTATTTTAATCTGCTTTGTCTGTATAGGCGCATTCAAGAGTAAATGAAAAATTGTGGAAGCTTGAATAAAAGTAGTTAAGGAACATAAAATCCATTGTAACATGCTTCCTATTAAAGCTTCTTATATTAGAAATAAGCTGTCACGTTTGGCTTTAGTAAAACCAAATAATATTTTTCAGAAGTTATCAAATAGTTATTTACTGATTTTTTTTTAAAACTACAAGCTTATTAAAATAAATTTTCTTCAACAAATTAATAAAGTAACTTACAAAATTAATATAATTATTGAACACAAACCAATAAACAAAAGCATACTTTTAGGGCAACATATCAGCCAACAAAGTTGCAGAACATTAATACGCTTATTTTGTCAATATTGCGCTAAACCTCACACAGTTTATGCTTCCAGTTTACTCGGTAATCATTACCAACCCATACTGTATCATGGATCCTCCCAAAAATTTTCTGGTTCGAACAGAAGCATGTTCGGTTTTCTTTAAGCAGATAAACACGAGAGAAGTTTGTGGAAAGTGGTTTTCATTTATCGGGAGGGGCTTTATTTCTGAATAGCGTATTCAACCCGAAGTAATTAAACAAGTGGGATTTATTGTTGATAATCTAGATTAATGTCATTTTTAGTATTTATTCTCAAATTAATAAAGTTTATACAATTTCAAACATATAGTTGTTAACAGTGCCTTGCGTATATAATCCAAATATAATCACCTGGTTCAAACGGAAATCAGGAGACACAAATTACTATCTCACTCAGATACTGACTGAACATGAAATTTTTGCAAGTACCTGTACCACATTGGGAAGGCGACAGAGACTGACGATGCAGAGCACACTTTCTTTTACTATAATAACTGACTTATATTTAGATATTGTGATGAGAGCAAACCCAGAGTGCTGACGAACGACAGAGTCATATGTAATTCAAGCCATTAAAGTGAAAAAATTAGACGTAGAAAAGAAAATCAGAAACTAGGCTAATAAATAGTGCAGACACCAAGAAAATGCGGCAAAAAAATGCAGGTCTAGGCGCAGATCGAAATTACACGAGAATATGGCTTCATATGTCAACATAAAAGAGACTCTCCTCGAAGTAATGCGATAGAAGTTCTGAAGGGGAATAAATCTCGGTGGTGCTTTAGTCTGTATACATATTAATGTTAGAAAGTCGGTAACGCCATTTTAACGACGGTCTGCCTGACGGTGTATAAAGCATTCCACTTATCAGCACAACAAGAAAAAGTGATATATGAAGGATTTTGCTCTCATATTCCAACTTTTAAGAGATGTGGAAAGTGTTAATGTTACTAACTTTATAAATAATATTCATATTATTCCCTAATTCTTCAATATTATTAAGAAATAATATATAATCAAATTATATTAATATAAAAAGTATAAAATTCACATGGTAGTTTGATTTGGTGAACATTCACTTTAAAAGCATCGAGTGTTGATTTCTCCGCATTTACGCAAATCTTTACGTTATCCCACAAAAATCTGTAATGGTGATATTATATACCAGTTTACCTAACCAAAATATTAAATTATATGTCTTGGAAATTTCTAGCGGAATGTGTGATGTGATTTAGAACACCATTCTTTTGAAATTCCAAATCTTACACATTTCAATGACGCTTTATTAATAAAGTAAAAATTTACTAATACAGATATATATCATTGAAATAGTTCTTCCAAATTGGGACTACTATAGTATATATTTACTAACATAAACTTAAAAAACAAATTTTCGTTTTAATTTTTTTGAACTTAGCAATCTTAAGAAAAGTTATTTGCTGCTCAAAGACGCCTTTTGTCAATATGTGCCCCAATATCTAAACGTTCATTACGTTGTTCATTAACTTGAATTTTCTTTGTACTTTTCAATATTAACCTATTTCTAATAGTTTTTTTCATGACATTTATATTTTCGATGAGTAAATGTTAATAATTATAATAGTTTTCTTATATATTAT
>NC_051846.1:69033908-69327136 GCF_002237135.1 Teleopsis dalmanni | reverse complement strand
ATTTTTTTTTGCTTTGTTGTGTGTTGGTCAATTCACTCTACTGTTTTTTAAATATTTCTGTCTGTATTGATAATTATATAGTTAACTTACTTTAATTGGATCCTTATACTGCAAATGTTAGTATTTTTAATATATTACTCAGTTTTTGCACAGTAATAACAGTAATAAGTTCTCAAAATAATCCAAAAATGAAAACAATTCTCAATATTTAATTGTTTATAAAATAATCATAAACAATATAATTTTACAGGTAATTTTTCTTTTGAATTACCAATAGTTACAGATAATGTCAGTCTTCATTTGTTTAATATATTATTTTGATGTTTTTGGTTCTCACATTAACTTACGTATTTGTCGAAGCCTTGAACTGATCTTAAATGAAAAAAATTAATTAAAATTTTGAACTCTTCCTAATTTAATAGTAATTTTTATAGTTCCTTAACTATGTAAAATAATAATTTCAATTAGTTGTAGAATAGAAATAAACAGGGTACCGTCTCCTAATTGCGACAATAGTTAATCTTTTATGCTGCTACAGATCCTAACCGAAGAGAAGATATTTCGCTCTTCGAATGAAATCCAAAATGACATCCATTGAGGACCTCCTAATGTCAGAAAGGGAAAATAATTCTCAACCCAGTGGTCTCCTCCTGGTCCACATCAAGGCTGAATAGTCACATAGATTGTAACTAAAAGTCTCATCTGCTTTTAAGCAGAGCCGACAATCTCTTCGAATAGAACCATTTTGTTAAGGCGATAACATAGTCCGTGGTGACTCGTTAAATATCCCACCAGCAGCATCAACTCTGTTTTGGTAGGGAAGAGAACAGAGTTGCTCTTTGGCCTGACGGTTATCTGAAATGTCGCACCAGTAGCGACGTCTTTCGGTTGAAAACCATTTTTCAATTAGAGACCTAGTTGTAAACCAACTTAATCCACAATATGGCTCCAGTCCATAGAGTTGAATGGCAGATCCTATCTTCGCAAGACTCTTCGCAGACTCATTACCATTGATTCCTGTGTGACCAAGCAATATATTTACAAATTATTTATAATTATATTTGACTTAAAATACTGGTTTTAAAAAAAATATAAAAAATAATTAAGAATTGTTTTCTGATTTATTTAACATTTTTCGATTACTTTCATTAAGGATTTTTGTGCTTATTATTTAGAGTTGCTACAAAAAAAAATATCAACAAATTAAACTCTTTTATAGAAGTGTTTTAAATATGTAATATATCATGTATCAGTTTTCAATACAAAAAAAATGTAGTTATTATTTATTTTAATAATTTCAAACATATCCTTGCAATTCTTATAAATATTCAAAAATCTGTCAGACCCTCTTTCATCTAACAGATCAGTTTAGTCTGTTAATATCTTTGGGTGTAAAAATAACCCATATACAAATTCCTAATGTATTTATATTGTTAATAATTTTTTAATTTTTACAATATTTCTTATTTATATTTTTTTAAGAACTCCTTAGCAGCATCATGAATTTTAATGAGTTCCTTTTTACGTTTTTTATTTACTTTTTATTTACACGCTTATCACTCAAAGTTATACGTTTTTTTATATATTTTTTTAATTTATAATTAATTAATCTTATGATCTTAAAACGAGACTCTTTCAACTACTAAATGCCACTTATGTTGTGATTATTACCAATCCAGTGAACGCAATTAGGACTTTTTTATTAATTTTTCTAGCAACTCCCATGGCAATGGCATCGTGCGTCGGACGTTAATGTGGAGATGAAGATTGGGAGACTAAGGCTATTAGTTTAGAGCCAGCAAGATCTGCTGGGCTGCTTACACATTAATTAAACTGGCCGAGAATTTGCATATGGGTAAGTCTGTTTAATACTGAACATGTCCAGCAAAAATCATGCAGAGTCTAAGATTAATTAGCATTAGCAAGGGTTACAAATAGCGAACTCTAATTTATTTTCAAGATGCAAATATGTGCATAGTTAAAGGTTAATTTGGTAAATGATTTTTTATTTTATTCTTTTAGAATAACTTAGGTGTTAAAGTTATATGATCCTTCTCATATGATAGATGTAATGTGTAATGGCTTTTACTTAAAAAGTGCATGGACGTCATCAAGTTTTTTATTTTCATGCTTATTTCGATAACTTTACAAAGTATGAAAATACTTAGAATACTCAAATGTCGACAGGTAATATTAATAACTTATAATTCAGCAATTTTTATATAATAAAGAATTAAGCATGATGTAGTTTCGAAAGTAAATGTAAATAAAACGCACTTGTGATTTAAAAAAAAAACGCATACGAAAAATTATCAGCACCTCTTCAACATGTTCAACGCTGGGGTGAAATATTTGTTTGACATATGTCACTGAAACAAAATCACGAAATTAGAATTACTAAATAAATAACCACATATATTAAAGAATATAATTCTATACAAAGTGCTTTTTAAAATGAAATATGAAGACTAATAGGATATAATATAGAATATATCGCAAATCCGATATACAAATTCCTCTGCAGGCACATATGTATCAAATTATTTTTCTGAGTGCAAAATATTAGATATAAGAAATTAATAATGGGCTATTATGTTTCAAATTCTGTAAAAAATACTGATACTAGTAGCGTTGTCCGACGTCCAGGAAGTGAACCAAAAAAAACAGTAACAACACCAGAAATGATTCGTAAAGCAAAGAAGCAAATTGAGCGAAACTCACGCCGTAGATGCAATCAAACGGTAAAGGAGCAGAACGTATCGCAAGAAAGGATGCAGCTGATTTTGAAAAATCAGCTCGGAAAAATGAGTCATTGAAGTTGAACAAAATGCATGAATCCACCGATAAACAACAAAAAATTAGAGTCAAAAGAGCCAAAATGTTGGTTAGGATTGCCGAATTTGATTGTTTCTAATAAGTCACTTTTCGTAAATTGACTTATCAGAGATAGTTTAGATTAATAAACTCGCAAGAAGAGGCGCGGCTTTAATAATAATAGGCTCAGAACCTTTCTGCGGTCTAGGAAAAGGAATTCTATTCATTCTTATGAACGGCGCAGACGAAAAGGAAAGAAATCGATACTGGGTTGTGTTACCAAGACTATCAGAGTCTAAAGTACCTTTAGGGACTTATAACCTAAAACGCTTCAAGGATTGCATAGAACTAACAAAGAAAAAGTTGAGAATTATTACGAACCGTTCACTATTGATTGAATAATTACTTAACACAGGAGTCCAATCCAGCTCAGATTGCAGATACTGTAGAAAAGAGAAAAAAACCGCATACCATGTGTTAGGGGATTAGCTGGCATGTATCAATTACATCAAGTCTATTATGTTTCAAATTCTATATAAAATCCTTCTTTCAAATTCAATGTTTAATTCTTACTAAATAGATTTCAGTATATTCTAATACGGGTGAAGTATGATTAAACTTTCAATATTTTCATGGAAACGATTTAACAGGTTCGGTATTTTAACTCCATAGATGACATAAGCCGATAACACCAATTATTATCTTAAAAACAAATATTTGAATGTTTTTAAAATGCCAATACTTTCCATTAAATTTAAAATATTTTAATTATGTACATATGCAAATATTGTTTACTGTATTGCATTTGATTAAAAAACAAAAATTTTATAAAAACAAATAAATTTAAAGAAAAATTTAATCTTCAAAAAAATGAAGACTTACACAACCAAAGAAAAAAAAATATATAAAACCACAGCCAAAGCGACGTCAATCGCTTTGATTGAAGGCATTCAGTCAATAGATTGCTAAACTTCAGCTACATTATTAACAATTCCATTGGATGAGGAGTGAGTGCATACTCACCCATGCATGCAGACAGCATGCGTATCTGATAGCAAATATCTCTTGTCCATTGGACTTTCATTGATCAATGCTTAACGATAACATTTTTTTTCGCAAAAAATGCTATAACAATAACATTAACAACAACAACAGCAATAAAAGCAAAAAAAAAATATTGGAAAATGTCTGATCCTGCTTAATGTGATGCTCAGCCATTAGAGAAATAATTGCCGTAACAAAAATATAAAGAATTTTCACTATCAGATGAAATAGCGCATAACTTAAATGCAAGTGCAAGTGCAAGTGCAACTGAGCTTACAAATGCTAGCCAAGCCACGACAAACAAAAAAAACTGAAAGCAGTAAAAAATCAGCGAAAAAAACTCAGCAAAACAAGATTTATTGACAAGATAACTGCTAAATATTGCAGATACCTACTAACTCCTCCATCGTTAGCAACAAAAGCAAAAACAATCTGAGGCAAAAAATCATGTAGCGACTGTGAATACTCTTGTTAAAGTGATTGCTGCTGCTGGTAACAAGCGCGAAGTTGGAGCTGGAATCTTTAGTGTAACTATTTGTAGCAGTGGTAATGATAGTGATTGCAATAATGTTACCAATTGCCAAGTGTAACTTAGCCCTTTCAAAGATTTTTGTTACGTTTTGTGCTCATACGAAATAGGTACTTCCTACTCTTGTTTGAGGCGTCTAATGATTTTGCAGAGATAACGAACAATGTATGGCTTAAAGCCACTTAAGCGAAAATAGTCAAACCTCTGGCTACAATAATTAGCTTGAGATAAGCATTAGACTTTACCTTAAGCGTTTTTTAAACACATTCGATTTAATTTAATTAAATCAGTAATGCATTTTTATCTGTATATAAATTCACTTAATTAAGCTTTAAACCTGTGTTAAGTTTAAGCGTGAAATTAATGCAAACTTTATTTATACACGAAAATATATTTTAAATAATTTTTAATTAGAATTTTAAACACGAGCGCAACATATCCCTTGAACTCAACAGTAAAGTTGTTTTTATAGTCAACTTGAAAAAAGTATGATTTAATTATGAAATATTTATGCCAAGCTGTGAAGCCCTTCTCACCTACTCCATATTTATATTCAATTTTACTTTTTTTTTAAATTTAGCATAATTACACTATGACGGCAAGAAATGAGGTTCACTCTCAGTTGCTTTGCTGAAGACATAATTGCATATTTTCACTTTTCCTCCGGTGTACTCTTGAGGTAGTAAATAGATAAAAACAAAAAATGAGAATATAATATAATTTTCATTTTACTACAGAGAATTAATAAAATTACTTTGCTATTTAAATTTAGTAGAAGCAGGCGTCATGGTTGATGGGAAAATGTATCTGCAATTTGCACAATCAATCACTGCAACTGCAATGCGCGCCTTAAACTTAAAAAGCGACGAACTGTAATTAGTATCTGCAGTAAAAAACATTTCAGTAAAATAATAAAGAAAATAAAAGTCTAAGTATATATTAGTACAGTGAATAATTTACTAAATAGAAAAAGTATATTATACATACTTTTTACAAAGAAAACTAATACACAACTGCAATGAAATAGAAAGAAAAAAAATAACAATGAAAGCATGACGAGGTTTCTTCGACTTTGCAGTTTGGCTATCTTGACTTTTTGCAAAATCATTAAAAATAACGCTAAGTTGTATGTAATCCTAACACCGATGAAACTAGATTATCTTCAAGTAAAATCATAAATATTTTCCTATTACAACTCTAGAAAAATAAACCGAGTTCAACTCTAATGAAAATAAGTAGGTAGTTACCATCTCGAAGCCAAACGACTTCATCAATAAGGCAGAGCAAATGAGAATTGTATAAGTACGGGAAAAAGTCAATGAAAAGTGAAATTTAGTTACAGTTAAAAAAACATTAACACAGCGAAGAAATGTAAAATAAAATTACTTTAACATATATTTTTTTAGTTTAAATAAGGAAAAGTTTAAAACTACCTTCTCCTTTATGTTTGGAAATATAAATAAGAATCTTAACTTGCAGATTGCCAAGGATATTCGTACATAAATTTAAATACCAATAAACTTGGTTAAAGCAATGTATAAAGTTCAAGAAAATTTAGTTCAATATATCTTAACAAAATGAGGTAAATTAGGTTTTACATAATAAAAATTGTTAATTATGTACTAATGTTTACGGACTTAGAAATTTAACTTTAATTATATGTATTGTCTTATTTTTCTTGAAATTTACCACTGGCAGTAAACTCATTTCTTCCATTGCAAACAATAAACTTTTTATTTACCATTGAAAAATAGGAAATTAACAGATAGCCCTAATTATAAAGTAGGTTAAACAAACAATACTGACTTCTTAACCACATTTTTTAAAGTTGAGAAAAACCTATAACCGCGGAACGAACTAGATACTCACATATATAGTATATCAACTACAAAGCCCTTAAATCTTTTGTAAAATATTAATATAAAAATAATATAAATAGACTAATGCTTTGAGTCAAACCAATAAAATAATTAATAACATAATAAATTAATAATTAATAAAATAATTATAAACATTATTTAATAATTGTTTTAAATTAATTTTAGATAATTATATTATTAACACCTTTAAAAATAATAAAATATCTTTTTATGCAGTTTTTTATTTCGTACTATAATTCGTAAATCTTTTACATTAATTTAAATTCATTTTTTTTTATCTTTGTTTGGACTTCAGATTTTATAGCAATATAAAGGGTAATTTTTGAAATAGTAGTACCACTTTTTCAATGACATACCTACATATATCTAACAAAACTGATATCTAAAGCATCATATATTTAGTTCGGAATTTTCAATTTTATTTTATTTTAACGATCCATACGTTTAACAACCTTTAAAAGTACTAAAATTGCAACATTATAACAACAAGAGATTATAGTGAATATTTAAAAGGGCTTCGCACCGAAAACCGAAAAAAACCAATATATTTATCAGAGCGAAAACCAGAACCGAACCAATATATGTTTTTTTGTTTGGTTTGAACCAGAAGGAAAAAAATTTAGGACTTTGAAGCTGAACTGAACCGAAAACTGAAGAAACCGATATATTTTTTTGTTTTGAACCAGAACGAAAAAAATTCCGGCTCGAACCCCTGATGTATAGACAAAACTATGAAAATACTGCTATATAGGTGCACAAAAAGATCCAAACTCATCAATCTTATTGCCGTTTATAGCGCATTAATCATTTGGATTTGCATATCCATCCTAATACAAACTGCCTTACACAAGAAATGAAAGCAATTGTAAAGACATACGATGATTGCGTTTGGGTGAGGATTTATTGACTACATTTCATATTCATATCAATTCAATGTAGTGAATTGATATACATCAAATATATATATATTTCAAATACATAATTCGTTTTATAGAATAGTCTATGACAGAATAATATTCGCTAATTGGACATTTTATGTGTGATTGAGTTAGAGTTAAAAAAACACATGTTTCCAAGTATTTATCCCTTCCAACATAATCTTTCCTTATTAAAAAATCTGCCAAAATATTTTTTAAATTTATAAAAATATGTAAACTTTCTCATAAATCATATATGTATAATTTCAATGATCTAATAAATATAACAGGATGATGAACATTCAAAACTAAATGTTTTAGAACAGAGCTATCCAGACCAGACGCGATCGCTGGTCCACAGAAAATAATTCATACGTTCATATTTGTTTTGAAGAAAAAAAAACATGGTTATAATGTTGACTTTAGTTTTATTAATTTATTACTTTACATTAATTTATTTATTCATTAAAATAAAATAATGTAGTTTTACATTATTTGTGGTAGATTAAAAACATGTCGCTAGTCACACAAACATTAGCCACGGGTCACATGTGACTAAAATGGAAGTTAATTTGTAAAATTTTCGAAATAAGCCAAAACTTCATTTGTAAATAGATTGGCAGAAGGTGTACAACAAACAGTTCAAAGTAAAGATAAATTTTATACCGGAAGTATAACAATATTGAACCCAGAAAAAGAACCATGTTTAAATCAGATCGGATTATACAAAATATAAAAAATAAATAAGTAAAATATAATAATTTTATTTTTAAACATATTAAGCTTCACGAAAATATTTTAATAATAAATAAATTAAGGTCGATTTAATTTTTCTTCATATTCAACTTTTTAATGCACTCTTTAAAAACTGTGTAAAAAAGTATTTTAGGTTAATGAATCGTAACTTAATATATGTATGTTAATGTATGTAACTACTTTTAATAGTTAAACTCAAAGTTTTAGATTTTCATGTATTTTTTATGCTTTTCTAATTACCGCATAAAAATATATTTGAGAATAATTTATAGTAGTAGTGACCGAAAATTTTTCAACTAAAATAATTCACACAATTCCGACAACACTCGTGTGAACTTTTGACAGACAGAATTGAAGAGTGCTTAGACCTGTAGATATTATGAATCTGCAATATTACAAAAATAGTAATATTCATGAAATCCATTTAAAACCCCCATTTGAGTTACGTTCAAGAGATATGAACAGAAAAAAGTATATATTTTTAAATTGATCAATAACATTGATTTATCTACCACAATATATTACTCAAGGGCAGTGCCCGTTTAATATCGTCTAACAATATTAAGTTACTTAAATACCGATATAGTAATTATAATAAAATTTTAAGGAACAGCAAGTCAAATAAAGCGCCGGGAGAAGACAGAATCCCCATAGAGTATTATAAAAATGCAACGTCAAATTTTATCGCAAAGTTAGTAATGGTTTTTAACAAAATATTAGATGCCGGAACAACACCTAAAGATTTTAAAACTGCAATCATTTATCCGCTCTTTAAAAAAGGAAACCCGCAGATTGCGAATAATTATAGAGGCATTTCCTTTTTAAACTCCACTGTCAAATTATTCACAGGAATCCTTCTTGAAAGGCTAAAGGCTTGGGTAGCAGAATATAATTTACTCAGTGAATACCAGGCAGGATTTAGGAAAGGATACTCAACAATTGATAATATTTTTTGTCTTACAAGTATAGCCAAGCAGTATACGGAAAAAGGAAAAAAGCTATATGCATTTTTCGTCGACTTCAAAGCAGCGTTTGATTCAGTAAACAGAAACGCTTTATTTTATAAACTCAGTAGTATTGGCATGTCCACCAAATTTATCAATGTTCTATCCAGTTTATATACCGAAAATCGTGCTGCTGTATGGGTTGGGGAACACTTGTCAGAGTGGTTTGCTACTGTTTCAGGAGTTAAACAAGGTTGCGTACTCAGTCCGATTCTATTCTCAATTTATATAGACGATGTGGTTACACATCTATCTGGAGGCGCTTTTATAAATGGTGTAAATATTAAAGCACTTTTGTATGCAGACGACATTGTTCTCCTAGCAGAAAGTCCCAATTGTCTACAAATTATGATAAATGAGCTACACAGTTACTGTAAGCTATGGGGATTAACAGTTAATATTGAAAAGTCAAAAGCACTAGTATTTAAAAAGCATCACAGGCGGTATACAAATGAAGAAGTATGGACATTAGGCGGAGAAAATGTAGAAATCGTTAAGGAATACAAGTATCTTGGAACATGGATGTATTATAATGCTACATTTAATAGACACTTAACTGAAAAATTGATTGAAGCTAAAAAAGCTATTAACTGCTCTTGGAAAAATATATTTGAAAATAAAGATATACCGTTCAAAACAAAATTTCAACTCTATGAATCTACTACTAGATCAATAATGTGCTATGCGGCTCAGGTATGGGGAGTGCTACAATATGAGGAAGTTGAAAAACTTTTACGATTTTTTGTAAAAAAAATATGGAGATTACCGCTTAACACACCTAACCGAATGATTTATTTGGAGACTGGCTTGTCACCTCTGTACTTGTACACTTTAGAAATCCACTTCAAGTATATGTTAAAAGTTTGCAACATGGAAAGCTCGCGGTTACCTAAAATATTAGCTATATCTCTAATGCAGGAGAAGAGTCACTGTTTTAAAACGTGGACTGAATTAGCATCGGTTCACCGTGAACCGCTGATAATCGATAACATACATTCGTGGAAGCATTGGCAGCAAAATATATTAGTAAAAATCGGTATTGCGTTTAGAGAAAAGTTCGTAGCAGAAAGTCGACAAAGCTTAACTCGTGTTTTACACAGGCAACTTAATTATGACCTAGGCAACAACAGTTACTTCGCAGATCGTTTTAGCGCTGAAGCAATTGGATGTATTTTCAAAACTCGAGGAGAACTGTTAAAGCTCAACAACGCTCCCTATATGAACTCGTCAGACCCGAGATGCACGCTGTGCAATACTGGAGAAAAGGAAGATGTAATACATTTTCTTAGTAAATGTCCAATTTTAATGGAGCTACGGGTAAATTATTTTGGAAAACAAACGTTAGATATTAACGAATTAATGAGGCTGCTAAATGGTGAAAACTGGCATATGTTATCGATCTATGTGAAAACGGCGTCTCGTTATAGAGAAAATATTATATTAGAGGCATTTTAACTCTCATAAGCTGAAGTTCGTAAAAAAAAAAAACACAAATCCAAACCCGATTGACGGCAAATGCCATAATCGTATAAGGATAAAATTAGATATTATGTAAATGAAGTTAGGTTTTTCTTATTAGTTTTCTTATAATTATTTATAATATTTATGTTTTATATATTATAAATTATTGAAAATGTTAATTTTGTAAATGTAAATATAACCTAAATTTAATAAAAGAAATACTACTACTACTACTAGTAATTATCCTTAACTGATCGCATTTGTATTGGTATTATTAACAATATACCAATACTAATTTTTTAAATTTAAACTTATAATTAATATATTGATATAATTTTTAATAGTATTTTTCGGTTTAAATTTAAACCTAAACTAAATTTAGAAAATATAAGAACATAAAACTTTTTCTCATTGAACCACAAATCTGGTTTATACACATTTAAAAAACTTTTTCTTATAAAAGCACAAATTTGTGCCATTAGGACATATAACACATTATAGGACATATTTTAAATTGTGACGCCTTCTCCCGATTCACAAGGTCTTGTTCACGAAGCTTCAAAGGGATGATTTGTATAATTAAAAGTTAATTTGGTACAATAGGACTCTTCTGGCCACAGTACCGCCTAATGGGCGATTTCACGACAATAGTTTATAAAAAAAAAGAAAACAGCGGTGCATATATTATATCAATGTAATTTGGTACAATAGGACTCTTCTGACCGCAGTACCACCTAATGGGCGATTTCACGAGAATAGTTTATAAAAATAAAGAAAACAGCGATGCATATATTATGACTGTCTTGTGACACTATTGAATCAACCTCAAAATAAATGAGCTGCTTCCAATAAATGATGCAATGATACGAATAGAAACTAGTTTAGCTTTAACTTTATAATGATATCCGAGAATCGAAGGATGAAAAAGCGACCCAAATCGTTTCGTAGTCTACTACGGCTAATCCTTTACTTTAGTGGAGCTACTTGTTGAACGCTGTGCTGTCTCAACGTCTCAATATATATATATACATATATGTGAAAGAATAAAATTAAAATATAATAAAAAATAAATTAACGAATTTTCCTTAGTCGTATTCTGTGAGGTGCGTTCGGGTATGAACAGCACTGATAGACTACGAAGGGAAGTTTACAATTACACATATTGGTACCGTCAACCACTTTTCATATTCGACAAAGTTAGGAACCCACGACTTTTTAATTTTCAAAAAAATGCATTGTTATAATTCCATTTCACTGTAACATAATCCGCCATAAAAAACTTCGGTAGCTAACAACATCTTATCTGCATTTTACTTTTCAACCTTAAACAATTCTAGTTTTCGTGTTAATTGTCTCAAAACTGAAATACACTTTCAACAGTTTTTTTCATAACAACAAATAATGACACCAAACGATGTAAATAAAAATTGCATTTAACAAGGATCTTCATATACGTAGTGCATGTAGCAACAGCAACAGTAACAGCAGCAGCAACAGTAACAGCAAGAGCAGCAGCAACAACAACTGCAACAGAATGTGGTTAACCACAAACTAAAAGAAGCACTGTTTAATTCTCACCTTTCCATGTTAAAGGCAGAAAACATTTGCACGAGTTATGAGTGCAAGAATTTGCCACTGCAATGTATCAAAATTACTTAACCAAATAAACGGATTACAACAACTGTAACAGCTGCAACAACAACAACGATAGTAGAGACAACAGCAACAATGACAACAACCAAACAACCACAACAACAAACGGTGATGATAACTTGTAAAAGTGTGAATTTTAATTACAACAACATTGTAAGCTCCTGTTTGTGCAACAAATAAAAATTACTCTGCTCAGTTGCAGCAACAGTAGCAGCAGTAGCAGCAACTTTAACAGCATTGGAGGAGCAACATTGTGGAAAATTGCGTTGGTAGATGCAGGATAAAGGAGGGCGTTCATGATAAGTAAATGCACTGAAGTGTTTACTTTTAGCATAAGTATGCTTTATTCCTTTACTTTTTTTTTCTACTTTTTAACACAGTTTATGCAGTAGTGTTGTAAGTGTATCTTGTTTTATGATCGTGCTGTTGCAATTTGTTCTAACATGGACAAGCCGTATGCAAGCCTTTTTCTCTGGAGTTGACTTATTTCCACAGCAACAGCAGCAACAGCAGCAAACAACAGCATTTGTTGTAGCAATAGCTAGGACAATTTAATCATTTGTTAGCATTTGTCTTGATTTGCACTGCTTTTGTGGCGGTTGCTGATGTTAACTCAACTCTGCTGCTGCTGCTGCAACTGCTGCTGCTGTTGCTGTTGCTGCAATTACTTTGTTTGCTGTGTTGTTGATATTGGAGACATTCGCATATCACAAGTTCATCCCCGTTTACACATTAATTATCACCTTTTCAGAGTGCGTTGGCTACTTTAGCGCTTATCGTCGCTGCTGGTCAGTTTGTGCCTGCAACTACACACATTTTTATTGCCAACTCCTGGTTGAGTTCGTCGTTGCACATGTAAATTATTGCTTAAAAGCAGGCAAGCAGTAGCAGCATCAAGAAACTACAGCAAATAAAGTTTAAGATGAAATTTGATGAACTAAACAGCGATGCACTAAGAAATGTGCAATTATTTAAATTGTCCACATGCATTTTTTGCTTATTTCATATTTATTATGTATAACTCAAAATATACTTATGATATAAGACCATATGAAATTAGATAAGTCAAAGGCATCAACTGTTGAAAGTATGCAAACATAAACGCGGAAATACTAAATTTTGCTGCTAAAGCTGCGATATCCAATTCGTCATAATTTTTGAAATGCTTTCAAACTAATTAGCTTTTCAAGTATATTTTTTTTCAAAATCTAAGGTATGAACTTACGTTCTCATGATATTATCATGAACCAATATGATCATTTTCGTATATAATATTTTTGGTGAATGCAATTTAAGTTAAAAAAAATAACTGTACAAAAATTCTTCTAGAAAAGCATTTAAAATTAAAACCAAAATTGTAAATAAATTTATTTTGAAATAATTAATAATAATTGCAGTTCTCTCTGCAATTCAACAATGAAGAAAGAATTTCAAAAATTTTCAAACGCCACAAATGAAGTTGTAAAAAATTAAGTTTCATAGAACAAGCTTTAGTTGCGCCGGTAATATCATTAAAATGGGATAAAATAATTTTAGGGTTTTAAAATATGAAAACTGCAATGTTATAATTATTAAAAAAATATATGCCAAGATAAAGAAATTTTTTTGAGCAAAAATCTGTATAATGGACTTATTCATCTTGAAAAACTTTTAATCGAAATGATCAAAGTTGAGTGGATCGATTGAAATAGATACTCAAGGCTTAAGCGTCAAGCCCTTGCTACTAAAAGTATTTGGCATCTTCCCTGTGCTGTACCATGGGCGTATTTTTAATACACTTCGTAAGGTAGAATAATCATTGGGTCACAATAAGTTATATGTTAAAAACGAGAATATTTAAGACCATGAATGAATATATATACCATTTTAAAAACTTTCAAAAAAAAATTTCATATACATAAACAACTGTCAACAGTGATAGCGTTAATATCTTGTTTTAGGTATAAAAATACTGATGAAAATATACCAAAAACTATATGGTCAGGAATACTCGTTAATTCAATCTTGAATCCTGTTTCTTACAGGAACTTGAAGGAACAGAACCTGCGTATCTTTCCCTGTCTCTCTTTTTTGCTCTCACTTTCACTCTCTTACCCACGATTGCCACTTGAAAATTTTTTCCTGTACCAAAATTGGTTTAAAAAGGTACCATTTCTGTAAAAAAAGGTCCAAAACTTTTTTGGACCTTTTTATTTTTTCGTTCTGTGTTTTTCATAGTGTTATAAATGAACAAAATATAAAATAGTGCAAAGTTGCATTTATAAAAAAAATTAATTGGAAATATCCACAATAAAGTTGGGTCGTCAAAAATGTAACATTTTTTGAACGTGTGTACCAAACGAAAAAAAAAGTACCAATTTTGTACTAAAGTACCATAAGTGGCAACCGTGCT
Source organism: Teleopsis dalmanni (assembly GCF_002237135.1). Classification (NCBI taxonomy): domain Eukaryota; kingdom Metazoa; phylum Arthropoda; class Insecta; order Diptera; family Diopsidae; genus Teleopsis; species Teleopsis dalmanni. Next base: position 69,312,686 of record NC_051846.1, on the reverse strand, counting down.
CTTACCATCTTACCATCATTTTCTCTCTCTCTCTCTCTCTCTTTCTCTCTCTCTCTCTCTTTCTCTCTCTCTCTCTCTTTCTCTCTCTCTCTCTTTCTCTCTTTCTCTCTCTCTCTCTTTCTCTCTCTCTCTCTTTCTCTCTCTCTCTCTTTCTCTCTCTCTCTTTCTCTGCTAGTACCCTCTAAATCTAGTTCAAATCTGTATACAAATTAAATCCTATGCTCTTTTAGCACTTAAATCTAGAATTAACAACTTTCTTAATACTTAAATAATTAACAGAAATATCATTTAACAAATATAAAAACACAATGACAAAAATATTTTTTTATTTTAAAACTTATTTTGTGGACTATTAGGTCAATTTTATTTTTATTTAAAACAGAACACATTGGCTGTAAATTTAGTAAATTTAAATAAAATTAAAGTAAAATTTAAATAAAATTTAATCATAAATTTAATGATTAAATTGAGCCAATGTATTAAATAAAATTAATCTAATAGTTCACATGAAAACTTAAAAATGAGTGAAGCAATATAAAAATTAAAAACAATGTTCTATGAAATAAATTTAATCAAAAACATAATAAAGTTCGTAAACATAACTTTAATCAATAATGAGTAATATTGAGTTACATTAAGTTAGTTTGTTAATATTAAATCTCAAACATCACATCAAAGTATTTTCAACTACATTTTCCGCCAAAGGAGTAATTTATTTAATTTTCTAACAAGTCTTAAATTTAGTTATTACATTGAAAATACGAAAAAAAGAGATGTCTAAGATAAAATAAAAGAAATATAGTAGCTGAAATAAATGAAATATAATTTATGACACAAAAGGTAAAAATCAATTTATAATATAAAAATGAAATTCGCAGAAAGATTAGCTAAAAACCTTGCAGCAATAGCAATACTCGTAAATCGTCGACCCCTAATAAGACTCAAATGCCCGGTACCAAAACAAAAATCCATATAACATGTAATACTCGCCACAAAGCCAGTTCACTCAGCGTACACTTACGATTCACCATTCACATCCTTCGACTGCCAAATGACATTTACAATTTAACAAAAATGATATATGAACCGCGGAAAAGTGCTCCAAGGTATTTAAGTCATAATTCAAGCCTTGCAATTTAATCGATAAGAAAATGTAATAAAAACAATAAAATTCTGCAACAACACAATCAGAAATTTTAATGCAAACTATAAAATCGAAAAGCAAATAAAAAAAATATTTGCAATGATAGTCGAATAAAAGATACAAGGAAAGGGAAGAACTCTGGCAACACTACGCATGCGCAATGAAATTCTGCATTTGCTTAACATAAATTAAATTATAAAAAGTTTATGAATGCCAACAGGCAACCCACCGTTCAGTTCATGTCTTCAATGCTGTTTATATGGTAGATACCCGGTGCATATATGTAGGTATTCGTACAGAAAATGAGGGTGGACACCTTCTTCCAGAACAACAGCGCTTACATTTTGTGATATAATTTCTATTTGTGAATTGTATTTGTTCAAGTGGTCCAGGTACTTGCTTCTTCGAGCGAAAACTCATTCTGATTCCAATATTGTTACGCCTTCAATTCGTATATATTTGTTTTTCTCGCCCAACAAATCAACGTTGATCAGCAAATAGCCACAGGATATCCGTATAAGCAGTATTTTTACACAAAGTAATAATTGTATTTATGTAGCTATGCACTTTGGAATATGAGAATATTTTTTGGTCAAATATATTTATAAATTAAGTCTAGTTATTATTGATATACTAGCATCAATGTTAAATAAATAAAATAAGTACTTGATTTTTTAATGTAAATAAATATTGAATATTATAAAATTGAATATTATATTTTAGGAAGTTGTTCCGTTTCAATTAAAATTAATTATAATATATATAATTTTGTATATATGTTAGAAAGTATCGTTTATCCGATATTTATTGATTTTACTTTTATTGCTATTATTTTAGTAATCATTTCTTGGCACATATATGAGACTTTACTCTTAAGTGAAAGATACCTTAATAATTCAAAGTAGTTAAGAAACATAGTTTATCGCAAATAGGAATATTTTTAATGACGTGAAAATTATAGTCACAAAACAATCAACTGATTGATTATCTAAAATAAGTTGAATTAAAAGACTCTTCTGAAACTCATGTAGTTCGATCTCCAATGATCTCCAAAATATATTCCACAGTAAAACATCCAGAGTAATATGCATCGTGATTCAGGATCACATGCTTATTGTTAATCATTAATAATGGATCCATAAGATAGTAGTTTAAACTGAATGACAGAAATTTAAATTCAACTTGAAATTATGTATATATACACACGTATATATACTGACACTATATCAATAGAAATTCATTTCATCAATTATTATTTGATAGTCTATATATGGAGTTTTAATATTTTATATATATATTATTATAATGGAAATAGTTAAGCGGGTCCACAATGTCATTTACAGTTTGCCGCAAACACATATGCTTAATAAATTGACACTTTTCAGCAGTTTTTCAGATTTAAGTATTACATATACAAAAAAACAACAAATCTCTTTAAATAAAAACCTAGGTATAATCGCGAACAACACTAAAGTTATTCTAATCTAACAGGAGTATGTTATAAAAACGTTATGAGTGCATTCACTATGAATTTTTAATCGAAATCAATCTCACTATTACACCATAAACTGGCCTTCAAAATCTCAGTTCCCTAATAACAAACTTAATTTATATGATATCGGTAGTAAGAAATCTTCTGAGTGCCTTGGGACCCATATTGCTGTTGGGAACTCTAAATTTGAAAAAATTTAGAGTGAAAAATTTTGTTTATTTTCGAAATCACTCTTACCAATAGATGTTACTTCCGTCGAAGCAGGCAATTGAGAAATAAAGCTCTCACTTGATAAATTAAGACTATCCTGTATACTGTAACACCTCTTATTATATCTCTCCCACTGTATGTTGCAGAAACTTACATAATAATCAACAGTGCTGATAAGGCATTTGAAATATTAAAGACACAAATTCTTCGGAAGATCTATGTGTTCCACATGCATAATAAGTATCAAATTAGACGGAGCTATGATTTGCGTTAGCTATACTGTAACATTGACATAATTTAACAATTTTATCATGGCGTACGAAAGGATAAAAATGCTTCGTCTTAAAATATGTTTGGTTCGATATCAGCAGGTGAAAAACTTAGTACAGAACATTCGCACACCTGGTGGAAGGTTCAGGTAACAAACGACAAAAATACACTCGGTACTATATACTAGCGACAACTAGCCAATGTTAGATCTGTCTAAGATTGATCTTAAACGCTACCAGGAAAGGCTCACGTTGTAATGGTTAAGTAGATATGAAAGTAAGTACAAATTATTAAGTACCTCTGAATTAGGAAACGCTTGATGCGTTTACTCTGTGCACCAGATTTTCTATTTGCTTATCCCTCCAGTTGTTTTGATATTAGTAACTTACTTACTGTCCAACAGAATATTTTGATTATCTGTGTAGTTGCCGGATATGCCACCAACTTTGTTAAGAGTAAAATAACATAAAAAGATAGACGCCTTACTTGACGGCAAGTTAATTTTTTATATATGAATTGGTCAGTCCCTTGTCAAAAGCGTCCTAAATATCGATTCTTAATATACCCTCACTTTGTTTGTTTTTGTAAATACTTAAAATAAGCTGGTTTCCAAAAAAGTCATTGTATTGGAATATATATACCATACAAATAATTTTAATACAAATGTTATGTATAATTACTAAATATACATCATAAATTATCTGATTGATAGGTATTGATTTTCAGGAAAGTTAAGTCTTTTGTATAAATTTATTTAAAAATACTTTCAACAAATTAAAAATATATTTATTTACAAAAAGTCTTAAATTTACATTAAATAAATATTAGAATAACATTTTCTGGTTTGTGTATATCCCATTAAAGTGATTATCATAACTCTATAGTGTCAATATATTTCAAAGTTTAGCTACATTTTTATTTCCATATAAAGGCTACGTTGCATGACTCAAAATGAAAAGCGAAATCAAATCCGCAAATGGCAAATGCAAGCTTCAAATACTTCATTCGAATCTTGGCAGAAACGTGGCTAATAAAGCACCGAATGGCGCCACTATCATTAGCCAAATTCGCAGAAGACTCAAATGAGTAAGTGTGGAAGACTTTACAACGCTAACAGCAAAAAGTGTGAACATTTGCATTAGAAACAAAAAGCCTTTGAAGAAAAGGACTTTAGAGAAATAAAAAATTTGTTAGACGGTAATTTATTTAGGCACATAACTCACAGCGGGATTTCGTTAAATTTGTTGCGTATGGAAGTACATACAAATTACAGTACCAATCGCCCATTTCGACGAAAGAAATTTGATGAAGACCCAAGAATGCAGAACGACTAGAAAGAAGTAATTTTCAAAGCGCTGATACATGCTTTATCGAAGTACTGCACGCAAATTTAATTAAGTGAAGAAACAACTCTGTTATTGCAATTCGCATACATGCGGATTTCCCTCATCGACTGGCAGTTTTATGTGACAGACTGATTTGCAATTGATTTGATGGACAGTTTACCCTGTGTACGAAGACAAACTATTCGTTAGGCAATAGGAACAAAGGTGCTGTAATAAGGATGAGAGCAATCAACGCGAACTCAGCACATGACTTGGCCTGGGAAAAACTCAAATCAAGAAAAATTAGAAGAGTTCCATAGATAAAAATAAATACACAAAACACTACCATCAAGTAAAAAATCTAAGAAAATGAGCCATGATGGTACTAACAAACTGCAACAAGCACATGATTTGCTTGGGTTGCGATTGTTTGATTTGATGTTCCTTGTTATGTTTATTTCGTTGCAAATATTTGCAGTTGCTTATCTTCAGTTTTTAAGAATAGCAATGTTGTTGGTTTATTTGCTTAGTTGTTGCTGTTGCTGTTGCTGTCGCTGTTGCTGTTGCTGTTGCTATTGCTAATGTTGTTAGTGTAAGTTAACAGCGTATGCAAACGAACTTGAAAACGTCAATGTGCCATCAATTTGCATTCGCAATGTTTTTGTGCTTTATTGTTTTTACTTTTTAACAATTCTCTTGTTTTGTTTATTTATTGTTGCAAATGTTGAGCGCAAATATACAAATGTACATGTAAATGCCTGCACGCGCAAGCTACTACTCGTATCTCAAAAAGTTAGATGCATATCTTTTTTAACTCAGTATGACCCCTGTGGTCACCGTCTGCAGTAGCTAGCACATCTCAAACACATAGCAACAAACTGCCAAAAAAAAAATTGCAGTTGTCTTGATGAACAGTATGAATACGCTACAGTATTAGTGACACTGGATCAACAAATAAAATAAATAAAATTATCTTAAAGCATACGAAAATCATAACCAAAGTATCCATGTAGTGTTTAATTTAAGCACAGCATATACATTTAAATAACTGAATACGTACATATTTCCATTTAATATAATAATATCAGTCGTTACCAATTCGTGGACTTATGATAAACTAATTGGCTCTTCTTGTACCATCAGTACTTAAAACTTAACATCATATCGATAGTTTGTATTTTATAAGAATAAATCAAAATTTTATTTCGATGTCAATATTCAAGCCTGAATATTCGGATATAAGTTTATTATTTGACATTCATTAAGTATTTAATATTGGGGACTATTTGAACTATTAAAATCATTCCATGCAGAACCAAATGTTCATATTTGCTGCATAATTCGAATATCAATTAATTCGATTTATTCAATCATTAGTTATTAGTATGTACAGCATATTCTGCAGATCTACCGCCTTCAAATTATCTTTTTTTCGTAATTTATTTAAACGTTTTGATATTGGTTTAGTTTTTGCTAACAAATTCCAGAAATTTTATCAGCGTAGGATAACTACTAGTATCAAAAAAATAGGAAAAGATATTTGACCAAAATCGAGAATTCATTATTCGTCTTTATATGTAAACAATATTATCATTGCCAATTATAAGTCTGACAGATTAATATTAGCTCTTGACTCAATATGTATGAAATTGGTTCCACACTAAAAATTGGACTTCATATGGTTGCATCAAAAATTCCAAATTTCAGTTTTGTATTTAAAGTGATCGCAAGTTCTTAAACTTGTTTCATGTTTCATGGACAGAGAAAAATAACATTTTTTTTTTCTTTAAAATAATACAAAATAATTGAAATTACTGTACTTTCCGAAAAACTCACGATTTGTCTCTTTTATACGTACCGAAAAACTCAAGATCAGGCTTTAACTGCTGGTTTATATAATCATATGTATGTATTGTATATGTAATTTAAGACTTTTTGATGTTTATTGTAAATATTAGCAAAACATTGATATTTAATCTATATTATACAAAAGGAACAGTTAACTCAATTTCAATTCTACTTTTATGTACATCCCCTTTTCATCAAACCAAACCTAAATAAGTAGTTTATAGCTTAATGCATTTTTAAATTCTAATTATTTGTAGCATCAAATTTCAATTTTTTCAAATGTAAAACGAGAAAACTTGCCATTTAATAATTTAACTTATATGTAATTTAATAATTAAATACTATCTATGGTATTTCATATCCCCACCCAAAACGATTCTGCTGTCATTATATAGTACAGCTTATTAGCCTGATGTGAAATTGTTTATTTTAAGATAACGAAATTAATTTCCGCATTTGCATATATCTTAAAGATTAAGTCAATTTTAGGCTTGAAATGTAAGTTTCTAAGGCAAAGTAGCCCCAATCTCTCGCCAGAGCATATAATTTTAGAGTTACTGCACGCATGCATTTTTACCCACAACCTCCCATGCAACAGTTTAACACAGAAAACACGGAAGAAGCAGAGATTTGCAAATCGAAGTTCAGTTCTGCGGTTGCTGGTAATTGCAGGTGCCTTACAATGAAATTGATATTATGTGGAAATTAATGGTTTGAAGAAGTTCAAACATTTTTCTCCTTCTCCTATAAATTGTTTGTTATGGCCTCAAGTAAGCCCCAAAATTACCTACTGAAGACAAGCAATAAAAGTAGAAAATAAAAATTTTATATAAAAAAATATGTGAAATGGTTTAAAAGAAAATTATTAGCAAAAATAGTCAATCTCATTTACTAAAGTAATCAATCTAGACAATAAAATTATTTCTAAGACTTTATATAGTGCACTCATTTTTTTTTTTGGTAATATTGGAATAAGTTTTTTAAAATGTTTTGAAGAAATTGATCGTATGTTACCTCCTAACTCGTTAAATGTTCACTTAAACAAAAAAATTCGAAAAAAAAACATGAAACAAAACAAAGAAATTATTTTCGATTAGGAAAAGTCACCGAAGAGAGAATTAAATTACAAATTATTGAAGCAACCAGACTATTCACCAGATTTATTATTCTCTAGATTTTCATATATCTAAAAAAATTATTTCATAATGGTTATCACAAACTATAAAAGCCATCACAAACATATTCCTTTTCATGATCCCACAATAAAGGGCCAGCGGTAACCAATCAAACATCTAGCAAAGCATCTAGATCATGATAAATAGATGCTTTACTTCATAATATCACAACATGAATTATACGTTCATGAAATTTCTCGCAAAAAGAAGCTAGAACAGGACATCATATCCCGTGACTCATGAAACTGTTCTGTTAAAACTATATACATATGTTCTAATTCCATATCTTCAATTTCACTTAAAATAAATTAATAATGACTTGGCTCGTTTATCACTGCTACGAATCAAATGCCAAATGTATATACTAACATACAATGACTTTTTGTGGATGCAATGTTCTTTTGACAAATACTTCTGCATTTTAACTGCCCCAGATGCCAGATCCTACAATTTTTTTTTGTTAAAATATCCACCAATGACCGATAAAAATTTTATCACGCTATAAAAATTTGTCGTCGTCATCATAGTGAGTTCTTATAATTTTTTTATAAATGACAAACCTTGAAAGTCGATGCATTTGCAAAGTTTCATTTAGGTCGGTTTAGATAAGAATATCTTCTTCTTCAGTTCATTGTGTTCTCAGGGGAACATTAGGCCATAAGAATATAATTGAAAAAAAAATTAATGCGAAAATTCATTTTCTCTTATCCATTTTTAACCAATTTAGTTTTTAAAAGATTACTAAAAAATTCTACAAATTTGTCATTAAAATCATACCAGAAACCTATTTTCATTTAAATAAAAAGTTCCGTAATATAGTTTGAATCAACCTTTTTAGTAAGAACTCTTTCTTGTTTTATTTATGACTGTGTTTACGTTCTTACTTTAATAAAATACTTCTTTTATTATTTGATACTCAATCAATCTATAGTAAACATTTACTAAGACTATTTGTTTTAATTAGTAACATCAAATCTAAAGTACTTTAGAGTAAGATAAATATTTGAGACCAAATTATCGGCGAGGGTTATTTGAAAAATTTTGAGACAATATAATTTTTAATAATTAATATATAATATTATAACATTTTATTTTAATTTTTATTTACAAGTTTTTTTTTTTAATTTTTTTTTTTAATTTTTATTGTTAATAATTATTTATTACATTTTTGATTTGTAAGTATTACATAAGGATGTATATTTTTTTTATATTACATTTAAAGTTTTGTTATCTATTTTTGAAATAATCTCCTACTTTTTGTTGTTGTTGCAGCCAAACACCAACCTTAAAGCAAGTACATAAAATAACGACACAACACTGTACAATAGGGTCGGATGGTGGTGCAATTGTTGACTTAACCCGATACACTTTTTCTAATAATGATCCAACTATGATCCAACTATGTAGTTTAACCCCCGAAATTGTGTATTTTGTGTACTTATGTGTCAGCACTTTATTTAATTGAAATATTGCCATTTTATCTGAATTTTTAACTAGGATTGGTAAGTCTGACAAATAATTAATTAGTTTTTAAATAATACAACCGAAAAGACAAGACACCTGTGAAAATATGAGTCCGTATATCCTGTTAGAGTCCATTAGCAAATGGACAGTGCTGCATATAATTATGGTGCTTAATATATAACGATATGATGCACAAAATACTTCAGTTGCCATTTAAAAATATTCTAACACCTTTCTGACAATCCAAAAAACATAAGTCCATTAAAAACTTACTCCTTTACAAATGGGCAAGCATGCCTATAATTGCAATATTGAACATATATAAAGTCATGTTGCCTGAATTACTTCTATTATTAAATAGTGTAATGTTTAAAAAGTTTATAATGAGCAACACCTCTCTGACATTTCAAATAACAATAGTCATGACCTTAGGACAAAATGAGGTCGGCAATTAATACTATGCATAACTTACTATTACTAATAATTTTGTTTGAACAAAAAAAAAGTAGGAAAAGAGAAAAATTATGAAATGTTGATTATTTTAATTGAGTTGAGATGTCACCTTTACTTTTTATACAAAGTAAATGTTTACCGATATAATATATATAAAGTAACATTTTTACCATAGCGCGTTATTATTTTCTTTTAATCTTTACAAAAGCTTGAAGTCGGTCAATGAAAGAAATTATTAAATATAATGTTAACAGTAAACACATTTGATATATTCATGACTGAATATGACTGACATAAAATCAAACAAACATTTTCAGAGTTATGAAGCGGCATTATCATTAGCGCAAAACTTTTCAAACACCCTACGTAGGTGCATCCAAGTCCGTTGAGTTTGGCCAATATATACGCAACACTATTATAAAAAACAACTCTGTTCAATAGTAGTGGAATTTGGTGCCCAATCATTCCATTTAATAAGTTCCAATAGCATAAATAAACATTCACGAATACACCAGCGAATACAAAGAACTGCCACAAGTTGCACGATGACGTCGTCGACTGACTTATGGCATCCTGACTCAAGTAAAAGATACGGATATACAAGGTTTGCTTCTTTGTAATCCTGGCAAATATTATTCTTCAAGCTGAGCTCCATTCATATTTATGTTTTCTTTCCAACAATTACAAATAAAGAACTGCTTTGTTCTGTCAGTGATGTTGGGAGTCGAGCTTTTGCAGCTGCAAAAGAACGCATTGCGTTGATGGAAAAGACGAGTCGTGCTCATGTGCTAAAGAAGCGGGAGTCAGTTCAATTAAAAAAAAAATCTACCCAAAAATAAGAAAACAATAAACAAAATAAAAGATAAACAGAAGGAAATTTATATGTTTACTTTTGTTATGCAAAAGACTTGAAAAGTGCAATGTTGTCATAAATAAGTGATGCGTTCCTTTTGTTTATTTTTTGTTTGAAATTCAGTCTGTGTTTGCATATTCTTCTATTGTTATTCCTTATTTAAATATACAAGGTCTACTAATCATGAGTGGAAATAAGGATCCTTCTAAAATCAAACTTTTGCTTAGCTTTTAACTCAAGGCGCGAACATTTTCTTATTTCTTCTATATAAAGAAAATAGTATAAAAATACTTACTTTTTTAGATTCACTTCAGTAAAGAATCAATAGTAATCATACGAGTATATGATATTGGACATGCAACATAATGTATACATATACATTGAAACAACACAACAGTACAAATTTAGTTTTAAATGCAATGTATTATATATATTAATTAAGGTGTTTATTAAATTAAACATACACAAATCAGGAATGTTAATGCATTAATGGCGAAAAATGGCCAATATGAGCTGTATTCCTGGAACTGTATTTTAAAGCTATAGTTTTAGAAATAATGTCGCCAAGCAACTTTTTTACCAGTTTTTAATAACCAAAGATCATCCAAAAAATATTCATGTACGGGTTCAAAAGTTTAGGGAAATGTTTTATAACAACAGGTCAATAGATCTGAATGTGCCCTAATGGGTGACAGTCACTTTACTAAATCATAAAGTGTTTTGACTTTTGATACTGTCTTAAAAATGTGGATTTCAAATTGTATACAATCTAAAGAAAACGAAACAAATCAAAATTTTCTTAAACAACAAGAAGAAATATCTGAAAAAATACTCTATGCGATGCTTAATTACCTACTATCAAAAAGTTGAAACTGCTGCAAAAACATACCAAAAAATGTAGGTGATTTTTCGATACATGGAGTGGTTAGCTCGTTCCTAAAATTTCGATACCAAAAATGCACCTCGTATGGATCAACTAGTCAACAAAGAAGTAGATGAAAAGACATGCAAACTATAGCGAAGAAAGGAAACATCAATTATTGAAATCATTTGAAAAGAGCAGAATACGAGTAGCGGCTCGATTGTACGAATTACCATCATTGAAACGCTGCTGAAATGCAACAAAACTGATCCATTTTTAAACTGAGTCATTATGATCATGACCTCCAATAACGATCCAAAGCCTGAATTGGCTTCAAAAAAGATTGTATTGTTATTGTGTTGGGAATTGAAAATGAAATATCTACTACAATCTAGTTTAGCATACAACTCAATATCTTGAATGATATAATCAACAAAAAGTGACAAAAATTTGGCAATAAAACGATGTTGTCGTCTATCATAAAAACTCCACACCACCCCACACCACTTGATTAACAAGTTTTTATGCATCCACAGTATAGCTCGGATTGTGCGCTGTCTCACTACCATTTAATTTGATCTCTGCAAATTTTCCGAAATAGTATAAAATTGACCGATCATAGCAGTTCCACATCGATGTAATTATGAAGCTGCCCAAAAATGCCAAGGGATCTTAAATAGTAATGTCCAACATATAATTGATTAAAATTAATTTTCAATAAAAGAAAAAATGTTTGAAAATGTAAAAAAAACAGGAATAATAGGAAATTATTAAATAACCCGATATAAAGGAAAATTATGGATTTTAAAGCAAAGTGCATTTGATATTTAAAAAGAATTTAAAAAAACAATATATTTATAAAATTTTTCGACTTCTCTGGCATTATCAGTTTTTCACACTAAACCAACGAAACTATGTTTTTATAATACATATATTAGTTCCCGTAGGACCTATGATGAGCAAAGCGTCACAAAGCCCTTTGTGTTATATGTACTTATTATTTTGTTATACGAGCAGTCACACTTTTATCGTATTATTTAGAACCTTTATATTAAAGGATCTATACTATTATCTCATTACTATTAGATACGTTAATGTGGCAGTCGGTCAACTAAGTGACTAACTCACTTAGACCTTACCAGTTCGTCGTGGTTGTATCAAGATATCATTTATTTGTGTATTACTTATTTGTATGTTGCTCAACACAACAATCAACATGTATAAAACAACTTTAGCAACAAGTTGCTGAACGCTATAAAGTCAAAAATTGTTTAAAGTTTTATATTCAAATTATTTTTCTTTGATATTAACAGTTTATACAGAAAATGGAATCTCTTAACTTATTTAGCTAATATTGACATAGTGAAATATTCTTAACTTTATGCGATTAAATAAACGCTTTTCTGTTATGTATTTTTCATGTTATTGAACCTTATTGCGTTTTGCAAATAAAACAAAAATAATATGCGAATTCGTTTAAAAACCCAACAGAATAAACAAAACAAAAAGTAATAATTTCACAAGTCATAATAGGATTTGCAATTCAAATTTGCTCAGCAACAACAATAGCAACAACACTGTGACTGATACAACATTGAAAAGAACAGCTTAAATATTAACGAAAAGAACAATAGCAGAATCAGTGGATGTTACTAAGAAAAGAACACAAGCCTACGAATACACGAATTTACAAGAATTAAGGACTTGAGTAGTTGAAAAGATGGTAGAAAAAAGTCCAAACCAATATGTCAAAAATGTTAAGAAATACGCATGCGTACAAACATATTTTAAGCTCACACAAATAACAACCGACTAAAGTCGAAAAGACATTATTATTAGGCAGCAGCAGCAGCAACAGCAACAGCAGCAACAAAATAAAAAAACCGTAGCCACAACAACAACAGCAGTAACAACAGCACCAACAAACCGCAAACATGTTGCCGCACAGGCGATACTCGTAAGTACATCCTTAAGTCTTGCACTACAAACGGGCCTTATGGCTACAGTTTAAGTACAATGCGATTTGAATAAGAAACGATAAATATGAGATATGCCCCTATAAAGTTGTAAACTTAGCGATGTCAAATCGTATTCACAGTACATGGATATGTGGATACGTAGATACTTGTGCATTGGCACTGGCAGTGCCACTGGTACCATAACATATCTTTAACCAATTCCAATTCCAATTCAAATAGCCAGAAATGAAGTAATAAAGAAAAAATTACATTTCCTCGTCGGTAGCCGCCAGTGCAAAATTAGGAAAAAGAACAACAGTCAACAACTAACTGGTGGCAACAACAACAATTACAAAAATAGTTTACTCGTCCAACAACAGTAGCAACAAACATAAGACAAATTCATTGCGATGTTGCAATTGCACTAACAACAGCAGCAGTTAGTTCGACATCAGCAGGATATAATCGCTTGTACGGATATGTATTTATGCTAAAGAATTTTGGGCTTAGACGTTTGGAAGAAGTCATCTTCATCATAAATGCCAGTAGGGTACACATTATTGAAATTAATTCAATTGCTAAGTGGTGGCTATTGGGAGTTATTGGGCACAGTTGATTGTGTGGTATATGTCAGTGTGTAATACATAAATGGAGTGGAATAACTTGGAGTGCTTTAGGGCATGCAATGGCGAAAATAGCAGAAAACGAGAGATGATGGTAACAATTGAAAAATTATTACAATAATTGAGGTAAAGCAATAAAAACTGCAAATTAAGCGAAAAATATATTAAATTAATAGTCCTGATTTAAGATATAACTAATTATAAATACATTCCTAAATAAATGAAAATTAACAAAACTCCAAGTCAAGTACGGCTTTTGGTACTTTTTCAGAGTCAGCGTTGACTAACTAACACTGACTCTAAGCTTTAAATTTGGCACGGTACAAGTTTCACCTTTGGTACTTACAGTCTCATAAAATTGTATTTCTAATATCGTCTGATAATGGGTATTTGACAACACTTGAAACAGTTATATGGTCAGCTAAAAATGCAATTGATTAAAAATAATAAAATTTGGTTGTTCTATTTCAATACTGTTCAAAAGCCTCTCCAATACTATACGAATTTTGATTGAGGAAGTAGATCTTTTGTCATAATTCACTTTAAAACCAAGTAAATATGGTATATTTTGTACAATAACATTATAAAATATAGCGTTGCATAGAAGGGCGGCTCTACGCATCACATCAACGTATCGCACTGTCCCAGCGAAAATAGTTCTTGTAACAGCAGGTATACCATAAATTAATAACTGTATTTAAATCAATCCAATCAGTAAATTTTTATTAAAACTAACTTGAACCTGAAACATCTACTTGTCCGGCAGCGAACATATATCTGAACAGTTTATCGATTTACAGTATAACTATATGTATTTAAAGTTGAATAAATCATTACAGATACAGATAATTAGAGGTACAGATAATAATACAAATACCTTCAAATTCTGAAGAACTTGTTTAAAAATTGTAAACTTTCGAAAACTTTTAACATTTTTTATTAGAGACATTTTCCCTACACATGGATTAAAAGGTTACCATCAGAAAGAAACACAATATTTAGATAGATACTTAAAATACTTTCTAATGGTTAAATATTATTTGTACTTTTCCTTCAAAGCAACTAAAGCAAATTTGTCGAGCTTTTTACTAAACCTTTCAATCGTGGATAAGTAACTAATAGTAATATACAGTTAAGAATATTTTTCGGTTCATTGAAAGAATTATTTTACTTTGAGGTTAGAATTCTTCAATCTGCCCATGTAACCTAAAAATTTAAAATGACTTACTAAAGGTAGAAAAAATCATTTTCTCTTAAAAACTTTTATTATCTTAAAAGCGTATATATCTGCAAATGAATAAACTTCACTTTTTTTTGATATCTTTGTGCAATCACTGAATATATCTAACTTCATCGGTTAGATACGCATGCATATTACTTTCTTATGCGTTAAGGCACATAAATTTAAAGACGATAAATTCTTATCACTTTTGACTTCTCTCTACTTTAATTCAAATTGTTAAAATTACAAAGCTCTGTGCTTTTTTTGCCATTCTGAATACAAAAACTTGTAGATAGACCAAGTAAATGCAAGTACCCATCCGACCGCTTGTATCTAAACAATTTTATATGGAATGTAAATGCTAGTATCAATCGCATTTCCCTGTTATTAATGTCAAGTGCACTTTAGAATGTTTGCAATGCCTAATGCATTATATCTGCAATCAAAAAAGCATTAAATATTGCACTTTTCTTTAATAACAAACAAGAGATCAAGAGGATGCATGGGCATGAGCAAAGGCCAAAGTAAGCAAAACTTTGAATTTCAGAAAAATTGATGGTTCAATGGAGAAGATTGCGTTAAAAGGTTTCTTGAACCACAGCCACATATAAAATGAAATATTATAGTAATACAAATGTATTTTTTACGCAAGTTAAAGAGTGCAGTTAAAGTGTGATAGTCCCTGACAAATGTATTGACAAAACTGTGAAATATTCTTTAGTATTTGTGTCGCTAAGATTTCAAATAATATTCGTTACAGTTCATTTTCGAACTTTTAACACATACTTTTGCACTTTATATAGACAATAATAGTTTTTCGCACACAAATATAGTAGCCATACTAAATTAAGAGTTGTATAACCAGGAATACAAAAATAATGGATTGGAGATATATTTTTGATGAGAAATCCATTATTATAATACATCTTCAAAAAAAAATAAAAGTAGTCCTGTACTAAATGTACAATTTACTATTCAAAAAAGTCGTTTTCTAAGTATGCAAGTAAATCATACGATTATAATATTTAGTTCAGAACTGTTAATGATAGTGTATAACATATTCGATCACTCATATTCAGCTCATACTCATATTTTCCGAATCGTGATAATCAAGCCATGTGTATAAAACAAAGAGTGAACACATTTTAAAGATATGACTTCCATATTTCTACAATCATTCAATGTACTTCAATTCGTATACCTTAAGCTTTTTGAAAAACAAGTTAAATCAACAAATAAAATCCAAGTTGGATACACTTGGATCAATCAATAAATCCAATATCAAACTGGTACGAATATAAATGGTGTCTCTGTACTCTATAAAGTACAGCTGATTTTATTATTTACAAGTTTTTGGAACTGTGTATATCCGTCCCAGCTATTTAGAAAAAAGTTTCTCTTAAATGGAGTTTAAATGTATTCATATTAGGTTTTTTTACTAGATGATGTGGGTACCCATATATCTTGCAACACTATTCCGATTGTGTTAAACGAGCATGTGTACGAAAAGTGACGTTTCCCGCTATATCTTTTTTAAAGACAGTTGCTTAATTTGTCGTTTTTGTAAAAGGTAATATTGATTTGAAAATGAATTAAATATCTAAAGAAACAGACTGTGTGAAGCTTTATTTCTATAAAATACGTAAAGCCGCTGCAAAACATACCGAGAATTATGTGCAGTTTGTGGTGATGATGCTGTGAGAAAACATCATACCCAGGCCAGGATTGCTTGATTACGTTCTGGAAATTTCGATGTCACAGATACACCTCGCTCTGGTTGACCAGTCACTGAAAAAGCTGATGAAATTTTGACCAATATGCTAGCTGTCAGGATATATTGGAGGCATTAAACATCAACTATATGACAGTTTGGAATCATTTAAAAAAAGCTGGCTAAAAAAAAAATTTGATTAATCGAATTTTATATCAGTGAAACACTGCTGAAACGCAATGAAATGGAACTATTTTAGAACCAAATCATTACGGGTGATGAAAAATTGGTTAAATGCGAGAATATCCATGCTCAAAGACCGGTGACACTCCACAAACGATATTAAAGCGTGGATTGACGCAAAATAATCTTTTGTTGATGGTTTGTTGAGATTATAAGGGAATTGTTTATTATGTGCTACTTCAGCCTGGTGAAGCGTTTAAATCGGTCCTCTACTGCTCATAATTCGACAGCTTAAAAAAAGAAATCAAAGAAAATCGCTCAAAATTGACCAAAAGAAAAGGAGTTGTGTTCTATCATGACAATACCAGGCCGCATACATCTTTGATGACACAGAACAAATTGACACTACTTGGTTGGGAAATTTTAATTCATCCATCATATAACCCGGACCTTGCACCAACTGACTACTTTTTGTTTTGATGTTTGCAAAACTTTTTTAATGTTAAAAAATTGGTCAGTGTGAATTAGTTAATCGTGTCTAGACCCATAGCATGTTATATAGTGATTAACAGAAGAAAGTATTGCAAAATGGTAAAGTAGTGATATAAAGAAAATTTTGATTATTTTTTTTTTGGGTATTAATTAAGGTGTTAATAGAAAAGTGTTTACAGTCTTCTACTGTGTTACATATATATTTCAGAAACTAAAGTAACTTATGTGTTTATTAGTTATGCGTTTGTATTCTTAACTTGATACCTTTAACATTAATTTCATTTCAAATAAATTTCATCGCAATAAACTCAGTGAGGGCATTTAAAGTCATTTCCACAATAATGAATTTGTTATATCATTTTAACAGTTCTTCATTATGTTTTTCTTTTTGTAGGTAACATGAGGGCCACCAAAATCAAACCCATCAGGAACACCAGTCACGTGCGAAAATCGCTGCTGTGGTGGTGTTTGGGAAAGGGAATACTGCAATAATTTGACTGTCGACTGACTTTATAGTTTTTGTTCTTTGGCTTTGCTTGGCAGTGCACCACCAGCGAATACCTGCCTCGTTCCGTAACTTTTGTTCATACAATGGCTCAGGTGTCGATTCCACTAGCTCAGTTATTGTTCTTTGAAATATTTTTGTGGTGCGAAAGCCGCTATTACATAATCAATACATAATCAAAGTATCGAACGTAACACATGTCCGCATTAAAACCATAAAATTTTATGTACCATATCAATAAAAAAGAAATTAATAAACAGAAAAATAAAGCCCAAAATAATATGCAACTCAACGCGCTTCACCACATAAAGTCGAGAATTTCTGCCTTGAACTACACTTTAGGTAAGCATGTTCAGTTTAGTAAACAGAATAATTTAAATAACTTTAAAAAACTATTAACTTTTTAAAGAGATTTTTTCGAACAGTAGTGAACTACAACAAAAATTCTATTAAAAATATAATAGTCACTTCGGTTTGAAAAATTTGACCTTAAATTATAACTTATATTCACTATTAACTTTTTGAAATTTCTAATATCTTCTGAAAAGTATTTAATTATATTAAAGACGAAAATATAATAACTTAATATTTATTGGCAAAATATTTGAAAATAATTATTTCAAAAACGAGCGTAAAATGTATATCACTTGTAAGAGAATTTGGTAAAATGCATCATACTAACCTGAAATATTCCTGTTTCTAATTTTCTAATTTCTAATTTTGACAGGCACGAGTTCTAAGCCTGACACTTGCAGTCCAAACAAATTATATTCGGACTATAAACTAATCAAGAAATTCGAATATTTCCTAAGACCACTGATGATGAGCACTTTACAATGCTCGAAAAAGCGTTGTATGGTCAGCCAAATTTCTGTAAATTAAATAAATTTTTGTCCTTGTCTTTTCTTTGCTATTTGAATACGTCTAACTTTTAAATTAGAGTAGAATATTTTGAGACAATGGCGACTATTAAAAAATAATCGCTGAAGGATATTTAGATCATCACTCCTTAAGTCTCTTAAGTCTATGGGGCCTGGATCACATAACTCTATTTCACCAGATGGGGATTACTTTTAATGGGACAAAATAAATTTTGGATTAATTGATGATTTATATATTTTTAAAATAGTTCTTAATACTTTGTACACCGAATGTATTATTGAAATAAATTTTTATTTATAGATGTTTGGTTTTCTCGGATATAGTGTAATACTCTTAATAAAATGAATGTAGCTCAACCGAATGCGTTATCCATTTTTAACATTTTTATTAATTTTTAAAAATTTACGTGTGTGCACGTACCAAGTTCGGTCATCAGCCCAGTGATCAAAACAAAAACTCTTTGATTCATAAATTTTTATTATGAGAACTTTTTGTGTTTATTACATATTTCTTTTGTGAAGTAGGAAGTGTTAGATTGTTTTTTATCATTATCCATTAAATTTAATGAAAATTTAAAAAAAGAAATTTGTTTTTATGTGCACAAATTTGCTCATTTCGAAAACCCATCAATTTATAAGCAGAACTGGAAAATTTGTACAACGAACTGTTAAAGGCAATACATTTATATATATATTGTATTTTTTGAAATATATATAGTTTTTAAATTAATTATATAAATAAGTCAAATATCGTCAAAACATTGCAAATTTAATATGTATAATATTGTCACGGCGTTTGTTACTTAAGTCTTTCGTTTGGTTGAATGCTAAACTATTTTTCTTTTTTGACTGCCTTAAAATTTTCTTTCCCTTTCTGGTATATTATTTAATATCATATCATTAAAATTGACCATGAATATTTAGACAATGTCAGTTTTAATATTTTACCTTATTAAATTACAAAACAAATTACATTAAACAGTATCGTTATCATTAGAGTCTAATTAGACTCGAACTTTTTGTTTGTTAAAGAAAATAAAGGTGTTATTAACATTATTATTATATTACCGGACTATTATTTTATTATTTGTACTATAATTTTAAAACAATGTCATATATAATTTATGAAATTTCAAAATTAAATAATTTTATATATAAGCATTTGATGATGTCTTGCTATGAATCCGCTATTAAAAGTCTTCAAAAATACATTATACATGCGTAAAATCTAATTTGCTATAAACCTGTGAGACGGGGTCGCTAACTAGATCGTTGGTTCATAAGATCCAAACTTTTATTAATATAAGTTAAGTAATAAGTAATAAAAGTAAGAAACAGTAATAATAGTAATAGTCTTTTTGTAATAAGAGACCTGTGGTATCTTATCGGTATATGCTGGCTTGCAAGAATTTCAAATTAAAATATTTGGCTTCGAAACAATCAGAAACCGATTGCGAAAAAAAATTTACAACGAAAATACGGATGGTTAGATCACATATTGAGAAAACCAACGGATGCGAATGCTCATGTTGTCATAGAATGGAATCCCCAAGCAGTGAAAAGACCAGAGCGACCAAAAATTACTTGGCGTTAGACAATAACGAGTGAAACACAGAACACTTTAAGCCAGCTATGTTTTTCCGCTAGAAACAGGGACGAACGGAAAGAATTTGTACAAACTATTTGTGAAAAGACTAGGTTCAAGATTTTATTTTGTAAACTGATAACATATCGGTAAATGTAAATCATAATAAAAAATCAATAGAAGATATATACATAGAAAGGCATTCTACTGAGCAAGTAATGCACTTCATGAACAAAAGCCAGTTAAAGAAATTTCGGGTTCTGAACGAACCTAAAAGAGTTTGAATATGATTTTCTAAAAGCTTGAATAAAGTATTATTATTAATTATACTAGTTAAATGGTTGGCATCTGCAGAAATCTGTAATTATCTTTGTAAAAGAGCACTGTGGACCACTTTATTCATATCAAAATTTTAGAATTTTATAAAATATATATTTAATATTTTTTATTAATTTCTTCATTTAATTTTTGAAAGTAATTCCATTCTGAACCTATACGACTTAGAAATGTAAGGTAAATAAACATGTAAAATAATTAACAAATAATTTAAGAGTAACATTCAAAAAAAATCGAACTTATTATTAATGATGAATGGTACACCTCCAACAACGATATTAATCCAGATCTAAGCTTTAATCATTTTATGAGAGAATCAGAAAAACGATCTTATAACAACAAAAACATTAATGACATTAATTGGTTAAAACCATTTATTTGCGTCAATTTCAAAGCTCTCACTTTTAAGGCATATCCTACACAATCAACATATTTTGATATCGTCCAACAATAATAATAATCAAACTAATTAGTTCATTAACAGTCGATTTTTGTTTTCATACTTGTCCTAGATACCCACGTAATCTAGAATTATTCTATATTAATATTTTCAGTTCTATAATAATCGACAAGCTCTATTTATAGTTTGTAAAAAGTTAATTTATAATAATAGTGCTGTAACAAAGCATGCAAATGCCAATAATAACCACCATTTCTTATAATAATGAAAACTAGTAAAGTTGAAGTAAATTATGTTTTTGTTTATAATTATTATTTGGTTTGGTTAAAAGGGCGTGTGATATGGAACAGAGTCAATCACTAACGTAAAAAAAGTTTTTCAATTTTTCAATGTTTAATCTAAGCCATAAAGTCTTAACAACCTTACAGCCTTTGTGATTAGTGTTTACTTAATTCATTTGTTGCCGCAATGGTGAATTTTTTTATGCTCCTAAACGTTTCACACCTCAAGTATCATATCAGAGTGTCGGTCTCACTACATATTGAAAGCCATTCCAATAATTCATATAAAATTTTATATATAGGCACTCAACAAACGGACTCTTAATATTGTTCAAAATTCATCCGTGAAATTCGAAATTATATTACAATTCTCGATTTAACCATACTTGATTCTATTATGTTATTTGGTGTCTGATTATTTACAAAGACGGTGATATAACGTATATCACTTATGAAAGTCGAGCTGCTTTTTCAATTACATATAACTCGGCCTGCAAGATACTATAATTATCAGGGACTCGATATAACTACTTTAATTGCCGTTGTTTCACTCTCCATCTTTATACCATCTGTGTAGATAATAACTTCAGTGTACATCACATATCTCCCAGTTTTCCTTGATTAGTGAGTAAGAAGTAGAAACTCTATTCTTATGTTGAATCCAGTATTGGTGTCATGTACTTTGTGACTGTTTCCAGATCAGTCTTGACAACCTGAGCCTGCTTTTTAATGTCATTCAAAATTTCATGGTTTCTGTAATTGACCAAATAATATTTATAGACCGTCTTGCTGAGTACTCTAATTATATTAAAACAAAGCAGTCTCTGTACTTTCCAGTATAGGATGGATAGGATATACCATGAACATAGATATGAGATATTGCCACGTATGGTGATAATATCCATTGTTTTGTATATCATTTTTTATATATATTATAGGAAGCTAGTTCCTTCTTTGTTCTTACCAGGTGTACCGGTATGAAATGAGCGTTTTTTGGTGAAAATAAAACACTAATTATTAATAGGAAAGTAAAAAACATTTTATTCAACGTATTGGCCATTGCTTTCTACACATTTTGACAACCTTTCTGGCAATTTGTGGATACCACGCCAAAAAAATTTTTCGTCTTTTAAAGCAAACCAACCAGACACCCAATTTTCGACCTCCTCGTAGGAATCAAAGTGCTGCTCAGCCAATGCGTGTCCCATCGATGAAACCAAATGGTAGTCGGAAGAAGCCAAGTCTGGTGAATACGGCGGGTGGGGTAGCAGCTCCCAGCCAAGTGTTTTAATTGCATCCTGAACCCGTTTTGCTTTGTGTGCAGGTGCATTGCCATGGAGCAGAATTACCTTGCCGTGTCTTCTGGCCCATTCTGGTCGTTTCTCGATCAATGCATGGTTCAAATTTATCATTTGTTGTTCATTTGTTGTATATCAATGTTACTCCTGGAGTTTATTTTAGAAGTCATGTATAGGGTTGAATAAAAATTAATAGATATCCATAGGATTAATGAAGAGACAATCCCAAACAAATCCTTTAAACAGATTACTAAATACTTGAAAATGATATGACAAGTGTAACATTTTGCGAAGAACTCAACCTAAAATATATCATTTATCATTTTCTTGTTTTCATTTTTTAAAGAAGAAGATCATTTTTAAATATTATCTTTTTAGTTTATCATCTTCTAAAAATTCCAATTCTTCGACATTAACGTATGCAGCTGTCTCTTTGCAATCTTCTAATGGAAATGAATTTTAGTGAAAAAATTTCGTTTTTAGTTTTATGAATTATTTTCAATTTTCTGGATTAATAGATGAAAAGTACCGAAAAAAATATTTAAACTTAGCGCATTTTTTTGTTTCATATTATTGCATGTCGTCTGTGTAGCAATTCGATGTAGCACCAATTCCATTGTGTCATTTAATGATAATGTATAATTTCAAATTTGTTATAATTAAAATTTAAAATTAAATTTTAAAATCCAAAAAATTAAAATTTATATTTCGTTAGTAAACTGTAACTGTTTTTCCATATTTTTAATGCAAAATCAAAATTAAATAAAAAGCGTACGAATTTTTAATCATTCAAATTCGTTATTGCATATTTTGAAAGGAAATTGATTATTTTTTAAATAAATAATCTACAAAATACAAATAAAACATTTTTTATGTTAATTTATTGTTCTTTTAGAATTAATTTAAAGAATTTTATAAATTTAAAATAATTTCAATTAAGTTAACGACTGCTTTACTGCGTTACTGAAATATTTTAATCAACCTTGAACTCAAAATAACTTAGTTTCTTAGAAAGAAAGATATAAAGTATATTATAAATCTACCTGAACTTCTTACTATAATCTTAAAACACTCAAATATAAAGATCTCAAAAAACTTCAATTAATTAAAATAATATAAAAAGAATTTTTGTTGTTGTAGTTCACTACTTTTCGAAATCTATCTTTAAAAAACTTCCTAAATTTATTTACTGAAATGCATATTCCTTTAAACTTACTGAAGTTGCTTTATATTATGCAAATAAACACGTACATATATTATTTTTTGGCAAATCTTTTTAATCACTTTGTTGAAGAATATTTTGAAACAATAAAACAAAATGCGGTTTTGTTTTATGGGGTATATAATAAGGCCGATAAATAATTTTACGACAAAGACAAAACTCAAAAAGAATCCTCCCAGTTTTTTTCTAATGAAAAGCGTTATGAATTGATGATAATTATGTCCAACAACATGAATGATGGGTGAATTAATTGAAGACAAAGTCGATATTAAGATCTTAAATTTTTAGAAATGTATGTTTCTTTACTTTAATTAATAAATTTCTTTTATCCGTTTTGTAATTAACTTTAAGTGTTGTTTCTAATATTTTATAAAAACTGACATCTTTTAAAACATCAACCTAAATAACCATTCTTAGCAAACCTTAAACATAAATCCCATTTCTATTAAGTTTACTTATAATTTTAATGTTATTTTATATATATTTTTTATTTATAATGTTCTATTGTATATCAAAAATAGATAAATCTAATTGTTTAAACTCAATTATGAGAAAAGAAATTAATAGAAATAAAATATTTTTAACAATACTGAATCTCAACAAAAAGACTTTCTTTTTAATTAATTTAATTTTTTAGCTAATTATACAGCTATATCGAGTATTCCAAAATACTCACCATCGGGATCTTTGGAAGTTTTCGTAAGTTTTTATGTGAATACAGAAAAATCCAACAAAAGATATTTGAGTTTATTTTGACACGTAAATAGTTATTTAAAATTTATTTAATGCCTTAAATATAATGGCTTAGATCATTTTATATATATATCTTACGTATTGTTTTATAAAAATAAATTAATTAAATAATTATTTTTCTTAAAGAAAAAATTAATTAAATGAAAAATGCAAAAAAAAAATAAAAAGAATAAAATCAAAAATTTCTTTTTCATTGTTAAGAAGAAAAACATCTCAAATAAACCTCAAGTTAAAGGAAGCTAACATGCGTATTTGCATGTTTAAACAAATAGCGACAACAATTCTTATCACGAATTCGATGCTCCTTACAAATTTACAACAAATGCAACTTGGAGAATATCAGCAATGCTGGAATCTCTGGAGTACACGAATGTATGCAAAAAAAAGGAAATAGAACTACTGCCGGTCTAACAAATAAAAGAAAAATCTCTAGAAAAAGCATTAGGCCCCAGAGTCAAAAGGGTTTACATGCAATAAGAACGGAAATATGCCAAAATAAAATCTAACTAGGAGGTTGGAGAAGCAACAAAGCTGACACGCAATACGCCGCCACCTCTACTGCCACAAATGTAGACATTACACATTAAAAACATGTTAGGGCTTTTATTGCTATTGTTATGGCTTACCAGATACTAATTCTCATATTACCAACATTTTCACAGAATTCATTGTGGGTGTACAGCATCGCAAAAAAAATAAAAAAAACTATTTTACATTTTTTAAGAAATAAATATATTAAGTGTATTGAACTATTTTAGAAGAGAACTGCAAAAAACACACTATGATTGTATCATATATTATTTTTCATCAGATCATTTCTATCTATAGTATTATATATGTTATATATTTTTTATATTGAAACTGGCGCTGTCGAATTATGTACTTTCAGTTTTTCTTTTATTTTTTAAGCGTAAAGTAATGATTACTCCAAATGTGGTATCTTCCACAAAATGCCAAACCTCGTTGCTTAGCGTACATAAAAAATATAGTAAAGTTTCAAAATTTATCCCTCTCTTATTTTAATATATTACTTATAGTTTAGATTTAATATCAATAATTTTTCTTACCTAGATTATAACTTAACCTGCTCTATTTATCATCAGTGAAGCTTCTTCCTGCTTTCACTCAAATATTATTCGTACTTTTTAATTAATTTTTTTTTAATACCTTCTTGTCACATATCTCATATCAAGGGTCTCCGCAAATACAACTGTAATTTCTGCTTTAATTTTCCAAACTCTAAAAAATAGGGCTATTTAAATTACAATCGCTTTTTATGTAGTTTTATAATATGTACAGATGACATAATTTAAATGCATTTTCGATGTGTCCTTATTGTATTTATTGGTACTGTTAAATAATTGTTTGACATCCTTTAACCTTAATGTCAGATGGTCAAGCTATCCAGATAAGCTATTATTTTATTCGAGATATCCAGATAAGTTAAAAAATTAATCATCTAAAAACAAAATGTATGCCGAGATAAAATCCAGAGTCTGTAGTAGCCAGTTCAATATTGATAAAACTAACTTTCAATATTAGAATTCAAATATGTTGGGGTGGTACTGAATTATAAAGAAGACATAGCAACTGCGATACAAGATAGAATTCAGGAAACAAATAAGACATACTACGTACTTATAAAACATTTTAAATTTTAAATTTTAGTAAGACAACAAAATCTCGGCATGTATAAATGCCTAATTAGACCATTTGTCAGGAGAATGACTGTGTAGTATGGACACTTAAAGCAAACGAAACGTGTCAACTACTATCCCACGAATTAAATTACTGAGAAAGTTTTTTACGCTCAACACGTCTAGATGATGGCACATATAGTATTCGCTACAACCATGAATTAGAGAACACAATCGACAGGCACAACGACTAAGATAGTTAGAACATGTTTAGCATATGAACCATATGAACCGAGCAAAACAAGCCCTTGTTAGAAACCTAATTACATCCCGAAGACTAGGCAGACTAGGTCTGCCTCTTCTAGCCACTCTCGACAGAAGTGGCTCGATGATACTGAAGTAGATTCAATGAAGCTATGCGTGAGCGATTGGAAAAAATTTGGCATCGGATCGAGTAAGATCCGATAAGACGACTACACTTTTCTTTTTTCTCTGTTTGCATGCATTTAAATATCATGAGTTTAGATTACTAACAGTTATAACAGTAATCTATTAACGTGTTAGCTTTCTGCTGCATCATTTCTGATAAAATACTCCACTAAAATAGTATAGGATCCACTTATAAAAGCATTTTAAAGTGCAAACGATAGTAAACTTAAAACACATCCTCTTTTGAATTCAGTAGCTCTTTTAAACCATTTAGAGATGTACTGGCCTTACCATATGACAACCTTATTTTCATCATACAAATACTTCAAAAGTAGCAGGATTTAGTGAAATAAACTACCATATATCTTATTTTTGTTGATAATATTTATTTCAACTTTCACTTAATGTATTTAATTCAAATAGCAGAGAAATTAATTTAATACTCTTTAATCAGCTTTAGATAAAAGTTAAAAAAGACCATATTTATTGATATTAATTATTATTGATTAATTGTTATTGATTATTGATATTGATATTCGAAAACAGATCAATTGTTTTATTGCCATTTTCAAATTCAACAGACCAAATTTTATAGTTTTTTATTTTGTCTAAGATCATACTTTAATGTTTAATAAATTAATTATTATAATAACTCATCATAAAGAAAAATGAAAAAACAAACTTCCATATTTTTTTATATTCCCATATAATGTATTCAATGGTGAATATATGTATTCATCTAATTATTTACAGCCAATTTATGAAATTCATATTCATGAATGAATTTTAATTTTCCACTTAATCAAATATACAAGAAAAACTAAAATTAGTGCTTTTACATGTAATATACGTATTTTTTTTACATTTCCATACCTCGCATCGCATTTGTTTAGTCAGCATTATTAAATTTTTCAATATGAAATGCTGCATATTAGAATAGCAAGTCTGGATCTGTGGATCCCAAGTGATCCCAAGTCTGGACCTGTGGATAAACAGGACAAATGGTTAGGTGGACTAAACATAGAGTCTTTAAACAGTATCTCTACCGTTTCAACCACGAATAGGATCCGTTTTTTCCTAGCTGTGAAAGGGTTGTTGAGAATGCGAACCACGTTCTATTCTCTTGCCCACGTTTCCCGAAGCCAGAGTAGAGATGAGTGAGGCTATTGGCGATCCCATATGTATGGGAAATCTTGACGCTGATGCGCCGGTTGTATAGCAAATATTACATTGCTGCTGCGGGCATCGTAACTTAACTGATAGTCATTGATCCTTTTCATGTCAGTAAAGGAACTGTAAGAGAGGTCCTTTCTAAAGAAATCGGACAAATACGAACTGGGACGCATAACTAACGATTTGTGCTGATGCTCATGACGCCTTCTGACGTAATACTATACGGTAGTTCCAGGAGTGACTTTCTGTTCGGATATGAAGACATGTTTTAGTTGGTTGAAGCAAACAACAAAATAAAACAAAAAAAAAGTGAATGCATCATATTATTTTTCAATGATTGAGCAACACCATTTTAATACAATATTGACATTAAGTTGAAGTATGATTCAAACTAGAAAACATTTACAATACGTCGTAGCAATTTGGGTATAATTTTTACACAAAGTTTATATATTTATTAACTTATAATAAAGTATATAATAAATTTTATTTATTTACACAACTTTTTTTTTTGGAATAGTTATTTCTAGAATATATATATATTATATACATATAATATTAATATAATATTAACATGTATTTTCGCACACCTCTTGTATGTGTTTTCCGTTATACATCTTTATGACATATATTATATTTTTATTATATATACGGGTATTAATAAGTTTTTTATAAAATACATGCTATTAGCATAAAAAAATTTTGATTCCAGTAATATTTTTAGTAATTTTTAATAATTTAAAATTTTTAATAATAATTTTGTTTTTAAACAGGCTAATTCAATAATTAAACAATACACTTTTTAAAAAAAAAGGTTTTGTATGTAAATATTCAGTAATATTTTTTAAACTCTTTTATTTTATTATTATTTAATGACAAGTACCCAAGAAAATAATATTATGAAGAACTTACCGGTAAATCGCTAAACATTGCAAACAACATAGTTCTGTTTATTAAAGCCCTTTTATGTACTGTACGAGTATAACAGAATACACATATAACATATAACATATTAATAGAAACCGTCGCTTTGTAAAAGTAACTCAAAACTGTACTAACGCTTTAAATTTGGTTTATAACACTTAATGATAAGACGAACCTTTCAAAATGAATGTCATTTTATCCGACCAATAATATCAAACTTTAATAAATTACAATAGAAAATTCTTTAATCAAATTAAATAATTACCACATAATATTATAACAATGACTATTTCCTTGTAATAAACAATAAAAATAAATATAAAAATAAAAATAAATTCAAAAATAAATAGATTTTTTTAAAAAACACAACATAATAAATTATTTGAAACACGCACTTTTCTTACGCTCGCGTAATTTACGACTAAATTTCTCAATTTTCATAATAATTATTTGACTCCCAATTATCGAAATAATTTCATCACTAACGGTTTTTAAATATAACACCGCATCAAAGCTCGATTTGCTTAAGCGTTTGCTCTGCATTGTTGCATATTTACTCAATAAAAACAATAACAAATATGCATAAAATATATAGCAACAAAATTAATGGATATTTTTTTTTCTGTTTTGCAGAATACAACTTGTCTAGAACATCGACAAGAATGATAGAAACAGGATTGGCCATACGTGGTGCAACAAATTACTCTCTCTACACATGACGTCACTAACCACACTTATTTAACATAAATAAATGCATTGTTATATAAGTAAGTATATTAAAATTATATTTTATTAGTAAAATTATATTCAATGTGCATTAATAAATTTATAGTTAATAGTTTGTAGTGATTTTTTTATTTTATTTCAAATTTTATATATTTTCATTTATTTTTTGCGTATAACGGTTTTACGTATAACAGCTTTTAACATTTATGCATTTGTACTAATAAAGCGAAAATATTTAAAATTTTATGATTGTAACTTTATTTATACATAAATATTTTTCTGCGGTTTTTTTTTTTGATAATATCAAATATATATTTATAATATATATTGTATATATTAATAATATATACATGATTAATATTATATATATTAATATTATTCATATTATTTATATTATTTATTAATATTATTTTATTATTTATGTAAATAATAACATTATAATTTATTTATTTTATTTATGTTATTATAAATAATAATATAATATTATATACATAATAAAATAATAAAAATATTATTAATATTTTTATTGAGTTTTCTTATATGTATATAAAAAATTTTCATTATTGTAAATCGTTTCTTTACTTTTATCAAATAACAAACGACGATATAAATACGTAAATCTATAAAAAGTATAGTGATATAATAAATTTAATCTCATCTTAGGGAGTACATGGATCTTGAATTTATCAAATAATGCTTTTCTTTAATTCTTATATCAAATAATTAAATATATTAATCGGAGTAAAACTATAGAAAATAAGAACTTTTATAAGAATCTTTATATTACAAAGAAACGTAATAAATTATTTTAGTTTGTCTTCGAGAACGTATGGTAAAAAGCTTTAAATAGAGGTTTTCAAAAAATTCATATCTGAAGAAACAGAGATGCCCTAAACTTTTTAGCTGAAAGAGATCACTTGTTTAAGGGCTATACAATAATTACATTAAAAGCTATACAATTGCTTTTTTCTCAACACTACATTTCTAAAATAGGTGGACACGATTTTTCAAAAACAATTGTACCGATCTAATTAGAATTTCCTACTTCTCTTTTAGAGATAATGATTAAACTAATGATTAAACGGAGATTAGATTAATATTAATCAATATTAATCATATCAATAAAATGAATTCAATTTTCCATTCTTATTGTGATTATGCAGGATTATATAGGTATAAAGAGTATCGTACATTAAGAATGTCTGATCATACCTTCACACTGCATTGCAGTTATTTATATATAATATAATACTTACACACCATATCGGTAGAGAATATAATTATTTAAAAATATTAAATGCATCATATAACACTATAAGCGAACAGCTCTAAGTGAGCCCGTAGGAATACCGCAATAACGTTAACACCATATGTAATTGATTTGTAATATAAATATAACGATCTGGCTGAAAGGAATTGCTATTATATCTGAAACAAGGCAAAAATATGTTTTTCTTTTTAATTTTATGTGCAAATAATTATTTCTTTATTACAGATAATTACAAAATATGAAATCTTTTAACTAAAAATGAAATCGTACAACACCTTTAGGGGATTTCAACTCGGATATTGAAAATTAAATTTTATTGATTAAGAAATAGGCATTAATACATTTCGTCTCACAAATATAGTTGGTTAGATATCTAAATAGATATTATTACAAATAATATTGAATAATAAGACAATTGTTCATATGTGTAGTATGAATAGTGGACCATTAGAGTGGGTTGGAAGATAGTCAATCAAGTGATTATTGCAGAATATTTTTTTATTTTCCATTGGCAATGGAATTAATATTTAACATTGTTAATGAGTGCATAATTTTGGATATAATACTTTAAATGGAAAGTCATTAGTAGCGTTAGGTAGTAGTTTACTTAGCCGTGTGCTCTTTCAAGCCATACATATGAGGTCCAAATCAGCTTAAAAATTTAACAGCCTTTTGATGAGGAATTCTATTAAAATTTATTTATTTATTAACCTTAAAACTTTTATACAAAAATAAAAACATTAATTAATTCACACATATATAAATCTAAAAGAAATTTTATGTTCTCACTTCACACCACAAAACAATAAGCACATTATTTTTACTTTTATTTAATGCATGTAAATATTAATTAAAATAAGAAAATAATTAAAATAAATAAATATATTTTACATTCTACAATACGAGTATAAATGTATACTAGCAATATGAAATAATAAATAAGATCTACAGACTTGTTTTATTATTTCATAAAACCTAAGAATTGATTTTATCTGATCGAGCATACCTAGTATACACTTTTAGTGTCAATAAAATCAGCAATTATTAATGATTTCTGCTACTGTTGTGCTCGTATAGCTCACTTCGAAGTCTCATTGACTTATTATTAATGAAGTTATTGCTTAGATAAATATGAAGAGTAGAAGCACTAGCAGAAGCATTAGATAAAAATGTAACACAATTTGGTATTCCTTCTACTATCATTAAGCCATTAATTACTTTTATATACTCCAGGGAAGTGTAGGGTATAATCCGAGAGACTTAATCAACATGGCACGAACATTTTTGAGTATTTATTCTTTTTAATAATAAATATTGTTTATACTCGTATCGTGATGCTGCACTTAACTTAGCAATTTGTCTGAATTTGTTATTACATATTTGAAATAGATGAAAACAGCGATGATACCAAAGCTATGAGTGCTTGCAATTTTATTTATGAAGTCATCAACAGCATGCAACAGCAATAGAAACAGCAACTTCAACATCAGCATCACCTTCAGTACCGACATTGACTTTAGCAACAACAGCAGTAACAGCAGTAATAGCAGCAATAGCAATAACAGCAGTAACAGCAGAAATAGCAGTAACTGCAGCGACAACAACAGCAACAATAGCAACAAGCAATAACAACAGTAATACAAGTAGCAGCGATATTAGCTTAAAGTGTTATTAGACACCAACGGTGAAAAGGAATAAAATCTTAATGACTGCTAAGCCAATCTTAAGAATTGCAATATGCCAGACATGGACGGGGAGATTCGAATGTTGGACTCAAACCTTTCAAGCTGCAGAGAATTAGAAAAATGTTAAATGATCAGGTTTATGCTTTTAATGGACTTCTTTATTTTTATTAATATCTTTTTTATTAATTGCTGCTAAATTCTACAAATGCATTTATTATGACAAGTTGCTTAGCATTTAGCTGGTATTCGTATGTTTATTGTATCTCTAAATGAAGACATAATACTAATGTATATCTTAACTAGGTTTTTTTTTTATAGTCAAAAATAGTTGCAAATTTTCAGTAAAAATCTAAACATGACATTAGCATGGGATATAGCCTTGTTAGCAGTTACTTAAACACCCCATTTCAGCTTTATTTAATTTTTTTAAATCTTATTACCATAGGTTTTATTAAGAAAGCACTTACATTATTAACCGAGATAATTGTATGTTAGCATAATAAATTTTGATAATTATTTATACTATATGTAGATAAAACCACATAGTAAAGATATTAGCTTTGGCTCTACCGGAGTTTTTGAATACGCTTTACACAGCATTTTGGATCCATATCAAGATGTGATTTATTTTATAATATATATTATATATAATAATACTAATAAGGACTACTTTTAATTTTATGTTCACTCTTATACCTATATCGTTAGCTTTTATTGCAGGATGAGCTTTTGGTGTTAATAGCACATAATACAGAATAAGATGAGGTAGGTAGGTGGCACGTTTAAACTGAAACAGTAAGATGAATAGAACCACAGGGCTGTGTGAACTAAGATTGTCAAGCTGATCCAGAATACATATACTTTATGAAGTCTATTACGTTTCTTCAATGCATCACAAAAATCTTGACAAACCTAGTATATCGTTTTTCCACTTTTTTGAGTGAACTATAAGAATGTATTAACAAAATTATTAAAATGTCACTATTAGAATGTAACTATTAGAAATCAGAATCAAAATTTTTAAACCTAAATGTAAAACGTATTTGTTTAATGTTTCGAAGACATTGTTGGTAACGATGCTAATACAAACAAGACGCAAACTTTTGTTCACATAAGCTCGAGACAGATATTGAAATTATGGTGCTCCAGTCACCAACGATGGCCAGTAGAATTGTAAAATATTTTTGTTAATAGACGATGATATTCGATAATGCCTGTTTATACAACTACTTGTTTTCTGTATTGAGCATGGTTTTATTAACAAATATTAAATGGTGTCCTTTCTAGAAATTGTAAAGCTTCGCTTTAAATAGATTTTTGAGTATTCATTAATTAATGAGTATTCTTTTGTTCTTCCCTGTGGCATAGATTGAGTTGAATTTAAGTCTTAACTTTCCAACCACTTTTGCTGAAGTTTTTCTGACAACCTTCATATTTTGCAACACAGTTAATTTCATTAATAAGTACTGTGGTTCGGAATATAGATGGCCTCTTTAAATCAAAAAGACCTGGACTCTTACAAATACAATGTTTTATAAATATTACGTAAACATTACATTTCATAGTAAATATTTCCCCAAAGAGCTGAAAGAAGATTGCCGATTTCGTCACATTTTTTGCATTTAGGCTACAATGTTAATTATTAACTCAGTAAATGAATTTATAAGTCAAAAAAGTGGAATTTTTAGCGACCAATGAGGTTGCAATATACATATTTCGATTATAGCTATATTTGAAAGTTATATATATACTATATGCTGTATTCGAAATATCTATTGTAACACTCCTTTTTTGACTTACTGATTTCAATTCGAATTAAAAAACAATACGAAGGCGGTTTGATAAGTCAGTGACTTTTTGAATAAAACAAATTTTTTTCCACAAATAAACATTTTATTTTTCTACATAATCACCTTTTAGCTCGATACATTTAGTTCAGCGTTTTTCTAATTTTTTTATTCCCTCCAAATAATAGGTTTTCTCAAAGCTCTCAAAATACGCGTTTGTTTCGGTAATAATTTCTTCATTCGACTCAAATCTTTTACCGCCCAGCCATTTCTTTAGGTTTGGAAACAGAAAATAGTTGCAGGGGGCTAAATCTAGAGAATATACTGGATGGGGTAGCAGTTCGTATCCCAATTCGTGAATCTTGGCCACGAATGCTTAATTAGCACACGAAATTCACTTTTTCGATTTTCGTAAAAATTCACGAGGTTCTCTGCTTTGAACGGCTATCAAACACAAACTGAACGACGTAGCTTCCTCAAAATTAGAAAATTGCTCACTGGTAGATTACAGCTGACGGCAGCATTGTTGCATTTGGAGTAACTGCGCGGGAAATTCTAAAAGTCACTGACTTATCAAACCGCCCTCGTATATTAAAAATAATTAAAACAATAGAGATTAATAAATGTAATAATTATTATTAAAAAAAACTGAAACATAGTCACTTCTAATTGAATATTCATAACTTTTATACATACCCAATTTGAAACATTATTAATTCAACAATTAATCCTTCCAAGTTGCTACCATTAGTTAACATAAATTAGTTACTTCACGAAAAAGTTATAAGTGAACAAATAGAAAATACATCCATAGAGCTTTATGTTGTTTGAACTTAAAGTCAATACTACTTATACATGGCTATCTTTGAACAAAGAGGCGCCCGCCACTTCAATTCAATATCAAAAAAATATACGTTTACTTCGTATAACGGTAAATTCATCACCTTAAATAAAGAAAACTGTAACTAACACTAGAATCCGCATTTCAACCGGTATACCAGTAAAGAACTTTATTATGACACCTTCAACCTAAGAGCACAAAAAAATGTACGTAGATATCGGACGCTCCAGTAGCAGAGCAAACTGCAATTCATAACAGTAGCAATGAAGTTCGTCAGACTTTGTTTGCGGTAAATGTTACTTGAGATGTTTGCAATCCACTGCAGTACCACTTCCACTTCACTTCAACTCCGGCCAAGTCGCCGCTGCAATAAAACTATTCATCACAAGCTGTGATGTAAGCGTCTCAACTGGCAACGACCAAATCACGTCGATTTAATAAATGCTAAGCAACAAGTCGTCTACTTGCTAATAAAGAAATGCAATACGAAAACAAAACAAACCAAACCAAAAAAAAATCCAAAAATATAGTAAAAGCGGTACTTTTCCAAACATCTTTTATCGGTTCTTACTTATATCGTAAAATTTATTTAAAAGCCTTTAAGGTCAATTTCTTAATGTTCTGCAACAGTTAAGTGAATAAATAAAATCTCACTTACGGACTCGAACTCAAAGAATGCCATAACAATAACAAAAGAAGTGTAGAAATACAAACTCCTGAAATTGCTGAAAAATAAAAGAAATATTTGGAGGCAATCATCAGAAGCGCAGTGCTTCTTTTAAGTAATCACGTCTGAAGATTTTCATCTTGTCACGTCTCTACTACCAGCGCAAGTATAACACACATCAGCACCATTCTACAACCCGCCACTACCGCACTACCGAACTACTTTGGCACTCTTTCGGCGCTGCTATTCAAATTATACCGTTTCTCGGGATTAGTATTGACTTACTCGTCTGCTAGCGTTACTGGTATATTGACCATTTGTAGCCAAACATTTTACGTGCTAGAGCAAAGCTTCCAATAACGCTTCAAACTCACTCTCAACCTTAAACCTGAGTGTGCTTCCAATTTCGCTTCTGTTCTACGTTTTGCGCCATGAAGCATTGCAAATACCCACACACTGATTTTGGCAAATTAATAGTCATGATTACCGTGCCTGAACCAAAGGTAATAATACAAACCATTATTGCTGGCCAGATGCTTTGGACGGCTTTCTGCAATGCTTAATTTCGTGTAAATGATATGCTTCTGAAGTGCAGGTTTGTGTAAGGATTTCGTTTTAGATTGCTCTTCCCCTTTTTAAATTTAGATTTATTTTTTTCTCTTGCTTTTGATATCGTTTTAATCTGTCTTGATTTCCTTCTGTCAAAAATTATTCACTAAAAACACCAATGAATCGCATTAGATTGTTCTGCAGTATTTGATTACTAGCAGATTTAATATTTTTTTTTTTAATGGTAAAAATAATAATATTATATTATAATAATATAATTTTTTAATATAAAATTCGTCAACTTCAATTCCCTTATCCAAGCGGTTCAACAATTTTTGAATGGTATCTCTTTAATAATTATCTAAAGCGTCTCTATATTACAACTCTATGGTAATTACAAATATATTATTATCTGGATTAAATGAGAATTGTTTTCCGCAAAAGAATTTCAAAGATATGAGTAGAATCAAAAATCGGAGAGAGTGAAATTTGGTCATACAAATGTACTACTAGAAACCGAGATAGATGCAGACTCTATCAGATCATAAGATTTAACAAATCGGAATTGGACAAAAATACTATTTACTTTAATATACAGTTACTACCATTAAAGCATAGCCAACTTAGTAGTACAATATCGGTGCTAACGAACCACTGCGATTTTTGTCAGAGTTAGGGATCTGCGAATTAGGAAAAAACTGTACTTTACTTTACATCATTTGATACAAGAAGATTCCAAATCTTTTAAATCCCTTATGAATCTGACAGAGTCGTCATCATTTAAAATTAAAAACTTAGTCAAGATTCTTGACTTGTCAAATAAGTTTTTTTTTAGGTGTTTGAGATAGTCATGTTTTCTCAAAGAGTATTTCTTTCTGAAAGCAATACACTGATGCTTGAGACTACTAGCTTTCAGGTAGTCCTTTAGGTCTGGCTTATGGGTACTGCCCCATCCGTAATATCACTTTGAGCTATTATTTATGTTAAAAATTGTCTTGATGTACAAGGATTCCACTTCAATTTAATCTAACGTAATATATTGGTTGATGCAACATTTCATACCTTTTGGTGGTAACTCACCAATTTTATTGTTTTGAATTGTATGACCAAACGCATTATTTTAACGGAAAGTAGTTTTTTTCTTCTGCAATTCGGATGTGATTGTATGAATTTGCACCCAATTGGTCCAAAAAGTTGCTCTTTATAATTGGTCTACCAAGAACATTTTGCATATAAAAAAAACTGACACTATAATCACATTTTTAGACACACGGTCGCTTTGGTACCGAAGAACTGGGTTCATGCCAGTTCTTGCCCTCAGAGTTTGACTCAGGGCTATGGTGGTAGTCTCATTAAGTTTCATTAATGGTAATGAAAAACGATTTGTATTCTTTCTTGTTGTGCTGAAAAGATCGAATTTAAATATGTTTCGGCGTTATAAACGAATACGACACATATGATGTATAGAGTTTTTGAAAATAAAAACCTTTCTTATAATATTACCCATATTCTTTTAAATCTCTAATGGTCATTCATGATGTTCCAAAATCTTGTGTTTTTGTTACATTTATGTATTGTTGACTACTATTCACGTAGTTCGTTTCAAAATCTTACTTAACAACTATTATTATTAAAGAAGCGAATTCACCTAGCATATTAAACTGTCATATCTGTATGAATTTCTATTCCATTGTCTTTTGATTTCTTTTGTAAATACTATAAGTACACAATATATATTATAAACAAATTTTGATTTGAAATTTGAAAGATAAAATCTGAAAAAGGTATCAAATGTTTGGTTGTACTGTTGAAAAACAGATTGCACTGCCCGAAGTTATACATATTGAACAACATACTAGGTTGTTTTAATACACTGTCTGTTCAATCAATTGCAAAACAGACTTAAGGGGTTTTATATATTCAACTGCAAGGGATCTCATTTCCAGGTAGACTAACTTAGATCATCGGCAGCTTCCTACGTGGGAGGTCCTTTCGCACGAAAATCAACAGCGCTCTCTCGTCAGTCCGATCTATAGAATCAGGTGTTTCTCAGTGATCGCCACTTTCCCCCACTCTCTACAACATTTATACATCTGATATTTCAATGTTAGGTCCCTCGACTCTTGCGTTATATGCTGATGATACGTGTATGCTATATTCAGATAAATGTGCTCTCAATATAACCAACACACTTCAAGTGCATATAAACCTCATTCTGGGGTATTTTCAGAAATGGAAAATTAAAATCAATAATGAAAAAACTAAGGCTCTGTTTATAACGCGTAAGTGGAGACAGAATCGAGAGTGAGAGTGGGTGATATGGTGATAAACTGAGAGGATAGCGTTAAATATCTCGGCATCACGTTGGACAAACGATTCACATGCTTTAAACATGTTCAACTAAAAAGAATTAGCTAAGCCAAAATTTTTCATTACTTCCAACCGCTATTCAGAAATGAAAATCTGAATGCTAAGAACAGGAGACTGATATATAACCAAATAATTCGTCCGTCACTTCTTTATGATTGTGTAGCGTTTAGCAAAGCATCAAACACTACTATTCACCAGCTAGAAATTGCACAAAGCCAGGCTCTGAGAAGACTTTTCGAAGTATCATGATACATTAAGACGAATGACATCCTCATGGACATCAAGATTGATCCCATCAAAAAATATATAAAGGATAGAGTCCTGAAATTATTTGCGAAATCTGACAGACTTACCACCACCGCCTTATCAAATCTCAGAATGGTTACAGGCTCTTCGGGGAGGTACGCAGATCTGAGGTCAATTATTGCTTCGTCTGATGATGTGATAAACAATAATCTAGTCAAGGTGTAGAGAGGGATTTTAAAGAAACCTCGAGTTAAAAAAGAGTATAAGTGCACTAGCTCAAAACAGCTTCAACATAATAATAGAATGAAACCCATGTTTTGTAGAGTCATACGTTAACATTATCCCTAATTTTCTTAAAGGGTATTTTTGGTCGGTCAAACCTCCACATCATGGTTCTTGACGCTTTCCACCTCTTACAAAGAAAAGAAATCAATTGAAATAAAGTAAAACATATTAGCATCACAAATTATTCTACTTATTTATATAAATGAATTATTAAAAAAAAAACTAAATGTTAAGTTCAACTTTTTATAATATTTGATCTTATATGCTTGTATGTTAGCCAACTTTTTCATCCTCATTCCTTATTATAGCAGAAAGACAACTCAGCATGCGCTGTCACGTCAATTGCTCTAAAATAGTTAAAAAGCGTGTTTTATTGCTTGAACGTTTCAAGGCCGTACTGAAAGCGGCTTCTTTCAAATACAATTTGCCGGGTTTGTTCTAAAGGCATTCATATTTTTTCTTTTCTATAAAAGTTTATTTATGCTTTGGATCTCTGATCGCTTCCATCGTCTGTCAGTCAAATCAATTTGCGCATAATAAATTACGTGCGATCAAACAATGCCTCAGCCGTGTTCATGTTCACTGAACCTTTTCTATTTATCTCCTCCCGTTTGGACCACACTCTGAAGAGCACTGTGTGCTGAATTCAGCTACGAAAACAAAACTAAAGAAATACTATATGTACATATGTTATATGTATATCCTACGATTTAATTCATCCCATAAATAGAAAATCACTTTTAGTATGAATAAGTAATTTTTATTTTAAGTCGGCTTTTTTTAGTTTTTACTTAAGTCACCATACTTTTGATATATTTGTCAAGTATTAAACACGATCTGTCAATGAGTTTGTAGTGCGGAGCTTGTCTCAGCTTATCGTTGGTTGTCCACTAAAAGGGACATCTTTAAAAGGGAAATCTAATAATATCTGTAAGAAATTGTTCACTTTATAAAAAACCAAACAATAGGATTGCTTACTCATATTAAATTATTTAATATTATTTTTTTCTATAGTATATTGAAAAAAAAAAATCAAACCAATAATTTTATAAAAACCCAAATGTTAAATGTATTTCTCCATAAATAATTAACAAAATTATCAACTTATCAAATATCAAAAATTTTGAAAAATTGAATTTCAAAATTATTGGTTTCCACTTGAAATTCATGACAGCCTCCAGACCTGCACACAAGAAGCATAAAATTGATTTTAAAACAAAAAAAAATGAACTCCAAAAAATAATTAAGAACCGTTTTTTAAAAAGAGCCTTTGAACGTCCTTCGAACCTTTTCAGAATAATAAAAAGATAAAGTATTTGTGCATTTATTAATATTTGGAAGTCATGCAAACATTCTTAATCAAACCCAGGCAATCAACAGTTCTGTTTCCAATTCTTTTTGTTATTCTCTTTTTTTTTGGACCGTACCTTGCATATCGTAAAATACGAAAACTTAAAAAAATATATCAGCTCTTTGTTTTGTTTTACAATAAATTATGAATTATGGTACCGAAACGTTAAAGCTCATAAATTTTAAAAACATTGTAATTAAAATTGGAACATTGGTATCATTTTCCAAAAGCACACATACACCTCAAAGGCTTTAAGTTTGAACAATAATTTAAAATAAATTCTCATCGATCCAATTAAGCTTCTCAAGCACCGTACACCGCCGACAGCGTATTGTATGAGCGTTATTATATGAAAATATTTAAGAGTCAGAAATATCGACCAAATTTTTAATCTCACTGACTTAACAAACCTATGGATCCGCATATCAAAATCATCATAAAGTTGCCAAACTTTGCAATAGCTATCAATTGTCACCTATAGGACTAATTTTTACTTAGCCCTTGTCTGCCACAACGCTGTCTACTTAATGCAAGAAAGATTAAGTATTAAGATTAAGTATCTGTCTTGGAAGTGATATTTTATAACATATTATTTAATAAGAATTGAAAATATTATTGTTTGATATGCATTCGATTGCATTTGAACTAAAAAGACAATCAGTAATCAATAGGAAAAACAGCCATCATTCGGATATCTAGAGCATCTGGAATATATTAACGGCATGTGCTCATCAAAGAAATAAAAATATACAGCAAATGTTAAAAATACTTTATTCTTCTTCACAAAAAATAAGGTTCCCCATTAATCTAAATAAGAAGAAGAAGTTATCAGCATGCTATAATTCTGGGCACTTCGATCTAGATTTAAAAAGATTGGGTTACCATATACAAGTCAGAGTTTGAAAAATTAGAAATAATAGGAGTGTATATATCGAGTACAGCAGCTGTATAAATTGAATGACTTACATGTCAAATGATACGATATCATATCCAATGATATAACCAGCATTACACCCTTTAAGTCAATTTATTGAAGAAGAATGATATAGCAAACGATTGTAATCCATTAGGGTGGCATTATAGATCTTTAGTTAGCAAAACTATATTCTTCCGATAATAGTATAAAAGTATACTTATGGTTTGCTTATGGAATTTCTTCGTCTGCAATTATGCAAGAGCTTACTGACATATTAACGAATATTGACTTCTCGAACATTACATTAACCACAACTTCCAATATCAAATCGCTTTTTTTAAGATGAAATTGAAACCATTCGTATAGACATGCCTGTATTTTTATGACTGGTTAAGATACCTTTAATTTATTCAAAAGTATAGATGCAAGTTAAACATCAGTGTCGTTGTGCTAATCCTATCTCAAAGAGAAGTTGTAAAGCTAATACCCAAAAGTAAATACTTTTTTCAAATAATAAAATATCAGAGATAGTCATTTTCATATTGTTCTTGAAAAGTAGTATATGATATTAGACAACTACAGTTAGAGGAAGTAACTGATACATCGAACAAATTAAATACCTTTACCTGAAAATATACCAAAAAAAAAAAACAAAAAAACGAATAATTAAGTTGATCCTTGTAGAGGTTTTTTCACTAAGTGTTAGGATATTGCGTAAAAGAGCTATTAAACATTTATTAAATTCAGATAAAAAGTTTGATCTTTAAAAGGTTTCTCCTTTTTAGAATGACGAGCGCTGGATATAAAGCAAATATTTTACTAAGGGTAGATAAGAAGATTGAATTAACTCACCCAATAGTATCCTAATATGCCCCAAGCCTATATACAAGTCCATATATGTTATACATGCTGAGTACAATCATTATGACAAAATAATAACGTATAACTTTAGAGAATCTTTTATTACATATAGAAGTATTTTAAAAGTAATGTCATAAATGATGTATATATTTTATTGCAATTTATTATATTATTACTGTATTTTCAGTATACTGAACTTAACTTACTTAATTAAACTGAAGAGAGTTGTAAGTATTCTAATTAAACTATTCGAAATCTAATTACTGAACAATCAGAATTGCCAAGTTACACTTTGAGCCCAAGAATTTAGAATCAAATAAAATCATATCGAAGTTGAATACCATGGCAACTGCAACAATTTCATTTTCAGTGTTTCGATGCTTATATTCTGTACTGCTACTCTGTACTGCTATTCTGTATTTCTACTATTAACTGGAAGTCTATTCTAAAATTGTATTTATATTCATATTGAGATGTACTACAGCGACTTATACATGTTGTTTTAGGATCGAAATTTTTTCAGGTATACTGTTCAATCAATTGCAAAACAGACTTAAGGGGTTTTATATATTCAAGTGCAAGGGATCTCATTTCTAGGCAGACTAACTTAGATCATCGGCAGCTTCCTACGTGGGAGGTCCTTTCGCACGAAAATCGACAGTGCTCTCTCGTCAGTCCGATCTATAGAAGCAGGTGTTCCTCAGTGATCGCCACTTTCCCCCACTCTCTACAACATTCATACATCTGATATTCCAATGTTAGGTCCCTCGACTCTTGCGTTATATGCTGATGATACGTGGATGCTATATTCAGATTAATGTGCTCTCAATATAACCAGAGCATATAAACCTCATTCTGGAGTATTTTCAGAAATGGAAAATTAAAATCAATAATGAAAAAACTAAGGCTCTGTTTATAACGCGTAAGTGGAGACAGAATCCGTCGAGAGTGAGAGTGGGTGATATGGTGATAAAGTGGGAGGATAGCGTTAAATATCTCGGAGAGGTTTTTCAGGTATACTTCAGGTATAAAAATGTCTAACTAAGATCATTAACTCACTTATGTTGTGAAGTTTAAAATAAGTACAACTCTTATATTATTATATTACTTCATACACTCACTATATTATATTAAATACTCTTATAACTCATACATACTCCGTACATTATACATTACTATGTTATTAAAATAAAATAAGTTGTTTCTAAACAGCACAACGTAGTTAGTAAAATTACTATATCTTCAACTTCTCTACCAGTTTCAGTACCCAAATAAATGCTTTCAATGTGCAATGCTTTTTATATTAAAAAAGTTAAGAGCACACTGTCAACTTTGGGATATATAGTGCTGTCTCTGAAGTAACTACTAAACTAAACTGAACCACTAAAAACCAATAAAACCTAACAGCATCCTTCGATATAAAACTCTAAACATAAATTGATTAAATTAAAGCCAGATGGAGATCTTATATGGAACAAAATTGATAAAAATTCGATATTTTACAGTATCTTCAGCTCTCAGACTTCTTTATGTCCCTTCTTAAAAATACGATAGCTCAAATGCGAAGTGCGAGTAGTAACAAAATAGTAGTTAATCTTTAATCAGATTTTTTTATACTGATGCAC
This sequence comes from Teleopsis dalmanni, assembly GCF_002237135.1. Lineage (NCBI taxonomy): Eukaryota > Metazoa > Arthropoda > Insecta > Diptera > Diopsidae > Teleopsis > Teleopsis dalmanni. The sequence goes on along the minus strand of NC_051846.1, from coordinate 69,268,798 downwards.
TTAAAAATGTTTTGTTTTTGATATGAGTTAGCCATTTGCATTAGTCCGATTAACGAACAATTTAAATTTAATGTTTTTCAGTCCTGATGTAGTGGACGAGATTCAACTATTATGAATGGAATTAAAGCACTCTCCTTCACAAACTTTTTACCGTTTTTATCGTTTTACCGTTCAGAAATGAGATTTTTCAGCCTCGGATCTACTTGTATTTATTGGGTTAAGATTGAAAAAATTTTACAGCTTCCTAACTATTGGAATATATAGAGCTGAAAATTTTTTTTAATAGTTTCTGATGCATTTGATAATAACATATGCAATTCTACTAGAAAAACTGGCAATTTTAGTAATGGTCAAAAAAGTTGATAACATAATATGACCCACTTTATAAACAGATGTCATTAACTATTTATTCTTTCAGAATTAACTGCAAACTGATAGTTTTGGAAGGACTGCTTTTTACACTGACTTTTACTGAATAAACAAATTATTATTATTATAACTATTTGAAATCAAATATTGGTCGACGAAATCGAATGACGTCTATATTAAAAATGAATCCATAGATGTAGTTGCAACCAGAGGCGAGGCGTCGAATGGTTCAGAGTGTTCAGTGAACACCTTAACAAAGCTTCCTTTTTAGATCTTTTTTTTATTAGATAAATAATCTCGCTATTTTGCTACTTAACATTTTTTATAATAGCTTTTCCAAACATATTAACATAAACACAAAACGTATAATACAAACAAAACCACACATACATATGTTAGTTACACCCAACATTACTTATAATTAATAAAAGAGAAAATATACTTCCTCTTAAAATATACTAAGGTTCAGAATAAAAACTGCACCGCGCTGCTTACAAAGCATGCAAATGAAATAACATTCACATTGTGACTATGTTCAGTAGTGAATAAACACAAAACATACAAACATATATAAAAATAAAAGAGAAAACAAAAACAAAATAATCATAACTCTTAAATTAATGTGTGCAAGCGGTTCAATAAAAAAAGTGAACCTCCAATGTTATGCAAAGTAAATACAAAAGAGAATAGAAATGACTGAGCGAAAATCGCTTTACATTTGACAAGAGGTTCAATCGACTAAACTGAACCATAAGTTCATACAAAGCGTGCAAATACAATCAAAGGCACGGTTGCCGTTTTATATTAGCAAACGGTTCAGTTAAAAAACTGAACCGCGTATAGTAAATACAAAGTAAAAGAGTAAATGAATGCATGAGAGTTTCTTACGTTTATGTAGAGGTTGGAAATAAACCAAAAACAAAGTCATTATTGCAATTTTATACTAGCAAATGGTAAAAATTAAGAAAAAAATTAAAGAAATTTGAAGTGAAAAATAATATTTAGAAATGGATAAAGGTGTGATTAAAGATTTGATTCAAATATCTTTTTTCAAACGATCTTCTGAAAAAAGGTCTTAATTCATAAAATGAATAGACCAACTCCAGATATTAAAAATTTGGTACCTGATGTGAAAATGTCGAAATCTGTGGTAAGACACCGGTTTCCTACAGCTATTTACCATAAAACCAATGGATCATAGGCTGCGAACATTTAAATAAATTATTTTGTCGGTCTTGTATGCTATTTGCTTGTGGAAAGGACAAAACTCAGGAGTAGGGGGAATACGTTATAGTTGGAATTCTGTTTTGATCAAATTATGAACACCTTGCCAAAATCTGACGCCTCGCTACTGGTTGCAACAAGGTTTATTATTTAAATTGAATCTATTGGTAAATTAAACTCACACATTGGGTAGATGTAAAAACTCCATATTTTCCATTTTTTTCTTTTAAGAATTTCCGTGAAATATAAAATGCCAAAAAAGGTAATTTTCTTGAAGGCTTTCAAATTTTAGAGATATATTTTATATCTCTAAAAACGCCATATAGCGTTTATTGTGCTACACTCTATGGCTCTATGTGTAGAGGTGTTAGTTCTAGAAATGCCTATAAGACAATTGTGGAACAAATTTTTTTAAAGATACTATTTGTGCAATTAGTGTGCTACATTTTTCATGTCAGAAAAAATATATATTGTCAGCATAGAGTTTTGGAGTATGTAATGCTGTTATACTTACAGTGCGTGATCGTGTCATCCACAGGATATCTTATTAAAAAATATTTTATCCACTAAAAAATACAAAAAACAAATTATATGACTTATGTCAATACACTACGCTATTAAAGAAATGAAACTTTCACCTTCAGCAAACAACATGTTATATATATATTTATTGAGGTGCCTTTATTCGTTGAGATAAATGAAAGTAATAGATAATTAAATTTAAAATCAAATTCTCTGATATTTTCATACTGTGCAGTTAAAATTATTACACTTTTATGGCAAGATAAAACTTATTTACTAACTTAATTTAAGAGTTTTATACACAGAGGATGGTTTTCAATACATGTAACTTTCAAATACCAATTCCATTTAATTGCTGTCGAATGTAAATATAGATTAATAAGCTAGACATGTAATTGGACTTTTATTTCTACAAGTAAAAAATTTTTACATTTTCACAAATTATATGTCTAAATTTGTTTGAAAGTATATAGTATCAATGTAATTTTATTTTTTTATTTTTATAAGACTGGCCTTTTCCTAAAAGCGAAAAAATCATTTCAACATTATTTTTTTGTAAGCAAGCATACGACTTTTTAACATCAAATTATAAAAAAAAAAGAAAAATATTAATTAAACAAAAAAAAAAAATAATTTGAAAATAATTTACAAAATTTCTACCTCAAATTTATTATAAGAGTAACATAAAATTTAATATAATTTTAACCATTAAAATTAAATACGAAAATACTACATATGGAGAACAACATATATAGTTTAATTTAATTATAAAGTTTTATAGAAAATAAAATTTAATATTTTCGATTTATTAATTCATTTTTTTTTTTAAATAAAATGTTCATGTAGCGCTTTTTTCAGAAAATTTTAAGCCTAATGACGTCTAGCACTTTTGGTCAGTTAAACGTTTTTTGCTGTTTTGAAAGATGTTTTAGCTACCATTTTTGATCGTTTTGTCTATTTTTGGATCTTTTAGCTAGAAGCTACGCCGTTTTCCCGTATTTGGTGCTGTTGTCCAGCACTTTTATATTAAATTTAATTTTTAATGTCAGTTATAATAAAAGAAACTATCATTTTAATATAAACTACCGTTTTTAATAGCTTTTTCGTATATTCTTTAACTTGTATATTCTAATTCAGGGTTTTGTTAATTTGCTATGAAAGTTCATCAACAAATTCATTTGCTGTGTTATATTAGAACAAAATCATAAGCCAACTATACAATAATTGAATTAATTAATCATAGTTATTTTTAAGTGATAAGCTTCAATACCTTTCTTTTGTAGGGGCGTTACTTATTCCATGAATTTATAATTTACATTATATCTTATATTATTTGATTTTATAAATAATTTAGGTAATTTGTACATATATATATATAAGTTATATATACATATAGAAGTTTGTAATTCAATTTAATGAGGCAATGGTTATGTGGTTCGACATTCACAATACCTTATTTAATTACTTTGGTAAATAATGTTGATGATTTTTTCTCGTTTTACAATTTAATAAAAATTACATTATCTCAATCCAATGTATATAAAACTATATTACTGTGACTAGTAGTAAAGCTAATAAAACTGAATGTATGAAAAACGTTTAACATATTTTTTGATTATTATTTAAAGAGTTCATTAAGTTTGTCAGGATTGTTGTAACGCAATAAAAAAATAAAGAAAACCAATCTATTATTGATGTTAATGATGACATAAAGGAGGTGTGTTGCATTTGTCTCTATAGCTGCAATTTGCTTGCTTATTAACAATATAAGTAGTGTCTACAGTCCCGAGTAACAAACTAAGTAAGTGAGTAACGTTGTAATCGTGTATGACATTGTAACTAGCCAAAATGAATTATTTTGTTGCCATTACTAAACTAGTCACTTTCAGAACACTTTCACCTATATTTAGGCTTTCAACATAACATGAACATTGACTTTAGGTGAAGTTTAAATAAAAAAAATACTTCATGTAACTTTCATACAACTACCATAAATTGTCAATTGTCAATTAAATATCTGTATGAAGTGTAGTGAAGTCTTAATAAAGACAAAAGCAGTATTTTTAATGTTTTTGAAATAAATAATGAAACATTTATTCAAAGGCTGTTTTTTTCGAACAGTAGTGAACTACAACAACAAAAATTTTATTTTTTATATTATTTTAATTAATTGAATTTTTGACTGACCATATAGCTGTTTCGAGTATTGCCAAATACCCATCATCCGTGGTGGGTATTTATAATTCTTGTATTTAATTATTCGTAAATAAGTATTTTTGAAACTGCCAGTAGCAGGAATCAAACTCATGCCCTGCCGAATTTGAAGCTCAGAGTCAGCGCTGCTTAACCAACTAACCCAAAGCCATACTTGACTTTTATGTTCGCACATGTTGCTGGAGTTTTTGTTAATTTACTGTAAAAGTTTTTATTAACTAATCCACTTGCTGTGTTTATATTAGAACGAAATCATAAACCAGCTGTAGAATAATTGTATTAATTAATTAATTATATTTTTATTTTTAATTGTTAAATTTCAATACTATTCTATTCGTTATGAAATATAATAAGTTTCTATTAAAATATAATAGTCACTGTAGTCTGGAAAATTGGACGTTAATTACAGCTTATATTCACAAAATATTTATTCAATAAATAGTAAGAGACACTCTTAAAAACATAGAAACTATATATGAACTTATTCAGCACAACAAGACAATTCAATTGTTAATATCCGTCAATACATTTTATTTTTAAATTGTGTTACGCTAACAAATAATGATATTGTAGGTTGAACTCATATAATTTTAGATGTTTTTAATAAAAATGGTTTCGATTTTTATATATTCAGTTTTGTACATTTTAAAGATATAACTTATAAACTAAGCATATACATAAAAACTATATGAAAATAACTTTACTCTTACTGGCATGAAGAATATATAAACTAATTTTAGAAATAAAAATTCTCTGAAGTAATGAACTTTTTCTTTGGATATAGAAATATTTGGTTTGGATTTTGTATTAGGGAACAATATGTAATGGCAAGCAAAAAATTATTTATTTTATTATGATAGCCACTATGATTATCTAAGATAAAAAGTGTGTTAATATATATTCATTATTAACACGAATATAAAAATAATTTGGCAATTTTATATAAACGTAATATAAGAAACTAAAAATTAATTCAATTTATGGCACATAATATTGCAAAACTAATAAAATAAATATTTTAAAGAAACAAAACAAGAAAAGAATGCAGCACTGCTGCGGTTACTAAATCATTTTTGTTTCATATACATCGTTGCGATTTTATCTAAAGTACTTTCAACCGATAGCTGCTCTTTGCGCAAATGCTCCATTGGTTTGGCTGGCACAATCCAATTAAGAAACTCCTCAACGTTTAAACGTAAACGTGCGATTGCTGATAGATTCTGATCATCGCATACTTTACGATTAGCCAGTTTAAGCGATGCTATTAGAACATTATCAATTAGACGCTTCTCAAAACCCAATTGCTGTAATCGCTGTTTGGATGATATCTTTTTGTATAGATAAGCTACCAAGAAACGCATGTGCGACAATGTTTGCATATCCTCATCGGTGGTATCTCTTTCTTCCGTCACATTTTTACTTTTGTTACATTTCTGTACATGGGATTGTAATTCAGCCTTAATTTTAAAAAATTTATTGCAAGTAGTACACATATACGCTTTATCCTGATGATGTATCCTTTTCATGTGTGTTTTCAGATGAGCCAATTGTGAAAAGCCCAATTCATCTTTACATATTTGACACAGGAATGGCTTTTCACCAGTATGGACACGAATATGCAATTTGAGTACGCTGGAGTAAGCAAATGTTTGCCAACATATCTAAAATGGTTTGAGAAAGAATTATTAATTTATAATTAAAGAAAGGATATTTACTATTAATAAGAAATGATAATAATAATAAATGTTTAAATGTCATCTTAGTTAATTAAAAGTGAACTACATGACTAATATGATTTGCCGTAGGACATTAACTTATTGTTATTTAAATCTGGTCATTTGTAAGAATTGTGGTTACTATCGTAAGTTATTTCCTACTTTTTTTAATTTATTATATTATTATGTTTTTTATTTATTGAGATATAATTTTTATATAAATTTAGATTATTCACTAAAGTGCCTCTCATCTACTCTTTCTTTGTCCAGCTTGTCACGACTATAATAAACAACGACGTCATCACAACAATAAATTTACTATTATCAATAATTTCCTTGGCTGTAAGCTTTATCAACAACACTAACCATTTTCCTTTGGGTGTAAACACAAAATTTGTGTTTTTGCTTTATGGTATATGCAATGAATTCGAGTTGAGCTACACACCGCAATAACAACAACCGAAGTCTTGTTAGAAGTAACCAGTATAAAAGGCAACGAAAAATCAAACAAACATCACTTGGTCGTAGCACTTAAAACAGTGCGCATCGCAGCAAGTGCATGGGCACTTGATCGCAGGCCACGGAGCAGAGCACTTCGCAGCACAAAAGGAATTGATGCCCAACCTAACAGCATAGCCAAGTCGGTAACGCTGATTCCAAGCAACGTAGCCTAGTCGGTAACGCTGATTCCCAACCTACCAACGTAGCCTAGTCGGTAACGCTGATTCCAAGCAACGTAGCCTAGTCGGTAACGCTAATTCTAAGCAACGTAGCCTAGTCGGTAACGCTAATTCCAAGTAACGAAGCCTAGTCGGTAACGTTGAATCCCAACCTACCAGCGTAGCCTAGTCGGTAACGCTAATTCCAAGTAACGGAGCCTAGTCGGTAACGTTGAATCCCAACCTACCAGCATAGCCTAGTCGGTAACGCTAATTCCAAGCAACGTAGCCTAGTCGGTAACGTTGATTCCCAACCTACTAGCATAGCCTAGTCAGCAACGCTGATTCCAAGCAACGTAGCCTAGTCGGTAACGTTGATTCCCAACCTACCAGCACAGCCTAGTCGGTAACGCTGATTCCAAGCAACGTAGCCTAGTGGGTAACGCTGATTCCAAGCAACGTAGCCTAGTCGGTAACGTTGATTCCCAACCTACCAGCATAGCCTAGTCGGTAACGCTAATTCCAAGCAACGTAGCCTAGTCGCGTACGTTGATTCCCAACCTACCAGCATAGCCTAGTCGGTAACGCTGATTCCAAGCAACGTAGCCTCGTCGGTAACGTTGATTACCAACCTACCAGCATAGCCTAGTCGGTATCGCTAATTCCAAGCAACGTAACCTAGTCGGTAACGTTGATTCCCAACCTACCAGCATAGCCTAGTCGGTAACGCTGATTCCAAGCAACGTAGCTTAGTCGGTAACGCTAATTCCAAGCAACGTAGCCTAATCGGTAACGTTGATTCTATTCCTAATACTAATCAGTTTTCTCATTATAGAAATTGTAGTAATTTTCAATATTTATAATTGTTAGTAAATAAGTATTAATAGAAATATTGTAAAGAAATCTATTTGGTAAAAATAAGTTAATTAAACTAAAAATAGCCCGGTTTTTTTAAATTACTATACGACGAGAAGATTCAGGGTTATAAAAAAATTTTCTTGTAACAAGCCTGGGATCCGGCGAGCAAAACCTCGGCGGAAAGGTTCATTACAAGCTCATACACAGCGGCGACTCAACACTTTAGGATTCCTCTTTCTTGAGAATCTTGATCAATTACAAGACCTCCCCTCTAAGCAAAATTCTAAGCTTCGTCAAGGGTTCAATGTTATTTTAAAGTGGATCCCCTAGGGATCTCGCGTTATAACCTATTCTATTCTAGATTATTCACTCTTCTTTGAGTATATACATATTCATTGTCTTGTCTTACCTCTCTAGGTTTTCTTACGTTTAATTTAAAGTAAAAATAATCGACGTAACTAATGGTGAATTCCAATAAATATGGATTACTGACTTACTGACAAACATCTTTGCAGATCTAATTATTTAATTCACCACATATATACTTCACGATATGAGCATATTTTGTGTTTAATGGCTTTTAAATATTCTAATAGTTTAAAACAAGCTTACTGAATAAAACTAAAACACATATTTTAAATAAAATCTTTAAACAAAAATTAAATACAGTTGCTTAAACTAAAAGTTATTTAAAGACTGTTAACCTATGCAACTCACTTGACACTGATAAGGACGTTCTCCAGTATGCATTCGCATATGAACATTATATTGAGACTTTTGTGTAAAGCATGAATTGCACACTCCGCATATATGAGTCTTGATATTTTTATGAGTTTTCATATGCGTAATCAAATCACCATCCTCGATAGTCTCTTTACACACATCACAATCAAATTGGTTCAGTTTAAAGTGTACATTTTTAATATGAGCACGCAAGACGACATCATTAGGAAAGTGTTCTTTGCAAATTTCACAAAAATGATCAGGACCCTGTTCATGCCGTTCCATATGTACACGCAAGTTAGTAGGTGATGAAAAACTCGCGGAACACTTGTTACAAACGAACTTCTTAATACTGTTCTTATGATGTGATATTTGATGTTGTTTTAACTGGAAATAATCAAAGCATTAGATATCTATGACAAACATACATCTACGACAACACTTACCTGCCCACCTCTGGCAAAACTCTTATCACACAAATTGCAGACGTATGGTTTCTCTCCCGAATGTATACGCATATGTAGACGCAAACGCTCTTTAAGCGCAAACGATTTCGGGCACAACTGGCATGGAAATTGGCGTTTATCCTCATGTACGGTCGTTATGTGATTCTTTAAATTGACAGCCTGACGAAAGCATTTGCTACACTGTTCACATTTGTGTGGACGTTCATTACTGTGAATGAGTATATGACGTTTAAGATCAGTTTTACCACCAAATTCCTTCTGACAAATTTGACAAATGTGCGAAATGCGAGATTTTTTGGCTACTACTCCTGATTGTTTGCTAGTTGATTTTCGTATAGAAGATGTTCTCAATGTAGATAATGACGACGATATAGATAATTCAAGTTTTGCTTCAGTTTCATCTTCCAGCGATGAACTCGGTGAAACTTGATCATTATCAGACTTTTGTGAGTTGGTATCATCACAAATGGGATTATAATCAATATCATTGGCATCATCATCTTCATCATCAGTGACACATAGCTGTTCTATAATAGCTTCCTCCTCTTTCTCATCTAGAATTAAACGTGCCGCTGGCGGAGACGAAAGTGATATGCCACTGTCACCCAGCAACGATGAGGCATAATCTTTCGATATGGAACGGCGACTACGTACCATGTTTCATATATTTTATTTAAAATTTTTATTTCGTAAAATTTAATTTTAATTTAAAGTCTTGTTTTAGTTTATATATTTACATCTAATTAACTTATTTTTTTTTTTTGTTTTTGATAATTATTGCATTTCCTTCACCACAAGCAATTTTTTAGCAATTCTAAGTTAAGTTTTTGTCAAAATTTTAATTTACTTTAAGCTACTTCACCTTTTTTATTTTAAATGTTGTTTTATTAATTCATTGATTTTTATATAAATCGATATTTTTTTTAAATTTTTTAGTAGTCAAAAAATATATTTTACAAACGTTCATTTTGTAAAATTATTCATTTATGTATTAATGTATGTAAATTCAACAAAATCGTTTTAATTCGACCTGGACCGAAAAGCTCTTCTTATAGCAAAAATCTATCTTAGAAGTTATGTTGATGAAGAACATAGAACCATGAACAAGGACACTGGTTGTAAAATATTTAATTTATTATTTGTTATTTAAAATTATTGTTAAACAAAAAACTATAAACAGTATAAATAACCGCCTTATACCACATGTTTTTAAGATCAGTTATATTAACACTCCGTTCTGAGGAAGAAGTTAAAGACACTTTAAAATTACAGCGACAGTTATATTGAAGATAATATAACAATAAATACAAAAATCAAAACTAATTATTAAGTTTTTTTTTATTTTAATTAAGCCTTTTCTTTAATGATAAAGTAATTCATTTAAGTTAATACTAATTATTTCCAAAAGAACTGTGACCATAAACCTCCTCTTAAATCAAAAACCTAGCTCAAGAAGGTTTAGGCAAATAATTGTTAGTGAGTAATGGAAATTTATAGAAAATTTAAAGTAATGTGTATAAAAAATGCTATATAAAAATTACTAGTTTTCGTTTTAATTAAAATGGGTTTAAAAGTTAGATATCCTATAATAAGAAATCTGTCTTGGAATATAAAAGGGCATAATAGGAATGAAATTTTGAAGTCCAAGCATTTTAAATTCATTTTAAATTCATTTTAAATTCATTTTAAATTAAGTGAACTACTCAGATAATTTATAATTTAAATATTTATTTTTTATTCTAATTAACACTTCAAATATATTGAATTTTGTCATCTAACAATATCAAATAAAACATTTTTTATATAATTAATACAGCTGCTTTGAATATAGCAGGCTTACCCCAATCTGTCTTAGAATATAGTAGGGGATAAAAGTAATGAAATTTTTAAGTCCAAGCATTTCATTTTAAATTAATTAATTAATACAGCTGTTTTGGGTAATAGCAGCCATACCCCACCCATAATCTTTAAAAGAATTTTAATTTAATTATCGATAATTGCGACCTAATAAATAGAAAGATCATCGATGACGAATATCTAGCGGTACCTGAAGTGTTGAACGAAAAAAATTGTTGGTTTTATTTTTTACGTTAAAATTACAGTTAATATTAAAAATGTAGTTCTTTTAATATTTAGATAAATAAGTATGTTAAGTATTAAATAAAAATAATAATATTTTTAGTATATTTTTTTAAAGTTTACACCACATTTATATCGAAGAAGTTGTTGACCGATTATGCGATGGAGCCACTGTATATATATTAACATATAACATATTATTATATTATATTAATATGTACAAATATGTATCGTAGCTAAATTCCTATATTTCTGCTAAAAAAAACTTTTAGAACACATAGTTAAACATCTTTTATCGTAAGTCAAAAGAAAATTAGTAGAACATAGTTAAAGATCTTTTATGCAAAAAAACTTCTTAGGTTTTTTATAAAGAAAAAATTCACTTTAATAAAAATACAATGAATGTGAGGGACCAAGTACTGTACTCATCCGACTTTGTTCCCTATGACTTTTTTATATTTTCGTATATAAATTTAACTATCCAGGAGGGTGTTTCAAGTCCATTGCATCCAAATATCACTTATAAGCTTATCAAAAGGCATGGAAGATGGTGCTTAATACGTTTTATAATACTTGAAGACGAAGACGCCAAATAAATTTTATTTTTAATATTGATTTTTTTAGTGGTTTCTTAATAATTTTTAATATTTTTTACACATATTGTACAATACATTTTCGATATATTTTTGCTTAATACTGATTATATATATATATATATATATATATATATATATATGTTTATAAAAATTCTGCATTTAGAAAATATATTTTTTGACCACAGTAAATGAAAAAAGTTTATTATTAATTATTTATATATAAACAAAGTACCAATTTTCAACCAACACCAAAATTCAGTTTCAATTAAATTTTAAGTTAGATCGTGTATCTGTATTTCAGGGGGTGATTAATATGATTTGTGAGTCAAAAGCTGTAAAAAGAGAAAATATTTCAAATTAGAAATAAAGTAAAGCGTAAATAAAAGTACAGCAGGCACAAACACAATACAAAAAAAAAATTATTTCAGCTGAGTACGTTCACGAAAAGAGCTTAGAACAATTTTTTATCATTTTTAAAATAAAAATTTTTTTTTTTTAAATTATTTCATATGATTACTAATGAATGAGATAGATGTTTTAGTTTACGAATAAAAACCAACTGTGTCAACAATTATTTAAGTGCTACAGCAAAACTGAACATGAAATTGAACAACATTTTTTTTGTTTATGAAAATTGACATAACTAACTGCGGTTCTCCATGTAGTTTGTATATAATTTGTTCAGTAATTTCCACTTGCATTGTAAACACTCGTCTCAGTTCAAGTTTGTCGCTTAAATCTTTTGTTCCATATGTAAATACCACATTATGAATTATTACGCAAACATAAAGTAAAAATTAAAAAAACCAGAATTTGATAACTAAAATGTTACAAGCTGATAAGCTGATATCATAAAATAATACCCATACAATGTTGAAGTGATAGCAAGTAAAAAAAGTCCTATCGTATCAAGATTTCATTATAATGTACAATAATTTAGTAATGGAATTTTCTTATTAAATTTCAGAGAAAAAAAACTAAAGCAAGTTTTTTCTAAATAAAACACGCTGTCTATTAAAGTGATTAAATAAAAAGATAATTGTATGCGATTAATGTTTGTATATCATTTGGGACATGTGTTTGCAGCAGTTGACTTGAATCAGACGCAAATGTGGTTCCTATTTCTAATCAGTTGAAACAAAGATATACAGTCTTTTAAGTAATCCAATTTCTCTGCTTTACTTAAGTAGACTAGCAATTTCACATGTCCTCATAGAAAATTATGCAGTATGGAGACCAATTCAGCAGACCTACGTACAACTATATTATCATTGATTGTTTTTTGTATGACTCGCTGCGACGCTACGACATCTTTTTAAATTCAAAGATGTTGTACTTTAACGACATTTATTTGGGGAACAAGAGTCTTTAAACGTAGCCCTACACCGTTATCTTTTAACGGTAACCTTCCTATCAGTATCAATTGAAATAATTAAATAAATAATATAAATAAACGCCAAAACTCTAGAAAACCGTAATCGCTTACTTATTTATATATATATATTTATTTCTTTTAAGATAATTATATCTAATGGAATTAAAGGCCCAATAGCATTAGTAACCTTCCTATCAGTATCAATTGAAATAATTAAATAAATAATATAAATAAACACCAAAGATCTAGAAAACCATAATCGCTTACTTATTTATATATATATATTTATTTATTTTAAGATAATCATATCTAATGGAATTAAAGGCCCAATAGCATTACCTAATGTGGACAGTAAAAATGATCAAGGTTGTAGTATTCTGCCACTCTGGTACCTATCATCTCTACTTTCTATTATATGATTGAGGTGTTATTTTCACATAAGCAAACCTCTTCCTAATAATTTCCTGAAAATGTGAATATTTGTGATTGTATTATTTATACTCCAAAAAATCAAGGATGAAAAGAGTTCTACGAAGATTTAAAAATAAGGTTAGAAATAAAATAAGGGGACACTCTATCTTTGTAATTATTTTTGACAATTGCTTATACAGAAGTTTTTATAAACATAGAAATAGTAGTTATATGTTTTGTGTTTACGATTACTGACATGTGGCAAAAAAAAAACAGAAACAATAGCAGAAATAGTCAAAAGAACTTTAAAGTGAAACCATACAGACTCAAAGCAATTCCTATTTTTAGTGCATCGAAGTATTTATAACAATATTTATCTGAGTAACCAGAGAGAATACATCCAAAGAAGTTTGGAAGAATAGTCAAGAATATGCAAACTACAGATGTTTAAAATGGTTAAACATAAGCTCTCATACGAATCCAAAATTTGGTTGTGATTCCTTATCACAACGTCTATCTTAAGTTTTTTAAAAAACCAAAGCGTGGACAATTTTTTTGCCTTAAAATGAGGTTGTCTCAATTGAATATAACGAGAAGTTTTTAGATTTGACGAAAGATATTGTTAATTTATCAAAGTGCAACAATGAATTGGCTTTATTTTAAGAACATATGACAGCATCACATGCGTAAAGCAACTGAAAATGCTCATATAGAGCATTGATAAGACTATATTTAAGATGACGTAAAAAAAATTAGAGAAGTATAGCCAAGAATAAAGAAGAAACGAGAAATATGATATATGAAGAATTCAAAATTCATGCTATGTTGTAAGGATAAATATAGACGATAATGATGGTTATTACGATTAAGAAAGAAAACATGAAATTTATGTATATGTATTAAAATTATTACAACTACTCCAAAAAATTATTATCTAATGCTAAAAAAAAATAGAATGTTTTATAAGTAATCTAAAACTTCTACTAAAAAAAGACCAAAACTTATTTAATATAAAAAATTTTTTGTATATCATTGGCCTAAAATAAAAGTTTTGTTGTGATATTTATTGGAACAAAATATATGAAGATTTGTCCAAAACTTATATTGACAAAGACCAGAACTGATTTAGTAGTATAGTACATTTTTATGCTCTGTTTAAAGTTTTGTTGTGATATTTATTAGTATAGAAACATAGTTGTATATCAAAAAAAAGTGTAGATAATCCTGATCTTATTTTGCAGATTCCCCTTTGCAAACTTAGACTAAAGACAATTTATTTTTTATTTTTGTTTTATTTTTTTATTAGAATATTTTTTAGATTTAACACTTAAAGTTTCATAAAACTCAGTTGAAAGTTTCAGTTTATTTTATTCAAATGTTTATTGTTTTATTAAAGGGATTACGCACCTTAACTTTAAGAATGAACTTAAAAGCATTGACCAATATATATAGTAGAGTTTTGTTTTGTCTTGTTTATATCTTAATGGTTTGTTAGCTGTCAGTTAAATTAAGGAATTAAAAAAAATTATAAATTAAAGCAACTTAAGTAAGTCCATAATTCTAAAATATATTTATAGATCCAAAAATTTGTGTTATTACAAGCAACGAGAACGTTTAAGAGTGATGTTCTTTATATGAAATAATACAAGCATTTGGCACTTTTATATAAAGTTATAATTGCATATATATTCATTAATATACTAATGCAATAAAAATAGGTGCAGTATTTAAAATGAAAATGAAATATCGGAAAGTTGATTAATTATTGAATGAAAGATTTTCACATATTTTTAACGTTTCTAATTTCGAAAACATAACAAACACGCACATGTTTAATTTAATATTTTTAATTGAATAATCGTAATTGTTTGAAATTAAGCTTAAATTACGAAAAACGATCTGCGAAACTGTGCTTAGGGCACAAACTATGCAATGTCACGATTTTCATTACCAATTCATGGCCCAGCGATAAATAATCTAAATTTCAAATTATTCATTCATTACCTTTGTTTGCTATAATCAAATTTTAGCAAATTTTTTTTCATAGAACCGAATTTTTAATGACTTTTTTTTCTAATTTAGCACGGAAACGCATGTACAACGTCTGCCACTACTGCCGGACGCATTCACATTTCGAATTAACGAATTTATACACTCGCAGTTCTAGTTTCGAGCTCATCACAAGGCACAGCACTAAATTCGAAATAAATCACGGACGAGCTCCCCGATTCCAAGTATGAATCAAACCGACTATTAGACTTAAACTGAAAAACACATTTCCAAGATTCAAAATAAAACGACAAAAAGGGGAACAAGAGCATGCATAGAACAACACCACTGGAGAGAAAATGTCATGCAAAGCAAAACACAAAACAGCAAACATTGCTGATAAAAATTGTATTTTGTGTTGCTTTTCACTAAAATTGAAAAGCAGAGCAGATACATTTAAACAAACATAAACGATATGTAGGCATCTGGTCAACAGATGTTTCCCTTCCACGCTCTTCCACTCTCGCTGGCTTAGAGTGTCGTTATAATTGCATTGTTTGAGCTGTTATTGTAAATACATTTTATTATTTGGAAGAGGGTTGAAAGAACGTTGTTATGAGCGCATGCATGCAACGACTACGTCGTCCAAAGCCCACTAAAGTTCGAAAATGTTGACGATCGGTGACGTCTACTGCGGCCGCTTGCAGTACGCAGCGTGTGTTATTGGTTCATTAGTTTATGAGCTGCGAGCGACGCTCCCAGTTCTAAACGAAACTAGCAATGTCATACCGCGATCGTCACAGATTATAAAAACAAAAAAATTAAAAATTTTAGCAAATGAAAATGTTCTTAGTTTTCCAAGTGTACCGAGAAAAGCAATTATAGTTTTGTGCATGCCAATAGACTGAAGTTCGATTCATAAACTTCCTCGAAGGCGTAATTGGAAAATTAAAAACAAACGCTTGAATGAGCCCTCACCCATTAACATTTTTAATGCCTGATCGTCTCACTGAATTTCTAAATTGAATGCAATTAATTGGAAGCTTTAGTCGATGACCAATGCTGACAGCAAATGTGGATATTATTAAATGGATTTAGCTTACAATATACTTTGCTTTGTGTTGAATTCCCAACTGAAATGACATTAATTGGAAAACAGAGAATTACGCGAATAACAAAATTTTACAAAGAATATATTTATTTTTTATGACACACAATAAAGAAGAAAATATGATGAGTGACATCTTAGGTGGAAAAAATATTGTCCAAAATATAAATTTTAAGTTTAAAGCAAAACAAAACTACTAAAGCAAAAAAACCTAATTTTACTTAAAATATAACGAAACAATACAGAACAAAGTACGGCAATGGCATATTCAGCCATTGTATATAGTATATAGTGGAGATATGTACTATATAGTATATATAGTGCAATATAATACGAAAATTTAGTAAATTGTAGAAACACTGCCCACATGTACTTCATTCTGTCTAAACCAATGAAGAACATATGTCAATCAAATAAGAATCGCAATAAAAACTTACAAATTTTGGAAATTCAGAAGAAAAAAATAAAAAAATATATGTAAAAAATAAAAAAAAAAAAATAAAAAAAAAAAAAATAATATATAATATAATAAATGATAATCTTCCCATGAAATAAGAGAAAGGACTACAATGTCCACGCAAAGTTTTCTTATTCTCTTATACTTATGTATTTAACGTTGGGGCCTTATGTTAACATGATGAAAAACCATATTTTTCCCCTTGAATAATTCTGACCTATTTTTAAAATTCTTATTTTAACACAATTATTACAGGCGGCAGATTCAAGTCAATCATTGGTTCAAAAGATACAAATAGCTCATAATGTGTCCCTATATAAAATTAGTCAAACACATAGCATAACCTATATTTTCACCAACCGTGGTATTTTCACCGTTTTTGGAACTTTAACTTATTTTGTGCCAGACTGTACAAGCAAAAATAACATTATCAAACGTTTTAGGATTAATAAGATTTTTAGAAAAAATTATTAAATACAGTTAAACTTCCATAAACCGAACTAAATATAGTGCAACGCGGTTTAGAGAGCAAATTACATATAATTACAAAGTAATTCTTTAACTCAAAGTCTCCATAAGTCGAACTTTTTCTTTGCAAAAGGGTACTTGAGTTATGGAAGTTTAATTTTTTTTTTAAAAAACTATTTTACAAATTAAAATAGTTTAATAGATTATAAGATTATTAGCTTATTCGAGTAAGACTACGACTAAGGTATTTGACATAACTATTTCTGAGTTATTAAAGCTGTTTGAGACAAGATTTTCTTAAGGTAAACTATTTTATTGAAGACGAGTATCTTAATGATTTACTAATGAATGATTTCCAATATAGCATATATATAAAGCAACAATAAAAAAAAATTGATAGTTCTTTGGTTTTAAACTTTTGGTTTTAAAGTGTTAAAATAATTATATATACGCCGATATATTATGTCAATAATAAATATTCAAATACTTTTGTTAATGTAAACCTAAATGTATCAAAAATGCATTATGCATGAGTTAAATTAGAATATAAAAGATTTCCATACACAATAAGTCAGGGGAAAATTACTCAACATACTTTTTATTTCTTTTATAAGGTGGTCTAGAGTTTTTATATGTTAATCAAATTTCCTAATTAAACTTTTGCTCTATTTTATTATTTTAATTCACTTTTTTAGATTATGTTATGTTAGATATTGAATACGATAAGAATTACCAAAACATAAAGAAATTTTATAATATTGGAGAATCTAAAATGTTTTTGAAATTGGTCAATGAAGTAGAATTACAAATATAACTAAGAATATATAAGATATATGGATATATCATCATCATTATTAGTGATTATATAGTCAATGTAGGATCTAAGCCTGTTTAACAAAAGTCTTTCATTATTCTCTGTTTTTTTTTGCTTTTATTTTCCAATTTCTTATGTTCATTTCTTCTAAGTCCTGCTGCACACTGTCTTTATAGATTTGTCTATTAATCTATTAATCAATTAAGTCACCTAAAAGGCTTCACACATAGAGTTAAGATCAATTACTATGATCAATTAGTCTTAAAGAAGTACAAGGGTAACGACAGATAAAAATTTGTTTTATTTATGAAAAGTTATATTGCAATTGGGATACTACTTCAAACAGAATCTGTTTATAACGTTACTAGTTCATATTTCTTTTTATTTTAACCAGGGTTTCTTAAACGCTAGTAAGTGGACCGCTAACGGTTCAAGCTACTACCACTCGTCGGTTAATTATATATTTTATTTTCGATTTAAACGATATAATATTCTGGTAAGAATATAATAATGTTATATATATTGCTAGTATATTATATTCTGGTAAGAATATAATAGTGTTATATATATTGCTAGTATATGGATACTAATATATTGTGGATATGCTAGTACTAGTACACAATTAGTCCTTGTAAAATACTTTGAATACACATTAAATATTTTTTATATGTTTTGGACTCTCTCTCTCTCTCTCTCTAGGAAACAGTCCAAAACATATGAACGACTGGTTGGGGCTGGTTTAAAAAATGGAATAGAAAAGCTAAGCATGGTGATGATAAAATTCGACTTGCGTTAATATAAAATAATGAATGACTTATCTTAACTCTAATATAGTTTGCTTAATTGTCTAGCATTATAAGGCAATAAGCCTTATGTATATGTTAAAACATATATTAAAAAAACTGCAAAATATTGTAATTTCATGATATTACAACTAGAAATAAATAATAAAACAATCAAAATCAAAAAAAAAAAATCTTTTGCACTTAAAAGTGCAAATATATGCCAAAAAGTCAAACAAGAAGGAAAAACTGATTTCGTAAGCAAAATTTTAAGAATTTTAAATTCGAACAAAAATAAATTTACTGTTGTTTGGAAATTTTATTCCGTAATTTGAGCAAAAATGCAAAATAAGCAAAAAATTTAAACAAAAAAACTGTCAAAATGCAAATTAAGTTTGCGACACGTTGAAGTCTTTTGTTTAACTTTGTGTTTTTACTTCAATTCAATGGAAGCACATTTTTGCAGTGGTAAATTTTGATAAAAGTAACTTCGTTTAAAGAAAACCTTAAACGATGATAAAAGGGTTGTTGGTAAAGTATTTGGGTTTTTGTATAAAAACCAGTATTTTATAATCCAAGAACTATGAATATATACGATATACATTATACATGCATATACAATTACAGCAATGAAAATTCCCCTAACAAACACGGCTGTTGAGAGCAAATCCCTTTTAAATGCGTGATTTTTTTAAAACAAATTTTCATCCATTTTTATCATTATCCAGAAGAACTTAACCCATTTTGGTCGGTTTGTGCTCTAAAACGAATCAAAATTGACTTACGAGTAGTCGCTCAAAAAGTCTTAACTGTAAAGTGTTCATGAAAGAGATATATTAATAGATTAATATATTTTCTCACATTTTTGTTTTGTATCAACAAATCTCATTTATTTAAATAATGAGATGTACTTAATAATAGATGTACTTTAAATACATCGGTATAGCTTTCTTTCTTCTTTCATAACGTTACAATGAAAAAAACTTTTCTTGCAGTCATTACCAAGTCAAAGAAAACACAAATTTTTAGGACAATCCAATCAGAGCTTTACGAACTTCCGTCAAGCGTAGATCTCCGAAAATCAAAACAAAATCCCAAAATGAAAAATATTCTTCATAACAACTAATTAAACCAACAGGAAACTAATAATATTAGTAGAATAATATTAGCAGAATTATATTAGTAGAATAATATTAGATATACAAACATTTAAAAAACTCACCACAAGCTCAGTAAAATATTTGCAATCTTTCGAGCCAATTCTTTTCCGATTTGGCGGAAATATGTGAATAAGTCATAATCATAATCAGAAGATTTAAAACCATCAGCATTACATGGTCAAATAAGTATCCCAATACGCATAAAATGTATCTATTGTAATATAATTTATAACATATAATGATCTGAACAGTTTTATAATTAAAAACGATACGATACCTGCCCGGGAATTAGGTCTATTTGATGACGAATTTTAGTAAAGGCAGTTATTTGGAACAACTATATGCACTCCACTACATATCAATATACAGATAGTACAGAGGCATGCAGATGTAGCAAGGATTATGATAAGGATTATTATTATTAATATAAATTAATAACTTACTTAGTTGCATTGTCCTTATGCTAATGTTCCATCTATACCCGGACAAATAAGCTTATTTATTGATCGGTTAGATTAAATCCAACTTAATATATAGAGCCATACTCGCAAACATCACAAGCATTGATCTTCAAGGATAATTTGTATTATTTGCACATGTTGACTTCAAAAGTTTTATTCTGAGTTTTATCTCTGTGTGTGTATTCACAAAACATCGTTCACATGGTACTTAAGCAGAAGGAAGAGCTCTACGACTCAATTGTTTTATGTTATACAAAAATTAATTAATAAAAATAAGAATAATCTGGCAATATTTTACCTTTATATATTGTAAAGACTATCATTGCCAGATACATTTCTTATACTATGTGGTTCACAGACCGACGTATACTCGTAATTGGTTATTATAGCATTATAACGATATGGGAATCTTTTCCATTCATTCCTAATGGTGATTTTAGTGAGTATATGTATCACACTGTGAGTATATGTATCACACATTCTATTTTTTTCACCAAAGACAAAAAAAAATAGGGATATGATGTTGACAGAAACGAAATAACAGAAGCTTCAGATGTTATAATTTTGATTATTCAATTCAGCTAAGATTTTAGTTATTTTAAGGTAACTAATATCGACGCTTCAGATATGTTATTATTTTTCATTAGACGGCAAAGCAACAGCTAATTCTTTATATATATATATATATATATATATACTCTTATATATACAGTAAAACTTCCATAACTCTACTTATACAGACTTCGAGTTAAAAAATTGTATATAACTTGCTCTCTAAACCCTTTGGCACTCTATTTAGTTTAAGTTATAGATAGTTCGTGTTATAAAATTTTGAGTTATGGAAGTTTAATTATATACGTATCTACTAGTAAACGAACAAATTACATGGGCATCAAGTCTATAAATAATTTTAGCTAATCGATGAAGACACAGCTAATTCTTTTCACTATAGCTTTCCACAACTTCTCTAATAATTAGATCTCATCTAATATTAACATTCATTACACGATAAAGCAATTGCTTAATTTTACCACACTTTTTAAAAGCTAACTAAGTAAACAAAGCAAAATCAAATTGGAATAAAATTATTTAACAAAATTTCTATTATTTGCTACAAATTAAATGAAATATTTTATAAAGAGATTTTTCGAACAGTAGTGTACTACAACAACAATTATTTATTTTATATTATTTTAATTAATTGTATTTTTGGCTGACCATACAGCAATTTCGAGTATTGCCAAACACCCTTCATCAGTGGTCTTGGAAATAATTCTTGTATTTAATTATTTGTAATTAATTTTTTGAGACTGCAAAAACCAGGAATCGTACTCTGCCCTGCCAAATTTGAAACTCAGAGTAAGCACACCTTAGCCAACTGACCCAAAGCCGTACTTGACTTTTATGTTCGCACATTTTTCTGAAGTTTTATTAATTTGTTGTGAAAGTTTTAACAAATTCACTTGGTGTGTTTATATTAAAACGAAATCATAAACCAGCTGTAGAATATTTGATTTAATTAATCATACTTTTTTTGTAATTATTACATTTCAATACCATTCTGTTTGTATTGTATAATATTATATAAATTAGAATACAGTAAACAGCAATAAAGCATGTTTAAAAGAAGAAAGAGAACTGAAAACAGAATTATTATTACTAAATACTATAAAATTTTAATTAAAAAATCAACAAATGTAATAGATTAATGTAGCATAAACAGTAATGAAATTGTTTACTCTGATAAGATAAGAGGGGACGACTCTTACTAAACGGTAAGCTGGAATATCTCATATAATGTCATAAGCATATGACGCAGTCAGAAAGCAGAACATTTTTGATATTTTTTAAAGTATAAAATGATGAAAAATATAATTAAAGGGAGCGACTACTGTGTGTCGTTTAATTATTTCCTTATAACCTTTACCTTGTATATATTATAGTACTGACATTTTTTTTTTACACCTCACAAAAAGCTTTGTTTATCGTAGTTTGATTGAAGTTTTTCATGACAAATTATTTCGCCGAAATGTCAATCCGGTTGACGTGTCACTTAAGTCACATAATAACTGCAATTCGTTACACTGATAAGAACAGCAAAAATCGAGAATTTTAAATAAAACAATTTTATGTGCACAACAAACCAATAAACACACGTGTCAAATCGTAAATTATTTAAAATAAAAATAAAGAATTTTAATAAAAAATGCACAAAAAATGTAGAAAAAAATTTCGAGCACAAACTCAAATTGAAGTCTTTCGTTTCTTTGCACAAATGAAAACTATTTCGAAGCGAATCGCCTCCGTCTTAATGCATCGAAACAGTAACTCTTCTCTTATCGCCTCTGTTGATTTTCGTTGTTATATTAACTGTTTTATCAACCACGTTGTCACTTCACTGATAAAACATACATATTTATTCAGCACAAGCAAACATTAAACAGAGCACAGCCAGTACACACTTTTCCACTCTTGGGTAAACAAAAAAGCACATTTGGATTTAATTGAGGCCACACAGAGGAAGATAAGGCAAGGATTACGTAGACTGAGGTTGAAAAACTACTCCGGCGCATTTAATGTGGCACTATGAATGTAGGAACAATTGAATTGTGATGAAATATAATTACTATTAAATGTTATTCGTGACTTATTTCTAACTAATGCTTATGAGATTTATCTTATTTTATTTTATTTATATGATGTAAGAATAATCTTCTTAAGATATAAAAATATTTAAAAAAAAATTTAATATCTTTTAAGTGCTGAATAGAAGTAGGTTAAAAGTGTATTAACTACTCGATGAATTATTTCTAGTACTCCAACTATGTTTATCAGCCAGAAATTTTGGATGATATTAAAAGTATCGACGACTTTTCGGGCATTATTATTTATAACCTTTAGCCATTTTTCTGGTAACTTCATAATTCCATCGGTGTAAAACTTTTATGGCTTGCTTATAGAAGTTACTATTTTCAGTGTGTCTTCAATGAGACAATCTTTTACCGACTGAGTTTTGCAGATACCTAAATAAGTGGTGTTCAGACGGTTCAAAGTCCGGGTTAAAGTGACAATTTACGGGCACTATACCTAGAATAATTCTAGTATACTATAAACTGTTTTATGAACGTGATTCTATATTCATAGACGGAGCATACAGCATTCAATTTTATTCGAACTAAGTTATGGGAATAGCTGACAGTATCGTTTTTAAAAAAATTTCCATGTTTCAATTCGCTGTTTTCCTCTAAGTTATAGTCAACTCACTTGACTGCCTAGAACCATATGAGTTTTTCCTCTATGTATGCCAAGCAATATTTTTGCTTGATCTTCTAAGACTGTGTACTATATAGCCTCATTTGCTTTTCTAAATTTGTGATTCTGTGATTCTGTCTTCTAGGTGGAGCATAGAGCCTCTGGTCTCAATTTAATTCGAACTAAATTATAAAAATACTTAACGGTGTGGTTTTATAAATAATTTGCATGTTCCAATTCGCATGGTTTCTCGATATGGATTCTATCTTAGTGTATGTCAAGCAACATTGCTGTTTGGTCTTCTAAAAATGTGTACTATACAGGCTCATTTACTTTTTTAGATTTTTTCTGTTGCTCTAGTTTAGCCTACAGATCGATATGAGTTCCTGAGTTGTCTCATAACACTAATCAGTACAAAATTAAGCTTGAAGGTATATTTGCAACTACGATACAGGTTCTTTAATATGCACTATCATAATTGTGAAGAGGATAAGGAAAGCACATCACATCTCTATTGAGCTTGCTGTGCATATTTTTTAGAAGCTTATCTGTTAAGAAGATTAGAATTTTTTATTATTCTGTTGCAAATGAAAACCATTTATTTTTCAAGATTTTCTTGTGTTGCTCTAATTTTACTCATTCTAACCCACAGATCGTTATTGGATATTTCTAGGACCACCAAGGGCGCAAGATTCTTTGTAGAAAGTTTAAATTTCTGAGTTTTCTCGCACACATTTTGATCTTTTAGGTAAAAGAATGTCTGTTTTATTCTTAAATAATCAGGATCATAATTGTGGAAAAGGTATGGATGATATGCGCATCATATCTACTCTAACCTAACTCGCGCCTAATTTTTAGAAGTTTACCTTTTTAGAATTTTGGTTGTTTTTATTAAGCTTTAGTAAACTGCCTTACTGAGCTTAACGTTGAAATATTAAAATATTTTGATATTGTATTAAGCGGTTAATCGATATACATGTATAAACAAAAGCATTTTTATTAAAAATTATTAAATCATTCATTCAGTTTGACTGTGTAAGATGCGCTTAACAAAAAAAATTATTTTTCCCCAACCCGAATGATTACGACAAATTTTTATAGCATACTTATAAGCGCTAATTATTTAAAGTTATAAATTCATATCTAGATAAAAAATTATATTAGGCCTTTTTGAAGGCTCGCAAGTATGGAAAAAAATACATGCTGGCCTATATTGGCCACGTGAGCCCTTGGTATCACTATTGTAATATGTCAAGGGTTATGTCTTGACAATTAGCAAAAATAGCAGAATGCAAGCAAATTACATTTTGTATAAAAATAAATAATTAAATTAGATTGAAAATTAAAATTAACACAAAATTAAGAGGAATTGTTCGCTTATTGCGTTGATAACACTTTTTTTTACTGGCCGATGTGTGTGATAGTATACCTGTACTGGCCGAGATAGAGAACATAGTGTTGTTGTTTTGTATACATTTCGGCCAATACAGGCTAGCATAGGCCAGCAAATTGCTGTTTTTTGCCATACTTGCGAATATTTTTAATGTTCAAAGAATATTTTATATTTTTGAGGTAAAAAGAAAGTGAGAGTAATATTTTAAATAAATTTTAAACATTTCTCATTTACTTAAACTTGTTTTATTTTACTATTTACTATAGAAAATTCACCGTAAAATTTCAAGTCTAACATTGCCTTGTACTTAATGGGTTAATTTATAGGACGAATGACCTAACAGTCCAGTTCCTTATTCTTAGTTAACTTTAACATTAATTTTAAAGTTAACTTACAAATAAATAAATAAATATTAATTTATATTAGAAAATACCACTAATATGTGTATTTTAAAACTAATGTTACCCGAGTCTTTACTTTTATATTTATATTTTAAATAATTTAATGAGGATTTATTTGTAAGGTTTTTTTAACAATTTTTATACTAAACTACAAACTAATAATGACTACTAAGCCATATGTAAGGACTTTCTTAACTAAATAGTATAAATGCAGAAGATGACTGCTTAGTCCAAGAACGAGGAGGCAGCTTAGCTGCATAAACTTATGTAGATAAACGAAGAAGAAATTAAAAACAATTTGAACAATTTTTTAAATAAAAAAAGTTTCCTATAAAGCTAAAAGAAAATATTGCAGACAAATTTACTTTAAATCACAGTAAATTCGAAACTCTTTTAAATATAAAATCATATTAGAAATTAAATTATAAAACATTATCCTAATAAGAATTGTCACCTTAATTCTAATCAGAAAATCACTGTATAGTAATTCTAATAAGACCACGTTGAAAAAGTCTATATGAGTCTACATGAAAACCAACCAGACACATTTTATTAATAAATACCACAAATAATAAATTAAAACTTTTTGATTTAACACAAGCGTATATCTCTTAAAAAATAAGAACCAGTTTAAATACATAAATAACAAAAACACAACAATGTGTACATAAAAACTTAGAAATATTATTATTTTGTGTAATGAATTAATAATAATTTTTTTAAAATAAATGCCACCACCAATTTTCATCCTTTCGAATGCTCACACCAGAAACAGATTGCATAGCCCGCACCACATATAGAACACATTTTAATATTTGCTTACCGACGCCGGCACTGCTCTTCAGCTTTCACATTATATTCTTACGTTTTTATTTAAAAAAACATTGCAATAAAATCATTTAATAGAAAATATGTACAGCCAAGCCATAATTCAATTGGACTGCATTGATTTTTTTTTTTTGCAAAATCTGCTTTACTTAAAGCTAACCGAACCATATAAAATATACACCCCGCACGCACATTTATTTTTAACTTACGTAAATTTCCAATAACATTATTTTCTGGTATTTATTTTACATTTTTAGCATTTATTATTAGAATATTTAAGTAAAATTTATTTAACCACATATTTGGATTTATAACATTTCAATTAATTCTTGTTATTGTTTTTCCACAAGAGTTCTACGACTGTCAAACGAAGAATAATTGAAAACGAATTGTGAGAGAGACAAAAGTAAGAATAATATTAAAAAAGAGTGTTGCCAGACTGCTAGTAAAACAAAAGATTTCAATTAGTACACAAACTTTTCAACGCATATATTTTATAACATTTTCATAATGTATTAAACCTAAACAAAAATATTAGGTACAAAAAAATATAAAAATATATATTCGAAAATTTTTATTATGATTTTAAATTAATTTATATATTTTAATAAATGAATATTCCATAAAGAAAAAGTAGTTTTTCGAAAAGTAGTGAACAACAAAAATTATTTTTTATATTTCAATTAATTGAATATTTGGCTGAGCATGCAGCAGTTTCGAGTACTGCCATCGAGTATTGCTCATCATTATAGTGGTCTTGGAAATAATTCTCACATTTAATTATTTGTAAAAAAAATTTTAGAAATTGACTGCCCAGTCAAATTTGAAGCTCAGAGTCAGCGCACCTTAACCAACGGACCCAAAGCCGTACTTGACTTTTTTATGTTGGTACATTTTTCTGAAATTTTGTTAACTTGTTCTAAAAGTTTTATTAACAAATTCACTTGCTGTGTTTATATTAGAACAAAATCATAAATCAGCTATAGAATAATTGAATTAATTAATTATATTTTTATTTCTAATTGGCAAATTTCAATACTATTCTGTTTGTAGAGGCATTATTTGTTGCATGATTTATATATTCTTTTTTATGTATAGAACCTAATATAGCAATGTAATACGTAGAAAGTCATGCTAATGTTACTCCACGATTGTTTATGAATTACAATTTATAGAAGTACCATACATACATATAATATCTAATAGCATATTCACACTGTCTCATTTAGGCGGTTTTGCTCATTATATCCACTAATGGGGATTATTTACCATAAAAAGTATATATTTCATGTAAATGAGCTTTTTATCAGCTTGTTTAAGGCGAAAAATGTCGAATGCAAACCTTAAAAAAAGTTTCCCAAAAAGGAATTGATCGAAATTTGAAATATATGTGATATGTTGTATATGTAAACTTTAAAGAAATAACAGCTGAACTGTAGAAAGACACTAATACTATGTTCAGACAGCCAAATTTCGTTAATTTCGTAAAAATGAAATTAAGTTAATTTCGAAAGTGTTCATACTGCCCCAAATTAAATAAATGATATGTTTGTAAACAAAAAACATGAATTATAAAAATTACATGCTTCAAACACCATTTGTATCTGAGAAATTTTTAAAGTTCATTATTATAATTATAAAGGATGGTATTCAGCAGTTTTATTAGCTTTAGTGGATTTCAGATACGTGAATTATCTGAAAGCTATTTTCCTTAATTTCGACTAACCTCAAAACAGAATTTTGTATGAAAAAACAACTTAATTTTACTGAAACGTTGGGGAGATTAAGATTAAGATGTGTGTGAACATAGTATAAGGAAGCAAGTAGTTAATAAAATCTTTGTTTTTATTAGTTGAATATGTAATTAATACAAATAATATATATAAATGATTTAATATATCAATTTTTTAAATTTTTTTTGTGATATATTATTAAGTGAAGTTCTAATTGCTAATCACAGACAAATATTCACATATGTGTATCAAAATAATAGTACGGATTTCTTTATAATGATAAGCTCAACAATTTTCATCTTGAAAGTAGTTTATACTAAAAGTGTCTATATATTAAATAAATGGACTGTAACGCATATCGCACACATGTTAACATAAAATACCAAAAACCACAAGATACGGTACTCATATTTGAAATATTTTATGTGAATTTTATTGAAATACATTTGTGTTATTCAAGCAGAGCGTATCGATTTAATTATTAAAAATATTTGTTCAATTTGGATTACTTAAGGCAGTTGATGGAAACGATTACTAGTATTTTTTTAAACATATGTGAATCACATTTTAAACATAATAAAAAAAGAATCTTTTGTGGTATAATTGAAGGCCTCAGTAGTCAGCGGTATATCTGTGCAAGTTAGTTTTTAATTTTATAAATTATAATAACTTTATTAATAAATAATGTAAACCAAGAAAATATAGGATATGGCTACAATTAGCATATAAACTGCAGTACACGTTCTATGTTTCTTATATAGTGAAAACTCCTTGAGCGAGCATATACCATTATACAACAATTAAAGGGAGTAAAAGAACGGAGTTCAATCAGAAGGGTCGATTATCTTGTTTCAAGTGATTTTAAAAACAAAATTTGGATACTGGAGCTTACAGTCTATATATGATCAGATACTTTATGTACATTCTTAACTATTGTGCAATCCCCTATATCTAAAAGCAATAATCTCTTAAAATATTATATGGTATATTAACATATTTAGTTGGTATATCATTTATATACATAAGATCGCATGTCAGTATAGAAAGTATTGACCTCAAGTTTGTATACATTTCTAGTAACATTTTCTAGTCAGGTCCAGTCCCATATCGTTATTGCTGGATTCCAAGTCTTGATCAAAAGACCTGTTATATTCAAATTTATATCGCATTATACAATGAGAATTCATTAAATGTGAATTAAAAAATGGGTTTAACCTCACATTGTTATTGCTGGAGATAGCTTCTTGATCAAAAGCATGACACTGCTTTTGTATTCCATTTCATATATTCATATAGTTCATATCTTGTTATGTGCTATTGTTAAAAAACAAACAATTTAATAGATATAATATAATAAAATCAACTTCGAAGAATATTGTTGATTCTTATAACCAGTATTTGGCTTTAAACACAGTAAGATATGATTTACTGTACAAAATGTTTACACACTTCATTCTTGTCTGTATCATAAATTAATCTCTTTTATGTCTCAAACAATAAATAATACTAAACCTGAAATTCGAAATACCATGCTAAGTACACATCAACATATGTGCACCAGAAGTGAAGAATAAATATTATATCCCAGTTACTCAAATTGTCTTCGATGACATTGTCCGCAATACATTGCAAATGCATAAGATTTTACCTGTGTGAAGGACAATAAAGGAAACTAAAGTGCGAGACTAATTAGTTTTATACAATAAGTATAGGTACTTATCTTCATAAATCATTGTATGTACTATATTATTGACCTAATGTTAACATACGCGGACACGTTCGCGGACAGTGTCGTCAATGCATTGTAAATTAATGAGATTTTACCTAAATGAAGACAAATAAAGGATATGAAAGGATGAGATTAATTAGATTTATACAATACTTATCTTCATAAATCGTTGTGTGTGTGGTATTGTGCGTTATAATACACATGCCTATACGTCTCAACTCTTCACGCGGACGGTTCGCGGATACCGTCGGCGATAAATGAGATTTTACCTAAATGAAGGCAAATAAATGAAACGAAAGGGTGAGACTAATTAGTTTCGATATTAAAGACTAGTGAAATTTTGTGGTTATTTAATTTAAGTTTTTAATATAATAAAGAACAATATTTAACCATTTATAATTAAGGGGGAAAAAAGCGCAATCGGCCATTAATGACTTTTTGATCATTTGTTCGAAAATGTCTTCTATGACTGCAATAGATATAGATAAATCGATCGTTATATATGTCTCCATGTTTTTTAGATGTCTTCCATGGCGGATATATCCGTTTACAACTGGGATGTGCCTCTAGCGTATCATTGCAATAATTAAAACTACATAATCGGATTAAGTAATAATAATAATAAAAGTAATAAAAATATTTTAAAAAGAAATAAATATAAGTATGTATAGTAACGATTCTCCAATTTATTTATCTTATTTTTGTAGTAGTTTTTTGAAAAGTTATAGAACATAAAATTCTTTATATACATTCTATATACTTTATATACATTATGTACATTTTATATACATTCGACCGTTCTTGAGATACACCGTGAAGAGTTGATGCGCTGAGCAGTATGTATTTACTGAAATTGATATACTTTTAAGAAAACTTTTGTTATTTACTAACAAATGAAATTATTATAATTAATAAATCACTTATTAAATGAGTTATCAGATTAACTATCAGATTAACTATACATCCGTAAAAATATATTATATATCATATCAGCTGTAAAATAATCTGCATTGATATGTAAATACTAAAAATTATGCACAGATTTCGACAATTCTAACACTTTGAATATATATAGTTTAGTTGTTCGTTTTTCAACAGAATAATCAGTGGGGATGCTAGACATCGGTGGCTGCCTTGCACCCACAGGGGTCTCGAAAATAGCTGTACATAGTTCACTAAACTTTAACTACAATTACCAGAAAAAAACAAATTTGTTTGTCTCTTCTTGCGTGAATAACACAATTTTTTAATAATGTAAAATATCTTTTGAACAATTGTTCAGTTATGAACATATGTCTCGACCCATACAATCTAAACGAACACCTTCTCAAGCATTGTAATGCTTTACATATAATACCTCTGGAAGGTCAAAAGGTAACATTCAGTCTTTTGCACTGTATGGAAAACTGCTGGATCCGGTATATTAAATAAAATAATTTAGAGGAAGTATATCAGAATGCTTATATTGTAACCAGAATTATACTCACAGTTTCAATCAGTACAGCTTCTACGTGAGGAAGCGTCTCCAAGTTTAAATTGATTAAGACCTACTTGAGAAGTACGATGAGCCCAGAGAGACTATCTGCTTTGACAATTTTATTAATTGAAGTGAAAACGGCAGATAGTGCAAATTAAGGTACAATTTCAAAACAATTCGGTGAGTGTAAATATATAAAAATTTAATTTAATTTAATTTTACATCTCGGTAATGGAAGAAGCCTTGCAATTCTGATGGCGCCAACGTCTAGAGTTAGATTTATTGTCATTTATAAATTAAACTCTTATAAAATTTAACTCTTATAAAGAATTCTTAAAAGAAGATTGTATAAATAATTGTTTAAAATTTATAATTATTTATATTTAAAATCAATATTATGACCTAAAAAGTAATTTATTGCACAAAACAAAACTGCACTAGAAAACTACACATTTCATAAACATTTCTTAGAAATGTATTTCTTTAAAATGCAACATTTTGATTAATTGTAGAGTTGTTAGTGGATTATTAACAAAATTTCTACTTCTTGCATTTCCGTCTCTTTTGAAATTGAAAAAGCAATTTTTATAGTACAATAAATTAAAATAACGTGTATTGTTATTCATTTGTCACATCATATCACCACCATAATCACATCACCAACTTCACATTAACAGCCGAAGATTTTTGGCGACCTTTGCGAAATGTGTCCTCCATACAAAAACATCCATTCTGGTCTCTTCTAAAATACTTTAAAACGGTCACAAACGATGTTGGTTGATGTTAAGTATTCATTAAATATTTCCATACAGTTAAGATTACGACGATATCCATATGGAATGGCAAACTGGATCTCTTACTACTATGGCAGTGGACTTTGAACCGACTTTTTTGCATATTCCTCTTTCCATTACGACTGCTTGCTATGAAACTTTAAATGAAATATCGTCATTCAAATCAACTATAGCTTACATTGTATAAACATAAACATCTGCAATTCATTTGTATGTAGTCCACTTGCGAAAAGTATTTTATGTTTCTTCTCAAACCACACTATATATTGTGAAATACATAGCATTATTTGCTGAAATTGCAATAATTAGTCCAAACACTCTGCGCCGCTCTTAAAATCAAAAGTACTCCAGATGTTGCATGACCAACAACGTTCAATAAATGTACCGGATGCTTAATTTACTTAACTTGTAATTTCTTTGAATTTTATATGTAGCAATATAACAAAACAAGTTATTACATTTGTAATAACTAATTAAGATAATAAAACACTTGCATTAAATCCATTCCTATCATTTATTTACTGAATAAAATGCTTGATCAATGGATTAATATTAATAAACTCATTCAATATTTGATAATTTGATAGTTACAAATTAATTAAACTAATTTAACATTTAGTTACGGTTAATCTCAACTACCTTTATCTGTCCACACAACCAGCTCAATTCCGCGTTAAGCAATCCATCTCATTTTCCTCTAGTTTAAAAAATCCAGCGATATCAGTTACTTTGTGTCTCTTCAGCACATTCCTATATCTGCATATGTTCTTTGAACGTTTACAGAACAGCAAAAACATATGTAGTTGGCAGGGGTCTAAACCTCCCCTACGCATTCGCTATACGCTATACCTCATAACAGAAGTTTTTGATATGTGAATTTTTTATAATTTTTTTTTTCATATTATATAAAAAAGGAATGCATTTAGGAAATGCATTCAAAACAAGTTTTTGCGTAGATTAAAGAGCATGGGTTCTCGAGATTTTTAAAACAAATTTTCAACTGCAAAGATAGAGTTAAGGACATTAATGAATTTTAATCATACAAAAATTTTATTAAATTTGATTTCAACATCAATTATGAAGGTAGTGAAATATAAGATAAAAGAAATAATTCCAATACCACTAATGATGGATATTTGGCAATACTCTAAACAGCTGTACGGTCAACCAAACATTCAACTAGTTAAAAATAAATATAAATCTTTGTAGTTGGAATTTTGTACTGTTCGAAACCTCCCTATAAGATTTTTATGTTATAAAACATATATAAATATATATGATATATATGTATTATATTTTCTTATATAAAACTAAGAAAATCTAAACTGGGTTAAAATATGGGCTAATCTAAATGGTCTAAGATAGACCATTATGAAATACCTATAATGTACACGAATTATATTATAAATTATTGTTTTTATTAAAAGTAGTTTTAAGTAACATAATGCTTTACTAATTTACCTTTTGGTCTGAAGGCCCTAGTACCCATAACCCTAAGTTAGGATATTGTTAAAAAGAAAGCAAATTCTGTTAAATAAAAACTTGTTTACAGAGATTTTTCGATTTGTATTGAACTACAACAACAGAAATTCTTTTTTTATATTATTTTAAATAAATGAATTTTTGGCTGACCATAAAGATGTACTTCTTGTATTTAATTAATCGTAAATAACTTTTTGAGACTGCAAGTACCAGGAAACAAATTCATGCCCTGCCAAATTTGAAGCTCAAAGTCAGCGTTAACTAGTCAACTGACCCAAAGCCGTACTTAACTTGAGTTTTGTTATTTTGCTGTGAGAGTTTTTATTAACAAATCCACTTGCTGTGTTATATTAGAACGAAATCATAAACTGAATCATACGATTCAGTAAATCGTTAGTTATTAAAGTACAAGTTCAATTTATAAACGCTATCACACCGACCTCGACATTCGTTTTGATAAAACATTTTCATTTCAATATCGCTCGTGACTCAAGAGGGATTACTGCTTATGTTAGGTAAAAGTCTCTGCGATTAAATACGGTTGTTCTTACAAGAGTATTACTTTTATTTTATGTATTCGAAAATATAAATCTGAAAAATATATATTTATAGATTAAAAATAAAAAAGTGAAGAATTGATGTAGCACTATATAAAAAATATTAATTTCAAAAAATCAATAGCTGCATTCGAATTGTAGAAAAAAACTACAAGTCTCTTGCTAAATTCTCGTATTTGCAACAAAAAAACAGCACTACTCTCTTACTGTAAGAGACTAGAAATGTAATAAAGAGAACATTAAATTTTTTAACTCATTAGTTGGATTAGCTTATTAATATTTTTAATTATACTCATTGTAAGTATAATTATTAACTGTTTCTTGTATCTACTTGTTGTAAAGGGAAATTTCCAAATTTCCTACATTGTTAGTAATGCTTTTAATTAACTATTCATTTTAATATTTAGTTTTTTATAAAAATATCTAAAATTTTAAAAAATGTAGTTTCCATTGAATTTTGAATTGCGCACATACGTATACCCTATTAATTGTGAACACTTAATATAACAGGTTGGAACACTAATGCCAATATATCAATAAGAGACTTTAGCAAGAGACTTGTTAGATTTTGTCTCACTTTAGAAATACACCTCAAATGAATATTTTGCTTGATTTGTCGCCAACGTTTAAAAATAAAATCTATATTCCTTACATACTCGTAACGTTCTATTTTTTATTCAAATGTAGATCGGGTAATGTGTTGTTTTATCGACTTGTATTAAATTCAAATAAAGCGAGGTGTGTCTTCTTAATGCCAAAAATTGACTGAGTTTATTTATTTATTTTTTTTATAACTAACATCGGTTTCTAAGACTAATTTCATATATAATAGACATATATTATTTCTTAAATAATATTTTAACAGTAAATAGTTAAGTATAATAATTTAGAATTTCTGTACTCTATATAAGGTTTCATATAAAACCGTTCATTCTAATGACCCAGTTTCAACTCATTGCATATTGCACATAACATATGGTACAATGTGCGGCTCAGTTATTTGTCATCAAAGCAGTGACAAAATAGAGGCTTATATTACTGGAAATTTCTATTTTTATTTAGTGTTTTTGTGTCAATATTTTGTAACACTTAAAATATTATGTGTTTTGTGTCGATATTTTATAATATTTGGAACACTTATTGTGTGATATGTGTGGTCTTATACCCATATCACATTACATTAAGTACGGTTCTTCTTACAAAAGTATTATTTATTTTTAATTCAAAAATATATCTTTAAAATATATATCTATAGATTAAAAGTAAAAAAATTAAGAATTGATGTA
The DNA here is from genome assembly GCF_002237135.1 of Teleopsis dalmanni. NCBI lineage: Eukaryota > Metazoa > Arthropoda > Insecta > Diptera > Diopsidae > Teleopsis > Teleopsis dalmanni. The sequence continues at coordinate 69,233,415 of NC_051846.1, read as the reverse complement.
GCACTGTATAAATAATATTAACTTAAAAAACCAATAATTGCATTGGAAATGCGCCAAAAAGCAACAAGTCTCACAATTGTACTCAAAATAATGACACAGTTCTCTTTCAATAACAGACTAGTTAATGAAGTCTCCAATTATCTAAGAAACGGCAAACAAAAATTATTTGTTAGAAATTTTGACGAATATTCTTTTCAGTCATCTGTCGAAATCTTGAACGTAACTACCGGAATCATAAAATTGCAATACTGACTGACAGTCGGGCAGCTATAATGGCACCCATATCCTAACAGGTAACATCCAAACTGGTATAGGAGTGCCTTGACAAGCTGAACATACTCAGCTGGAACAATCATGTGCACCTTATATGGATTCCGGGACATGCTGGCATACAAGACATGCAAAAATCCAAGGCAGACAAACTTGCAAGATGCGCGGCTTCAATAATGATAGGGTCAGAACCATTCTGTGGTCTAGGCGAAGGAACTCTATCCATTCTTATAAACAGTACAGAGGAAAAATAAAGAGAACTCAATTGGAATAGGCTATCAAGACTATCACAATCTAAAATGTTTTTAGGAACTTACAACCGAAAACGCTTCAAAGATTGCATCACAATCAAAAAATAACCCAAAAATTATTGCATAATTATTAACTGATTCCATGTGCTTGGGGAGTGACCGACACTGATGCACAAGCGGAAGAAACACCAGAAAAACAAGGCTTTTTCATGGATCATAAGGATTCAAGACTAGGAAAGATAGGCTCTATATTCTCCTTCATTGAAGAAATCGGACTTGAAAAAACACTCAAATCTGACTAAGATGCACAATAGATCTTTTAGGTCGCAGTGAACGGTTCCTTCTTTTCAATAATAATAATAATAAACTGTCGAAAGTTATTGCAATTCGAGCAAAATGGAATAGTTCCAAAAATTTTAAAATTGTGAGGACTTTTGCAAGAGACTTTTTATTTTTTGCCGCACTTTCCAGCGGCGAAGTACTCCTAATGTGAAAATTTTGGTTGGTTTGTCCTATTTTTTTTTATCCAAATGTGAATAGTATTTTTGTCCACATTTGTTAACGATAAAGTTATTAAAAATGTATCATAATTTTTTGTGTTTATGTATAAATAAAAAGATAAACATGTACCCAATCGTCACACTAACTTAACAAAACAAAAGCTTCAACATTTTCACATCAAATTTGCATAGTAAGGAATTTGTAAGGAAATACTCGACAGCATCAGAACTCCATGGTCGCGGCTCAGTTTCTGTTTCGTGCTTTATTATTCTTTCTAAAAGTAATGCGCCACTACATTGTATCGAAATAAATAAAGCATGAATTATGAAATTTATTATTTTGTCTCAATATTAGGAAACTATAAGTTTGAGATTATTAATTTCGACAACGTTGGCATCTTAACTATACTGGATTCACACGATAGTTTTGTTTGTAATTTAAGCTGTCAAAATTTTTTATGTTGCATTGAAAGCAACAACAATTGATAGCTAAAATTATAAACATTACAACTAAAATTACAAACAAAACTCTCGTGTGAACACAATATAAGGCAGGAAGTGCAATTACAAAATTCGATATTTTTAAACCACTAAAGATATTAAAATAGACTAATTGAATCTTAAACTGGATTCACACGAGAGTTTCATTTGTAATTTAAGCTGTCAAAATTTTTTATGTTGCATTGAAAGCAACAACAATTGATAGCTAAAATTATAAACATGACAACTAAAATTACAAACAAAACTCTCGTGTGAACACAATATAAAGCAGGAAGTGCAAAATCTCAAAAAGACTATTGCTTCAAATCCTTTACTTCACAAAAACAAAACAAATTATAAAATAACTGTATAATATTAGTTATTACAAAATTCGATATTTTTAAACCAGTAGAGATATTAAAATAGATTTTCCTTATTACTAATTAAGATGGGGATGGGTGAATGGGTTTTTAAGTTGGAATTTCTTTAAAGTCTAGACTTGCTGAAACCACTTCAAATTAAGACTCAAACATGGTTATATTAAAGTTTTTTAAATCACTCAAAATTTCATTTTAATATCTTCTCTGGTTCAGAAAATATGGAATATTGATCGTCTAGTTTTAATTAACATATATACACCTAGCAGAAAAAGTCTGCGGTCACCCATAAAATTTGTCTTAAATTTCGCATTACTTTTTTAATTTTTACTCAAATTAATTTTTGTTTTCTGATTTATTTTAACCAAAGAAAAAAATAAAAGTTATTCTTAAAAAAAAATTAAACACAATTATATGCTAAAGCAAACAATTTACTAATAAAAAAAATTAAAATCCCCGCCCCTTATTTCTAAAAATTTTACTCTACTATAACTTCTATGCTGTATTTAATTTCAAATAAATAAATAAATAGTTTACAATGTTGTTCTTGTGAAAAAAAAATGATTTGATCGACATTTTTAAATATTGATTTTTTTACTATTTTCCTTTATCCAAAAGAAAAACCAGACTCCAATAAAGCGGTAACTGATTCGTTATGTTTTAAAATCGTTGAAACTGTTCTACTCGCCGGGATGATATATTTCGCAACCACTTCTTTTTTTTATCCATTTTCGACATCCTTAATTAGTTGAAATTTTTCTTCAAGCGACTAACAACAAAACACGTTCGATGTCATTAACAACAATTTTACTGAATTTTACTGTATTTTACTGTACGACGTTACTCTAATCTGTGTTGTTCACTTCAATAATCAAAAGCGACTGGCATTTGCATAAAGAAGCAACATAAGAAAGAAAAAATTAATCATTTGGTTTGTAAAAAGGGACTTCCCCTAACATTCATACTTAAAACAAAAATTCAACTTATATGTAGAACGCACTTTCCCATATTCCATTGGCATGTGACAATATTTTTATTCGAATTATAGAGAAATTCGTATTGTCTTCTGAAGAGCTGGAGTATTCTCCTTATTTCACAAGTCTTCTCCGTTATCATAGTTAAAGCCCTTAAAAAATTTTTATATTTATATGTATATATGTATTTATCAACCACAAATTTGTTTAAAATTTTTTACTTGTCAACGATATAAGCAGCTGTACCAATTTATTCTTAAGCAACCAGTAGTTGTTTTATTGGAGCTATCATGTCAAAAGAATGCACCTTATGTAGTTGTTGTTGTTGTTGTTGTTGAGGTTGCTTGGCTACAAAAATTGTTACCAGATAAGCTGTCAGAATGATAATCACCCTGACGTTCGATGGTTAGAGTTCGTCTACGGTGAATTACTTGCAGCTTATTTTGATACCCAACGCCCACAACTCAAACTATGCATTGTTTGACAGTTTGTTAGGGGCTTTTTATACAATTTTTCAAATAGAGAAGAAAATATATGCTAGAGATAAATATTTTCGATAAACACATGAACTGATTCAAGATTTTGCAACATTCTTTGCGGTTGTTTGCGGTTCTTTGTGGTATTGATAAAAGTATTTTTTTTTATTTTTCTTAGATATTGTGTAAATGAAAGGGTATGCGATAAGAAAAGTCAAAGCTTTTTACATAGTTAATTTATATTATTATATTATTTATATTAAGTAAGGAACAACAACATGTAATTTATTAATACACATTGTATGGAATGTAGTGGTTTTCCCGATTAAATAAAACAAAAATACGTAATTTCAATTATTTTTAATAATATTTTATTTTGGATAAATAATATACATAAGTACGAGTATATATTGTATATATACATCTTATATATATATATAAACGGACCTATTCTGTGCCCTTGACAGATTTGTCAAATTCTTTAATAAAATTTGGTATTCTGGACACATCTTGACAAATTTCAAAGCTCAAGTACCTAGTGCTTCTCACCACACTATGGTGTAAAGTATTTTGTATAGAAAACTGTTCGTAATTGTTCGTAACTGTTCGTAAAAAATGCTTGTAAAGAGCACATATTTTAAGTTGCCAAAAGCATTTTTCATGCATTCAAATAACAATAAAAAATATGCTTGTAAAGAGTAAAGAGCGTATATTTTAGTTAACAATATTTTTCATGCATGCAAAAAATAAAAAATGCTTAAAAAGAGCATATTTTTATATTTGTCAACAGCATTTTTAGTTTTGATAACTAACAAGGAAAAGAGCTTTTTATTTATGTCACAGAATACCAAAACCTTTACAGCAGCCAATTTTGACAAGTGTCAATGTTTGACAAGTTTATAAAGTGCACAGAATAGATCCGAAAATATATATATTTTATAAAATATAAATTTTTTTATTTTATATATATATTTTATATATAACAAGTATATATTTATATTTGTTATACTCAAATGTGTAATTTCTACATTTAATAATAGAGCATAGTTGATATTATTATAAAACTACATAAGTTTCCTTGCTTCTTCTTCCTCTATTTGCCTTAGATATGAACAGCTGTAGGTGTCTGGTAGTATTTTCATTTGACCTGACCATTCGTAATTTTCATAATGTTTTCCAAATCGAGTTTCGTAGACTTTTAAACTATTCATTATCTGTAGTTTTGATTGTATGTGTACAACTGAAAGCGGCTTCCCAAAATATTTCACAGTTGTTGAAGCTATTGAATCATTTCGACTGAAACTTTTTACTAAGGAAACCAAACCGTGTGGTATAATAAATGCAAATCATACACTTTATCGTCATCTCACAATTGAATATGTTGATATTTTTGAGATTCCTATTCGTTGTACATGCGATAATAATTATGAAAAGCGACAATTAAAAATAATTTGCTTCGAATGTTTTGAAATTGAAAAGTTCCACAACATTTAATTTAAAATCTACATTACAAAATATTGAAATACTTGATGTAAAAAACTATAAACAAACATATCAAGTTGTTGATCTGATGTCCACTTTACATTTAGCCAGTAAACAAAGATATTTAACTCGTTCAATAACTTCAGTTCCAATTTTAATGGGAGTATCGTTGTATGGTAGTCGCTTTTTACTGGTGGGAGTATCTACTGGTATACTGATCTACTGATGGGACTATCTTAATGGGAGTATCGTTGTATAGTAGTCGTTTTTGACTGATGATCATATACTTGGTTTTTTTTTATATTCATGGATAGGCCAAAATCTGTACTCTTCTCATTAAATTTTTCAAGAAGAAGTTGAAGATCAGCTATACTATAAGCTGTAAGTGCTGTGTTGTCTCCGTATGCGCACCTAATATTGTTTATAAATGTACCATTCAGCTTAATGCCTTTATCTAGATTGGATTAACCAAACAGAATTGTTGTTATATTTTCAATTTAAGTGTCTATTTAATTATCCTTTAGGATTGACGCTTCTAAAATCTTAAGAGCCGCGTAAACACATTTCATGCTGGGATCTGTAATTGGGTGAACGTGACTTTATACCAATAATACTTGTATGCATCATCATCGAAGAATTCCCGATAGAGTTTAATGTTTCTTTTATGTTCGAATTTAAATATTTAAATTTGTGAAAGAAATATATTTGTTGCGTTTCAAAAACATTTATTATTTTATTAAATGCTGTTGCGCTTTATTATACAATGTGTGTATCTTTGATACAGAAAATGTCACGAACTATTTTAAAAGCATTCAATACTATGAGGCATAAGAAATGTTTATTTTTATAAAGGATCAACTTTATTGTCCATAATACTATATTTATAATTACCAGGAATTTATGTGGTTGCATGTATAACTCATGTAGCACTTTAATGAGTAAACAATTGAAGCGTATAGCGTGAAGCAAAATAAAGGATCGTTCATAATATGTTAAGTCCTCAAGTGGTAATCCACTTAGTACACACGAGCCTTTATTATTTTGCCGCTAGCATAATTTAATTTATTATTTTAAAGTCAATTATGACAAAGAAACTTATTTCTGAAAAGATATGAATTGCAACAATAAAATTTTTATATTTAAATAATTAAATTTTTATTTGTTTGTTCAAGTTTGTGTGATTGTCCATTGACGATAAATTAGTAGCGTGAAGTGGTGCTGTTTTGTTAGTGTATTGTTTTTTTCTCCAGAACAGTTTATAGTTCTTAATAAATAAACACATGAATCATATTTCAACAGTTATTTGATTTTTGTTTACAATTTTAAAATCAAAAATTAATTTGAAATTTGTTTATTAATTATATAGAAATTAATGTCAACATTCTTCTTGTATAATTTAGGTTTTATATTATTGTTGTAGTCCACAAAGATTTGCTAGCGTGGTTCCTTTTGGGACTGCTGATGTAGACTCGCCTGTTCTTAGAACTTTAAGTAAATTATAAATTGAGAACTAAGACCAGTTCGCTTGTTAGCTTGACTAGAACTGAACTATGAGTTCCAACAAAAACTAACCGAACCATGCCAGTTATGCTGAGAATTGCATTCTTAAGATAAGTGTGATGGTGTTTGTCGTATCTAAGTTGATTTCTATAAGCGGAATCATAATGCGCAATATTGTTAATCGAGTAAACAAATAAGGCTTGACTATGGTGGTCGTTGCTGAATCAGCATAAACATTAAGTTAGCTTCGATGCACTCAAAAATGTGTAAACAGGAAGTGTTACTTTGTGTGTAGAATAAATTCCTAAGCAAAAACTGTAATATTACATTTTGTTTTTTATTTTGTTTAATACAAAGTAAAATTAAACTTAAGCTAATAAATCCACATAACAAAGTTTTAAAATTTACAGTTTAGTTCATTTTTAAAGATAATGATTAGTTATAAAATTATATTTATTCACTTTAGTTTTTAGTCACAGCTTATATTTTAAACAAAATCATTGCAATTTATTTACTTGAGCGGAAATTCATTTTACTAAATATAAACATAAATAATATAACATATACTCACTTTTATATATTGATAACAGCCCAAAGAAAAATGTCTCCTAAGCATTATTTGCTTTCGCTTTCAGGTTGAGCAATAAATATATGTATCTGTATAGTCTAAACAAAATTTGCATATTTAATTATATTTTACACTCTTATCAATGTGTCAGATTGCAGACTACTTATATTTCAACTTAGTTGCTTTGTTCGGAACTTAATAGAATCTAAAAAAGTCTTTTGTATATATAAACATATTTCGTTTTTTTTTTTATTAAAGGTATATTGATATAAGGTATAAACTTGATATAATTTTATGAATTACTTTGTAATAATGCTTTGAATATTGCTTTAACGCTAAACATTTGCAATATTAATTGGAGATCAAATTCAAGTACTGTTATGTCGATAATTATTGTATATGGATCAATTATGAAATTTCAATATAAGTAGTCCCTTACGTTTTGATGACGTAAACAAACAAAAATTTAAAATGAAAATTATTATTATTAAGTTTCAATCAGCATTATTTAATTTTAAATTCATTGTAACTTATAAAATACAGAATATTTCTTCTAAATCAAACTACTCAAATACTTATTCTATAGTTATTTGTACACTGCTTTTCATTTTTTATAAGAACTTATAAAGAAAAAACTATTTTATAATGAATTAAAAAGAAATAAAATTGTTTAACTTATAATTAATTTGCTTAATCTTGTTTTACAGTACTAATTAAATTAACTATATTCATTTGTTCATTTAATTATAAATTAGGTACAAAAATATTCCTTATATTAACTTATATATATTTATTACTTAGAAAAATATATTTCTAATTTTTTTAAATTGTTTTTAAAACAATTACTTTATTTGTACACATCTTTTTTTTTAAGCCTATATAGAAGAGTATTTGAATAATGGTAAGAATATAATTTCTTAAAAAGTAATAATCTTTTAATTAAGTTAAAAAATGATTTGTAAGTAAAGTTACATATTTTCCATACGTTTTCAATTGATTAATTTTACATTAAACTTAAAGTTTATAGCACTATCCTTATATTTTACAAGTATGTATAATACAATGACTTGTCTTTTCATTTAAATTAATATTAATTAGCTTCGAATTTGCAAAAAATATTCTTATTTCTTATTTCATATAAACTTTTAACATAAAAGCAAATTAATTAAAAACCTTTTCAAAGATTTCTGATAATGTTTCATTTATGACTAAATATAATACTTTAAAAATTCAATTCCGAAAATTTTGAATTTTAATTTAATCAAAACCATTTTAATAACTTGATAATATTTCATTTATGGCTTTGGAAAATAATTTAAAAATTAAATTCTAAAAATTTCAAATTTCAAGTGAAATATTTAATAGTAAAATTATACTCATATAAAATCAAGCTCTAATTTTAAATTTTTATTGTTAATTAATAAGTTTATGAAACTTAAATTATTTTGAAATGTCTCTAAATATTATATATAAGACATTTATATATTAAATTTCATATTTTTTCATAATAATAGTGAAAGAAGTATTCATATTTGTGTTCAAATATGTTTTATCTCAAATTTAATTTCAAATTTTATTTAATAGTTCAAAGAATGCTATTAACTGAAAATGAAAAAAATTAGAATTAACTACATTTAAACCAAAAAATTAAAAAATATTTACATACTTGCAGAGGAATCTGCTTATTTCAGTTTCAAATGATTTAGTCTTTGTATATGTAACCATAATTGTTCTGAAGATCTGAATGTTTTTTTACAGATTTTGCATTCGACTGTTGTGGCGCCATGAGTTTCTTGCAAATGCTCCCACACCATGCTTGAGTTCCTATAGACTTTATCACAATAAGGACATTTGCTAGACCTTTGTAGAACCACCTTATGAATCTTACTGACATGTTGCAAGCAAGCATTAGAGCTTTTTTCTGTGAATTCGTTGCATATTTTGCACTGAAAAGCGTGTTGTTGTTCATGCATCAAAGTATGATTTAGAAGGGATTTATTTGAAATATCCATTTTACAAAGCTTACAGACGTTAACGTTATTCTCACCAGTCATATACAATTCCTTATATCTCACATTTTTATAATCATGCGTTACATTGAGATGATTTATCATAGTTGATCGAGTGTTAAACAATTTCCTACACACGGGGCATAAGAAATTTAGAAAGGAATTGGTTTCAGTTAGCTTTTGGTAGTACTTAAAGATTTTTTCATGATTTTTTTTCAAATGCCCATTTAAACCCCGTGCGTTTGTGAAACGCAATGGGCACAGACGACATTTCAAATAGTTTTTATATTTTAGGTGCGAAATGCGATGAGTTATAAACTTTTTTAATACTCCTCGTACTTTAAACTTTTTATTACACTCTGTACACTGATGTCGTAAATCGCCCTCTTTGCTGATAATTGTACGCAGGTTAAGTTTCTCAATATCTTTAAATTTATGTATCATATCTGTATGTGCTTTCCATTTCTGCAAAGAACCACAAAAAGCATCACATTCGGGGCACATGTAATGGCAAAGAGTATGCTTGGAATCATTACAATTCAATGCATTAGAATCCATGTTAGCTTCATCATCTGACACAATTAAATTAACAATGGTAGCTTTCGTGTCCTGATCCACTTCTTCATCAGAGTTATCATCTAAGTCAATGATATCATCTACACATAATTCAATTGCATTGAAATCTCTTGCGGAATTTTGTGTTGAAAGATCCATTGGTTCGGTTTTTACTTCATCTAAAACCTCCACTTTGATAGGTGTGTGTATAATAATATTATTATTAGTGACTGCATTGTCGGTTTCTAGAAAAGATATAGTTTTTTTAGGTTCGGTTTTCAATTCATCTAAAACCTCCACTTTAATAGGTGTGTGTATAATTATATTATTATTAGTGACTGCATTGTCGGTTTCTAGAAAAGGCATAGTGTCTTCATCTCCGACCGATACGAATCCGTTCACTATGTTTCCTGCACTGTCGCAGTCTGGAACTTCAAGAAAAAGCAATGGACTGCTAGTATTGCTTCTAAATTCTTCTTCTTCTGCTTCTAAAGTTTCTTTTGGTAAAACGGTCTCTGCGAAATATTCAGTACCATATTCAAGGTCTTTTTTACTTAATTCTTTTTTTGGTGTAATATTTTTGTTATCCCCTTCAATATCTTCATCATCACTGAGTAAATCTATAACGTCCACTACCACTGAGTTTTTCTTTGGAGTTGCTTTATTAGCAACCAATAAATCTACTGTAAGAGCGGTAGTTTGACCTTCGCCAAACTCTTTTTCACACTTAATATTCACCATATTAGTGTTCATTTAATTAGTTAACACCTAATAGATCAAGTGAAATCAATTTTATTAGAATATAACAGTTGTTAACAATTTATTAATATATAAATCGTAATGTTCACGCGCTTTAAATTTTTTTTTTAACATCGAATAACATGGCACGTCCCGTTGCTATCACTATAGAAAAGAAACTGTTGTTGACATTTCATAATAATTTTCAATTTGTTTCCCATATGATAGATTAAAACAGGGTTGTTGTAATTGAAATTGTAAATATAGGAGTAGAAAACATCGTTGTAGTATGTTAGTGTTCAGGATGTCTGTGCATCGTTGAATGTGCATCATTCCAAACTCATATAATCGTAAATACATTTTGTGCATATTAGTTTTGAAAATATTTAGAACAGCTGATTTTTGTTTTCGTATTTATTTACTTGTTAATTATAACTCAGACTCGTTATGCATAATTTTTACAATGCCAAAAAAAAGTAAAAAGCAGAATTTATTCACATTTTCCGACATTGTTGGACGTGAGATTAAGAGAACGAGATTGAGTTAATCTATATTTTTAATCTCCACCGTTAACATTATATATTGGAGATTCATTATGACATTTCTCTTGTTGTGTTTTATTTCGTGTGTTTGATAAAAGTTTCAATAGCAAATAGTAGTAAAAAATGAGTGGAAATAGTGTTTTAATTAAAAATTTTTCTAAAGAGGAAATTATTGCTTTAATTATAAGCTTAAATTCAAGTTGGGTAGAGAAAAAAAAATTGTTGCATAGTTTTAAAATAAAACGCCGCCTGCCTATACTGAATCTATGTATTCTTATACAAAAACATTAAATACTTTACTGACATTTTTAATTAAAAAGGAAACACGAAGATTTTGGAAATAGGTATTATGGACGTGTGCGGGTTAGGCTAAGTTGATGCTAAACCAAATGGGAGATTTTTTGGGATTTGCACTGCACACATTTTGCCATTTATCAACACGTATCGACACATCAATACATTATCGACACAACTTAGAATTTCCCTCATTTAGAACGCAACTTAGCCTAACTCGCACACGACCTATATCTACAAGCAATTTTTGTATATTTAATAATTGTACAATTGTGTTATAGGAAAGATATGAGAAAATTGGATTCCCTCAATGTATGAAAGCTATAGGAACGTTTACAGATTATAAATAAAAGTTATCATAATTAAATTTTCTCATATTTAGATAGATGTCATATAGAAGTGAAACCCGCTGCTGCAGATGCCACGGACTATTTCAACTACAAAGGGTGATATTCAGTTGTCCTTTTAGCTTTCGTTGATTACAGGTAAAGAACATGATCAATATAAATTAATAATTGTGCACATCATTTCTGAGTTCAGATATAGATTTATACTGCATTTACACTGCCCTCAAATGGCTCATTTAAGTCAAAAATCAAAAATTAAAAGCAAATGACTAATTTTTGCATACAAAATCTCAAACGCAAATGAGATTGAATCGCATTCTGCAGAAATGACTTGCAACGAGGTTAGAATAAGTTCCAAATTCAGACGAATTTATTGAACTTACCCTAAATAAAAGCTTTTCATGGCATTTTGACAGTTTGAGGAAGCTGGCAGCAATATGAGAAAGCATATTTATAAAAAAAAGGTAAACAAATGTTTGGTGGTTGCATTTCTTGAAAACGATGCACCTCTTTTTACAACTTTTACTTAAAAAGGTACTTAATCGAAGTGAAAAATTTGTTTTCAGTTTATATTGTAAGGTTTGAAGGTGTATTTATCCTTCATGCAAGATTTTTTTGGCACAGATCAAAAATCAAATCAACAGGCAAGTATTAAAATCAGCTGTGCAATGACAACAAATGAATTACAACGAATGTAAACACTTTCAAATTGCTCATACGAAATAAGCCTTTTTCTACCAGTGTGAACACCTCATTATATATCAATGTTGGGGCAGATGTAATGACTCCAAAACTTTTAAGAGTTCTTCTTTGAAGAAATTTCTCCAGAGTCCAATTTTAGGAAAAAATTATAAAACTGTATATAGAATACGTGTTCTGACAATCGGTGATTTTGCAAATAAAGTATTTAATAACAACTTTTTACAAAAAAAAATTATAATATATATTTAATAAATAGTTTTATAACAAAAATTTAACCAATTTTAGTTATAATTATCTATAAAACTGTTATTAAACAAATTTAATAGAAATGCACTCACTTCGGAATTCTCAAACTTTCAATGTTATATATGTTTTGAATAAATTTTGGCATTTCTTTTTTAATTATTCTAAGATTGTAAAAAAATCTACGATATTAAAACATTTGCAGAGTTGTACAGAAATATAATCACCATTTCGAAGGAGATTTATAATTAACTCGACCAAAAGAAGATTAACTTTTGTATAGGAAATCTGAGATTAAACTACGAGGTTAGTACTTTAATCTCGATTGTTGCTTTTATCTATTTTTAATCTTACAATATAAATGCCGTATTAGTTACATCTGGATTTAATCTAGATTTACTCTCAATTTGTTCAATTTTATTGGCAAATCCAAACGTTTTTAGAGTAATATAATATTATTATAATTGTATTGATAGGCATTTTTATATTTCATAAATATGTCGAATCAAATCGTACTTCTTCTGCTAAGTCATTAAAAACAGCTGTTAATTTCATAGTGTAGTGTTGGGTTGTTATTGCACAGGAGAGAAGAGATGTATCGGTTACGTAATTGTTGCCAATTTTTGTTTGTTGAAAAATTTGGGTTATTGTCTGCCGTACTACCAACATAATTATATCCCCTCAATTGTTATTCTTCCATATTCGCCAACAATCAGTTAACAGAACTAATGCCTATAAAAGTATAATATTTTTCGATTTTTTTTAATATTTATTCACTTATTTTATTAATTTTATAAATTCTTAATAAGTTTAATTATTAATTGAATGAATGTACTTTCTTTAATATTCCTGGTTAGATGTTCTCAATTTCACCAAATCATATTAAATTTATTTTTTAAGTAAATTAATGACAATATATGACAATAAATTAATAAATTATTATTGTCACGAAAACTTAGTCCGTTTCTTTTTTTTTAACCTTTAGTCAGGACTTTTTATTATATTACGATCTTTTAACACTTTCTTATAAGACTTCATTATTACAACTCCAAAAAAGCTTACACATCCGAACTTTATAGTTGAAAACTCTAAAAACCAACACTTCCAAAAAAAGACTCTTTCTTAAGAATATCTTACCCAACGTTTGACTATATCGTTACCTTAGAGATGCCCCATTTACCTCATTAAGATTTACAATTATTTCATAATTATTATTTGCGTAATTCGCAAAATTTTCATAAAAATTGCTCTAGAAATTTTTTAACTTTTTCCTATTCATAGTTTTTTAAAGTCATTTACATCATGACACAATTAATTCACCAAATACCAAAAATCAGCATTTCTTACCGTTGAACTGACGGACTGATGTTTTTGGTTCAGCTAATATTTGCCGCGATTCAAATAACTTTGCCTACTTTTAGGAAAATGTACGATCAACTAATATCGTACACAAATAAAAGTTGTCTTTTTTCCGATACAAAAATCATTTTAGAATATGTAAAATTGTTATTAGTTATAAGTTAGTTATAAATTTTTGAATTAAATAAATTTAAAAATATGTAGTTAGCTATATAACTCACAACAGGGGTAATCTTACTACTCTGGCACAATATCAAGAGTGTTATAAATTGATCCTTAGTTGTAGACATTTCGCTCGAGATTTACCAATGGAAAATGAAAATAGCACGAAAAGTAAATCTCGATTAAAAAAGAACTCCAGATTTACTTTGGTGGCTATTATGAAATGTCTACCGATAGACAATAGACATTTGTCTACCGAGTCGATTGGTAGGCAAATTTGGTATTATGAAACTTGATAGACAAACATTTGCACTATTGTGAATGATGTAAGGGTTTTAGAGCGCCCAGCTTTAATTGAACTTATTTTGTTTGTATTGTGTTCACTAAGAAACATTAAAATTGAATTCAAATTCTTTTTAAAATAAATAAAAATATATTTTCTTAATACGAATTTATTATTTAATATTACATTACATTAATAAACTAAAGTAATATATTAAACTTAAACTTAAATATTCTAAAAATAAATATGTTTATGTATATATTAATTTTAATATTTTTATAATATATAGTTATATTTACATTATATATATATTACATTAAATTAAATTAGTAATATTCATATCTTTTTTAAGCAGTTGAAGCTTAAAGGACCGATATTTATATCTTTTGTCGGTGTTTTCCATAGCCAATTTTAATTTTTCTTGTATTACAGTAAGTTTTTGATCACAATACTCTTGCCTCCCTTCACTGAAATGTTTTCGATATTTTCTAGGCCCCTAGACTATTAAGCTCAATCATAATTTTGTCCCACATTGGTCTGGAATGTGTCTTTTTGCAAATGCCTTTCTATTTTCCATATTTGCAACAATATTTTTTCCAATATTTGCAACAAGTTTTGCTATCTGCATTTTATTGCTCCTCAATTTTTCCCTACAACAAAATTTATTAATTTTATTATATCTTAGTTTTATGTAAATACATTATTCGTTGAAAAATATATCTAAGAAATTTGAAAAATGCTTGCGTATGTTGAAAATATTTGAATAAATACACATAAAAATTTAACAAAACAAAACAAAAATGCAACAATCATTATTCTCAATATACATATAACACTACACTTGAAATCAAATATATTAAATATATATTATATTATATTAAATCTAAATGAATTATTACTAACTATTAAATTAGTAATATTTAAGTTATATTAAATTTATATGTTAAATTGACTATATAAAGCGTTTTAACAGCATATATTTTATACGATCGACAAACTTCTACTGCTCAAATGCAGTAGAGAAATTTGTCTACCGCTGATAGAAAAACTTCTATCGGTTTGCACTTCATAATACCAAAATTTGATTTTGTCTATCAGCAGTAGAAATTTTTCTACTGTCTATCAGCGATAGACAATTCATAATAGGCACTTTTGTCAGGGATTGCTGTTTAATATTATTAATTAAATAAATTATATTAAATAATTAAATAAATTTATTAATATATGGTTATTTGAAATGATGATTTCTTTTGATATGAGAAAACTGATAGATTTGCCAGTAGTCAGCAAATAGTTAATTTTTTTAATATAATCATACTTATTTGAATATATTAATTGTGAAATATTAATAATAAAATATAATATGTAATCGATTTCTGGACACTACATCAGCATAAGATCATATTTCTTTTTTTGCATTCTTATGCTGAAGTGCGTGCTGTACTCAAAAAGCAATAAATCCGAAAGCAGTTTATTAAAGCGCTTCATAGTGAGCTAAACTCAATTTGTATTTAATTTTTGTACAAAGTTTTCATAGAAAAAACAAATATTTTTTGACATACGTGAAGCCGTGCCGCAGTTAAATCAACTTATATTAATTAAATTAAGGTTTGATCGTTTTCATTGTCATAAGTTGATTTATCATTGTAAAAAAACTTGATGTGTCAGAAAGTTCTGTAAAAATTCGAGGAGAGCTATTTTTTATTTACATTTCAGGTGATATTCAAAAGTATTCATTTACTTTTTCTTAAATGGTATATAATATTGTATAATAATATCAAATATATAAAATCATTTATTTATTTCTATATATGAAGCATATATTCTATTTATAAAAAAAACCATTTTAAAAAATTCTTACCCCTAGTTAAGAATAAATTAACTGAATAAGTAAATAAATTAAATTAATAAAAAGGTAATAATGCGTCAAACACGTCAAATTCCGATCGTTTCGCTTTTGGGAAATGTATTTTCCAATGTTGCTTTCCACGTTTTTAGTATAATTTCATTTAATTTATTTTTAACTAAGTTAATTTGCACTAAAATTTTGTACACAGTAAATCAACTTGATTAGCTACCCAAATCAAATAAACTCTTTTAATGAAGTCAAGGAGAACATACTTTAAATCTGTTTTATAAGTTTTATTCGTAATTGTTACATTTTAACAAGTAAAACATTAAGGCCGTTTGCGAGTTCGAGCAAATTGAGGTAAAGTAAATTAAAATTTAATTTTAATTTTTTGCACTGCATTTGTGTAAACATTTTTGGTTAAAAGTTTTCAAATTTATTTATTTATTTATTAAACATCTAATAGAATTTTCACAATGGAAACAGTTAATTTATCTAATTTACCCAAATCAAAATTCTGGTATATACCAACATTCGCTGCCATACCGACATAATTTACTATTTCCCTCAATTTACTCGAACTCACACACGGCCAAAATAGCAATATGACACTGTCAAAAGTAATATACGATCAAAATTGACAATGCACCTTTACAGCACTGGATTCATTGATAGTCGGTGGTTTTAAACTTAACGTATATATAAAATGGTGCTTTTATCTTTGGAGTTAATGGAAAACAGACGCAAAATTTTGGTTGAAGAAATAATTAAAAATATTATCTGTGACGATGTCTGTAAGCAAATTTGAGAAATGGGAAGATCTTTCGTGAGTTTTTAATAAAATAAATACAAATGTTTTACATTTATTAAAATGTTTTTCATTATTTAAACATATAAATGTTAAACAATATATTATGTGGAAATAATGTATACGTAAAGGTATTTATTAAATAATTTATTTAATTTTAGAGAACTACAGCGATTAGAGTTCATATCAGATCCAGAAAATGTGCCTGATTGCCATTTTATAGTTGGAAAAGCAACTGGTGAAATAAAGCGTATATCATGTCATAAGAAAGTGCTTTCGCAATGCTCGGATGTCTTTAGCTCAATGTTCAGTGGGAATTATTTAGAATCAAAACAAAATTGTGAAATTATATTAGACGATGTTCAGCCAATTGCATTTCAATATTTTGTGAATTTCATATATTTCAACGTTATACCATTTGAAAAAAGTATAAAAGAGCTGCTTCAGCTAATATATCTAAGTGACAAATATATGATTCGCATGTTGAATGATATTTGCCATCAATTTATAAATGACAACCTTCCATTTAAAGTTACAATACCCGAACTAGTGGCAATTTTTGGATCTCCACTTTTGCCAAATTTTTATGAAAAAATTAATCTCACTGAATTCAACATGGAATGCACTGCATTGAAGCTATGTTCTGATATTTATAATTTGCGTGCGCCAAGATTTGTATTACTTCTCACAAAAATTTATAAGAATTTATCTGCATTTGATCTTTTTGTAATCATTGAGAATTATGTAGAAAAGAATCTTATACCAGAGAGAAAAGATAAGAATCAAATAATAATTGATCGCATGATTTCAATGGTTCGTTTTCAGGATATGACGGCAAAGGAGTTTGTTGATAGACCAATGAAATCTTCTCTTCTAAGTGTACACACAAAGTTGGATAAACTTATTAATATATCCAATAAAATCATAGAAAAACAGACAAATCGTAAAAAACAACGCGAGGTGGAACGCCAAGTAGGAAAAGAACGCAATAATAAAGAGCGTGAAAATCCGAGATTCCCAATCTCTCCAAATTACAAACCAAGCGAGGTGGAACGCCAAGTAGGAAAAGAACGCAATAATAAAGAGCGTGAAAATCCGAGATTCCCAACCTCTCCAAATTACAACTCTCCATATCATATGTCTTACAAACCACGTAAACATTATAACTAAAGTAATTTAATTGTTATTATAAAAGTTGCTATATAAATGAACAATTTTACTAAATAAATTTCGTTTAAATTAAAAATTATTTTTAATTGTAATTAGTTTTATTGAAACATGTTTGTGTTCACATAAATCTTAAATAATTGTCTGAAGCAGAGGGTCTTCTAAGCTGCGTTCGCTTCAATCAAAACAAAACGAGTTGTTTTTGGAGGTGTAAGGAAATACTTAAGTTATATGGACAAGTTTAAGAAGCATTATTTTAATAAGAAAAGAAAAACGAATGCTTCACAGTATATGAATAAAGAAATGTGTTGAAATATAAATCTCGTACCATATATGACCACAATCCCTCTAACAGTAAGCGCAAAGTAAATTTTAAATATTTAATTTTTGATATATGTATATATGTTGATTCAAAAAGAAAGTATCGGAATTATTTTTGCCACCTAAAGTACACTGTCGCTTACACTCTTGACAAGTTTCCAATCCTTTCTTACGACGCTACGTTGAATGACTTGTATGCCATGCTGCGATATCCTGATTAAATACAATACATTTTCAAATGTTGATATATTTTGCTTGTACGACAAATAAATAAATATTTTTTGAAAGTTATTTGTATCCTAAAGGCTTATATATATTTACTTTATAGATGTTAAGTCTTTTGATTATTTACTTCACTTCTTTCCCTGTATTTTTGAAGGAGATTCCCAGACTTCCTTTGCTTGGAATCTTTTCACTACTTAGGAGTCTATTTCCTTTAAGTTCAATTTTTCGAAAGTAATTTTTTACAAAATAGTATCATTTAATAACTGGGATGATAGGTCTAAATAAAACTTGCTTAATCTTGACTTTTGACGTATCTTAATTTTTAAATTACTTTCTTACAAATACATTTTATTGTTAAAAATTTTTTTAATATGTTTTCATCTGAAGATGAACAAATTTAATTAAAAAATAAAATTATCAATTATTTAATATAAAAACTACACATTTTTAGTATAAATTTGATACATCGAATTAATGTCTGCTATTTTACAAAGCCCTAATTCTATATTTTGCAACATTTATCCAAAAAAAAAAAATTTAACTTATTCACATATTAAAAAATAACTTAAAACGCTAATTTTTTCATTAGCAAATACATTTGCTGATCAACTTCGAAGCCATGCAGATTGTTTGCATCGCCTTGTAAACGCATTAGGAGTCCACCAAATGACACAAAGGCGGACAATCGTGAAGATGCCTCATTATGCGCCTCGTCACCTTCGATTCTATAAACTTTGCCAAACATGACGTATTCAAAGGTATCTGCCCTCGTGCCTTCTGTATCTAAAGGATTATATTCACCGCTGTCTGGACAGCCGTCTTCTCGTAATGTTGTAGCTAGCACTAAACGAAATTTATCACCCAATTCCATTGGATACAGCCATGAATTAATATCTAGAATCAAATCCATTTTAAATGACTCCGATTCACAATGCAGACGCGAAACGCGGTCGAATTTTTTGCCTTCTGGATCCATATCTTTCACGTTAAAAATATCCTCAAATAAAACACCAGACATTTTAAACAATTTACTCTAAATATTTAAGTAAGCTATATATAAATTCTTCTCATTCAATTTTATTTTTAATTTACAAACACGAGTTGATCTAAGCTGCTGTATATGGCTAAGTTTGACAGTAAATATACCGGCAAGATTACGCCAGAAATAAATGAAAATGGAACAAATTTAATTAATATGTCATTAAGTTATAGTTTCAATGCGCTTATAATATTAAATATTGAAATCGTTATAAAAATTTTCATAAAAATATCTATAAAGTTGTTGTTTTATTTTTATATATACACCAAAAAAATATTTGACAGTTTAATTTCTATATTAAGCCTTCTTTCTTAATATTATGAAATATTTTAAGAGACATGTTATTGTTGCTGTCATAACATAGAAGGTACGAAACTCGTCTTCTAAATTCAAATTAAAGAAGTACATAAACGTAGCAGACACGAAACTCGTTATCTACATTGAAGTTAAAGACATCGTTTTTCTAATATATATTTATATTTAATAATCAAACAAGCCCGAGTAATAATTTAATATGTTGCTATGAACGAAATGTAAAATTTTGCTTAATTGTGGTTGTAAATACAAAGATTTTTTTTTTGTGAATTTAAGAAAAGAGTGGCAAAAGCAAATACTACTATGGCCGTGTGCGATATTGAGGGAAATAGTAAATTATGTCGGCATAGCAGCGAATGTTGGTATTTGCCAAAATTTCAGGTAGGTGTTACCATTGTGAAAATTTCATAAGATGTTTAATAAATAAATAAATAAAACTGAAAACTAAAAATAACCAAAAATAATAAAAAAGTACAATAAATAAATATTTACATAACTGCAGTGCAAATAATTCGTAGGAAATTTTAATTTATTTTACTTCGATTTACTCGAACTCGCACATGGCCTATATTGAATACTTGTTATAATTGATCATGTTGACAAATTCAATAAAGTGATATACATATATTGTATAAAGGCAAAAATGAAAATATAAATTTATTCATAAAAATCTAGTCAAAAAATGGAGTAGTAGTAGTAGAATTATTTACAGTTTTTGATGATTCTCTACTCAATTGTTGTTTCAGTCGTTGACAACAAGGTCTAAATGCTTCAAAAAAAAAAAAAATTTATCAATAGACCGTTTGGTGGTCAGTTTGCAGTTTGGCCTAAGAAAATAGAAAGTTAATATTTAAAATAAATATCTAGCCTTCAAATAATTTTAAATATTTAGAATAATATTTGCATGTACTAAATAATGAACTTTCCTGCTGATGATGCATATGGTAGATGGAATATCGTTCATTCATCAGAGAGCAATACCGAAATAAAGCT
The DNA here is from genome assembly GCF_002237135.1 of Teleopsis dalmanni. Lineage (NCBI taxonomy): Eukaryota > Metazoa > Arthropoda > Insecta > Diptera > Diopsidae > Teleopsis > Teleopsis dalmanni. The sequence continues at coordinate 69,212,586 of NC_051846.1, read as the reverse complement.
GATCCTTTTGATTTGCCAAAAGCGTGTTTTATGGAACCATTTCATTTCAGCAGAGTCTTTATATAAGATATATGTTTCCCTGAATACATAAGGATACTGGGAGCACTACATTTCTATGCTACTGGATCTTTTCTAAGTAATATTAGTCAAGATTTTGTTTACGCTATAAGCAAATCAATGATGTACAATATTGTAGAGGACGTTCTATGTTCATTTAAAATAAACTCAGCTGATTGTGTATTATTCCCAGCTGCGTGAAACATTGCTTCAGAAATCAAAAAAATAATATTTTTTTTAAGATTTTCCATTGGTATGCGATTACGATCTATATGTTATATTTTAGGTCGCCATATTTAAATTGACAAAATTGTCATGAACAAAAATTTAGCTAACAAGTGTCCCTATTAGTTGGGAACAGCTTTCTTATATATATGCTATAATAAAGAAAATTTATATAAAGATTTTAATTGACTTTTATGACTTTATTTTCAATTTTATATTCTACTTCTAAACTATAAATTTATCTATATTAATAGATAAAAAAAATAATAGAAAGGTCTTGCGCGAATGGAATATAACGCAAAAAGAACTTATTTTAGCTGTTGGAACCTAAAAATCCAAATGAAGAAACTATGTTCTAGTAATTAAAGGAAGGAAATTATATCAAAGTGAGAAGACTTGACACTTAAATAATAAACATATCTATGCTAAAATTGAAATATATATGAGTTTGGGAAGTTTGGGAAATAGTTTATTCGTAAGGTAAAAGTCAATCTCGATCCTGGTAGATAGATTTAATTTCTGTTCACACTGTAACAGTATTTATGACTGTAATTAGCAATAAGGTGTTTGAGCAGAATATGATAATATGTAAGCATTTAATTTTAGAGGAATGAAGAGAGAAATACGACATATGAACATTTTTCGAGTATTACCTTAACATACTCGAAACTGCAAATAGCCGAAATCAGTTCCTGAAATTTGATTTCGGTAAAGAGATTCGAGTCTATAATCAGCAATTTATGAAATTTGAATTGGCTGCAAAATTTTATAGTTGGGTATAAAGTGTCCTTAATGTATGATTTCTAAAATGTACGTAAAAGGTAATATCTTTTTACTTTTTTTTTGTACGTAAAAGGTAATATATTTGATTTTTTGTTTAAATATTATTTTCCTAAAAATTGAAATACAAATATATTTAAAAAACAAAAAAGTTCATATATATTTTGTATAAAAAGTATCCGGAATTTATAATTTAAAAAATATGTCTGAAAAATATCGGGTTTTAGCAAAAAAGTCAGAGTGTAGTGGATCAAACATCGAATTCACCTAATATGGTCGCCTGTAGTTTTTTTTTTTTGACGAAATTAAAATTGCTACTTTTAGGAAGGCACTGTGACTTGATTGCGATGTTAAAGAAAATTTGGAATCAGCATAAGAAAAAGCAATAGAGAATTGAGTTCAGAGCTAAAATAAAATAAAAGTCAAGTATGGCTTTGGGTTAGTTGGTTAAGGAGCGCTGACTGTGAGCTTCAAATTTGGCAGGCCATGAGTTTGATTCCTGGTACTTGCAGTCTCAAAAAATTATTTACGAATAATTAAATACAAGAATTATTTCTAAGACCACTGATTATGGGTTTTTGGAAATACTCGAAACAACTGTATGTTGTTGTAGCTCACAACTTTAGACCTAGAGACCTTTGTACACTGAATGTTCTACCAATAATTCGGAGAGGACACCGAATAAAGGAAAAAAAATTATAAAGTTATTCTTAAAAGTTAGTGCATTTCTACAGCATACACACTTACATAAGGGACAGAGCTCTGAAGCGAAAAACCAACAGGCTGCCCTACTTAACACTATCTAATCTCAGAGTAATCACTAACCGCACGGGGCGGTACGGAGATCTTAGATCAATCATTGAATAATCACGAAGACTATGAGGAACACTCAAATTAGTCAGTGAGATGGGTGAGACTCTGCAGAAACCCCTCAGCCATTATAGAGTAAAAGTGCCCAGATGCACTAACTCGGAAAAGGCTCAACATACCACTCTTATATCGAAAAAAAAATAATTGAATAAAATAAATAATTTTTTAATTTTAACATTTATTGTAATTTTTTATTCAAAATTCAATTGTTAATGCAGCTTTTTCTTGATTTGTTATTGTTTTGTTTAGATTTTCCTGCAGTTTATTTGCTATTTTTAGACGTTCGAAACAATAAATTTTGACTGTATACTTTAAATCGAACGGAAACATCGGTACTTACATTTGTATTTGTTAAAAAGTATTTTAATTTTTTTTTTTTTTGGGAGATAAAACAGAACCAATTGTGGGTTGATAGTACCTGAAACTGTGGCATGAATCAACTTAATATTCGTATCTTTTGTAATTTTTGATTTTCTTGTAAGTAATATCATACTTACAAGAAATGAGAAGTCTAATTTTGTAAGCGGAATTCCGTGGAAAAATCTATATTTGTTACGTCTAATGTTTTCAGAAAAGTTCTAGCCAACTCGACAAATTTGAGATAACATCTGGCTGTAAAAGTGGGTTAGACGTAAAGCAAAAACGTTCAGATCGAAGATATTGCTCATGTTTCAAATGTTATTTATAAAGTTCATACTAGATCAAATAGATTTTGTGTCAATAGATATAACATTTTTATAATAAGGAATACTTATAACATATGTTATATAGGAGTGTACATTATTAAACTGTAGGCATTTGCAGAGTTCTCACCCGACCGACATAATTCCCACTCTATTTATTAGTTACCCAAGCTTGGAGTTTAACACATAATAATGAAGTATTATTGAAAACATTCGAAGAAAAAAAATATTCATGAAATGTTTGGTCTCTATGTTACGTAGAAAAAAGAGTAATTGAGTAAAAAGAGTAATCGGAGAAAAAAAATATATGAATTGACTGTTTCTTGATTGAAATAATCTCACTTAATGTACGAGACTAGAGAAGGCACTTACGAGATAATTAATCTATTGATTAATTACCCAAGTTTGGAGTTTAACACATAATAATGAAGTATTATTGAAAACGTTCATGAAATGTTTGGTCTCTATGTTACGTAGAAAAAGGAGTAATTGGAGATGCATTCGGAAAAAAAAAATATATGAATTGGTTGTTTCTTAATTGAAATAATCTCACTTAATGTACGAGATTAGAGAAGGCACGTACGAGATAGTGGCATCTATGTAGTAGTATACGTTGGATGGTCAGCCGGTTACAGGGTATGGGAGCTAATTAAATAAGAAATTAAAGTATTAGTTTCATAATACTGTAATTAAAATGAAGACAGGGTTCTAGAAGGACTAGAAATAAAATTGTTCACTTATTTCTGCTAAAAAGTTTTATTTTTATATCATAATAATTTGAAACTTGTCTTTTACTCTTTAAACTTTGAAATAAAAAGTTAAATAGTTTATTTTTTCGAAAGCTAATTATCTATAACTTTTTTTAAAAAGTAAATATTGATTATTCTTTTAAAAACATGATGGTTTTTGACCTTATTATCTTCGATTTTACTGTACTTTTTTGTGTGGGCTCATTTAATATTGTGCAATAAAAATTATGGTTTAAGAATATATATTTCTATATATACTATATATTTAATATAATTTTGAGATACGGTTTTAAAAATTTGTATATTAGATGTATTTTTATTAGGTCATATTTCTTGCTCCGTAAGAGGTAGAAATTTAAATTTAAATCATTTTAGTGATTATTAAATCAAAATTTTCTTATAATTTATAATATTTAAATAGTATCAGTAATTAAAAATAGATGTTATATATTTATTTAACAAAATTTATTCTTATCTTTTAAGAACTACATTTGTCTAAGAGGATATATTTAATTAATTCAGCATTAGAACATCTGGTTGAATGATCTCGAATCAATCGAATAAAGTTGGAAGAAATGGCGGATTTCAAAGTAATTCAGACTTTTCTAAAATAGGTGTTTGTAGTGATGTCGCTGATATACTGTCAAAATTTCAAGATATTTAGATGAATCTCAGCTTTTTGTGACTTACATATACATGGATTTTATATTTCTGATGGATGCCATTACAGATCGATCTTACCTTATATGTATGTTACAGTGACGACGCGTGCCCTATCTGGAAGGGTGTGCGGCCCTTCTTTAATGTTGTTTTTACATGTACCACTTATATTAAAATATATGAGATCTTTTATTAATAATAACTATATTATATAAGGCAACAATATATTCGCGCAATATTATATTAACAATTCATTAACAAAATAACATATTAAACAAATTAAATTAATAATTTATATACAAGTTTAATATTATATCAATATGGAAGAAACAAAACTTTTCACATAATTCTCGTAACATCAAACCAAATTTTTTCAAACAAAAGAGTTTGTACTTAGAAACATACATGTTTGTGCAGTGATCAAACAAAATCGAAACCACTTGCAATGTGCGCACAAGTACCCCGCACAATAAGAACAGAAATTCGTGGGTGCTGCTGTTAAAAGGGGAGAGACGAAATGTGATAGAAATGTATGGTGAGATGAGCTGCAAACTTCAGCCGCTCATGCAACCACTTTGGCAAATTATCATGTTGGATTCGTATGCATGCAGTTGATATTCGAATAGAACAGAAAATTACTCTCCCACTACATAAATCTCTATTTCTGATATTACGAACGGGAGCACACGCACATTATTTTGTTCATATGTAACGTATGAATGTGCGTCCAACTTCTTTGCACACAAAGGGGAGAGACGAAATATAATAGAAATGTTCTGTGATTTGAGCTGCAAATATATGAGCACAACTAACAAGTATAGCGGCTAACAGAAGCAAATTAATTGAGTTTTCATAGACAATTATATTTAATTGTTTTTGCTAAAACTTTAAAAATATATATTTATATGGAAATGTAATAAATAATAATAATTCTTGATGTAAAGATACTTAATAAATTTATATACCTATGTTATTTAACATTTTGCAAATTATATTAGGGTGTTCACCGCACACCTCCGCACCTTAGAGCAGTCGTCACTGGTATGTTAGCTATAATGAATTTATTTTTTAAATTTATTTGAAAAATTTCGTTCTACATTTATACCAGTAGCGATTATTCCAGATGTCTTTGTTTTAAATTATCTCATTTTATTTTACTATAAAAGGCAGCATTAATTTTTGAAGTAAATTCAAAATTGCAATCTGTAATTATCTACTTTTCAATACTTTTAACAATTATCCAGAGTTCATTTCAGTAACTTCGACTTTCTATTTATACTGGTCGATATAATGTATATGTTAAGTTTGTGTACTGTAAAAAGAGTTATAGATATTATGATTTTTTACTTAAACTTGGTTCTAAAGTCCTTATGTCTTGCAGTTATATCCTCATTCAACATATAAACTTAATATGACGATACACCTTGTCTTCCCCATTAATATTATCGATTTAGGTAATAAATTGCATTTAATAGACTTAGATTTGCATTTAAAATGATCATAATGTGTAAAATGTATATCCTCATTAATAATATGAAGTAAGACAATCTTCGTTAATAATTTATAGACGGTGTTACATTTCACAACCTCTCCAACACGTACGAGTTGCATTACTTGATGCATTAATTTATTAACTATATTCACCTAATTGCAGAAGACAAATGCACAACATTTCTATATGAACTTCCTATATATTAAAATAAATTATATTTTACAGTTTAAATTGATATATTTAGGAAATAATTTGTGCCAACTGTTTGAGAATTTTAAGTTGAATCATAAACTTCATTTAAACATAATAAATGAAATTTATAATTCTCAAACAGTTGGCACAAATAATTCATTATATTTCAAATTAAATTACGTGCTTGTATTATCATGGTTTCATAATAATTTATAATTGGTTTATGTTTGTACTTGAAAAGTGTGCAGATTTTGGCGGAGAGAAATAATAATTGTATTCGGTAAACGTTTTGTATATTTGTTGAAATTGTTGTGACAGTTACATGCTTCTCGACCTTCTTGGAATATCTAAAAATACACTTCCCCAAACATCTCATCTTTACTATATAAAACATATTTTTTCAATAATAAACACAGAACTGAAATGATTACAACTCTATTGACTCAAAGTTTAGCTACTGCTTTAAAACAAATCTACGGTTTCTAATACTTCAAATAAACCTTTGTAAATCAAGCTAGATTTATAGATACCTTCATGAGGTTCGTGTCAACTTAAGAGCAGAAAAGTTACTTCAGAAGTCTTGCGTATAAAGCACAAAGTTATATACGTCAAGCTATATCAGGATTTACATATCAAGATGGTACAATAAAAAATTTACTGACATAATGAAATATATGTAAGCCGACTTGATAGTCACATTAGTCTCCTCCCTTTTGAATTCGTTTTAGGGATACAGATAATTAATTGGGTTACAGCCACGGTTGCCACTTATGGTACTTTAGTACCAAAATTGGTACTTTTTTTTTTTTTTTCGTTTGGTACTCATTTTGAAAAACTGGTACATTTTTGACGACCCAACTTTATTGTGGATATTACCAATTAATTTTTTTTATAAATGCAACTTTGCACTATTTAATATTTTGTTCATTTATAACACTATAAAAAACACAGAACGAGAAAACAAAAAGGTCCAAAAAAATTTTGGACCTTTTTTTACAGAAATGGTACCTTTTTAAACCAATTTTGGTACAAAAAAAATTTTCAAGTGGCAACCGTGGTTACAGCCAAAAGGCTTCAAAGTGACATTTTGAAGTCACGGAACTCATACAATGCTTTATATCTAATATGGGAGTATATCACTAGCCGTTTTCTTTTCTGTTAATAGATCTTAATTTTATTTGGAGTATATTGGAACAAAAAATTAACAAATATTTTTATTAATAGAAAGTCAATAATTAAAAAAGAAACACAAAAAAAAAAACAATAATATATGGTTAGTAATAATTTAATGATTTATTGGGAAGAGAAATAGAAATAAATTTGATTTCAGTGGATTAAATAGTAGGTTCCAAAGAAGAGTTCGTTGCGCTACCTTCGAGCTTTCGATTTACGAAATCCTCATGCCTACTGATCTGGTTTGAATGACTAATTTTATGCTTGATTCTTGATTCAAGAGACCTGTACTATTTCAACAAATGTATTTTCTATGAAAATCAAGATTTCTTATATCAGCTTTAAATAGTTATTCTGAAAAATGGATTTTGTAACTATTGTAGTCATATTCTTTATTATGCTAGATATCTACAAGGTTCTAGTTTGATCATTTTTCCTTATCCTCTTGGTAAAGGTTATGGAAAACTAAATTGTAGTGTAACTTATTTTCGTCAGTGAAAATTAGTGGTGTAGGTACATAGATGTGGGATGCTGAAGGATATGTTTTGCAAATTTGTAAGGGGTTATCAGATGTATAAAGTGTTAAGTGATAATCCATGCCAAGGAAGTGAAATTAAGAAGAATGTTTCTTCAAATTTTTTAACATTTCAACATTTATAGATCTTAGTCCTGACATGCTTGTTCTAAAAATTAATTTTTTTTATCACCAACTTAAAATAATATAAATATATAGTAGTCAAGTCTATGAAGAGGTTTTGGTCAAAAAAAATAAGAACACGATGTTTAACGGGTGTGTCGCTGCTTGTAAGAGTTTTATGGTCAAACATTTTTGCGTAATATTTTTCATATCTAACCTATTATGGCACTTTTCAGAGAATATTTGCATATTTTGCAGCATCCGTTTAATGATGGATTTACTTTCAACATAGTGAAAAGTCTATTATCAAAACGTTATAGACTGAGTTAGTGGGTCATAAGATTATTTCTACATTATAAGCGCAATTAATTAGTAAAATAATTAATTGAACAGACATATAATTTCAGTAAATAATAGAGATACTAAACTATGTTTGCAAGAAAAAAATAATTGGGAGACATTGAAGTGTAGTGATTAGTTGCAGTGTGAACTCTTCATGAGATTAAATGCCTTAAAGAAATTAGCAAATAAGCTTAGGGCTATTCAACTCAAGAGTCTACTGTTGGCAAGCGAAGAAATGCAATTAGTATTTCATTCCTGATTAACATCTGTTTATAATAAACTGGATATGAGCTCATTAAAGTAATATAAAAACTTAAAATACGCTATTAAGCAGTTGATATGAATGGCTTAATGCGATTTTTTAGAGCCTCTTTCTTAATTTGTGCTAACATGCAGTTGTTCTCACGATAGTTGGGGGGTTTCTGCAGAGTTCCACCCATCTTACTGATTAATTTTTGTATTCCTCAAAAGCATTATAATAATTCTATAACTGATCTAAGAACAGCGTACCGCCCAGTGGGGTTAGTGATTACTTTAAGATTAGATAGTGTTAAGTAGGGTAGCCAGTCGGTTTTCGCATATATCTTCAGGGCTCTGTCCCTTATTTATTTTTTGACCGGATCTATTCCAAGATCTCTTAGCATGTCACAGTGCGGATGTACTAAGGTACTTTGAAGAGTATTCGGAGAGCCGGATTTTGAGCAGTTTGTATCTTCTGGATAGTAGAGTCGGCAGCTTTGCTATACACGACACACCCACAAAGTAGTGCTGGTGCAATTATCCACTATGAGACAGTCAGGTTTTCTTCTAATATGACTTTATTGACACTAAAAAGTGATATGATTTTGATGAAATGATTTACATTAGGTTTATAACTTTAATTACCAGGAAAAGAACATTCCTTTTAAATACATAAATAATAATATTAGAGCCTTGTTAATAGATAAACTAGAATTATAACACACAGGGTTCGAGTTCAAGTTCAACTAATGTCTGATAACAAGAACGGGTTTTAAGAAATGGCGTAATTATATCACAATATGTTTTATTATGATATAACATTATAACATCATTAATGTTATAGTTTTTGGCTTTATCATTTTTAAATATTGAATTATTTTAGGAATATAGGAAGAAAAATCTGGAGCGATGAAAGATATCTGAAGGGATGGATTTACTGAACTGGAACACACTAACCTTAGATATGCCACTGATATTAATATTATGTACGTATATTATATATATTATAATTAATATATATATTAATTATATAATATATATATAATATACATATTAATATAATATGTTTATAAATATATATAAATTTTAAGTAATATTTGCAATATTACAAATATAGTTTTCCAAAAAAAAAGTTAAATTTCAAATCATTTGTTATATTTTTTAGTTAATATTAAGACGGAATGAGTAATTAAGAATTTTAGGTGTGGTTAGACATGCAAGTATGAGAAAAAGAGCTTCGAGAACTATTGAAATATATAAAACTTTTTCTGATAGAAAAATCAAAGAGTAAAGAACAAAGAAATTAAATGTTTACAACTGAAGAAAAGAAATAAAAACGATGAAAAAAATCATGCCATAAAACCACATAAGGTGAACAGTTTTGTTAAATAATTGTATTTGTGAGATAAATTTTGAGAGCACGAAAAATGCATATTTCACGATCAAATTTGAGATCGCAAATTTCCTACCTTTAAAAATATTACTGCGTCATGTACTCAGAAAGAAAAATGGAAATAAACCAATTTTGGTAGGCGTACGTACGAGAAAGCAAAACATAAAGAATGCAGTCGATATATCTAACTAAGAGGGATCTTAACAACCTGATATATAAATTGTGTGAATTTTCGATCTTTAAACGTGATCATTAGCTATTTGAGAGGGCTGGCTCTATAGTTGTTAGATTTTAATTATTTAAAGGCTTATTGTTACTGATATATTTAGTGATTTTACATACCTGAATTTCTATGCAGAACTAACCGTACTCATTGGGAGAACTCCTGAAAAATTTTTTCTAATAAAATTTTCTTAGTTTAGTTAAATATTTTCCAGAGCACTTTTCATTATAAACATTTTTATATTTCAGTTTCTCCATGAGCGCACTGATAGCTGATCCTGCGCGAGATTTGTTTATTCTACAAAATCACCTCACATCATCATCAACACCTACACTACAGTCGTCACTTTCTGGCTCACAAAAACGTAAATGATATAGGGTTTTTTTTTGTATATTTTAGAACTTTTCAAGAAGCCACAGAAAAGAAAAAAATTTGAAAGAATCGTAAACGGAAAAATCTCAGTGCTTTGAGAATTTTTTGAAAATTTTGGAGTGTGGGTGCAGTGCGTCGCCACGCGCTTTGCTGTGAACATCGAATTTTCTTCGAAGTCAAGAACTGATCGGCGAAGATTTTTCTTGAAATTTCTTACTAATGTTTTTTTTTTGAGGACTATAAATAACACAAAAAAAATGTGTAAAAAGTAAAAAAAATCGTGAAAGTGAAAATGTTGAACTTTTTAGTGAACTATTATCATTTATTTTTAAAACTGTCAAAGATTTAATTTTATATAAATATAGTAGATATTTTTCTATATATGAATATGAATTTTTAGTGAAAATTTCTGTTGGCGAATGTGTTCTGAATATGACGAAAATAAAACGTTGCCAATGTTATTAAGAATTGAGATAATTTTTTTTAAATTTTCGTCTATAATATTGAATTTTAAAATCTTGAAATTTTTTGTTTTAGTTTGTGGTCTTTTATTTATATTCATTTAAAAAAAATATGTATATTTTTAAAAGTGGTAAGTTCCTAGTATTTTTTTTGCACCTTCATTATTCTAAAACTTAAGTATTTATTAACATTAAAAATATTTTATAGTATTAATACATGAGATTATATATATATGTATAGTCTTTTTGTTATATGTGGGTATATTATAATTTAATTATAAATCTACATTATCAATTACTTATTTTGGTTATATATGATTTTTATATATTAATTAAAAATGTATATAACATTTTACATACATACATACATAAAACATTTATATATAGATATATATATATATTATATTTAATCATTTTTGTAAAAATATTTTTGTGTAACTTATCTATATTTCTCTATTTATTTATATTTATGTACGTATATACTTATACTAGTATGAATATAAATTTGTATATACATAATATACATATTTAATACTTCAAATTTATATTAAATGAATTAAATATTTTTAATGCATGTTAATCTTTATATACAATAATTTTTTTTATATCTCCGTATTAAGCGTTATATATTTTCATTTATTATTTTTATTATTTTTATTTAATAATTTTTTGTATATCTCCTTATTGATCGTTTTATATTTTCATTTATTATTTTTATAAAAATATCTTTTCGTAATTCATATAACATTTTTCTGTTTATTTATTTCCATATACAAATATATATTAATTAAAATAATTTGTTTCTTATTGTTAAGTATATTTTTTATCACTCAAATAGCTTTAATACTTTTTAAATGAATACATTTAATTTATATATTATATTATTATTTAATATATTATTATTTTAGTTTTTCCTTTTTATACAAATAGCTTTCTGTAATTTATACACCTTTTCTAAATTAATCATATATACATGTAATTCATAGATATATGTAACGTATTAGTTTAATTAAAAATATATTTTAGATTTTTATTAATTCAGCAATATATAGTTTTTATACATTTTAAGCAGAAACATCTGTTTGTGTTTCATATATATTTTTCAATCCATATGTATACGTATATAATTAAAATACAAACATGTACAAAAATACATATTTATATATATAATTAATATATATATATATAAAATACATATATAAAATATATACAAATATGTATATATATATATAAAATGTACATAAATATATATTTATATATAATTATATATACATAAATATATATATTTATATATACATCAATTCAGTATTGACGATGTTCGTTAAATTTACATAATATAATACATATTAATATAAGTAAAAGTGTTGTCAATTAAATATTTTATGTAGTTATTATTATTTTGTGTATTATTAGATAATTACAAATTTTTTTAATATTATTTAATTAATTAATACACATTTATATATATTAATATATATATATATATATCTTTTTCTAATTAATACACATGTTCTAATACGCTTATCATTATGTATACTTATATATATTCATATAATAATTTTTAATTAATATACAATTATAATTACAATTATAATAATTGTTGTTAATTAACATATAAAATCCTTTTTTTGTATTTTGTATTTTTAAGTATCAATTTTTATATAAATATCTCTTAATATTTTATATTTAATTTTGTATATACATATATAAAATTTATAAACATGTAAATGTAATATATAATATAAGTATATATACGCACGTACATGTATTTGTAAATGGATGTGTATGCATATGTTTATATATAAATATATTATAGGAAGTTTATATGCATATATATATACAAATCTATGCGCATATATAAACAATATTTTATTGGGTGTGCATTATATAGTGATTTATGTTGTTTAGCTTAACCTAACCTAAGATCATATGCGAGATATTAAAGATTGACAATATTAAAAATATGCATAAATTAATATATTATATCAATATAATATTGAATAGATTGTAATATAATTGATCAGTTAATTAGTAGTTAGTTCATTATATTAGTAGTATTCATTATTGATTAGTATTATTCATTCATTAGTATTATTCATATTATTCATTATTCATTTAATTTAAAATTATTTAATGAACGATTTCAAAATTTTATTGTGATTATTTATTTGAATGTGGAAGACAGTCAAATTTTATGAAATTAATCAATGACTAAAATATAACTATATTAAAAAAAATTTTAAATTTTGATTCTATAATAGTATAGAGAAAGTGCAGTTTTTAAAAATGTTACATATTAGCAAATGAAGCAAATTTCACGGAGGAAATTATTAAAAAAACAAATATTTTGCCTAAATATTTTAAAATTGCAGCTACTTTTTTAAAATTAAATTAATACCCTGTTATTATATCTTTTGTATTTAAATAAGATCTGCATTAATCTCGAAATAAAGTATTTATTTACGAACCCATATTAAAATCTGTGTGAACGTATAGAACACAGTTATAGCGTATTATATATATCATTACACCCAGTTATTCTCTTACTTATGTGAATTATAAAAGTGTATTGTTAAAGTTATGCGCTAATCCACTTGCAGTCTACTTTTCTGGATGAAAATAATTACTTCAGAAGACAACACATTTGGGACTTTAATTAACTGAGCTTCTATGGAACTAAATACTATTGTTTAAAAATGTATAGTTCTTAATAAATTATATAAAAAATAATTACTTTCGTAAGGTACACTTTTATAATATATTGTACAACAATTTAGTTAAGGAATTATTTTTTCAGCAGGAACTCATATATTCTTCTAATAGTTTCAGCTCATAAGTTCATAAAATTAAACAAAAACGTTTACACTCAAGCAGTGTAAACATGTTTCACATAAGTATGTATCCAAGCGAGTGTTTCCATTTTTAGTAGATATTCGATTCCCTAACTAACTTCGTCTATTTTCCGTTCTATTTAGGATGAATATCAAACATTTATTTCGAAACTATTTAAAATCTTTATCTGGCTAATTAAGTTATTTTACATATTAATCATTTCCTTCTCTTTATTTCTATAAATAAATATGTTCCATATTATTAAAAATAATTTTACTTAAAACATTAAAACTGTTTTATTTCATTATTTTTTTTTTTTTTCGAAATTATATTTTTGCACTGACGAAATCGAGTTTAATATTTTCTGTTGCCTGCATCGAGCGTTCATTTCCCTTCACGGTAAATGTCACATTCTATCCGAGAAGGCAAGTATATTTATGAGACAATATTCTCTCGTGATTTCTTCTTTCACGTCTGCTTTTATTTTCCCACTAATTTACTGTGCACTAAGGAAATTCCAAAATAAAAATACTTCATTTCTCATTCTTCACTTTTCATTTAAATTTGCAATTTTCTGTGCAAATTTCGTCTGTGGCTTTACTTAATTGTTCCATTCAAGCCCCCTTTTTCGACGGTTCCACTCAATTTAATGATAATTCGTGTTGGGTTGTCAGCGCAATTTAGCCACAATTAATTGGCAACACTTCGAAAAGTGCGATTCTTTTTGTCCTTTTGGTTGTGGGCCAATTAAAAGTTTTTGTTAATTTAATGCGAGAATGTGTAAATTATTAAATTGTCATTTATTCTCTAACATATGTAATTTATTTTTTAATTATTTATTGTATTTAATACTGTTATTAAAAATTTGTACTATAAAAAGATTATAAAAAATTAGTTTTTGGTAATTCATTCTTAGTTTGAAGAAAAAAAATCGGGAGATTAAAAATATACCACGTTAATCCACAAATAATTTTATTGATAATATTTTATTTATAGTTTTACTTTAATATTATTACACATTAATATATATTCATTTTTTATTTATTTGATTTTTTTTTAATTTCGTTTTGATGTTTAATGTTATATTATTTAGTTTTTATATATATTTTTTATGTTGTTATATATACTGGTGTGTACATTATTAAAAACTTCTTCAAATTACTTCACCATTTTACTTATTAAAAAATATTAATTCTTATGATTTCTTATTTTAATGTAAAATTTGTATTTAACTTAGTTTTCTGTAACATATTACTATATTAGAATATTTATTATTATATAAAAAATATATATTTAAATATTAAATAATATTTATAATATACTTTACTTTGTATAATTTATTTTAATATTCTTTAATATTCTTATTTTGTTCCATTTTTTTAAATAAATACTTCAATTTTAATTTATTTAATTTATTTCAATGCTTTCACATTGTTTTGTTCCATATTTTTCAGCTAAATAAATTTTAATTTTCTTCATATTTTAAAATTTGTATTTTACTTTATTTAATTTATTCTTATATTCTTATATTGTTTTATTTAATTTTTTATAAGTAAATAAATTTTAATTTTTTTTATATTTTAAAATTCGTATTTTACTTTATTTAATTTATTTTAATATTCTTATATTGTTTTGTTTCATTTTTTATAAGTAAATAAATTTTAATTTTCTTTATATTTTAAAATTCGTATTTTACTTTATTTAATTTATTTTAATATTCTTACATTGTTCTGGTCCATTTTTTGAAGTTTAATTTAAATTCTTAAGTATTTCTTTAAGAATTTCATGTCCAAGGGCAAGAAATTCCTTTTAAATAGCAAAAGAATTCATTGTGAGAAAATTTCCAGATCCAACATTTTTTTTGATTTTTAATCTAATAAATTTTTTATCTCTCTATCCGTATCTGTATCGAATCTATTCGTTTAATACCAATTTGTTACTATGATTATTTATTATCAATAATCATATCAAAAGGATCATACTATATCATATTTGTAATTGTTAATTTATTATATTAGGCTAAAATTATATGATTATATTTTGGGTTTCTGTATTTGAATTTATATTATTTAATTTAGTTTAAATTAATCGAGTTAAGTCCACCTCTGCAGATCAACTGCAGCTTTGATGGAGTGCAATCCAAATTCTATAAATATACCATAAACTTTTGCTAATTTTGTTTTTTTACTTGAGTTTTAGTAAAGTAAATTTTCTAATTTTTTTTTAGTAATTTAGAAGCTTTCCTATTCCAACCTTATTATTTTACTTTAGTTTATTTTGTTTTAATATTAAGTTTAAATTATTCTATCGTATTTTAAATTTTATTTCAATTAATTTTTCATAATTTTATTTTTTTTAATATAAATATATTTAAGTTTATTCCGTGTTTTTAGTTTTTTAAGCAACTTTTATTGTAATTTATTTTATTATTTTTATAATATATTTTTTATATTGATATATATTTTATTACATATATGTCTTATTCCATATTATGCTATTTACTGTTTTACATTTATTTTTTAATTCAGTTTAAATAAATTTAATTTTTGCGGATGTTATATATTTAGCTCATTTTTTCATATATTTTATTATAATTTATTATAGTATATGTTTTTATATTTCCTTTAATGTTTTTATCATATTTTATAATATTTTAAAAATTTTGTTATATTTTATTTTAACATACTCGTTAAATATAATTAATATATAGATATAATTATATATCATTATAATTTTTAACATTTAGGTATTATTCTATATTATTCTATTTTGTTTTCTTTGTAATATTTTGTTTAATTAAACTTATTTAAATTTAATTTTTTTTGATATTATATATTTTGATTATATTAAATTTTATTATATGTTATATTTTTTATTTTTATATTTTTATCTTATAATATCTTATTTTATTAAAATTTGTTATATTTTATTTTCATTTTAATTTATAATCTGTATATAAAGAAATATATAGGATATGTTTCGTTCATTCATTTATATAGAGATAACGTGGTATTAATAACAATCAAAGCAATTAACCGATCCATTTAAAACGAAAAGAAACTATATTGTTATGTATATAATTATATATTATGAATTCTTGACTTTAGTTATTTTATTTATTTTTACGTATTTTGTTTAATAATTTAAATGAATTTAATATAAATTAATTTAATTTAATTCAATTTAATTTGGTTGTATTAAATCGAATTTTATTTCTAAATAGAATATTATAGAATAGAATATAAAATCAAATAATAAAAGTTTAGTGCAGCTTTGATTCGTTCGGTTAATAATTGCTCTAGTCCAGGGTTGTCCTTCAATTACGTACTGGTATTTATTTTTATGATATACTAAATAAATGTATTTAAATTGATAAATTAAAAAAACTAAATTTAACATTACAAACGTATTTATAATGTATTTAAATTAACAACTATGAACGTATGTATTTGTTTCTGCGGCCCTCCAATCTGTACCGTAATTTGTAATGGCCCGCGATCGCATCTGGCCTGGACAGTCCTGCTCTAGTCAATGCTTCTAATGCTACAGATTTATAGTTCAAAGTTTGGTATTTGCAGTCCGGTAATTTATGTATTTAAATCACATAAATTAATTAATGTAAAAACATTTGTTATTGCCATCTAATTACTGTTTAAAATGTTCTAATTGGAAATATCTTTTTTCGTCATATGTGACTCTAAAATTAAAAATTGAATCTAGGACTCTTTTAACTGATTTAGTTTTCTATAGGGTTTCAGTGCTATATACTAAAACATTAAATCTTATTTCGGTTCAAATTTATTCATTATAGTTTTATATTTAAGGTGAAGTAGCTACATAAACTTACATAGACATTGGCTATACATTTTTTGTGATAAGCTAGGACTCTTTTGACTGATTTAGTTTTCTATAGGGTTTCAGTGGTATATACAAAAACATTGAATCTTATTTCGGTTCAAATTTATTCATTATAGTTTTATATTTAAGGTGAAGTAGCTACATAAACTTACATAGACATTGGCTTTACATTCTTTGTGATAAGCTAGGACTCTTTTGACTAATTTAGTTTTTTATAGGGTTTTAGTGGTATATATTAAAAATTTGAATCTTATTTCGGTTCAAATTTATTCATTATAGTTTTATATTTAAGGTGAAGTAGCTACATAAACTTACATAGACATTGGCTTTACATTCTTTGTGATAAGCTAGGACTCTTTTGACTAATTTAGTTTTTTATAGGGTTTTAGTGGTATATATTAAAAATTTGAATCTTATTTCGGTTCAAATTTATTCATTATAGTTTTATATTTAAGGTGAAGTAGCTACATAAACCCACATAGAAATAGGCTATACGTTCGTTGTGATAAGCTAGGACTCTTTTGACTGATTTAGTTTTCTATAGGGTTTCAGTGTTATATATATTTTTGAATCAAGAGGTATTTGCATTACTATTCAATTTAATTTATTTTATAATTCCAAACAAGTTCGTAACTTAAAAATGCTGAAGTTATTTTCTTTTATTACAAAATAAACAAATATATAATGAAGGTATTAAATCATGGTGTGAAGTTATACGATGTTGAACTTAGAACAGTGACGAGTTTGCCCATCTTATGGGTTCTGTTTTTAAAAAGGCTTTTGTGAATCTTTAAATAAAAAATTTATGAAATTAGTTTTCAACTTTTGTTGAATTTCTTTTATAATTATTTTGAAAAAATTTATGCAAAATAAGTGCATAATCGCATTATCTGTTAATTTTATATGGCAAGTAGTTAATAGAGTCCGTATGCTCCACAAGGAGAAGAGGGTAAGTAAGTAAGTAGAACAAATATTAGAGATATAAGAATTTTATTCGGATTTTCTATACTTATTAATTTATTGAATATAGTTTAGATACGTGTGGAGATTAATGTTTTTTGCTTAATAGTTCTGGAAAGGTCTAAAGTATTCTAAATAATAGAATAAGTGATGAGCTGTTTAGCCTATCATTTCTTAAATATTGAACTTTAGTTATTTTAGTTATCACATCCGTTGATATTTTAAAATACTTTTTTTAACAAACATATCTGGCATTTTTTTTTATTTTAAGAAGCTAATTTTAGTTTAGTTTAGAAAAGTATAACTCAACGAAGTGCCAGATCAAGAATTTCATAAATAAAAATATTTCTCTGCTAAACGTTAACAAAATGTTTACAATGAATTCGAATAGCAGCAAATGTTTGAAATCAATAAAATTATCCGAGAACGCCTATTTTTTGTGGAGTTATTGCTGTACTTAAATTTAGCTGCAGTGCTAGAAATGAGGGTGTTGTTTGGCATGTGCTATAATGGAGGGAAAGAGGAATGCTCGCGGGTGTACCTGCTATTCCAACTGATTAGTTAAACTGCAGTCGACGAACTGCAAATTGAAATGCCTTAAATATACAATCTAAACATGTATGCATCTCGGGCTTCTCTTCTATACGAGTATTTGTTTACATCACACCGAACTGGAAGTGAAGTTGTATCTTCAATTATATCGTTTTGTTTATGTCTCGAAATAGAACTAAGCAGCTACCGCTAACTTTGTTCTTCATGTGCATTGGCTAAATGCGGAAAAGAATGCTTTTATGGGGGACTGTGAAATTAATATATGGCACTTTTAATACATATTTTGAGTTTCTGTTTCCTTCAAATTTATATCTAAAAAAAAATCTCAGTTGTCTGTCTTATTTAAGATATCATAAACAAATTTGTTAGTATTAAGAAGCAATGCAAGTAAAATATAAGCATATGACTTTAAATTGTGGTATCTATTGCTTATTTATAATTAGTATATAATATCCGGAAGAAAAGGTTTCTAAACTTTTATAGTTAGAACTTAACATTAAATTTAAAATCTGTTGAAATACTAATTTAGTTCAAAGGAATTAAAAGAACTCTTGATTTATTAGCAAATGTTATTAACTAAGGCTATAAATAATAAATTCCATTATTAGAAATCCATTATAATAAATTCTATTAGAAATCCATTAGTTTACCAATAGATGGCCAATAGATAGTTTAAATACCTTTAAATTGTCAGCAACCAAACGGTGTATATTTGACGTAAATCGGATCATTCTAACAAATGGTAAACAAGACTTCAATTTCTTGCAAAAATAATGGATTCTTTTTTTTAGTACACCTATTATAATAGATTAATTGATTAATAGGTAGATAATAGACAGGTTTTCTGCTCTAAGCAAAATAAGACTACAAGACGTAACTCTTTGTGGTTGTGGAGAAATGAGGTAGTTTGACTTTTCCCATCACAAAACCTCAATGGGCACAAATATTGTGATCACTACTTGTCACCATTGGTTTGCAGTTCACTTATAAACTCCAAACTTCTTATATCTTAGACGGATTCGAATAGCAAAGAAAGAAAGAACAAAGACAAAAATTTATTTAATTTATTGAAATTTGACTGACCATACAACGCTGTTTCGAGTATTGCCAAGTACTCTTGATCAGTGGTCTTAGTATTTCCTAAGAATTTTTATTTAATTAGTTTATAGTCCGTATATAATTTGTTTGGACTGCAAGTTCCAGGCTTAGAACTCGTGCCTGTCAAATTAAAAGCGATGACTAATCGTGTTTATCCACAAGTAGCCCAGGCTGCACAAACTTTCAATGCTCCAGGTTCTAGGTTTTGTTGTCACTTATTTTTATTTAATTAGTGACATCAACATCATATCTTATTTATATATTTAAATAGTAATAAGAATATTAAAAATGTGATAAATAAGAAATATGTGGTTAAATCTATTCATATCACATTAATTAATTCCATTGACATGAGCCATTTTAATCGACTTTGGAGTATTGCTTCTCTTTGTGAGTACTGCGTCTCTTAGAGAACATTTTCTCTATGAATATCAGACTTTGGGATTCAGAAGAAATACGTTTTTAGGAAGATACTTCTTAGACAGTTAATCAGATTGTTTATCAGTGGAGATAAACGATTTATTCAATTATCTAAATTCGACGGGATGGATTTAGTGTCTACTCTTCTATAATAGGGGTTTTTGAGAGGAATCTGGTAGCAAAACGGCGAAATATCGCTAATTGAGATACATAGAAATTATTTAAACGCCTACCACTGCTACCAACCAACCAACTGCTTCTTTGTAGTTGGTAAATTTTTTTATTTATTGCATGGTATGCCTTATATTTATATAACTTGTGCCATCTGCGGATTTCTATATAAATCGTTGTCCGATATATACCATACTCATAATTAAAGTAGTACTTTAAAATTAAGGAAGTGCAAGACAAGAATGTAAGTTATTAGTATTTTGGAGCTTTTTATTATTTAAATATTGTATTGTATTGTATATTGATTGGCGAAGGAACTACTTTGTGGATTAATAATTTATTTACAATTGATAGAGCAGAGTTCGGACCAAGCAACAATTGTTCAAATGCATTTCAATTCTTTTCTGCAAAATATATTCTTTCCAGTTGAACTTTTAGTCCATTTTTACTCTAAGATATTTAGTTTTCGTGGCTAATGGATTTTCTGTATACCATATCTTAGGATTAATTTGTATAGATGACTTATAATGAGTTTTCCACATTTGTTTGTATGCTCTATTTTGTTAACAATTCATCTTATATATAAGGTTCTGTAGGTTGAATAGGGTTATCATTTTTATAGGTTTCTCTGTACACTACAGGATTTATTTTTGTAAGCAATTTATATAGTTGTTTCCGCATTTATTTTTATTTTATTAAGAGTTGTAAATTTTATAAGACTTCTTAGTATTGATATCTGTGAATATCAAGACTATGTTGTAGCGATTTAGTTATCATACAATAGAGACTTTATCGAGTTAGTATATCTGGTATATAAAGCAGCTATAGGATAGGACAGAGCAAACCAGCAGTTACATATCATTTCTGATATAGTTAGGGTTAGATTTAGATGGTGCGTGTTGCTAAATTTGACACCACTTCCATTTGAAGGCAACTGTTGCCCATTCTGATACCTTTAAAGTTACCTGCGAGTCACGAGTCATACTTCCGGGATATAACCGTTGTTATATTTAAGTATTATCTTTTTTAACCAAATAAGGCTATCTAACCAGTGAAGAAATGTTTTTCAAGACATTAAAATCGTTTCAATTGTATCTCCGGACATATATAAGGATTGATTGAAGGATTCTATGTCGTCTTCATAATAGCAACTCCGACACAAACCAGTTAACAGAAAAGACCATCGTTAAATCATCAGTGTAATGACAGAGCACCCCATTAATACTCTAGTTAGTACACGAATTGCAGGTTTGCTAAAGCCCGAAAGGCTTTTCGTTTCAAAAAAAAAAAACCTCTTAACTTTCACAAGTCATTTGTCATCGCATGCCAAACTTTTTTATGTTTCAAAATAGTTCAAACATCGGGCTTTGTATGCATGAGTTGTCTTCAATGTGCATTTTAAAACCTTTTCTGGCCAACTGGTCTCCTATAATCCTATGTCAATATTTCTAGGGTAAAAAGTTGGAATTTTAATTTTGAAGTTCAGTATTCGTGTCATAAAGTCAGTAACTAATACCAGTTTGTTTTGAACAAACCATAAACCGTCCTTTTAGTTTCAATTAAAATTTTATAATATCCGTAGTTGATTTTTTTTCATACCTTAGTGTCATGTAGTATAGGTGCACTTTTCGTGTTACACCTTGTTACACCCTTTAATAAATAGCTATAGCGACAACATGTGTAAAAATTTATTTAAGTCTGCTTGAGGCGTCTACTATATAGTAGTTTTAATAGTAGTCTATATAAATTTTAATTTAAGTCTAAGTGCATTTTTTTTTACGTCTGCCACCAGAAGTCTACAGTCATCATTGTCAGGATCCCATTGACAATAATGAGTCTAATGATCATCGTGTATTTCTCATTATCTCTATCCCTATAATTCTCTATCTCTATTGTTTTTCTTTATTATAGCCTTTTAATAATAAGTCGTAATGATTTGGTGGTTTTTTATGAAAATCCATAATGCTTTCGGTTATATAGTTAGTTAAATAGATAAGTTTTTTTCCTTTATACACCTGTATAATTATAGAATGTTATTTACTGAATACCATCTGGTGGTTAAGATTATGTTTAGATTAATATAATAAGATTAAGCTGTTAAAGGATTGAATTTAAAGGAATAAAAAAGTATTTTTATAAAAAGTTTGTTAATATTTAAAAAATATTGAGCTCTTCATGTGATAAAAAAGTTAATAATGAAGATGAAGTCAAACATCCATAACTCGAACTTCTATGACTAGAATTTTCTATAACTCAAACTAAATAGACTGCAACAGGGTTTAGAGAGCATATTACATACAATTCTTGAACTCGAAGTCTTCATAAGTCGAACCTTTTCTTTGCAAAATGATACTTCGAGTTATGGAAGTTTGATTGTATATTTAATTTGACTATATGTATTACTTTTAAATTTATATTAAAAATATAAATATAATTACAATATCTTCATGGCAGAATATATATCGAATATCGAAATTATATCTTTTAACTTCATAATACCAAAGAACACGAGAGCTATTACGAGCACGAATTCAATTTGTCGCCAAGCAATATTTCAAAAGAATAATTCCACAATATTTTCCTTAAAAGTTCAAATTAAAATTTACTATTTAAAGAAAATTCAAACGTAATTTCTTATTTTTGCATTGCACTGATTAACCTAATTTAAAAGTGCCTCAAATAAAGTAAAAAACTATGCTCTCGAATAATTTATAATCGCACACATTAAAATTTTGCGCTGCATTTTCGCGATATTTTCCAATGCAACGCATCCCGTCGAAATCTCGTCCCCTGTCTTTAGGATCGCTTGCCAACATCGGATGGAACTGATAATGAAGTCGTTGAGGCATATTTTAAATTTGGCGGCAAACAGCAATGAATGAATGAGTAAATGGGATTCAATTGCCATGTTGGACGTACGCCTGCCATTGCATTAGCCAACAGTTGGCAGCTTTTCCGTCGTTCTGACGACATACGACAAAAACATGAAAAAATATATATTTTAGTGGGTGTAAAAATACTCTGAAAGCAGATTTGGGCCGTTTGTTTACAAGGGGACTAACAAAAGTTCTCTCGCTTGTTAGCGAATTTACTTAAAGAATTTCTGGCAATAAAATTATTTATTTTTGTAATTTTTTCTATATTTATTTTTAAAATAGTTTTTTTTTACATATTTAATACGTCAGTTATCACTTCTATAATAAAAGATGGACAGACTGTCGATGCCATTAAATTTAAACTAAGTTTCACGACGGATTTTATGTTTTCTTTTTCACTCGTAAAAAATTTTAAAATAATTTTAAAGCATTTTTTTGTTTATGTCATAAATTTATTAGTGGCAAATAGAATCTTGCAGATCTTTTGGTAATTAATGGCGGCCTGACAAGACTCCTTATTGGATTGGTACAGTTGATACATTATGTTAATATGGATTTTGGAAAATAAAACTTGATTTATCCATCTGTCGATGTATATAGACATATACATACCGCCTCACCTTTTACTTCTTAATTTAACATTTTAATTTTTTTTTTATTGTGCGATTTTTTATTAGATAATTAAATATCTTCAATTTATTCCCGTAATAATTTTTTTTAAAATATAAATAGATGAATCAACTTTTGAAATTAAAACACAAAATAATTTATATGCAAAATAATGAAAAACAGATTAAAAACAGGAATTAACAGGGGTTCTAGTTCTCAACGGAGCGCAGCACTGCGACCATGATTGATCTTTTGTGTGCAACAGATCCTAACCGCACAGAAGACATTCCGCATTTTAAATGAAGGATAGAATTTGGCCGTTGAGGATCTTCTAATGTCAAAAGGGAAGAGTAGTTCTCGACCCTCGTCCTGGCCCAGAATAAAATTGATTAATAAATAAAGAATTAAGTTATTAAGTTTCGAAATTAAAGGTGGTAAGGTAGAAACTGGATTAAACGTTTGATACATATGTATTTATCTGGATAAGATAAACATATAATTGTTTAATGTTATACAAATATTTTAGTAGATATTTGATAGTCTAGTATGAAGAAAATCACGGGGGAAAAAAATAATGAAGAATTGGAATTCAAGCTGTTCTAATCGAAATTTATTAAATAATGTGATACCTTTGATTTCAACAATTTAAAGGGAATTAGTCTATCTATTTATGTATTATGCTCCATAGTAATGTGAAGAGAAAGTTAAACAACTTTCACTATTAAGAAGTTCTGACTTATATCGGTAAAAGCGAACGCATGACTTGATCTATAGGCAGCGTTGATAATGGACGCAAAAGGTATATCTTCTATCTATACCTTGAACACTTGTGCTGAACCTCATTTCTGCAGGTGTTGCAAGAGCTCTTAGAAGTAATTTATATTCTAAGATATCTGGCAAACACTATTAAAATTCTTTCAAGGCCTATAGTGAGTTATAAGTAAATTATAATAAAAAAGAAATAAATTTATTTTATATGAGTCAAATATTTATCTCCAGTAGTCGCTGGGAGCTAAAGCTGCAGAAGATTACGTATATGTCAAATGCATCTTAAAACACAGTTGTCGTTCGCTTGATTAGCTCTACTTTGACTTTTATGGTTGAGTTTCGGTGACTACAGTCCACTTAATTGACAGCTAACTTATTCCCTTAATGTGTAGTTATTTATGATTTGTAAAGTCCAAATGTTTATGTTAAAAATAGCTTATATATTCGCTGACAGCTTTACGATGTCAGCTGTCTAGTGCATTTCAATTTAGGGCCATTTAAAATAATTTTGAATAATTTTTGTAGTGTCTTTCAGTATAACCGTCCTATACGAGCGACTATAGCGTTCGTCTGAATCGGCAATATGCGGAAATGCATTCAAACTGAGCGTATCAACACTATATAAACACCGATTTATTGTTCTAGAATCCATGTAAAACTTATAGAACTAAGATGCAATTTTAAAAAATCACTATACCTTTGTCAAGAAATAATAAAAAAAATGTCATTAATTATGGATACGTATCTTATGACGATTAGTATCTTAGAACGAAGCGCCATATATATGCAAATTTTCTATATATCTAAGAATAATTCTTTACTAATTTTTGACACTGCAAGTACCAGGAATCGAACTCGTGTCCTGCCAAATTTGAAGCTAAGAGTCAGTGCATCTTAACCAACTAACCCAAATATAAATATGTAAATAAAAAATAAATAATATAAATATGTAACAAATATATCTTTTGGAACTAAAATAAATTGTAAATTGAATTCTAATGGGGTTGGCAATTTCATTAATATCTCTACGGAAATTAAAGCTCTCGATTAACGTAAGTTCTCGATTAGATTGGAAAAAAGACACTTGAGCTAGCTTCAGTTTGCTAGAGATGTCCATTTATGTTTTCATAGAGATTGCTATTGGTAGCAAACTTCCCTTTCTTCACCTATCTAATGATAGATGTGAGTCATTTGAAACAAATGTAATATCCCTCGTATATCGAATTAGCGCTTGTATAATAATATTATTTCTTCTGAAATTATTAAAAAATATTTCAGGTCATTGGTATATAGAAACCCCTTTCGACAAGAATCTGCACATTCCTTTTAACATAATAACTATAATTACTTGGGTCTTGGTTAACAAAAGTGACACGTTTTTAGAGTAATGCGACTTTAAGAGCTCATTGAACTATACATGAGCAACAATGTTATATAAATTAAACATGCATGGTCAGCAAAAAATTAATGAATTAATAAATAATAAAATTTTATTGTTGTAATTGGCTAGTGTTCAAAATACCATTCTATTGAAAATAATAGTTTATATTAAGAGTTTAGTTTCTTTAGTCAAACGGACGTTAGAAATTAATTTAATATAAATTAAATAGGAAACATATAGTTTTAAATATCAGGAAAATTTGACAAATAATCGCCATTTATGGGAAACAGATTGATCTATTGATAACTCACTGCAACCGACCAACTAACCTATAGGTTATTGTTCATCATAATTGATTATCGTTAATAATGAAAAGCAAAAGATTGTCTGTTAATTACTTAGTGGAATTAATCTAATTGATTATTCATAATATATTATATATGTCTGCGGAAAAATATTAAGTTTCAATAGACGTTGTACAGTGATATATTTGCACTATAGCTACATCTATTTGCTTGTCTCACTATTCGATACAGTATTATAGGAATTATTTGTACACGTACTGCATTTAATCCCATTATTACTTTTTTTATATATTACAGTATTTATTTAATTCTATTAATAAAAATCCCCTACAATATTCTTAAATTATTTTATATTAACTATTTCTGCATATCTGACGCATTTATAACAATTTATTTTTAATTTAATTATATTTTACAATAAGTCGTATTGAACTAATTTTGTCGTATGGCAACTATTTATTTTACGAGAAAAACTATAGTTTCACTGTTGGCTTCAAGATTGTTTTCATTGCTGTCGGCAGAAGTGTACACATGTGCCCATCCGCACGCAGCATCCAGCATCAACTATAGAATGTCATGTACCAAATACCAAATACTGAGTTCATAATACTCAGTACATGAATGTTTAGATTTATGATTATTTTTAGTTTCATTGAAAAATAGTGTTTCCCGAGAACCTTTTGAACTCTTTGGCGTTTATTGAAATTTATTGGTAATGTTTTTTATGAAATAGATAATTTATTGAAAAAGCAATGTTATTTTATTTAAGATTTATCTAATTAAACCATATATATCAGAAATGTTTTTATTTAAGTTAAGTTATATTTGTACATTATTTATTTATTATATTAATATTGTGTAGGAAGTAATATATAAATTTAGTTTTTTATTTTTTGGCACAATATTTTCTTAATGTGAAATACTTATCCTAACTATGATCTAACTCCCTTAGATCCCTTAACTTCAATGAATAGAGTATTGCTTTAAAATATGTATTTCAGAATACTCATTTACGGTGGATATCAGCTTTTCATGTGACGAGAATCATTAGCTTTCGAGCCATTCCTTCAAGTTAAAAAAAAGGACTTGATAATTTGAGAGCATATCTAGTAAAAAAGAGGAACATGACCAGACACTTAGCTTGAAAAGGGGTTTGATGGGGTTTATTTTTATCCAACTAAATAAATAAATGAATAATGTTAATACATATAGTATATATTGGTTGTTCAGAAATTTCGTTTTCTTTTTGTTTATATGAAAGATAATTTTCATATAAAATAAATATTTTATTGCATTATGTATTGTCAATTCCGATCCAACATGTTATGACATCTTTCTGACGGAAGCATATTTCCACTCTTATGAAATTTTTGTTGTTTATTGACAAAAAAACCACTTTACAATTGATCTTTATGCTCTTCAGAAGAAACGGCTTCCTTTGAAATCTCAAAATAGATAGCATTACCCTGTTTTTGATAAATATTGACTTTCGAAGTGCTTTAAGCCGGTTCATATTTTTTACTCTGTGATATCTCGCAATTCACGTTATTGAAAACCAATTTTTCATCCTCAGTTATCTTCTTTAATTGTTTACACAAAAATTGAATGTTATACAATCATATAAATATATTATATTATATAAATATATTATATATTAAATATGTATAATATTTTTGAAGTTTTCTCTGTCTCTAGCAATATGTAAAAAGTATTCAATCGTTCTTAACTCAGTTCAATGTCGGATGTTCCTCAGCCAAGATATTTGATTTCTTCTCATGCCACGTTTGCTTTCGATTCTGCTTTCCACAATCAGTTGCAGCAATTCGTATTTTAAACCTCGGATGATATGACCAAAATACCTTGTTTTTCTTATTTTAGGAGTTCTCTATCTTTTTTTAATCTTATTAGAACTCCTTCATTTGACACTTTGTCCATTCAAGGAATCTTCAGAATACGTCTGTAGCACAGCAGTTCAAAAGCTTCGATTCTGTTCACTGCTAAGATTTTTAAAGTTTAAGATTCCAAACCATTAAGTAAAATTGACCAGCCACAGAGGTTGCTCATCAGCAGTTTTCAGTATGTACTACCTGTGATACTAAAAGGCACTGGATGATGTTTTTTTTGGTGTAATCAATATAAAAAGTTAACAAGCTTAAACCTCGATATTACAACATATATGCTGACATATATTGCAGTTTAATTGATTAAGAAAATATTAAATTAAAAAAAAAATTAATATTATGTATCATCAGTTCATCAAGAGTTTAACGATTGGAAGAAGTGGGGTCAACAAAATAGAATACATCCTTGTTACGGTGTAAAATGTTTCCCATTTATTAATAATAATAACAGGAAATTATTGATGAAATTAAATATTTATACATATACATAAAAATTATGATTCTGTAATTAATTAATTTTAATAATTAAATTTTAATGTTGATTAAAAAAATTAAAATTCTAGTTGGTTTTGTCTTTTTCCGCTTTCTGTCGCATGCTTGAGCCGATAGGAAAGGGTAAAAGGCAACTTCACTAGAGTTTAAACAACAAAAGTGACTTACTTTACTTAGAGTTAAAATACAATATTACTAAAAAAAAAATTAAATTGTTTATAAATTATTTATTTTAATGGCTCTGAACTAAAATTAGAACTTAACACTTAATTTATTAATTATACCTAAAAATGGTTTCGTTAAATTGCATTTAATATTTTTTTGTAGAACTTTTGTCTAAGCAAGTTTAAAATTTATTGCCGTTTATGAATTTTAGACCAGAATTACTTAAATTCGGTGTTAAAGACCCCATATATCTTAGTGTGACTAATAAAATGGTTGAATTCATTGTCATCGTTACAATTGTTTATATATACCAAAAAAGCTTAATACATTTAGTACGCTTTGACTAAATTAATTAATGCATTTAATTTTTAAAATTTATTTCTCTTGAAAAAATAACATGAAATTCTGGCGTTCAACAAATTTGTTGAACAAAAATTTTGGGTTTGTGATTTTTTACTCATAAATTTGCTTAAATTCCAAAAATCTAGTTGAATGGAATGCAGAATGAATATAAATGCGTATAAACAATAGTTAAAAAACAAATTGCGTTATTAAATTAACCTGTTACTTATTTTTAATAAAAGATGCAGTGATTTTTTTAATGAATGAATAGATTTTTTGCCCCATTTTCGGATTTAATTAGGTACTAAAAAATCTATATATGAGGCATACAAATATAAATATATATATATATATTTTTCTAAGACATAAAATATATTGCCAACTCCTTAACTCCTAAACTTCTTAAATAATCTTGAAAAATAAATAAGTTTCTTACATGAATTTTAATGAAAAACACTATATTGTATTGTAGAGATAATTAAATCTATGTCTTTTAAATTTATTTTTAGTAATTATATAGAGCTTAATTATAAGAACTCATATTCAAGTTTGAAGGTGAGTTCATCACCAAATACAAAAGTTTCCCCTTCAATAGCTCGAACATGACCTTTCAGCTGTTATAGCTGCTATCGTCAACTTTATTATAATTCCAACAAATGAACTAAATATTAATAACTTCCGACTATTAGATGTTGATAATCGAGTTATTTTTTTTCTATAAATTCCCAAATTCGAATTTTAGTAACTGCTGGAGATGTAATTCATTCTTGAACAATTCCAGCTTTTGGAGTAAAAATTGATGGAACAACAGGTCGTTTAAATCAAACTAATTTTTTTTAACAATTATACTAACCGAAATTTATTACATGGACAAACTATTGAAATTATTTGAACTATTTTACCGGCTATTATTTTGTAATTTATTGCTAATAATATATGGATAATTAAAATGATCGATATAAGAATATATGTAATATTTATTAATAATTAACATCTAAATTAAATGGGTGACTGGATAGCTATATTGCATGAAAAAATTTCTGAATTGTATAGAAATTATATCTGAAATTGAATCTATCCATACAAAATTCAACTTCTATATTATATTTTATTATCCACAATCCATAATATATACCTAAATTATTTGAACTCAATACTTTATTATTCCAAATTATTTAAAGTTCAGTTTTCAATAAAAAAAATACTTTTGTAAACAATGATAAAAATTTTTGTTAAGTTCAGTTCATCAAACTTACTATATTAACGATTTAGTTATCTGATTTTAATAATTCCTTTAAATCTCAAGGATTTTCTTTTATAGTTAGTTATGGTAGTTGTGGTGGAGGGAGGACAAGTCCTCCCCAATTAGCTAAAAAAGCCGTATTGAATCCACAAAAAACCTCGTAAAAGTGGGTAGTAGATAGAGGGTCAACCTAGAACCAGCCAGAGGCATTAACAAAGGTAAGAATCTGGCTAATGCTAATGCTGATGATATCGCTAAGTGAGTTTAAGAAGGGGTCCCCCAGAATCTTAAACCTAGTTCTGGCCAGACCTGGACAAAAACACATCAGGTGTTCTGGTATCATTTCTTCAAGGGCTGGTAGATACGCACTGCAAGAGGTACCACAGAGAAGGCCGAGTCTAGCTCTATTATATGTCGATTTTCTTTTATTGTATTAAAAAAAAATGGTTTTCGTTTACTCTTAAATGTATTTTTTGACAAATCCACCTTTAAGCTATACATTTTTACTGCAATCGCTTCTATAGAATATAATACCTTCAAGTATTCATGAATAACCTCAAATTATAATTTTTTGGAAATAATAGTTTATAATTTTATAAATCTTAAAAATTTGAATAATATTTGCTTGATACTGCTGAAACTATCCTCACTCTACTTGGAGTACGCTCATCAGAATGAGTCCAATATTTGCATTTCTATTGATTATGGAATTTAAGGATATATACATGTCTCATCTTCATTTATATATTGACAAAGAAGAAAGCGCAAAAATATTACAAACTATGCTTGGAACTGATATTACGAATATGTTAGGTTTTTGATCTGCGATGAGTGCTTGTGAGCAGCGTTTTCATATGTCAATAATTTTGGGAAATATTTTAATTTAGTGAAAGCGAGGAAAAACTTTAAAAAAGCAAATGCCTAATACTATTTGATTGTGTGCTTCATATATAACTTCTTAAGTTAACTCTTCAACTCATACCTACAGACTAAAAAGACTTCACTTTCTCAGCACTGAAACCAATAAAACCATGTAGTATGTTTAGTTAAGGTGTTCCTTTACAGGTTGAAATTGCACTTGTCATGCTTTACTTCGTTTGATCATTAATCATTTTAATCGTCATTCATATTTAATATTTCAGAGATAATGTTCTTGTACAAGTTTCACTTTTTATTGACATTTGTATCACTATGAAAAAAGAGCTTTCTTCATCGATCTGAGTTTCTAAATAGTAACGAAACTTACACAACCGTTAATATTTTGGTCTGGTTATTTAATTTTATCTGAGCAAAAAATACAGTTCCTTTGGAACTGCCGGGTTGGATTACATACCTACAAGTCGAGTGCTTTTAGAACCACTAGTGTATGTCTATCCAGTATTCTCACACCATCATCCGAAATTGTGCAAAATATTTTGAAAGAGTATTTGACATTTTTTTACGTCTGCAAAATTCTATTTCAATAATCGAGCACTACTAACTCATGTATTTTATTCACCATAGTCAAAGTTGTTACCTCACTAAGGCGTCCTGTCCACACAGAAATTCTATAAACTACTTTTGAAACATTTTATAAAAAGGCACTTGTCGGACACTCTCTTTCATACAGAATTGCTTCTTTTTTTCTTGTATGGATTTCAGAAAAATATGTGTGTGTTACAGCTTACAAAACATAAAAACTGATGTGACATAAAAAACAAATCGGACTTAAGTAATGTGTGATGGTTTTACGCCGAGCTGATAGCTGGCGACTATTATTTCTAAAATGTCAGCTATATGAGCTATCATCGCAATAGTTAAAAACAACGACGTCAGCCTGGGGAATAGACAAGCAATTACCATTGCTAATAGGTACTACTATTTAGCAAGCAATATGGTTGTAAAGCACCCTCCCAAGAAAACTTTCGTTCTATAGATTGTTCATATTACCTGTGTTCCTTTATAGCAGTAACATGAATGCTATCCCAGTATGAGAAAGCAGAATTGTAAGTGATCGATGGAAGAGTTCTTTGTAAGGTCTTCGGTCTCCTAAGAACTGGTGAGAGCTATAACATCCGAATGAACTATAATCTTTACGAGCTTTATCACGATATTGATATCATTCAGATAATTAAAATTCATATGCTTCGATAGCTCAGCCCTGAGAATGAATAAAGATGCTTGAGTGAAAAAGTTGTTGAAAACTGTATTTGTGGACGAAGAAAACATAGGGATACATAGTGTCTACGGTGTAGGGATCAAGCTAAAATAATAGAAACTTTATGATGACAATATTGGTGAAGGTGTCCAAGTAGCAGAGAAGTCAGGACAGAAGTGATGCATTAGGCTGAATTCTGATAACTGGTTCTCATAGCCAATTACATAAGGAATTAAGTATTTAATGATATTATCACTGACTTTT
This sequence comes from Teleopsis dalmanni, assembly GCF_002237135.1. Classification (NCBI taxonomy): domain Eukaryota; kingdom Metazoa; phylum Arthropoda; class Insecta; order Diptera; family Diopsidae; genus Teleopsis; species Teleopsis dalmanni. The sequence continues at coordinate 69,179,663 of NC_051846.1, read as the reverse complement.
TAAATAATACTCATGAATATAGTGATTTATTTGACCATCTAAAAATTTTGAGCTACTAATATATACAGAATAAAAGCAAGATGATAATGGTTTAATTCATTTGTATTGTATTCATTTTTTTCCGGTAGATGAAAAAGAGAATGGTGTCAGAATTAATTCACTTAAACTAATAAAGTAGAGAACAATAAGGATTTAAGCTATTTGTGAAAGTCGTAATGCTGAGACCTCTATTCCAGCAATCAAGAGTAAGAGTACAAATTACTAGGTTGCAAAATCGAAATGTATATAAGTCGAAATATATATAAGACCTTCTTTCACTGCGCGGTCGTTGGAGAAGAGAGAAGTTAAACTATTCAAAGGCGTGGGTTTATTATGGGAATCACAAGAAAGCCGTTAATTATAGAGTTTGTGATTTGTATTTTTGGATGGATCTATACTTTCTCTCCTGATGCTTATAAACTTATAACCTTTATATATGTTAATGCTGGTATGGTAGATAAAAATATTGCTTTTTAAAAAACAGTCTTATTTCTTTTATCAATATAGATTATAAAAAAATATAGTATCAGTTGTAGGTATATTCTTAGGTATATTGGTTGATACATAAGAAATGAGATTACCGCATAATTGATCAATTGAAAAGCAATCAAAAAGCAGACTTTATAAATAAGTTTTAAAAAATAAAATATAATATAAAAAATATTTTATTTTTTATAAATATCATCGAAGTTTGTTATACTGCCTATATCATTTTTTTGACGTCTAATTAAATTGATTATATATTATTAATTAACAACATATTTAATGATATGTATGTGAAATATCTATAATATGAATATATTTTCTATACGATAGATATTGTTTTTTTTTCTGCTATTATATTTATGTAGCAATGTACTTTCTTAAATAAATAAATTTGTTTTTATATTAATTTGTAATTATTTTTATTAAATCTTTGTACGTATAATTCCACTTCTAAGGTTGATGTGAATTATCTTCAGATCTGGATTTGTGTTAAATTTATTTTAAAATTATTTTTCTTTAATATTATTTCTTCAATTTAATTTTATGAAAACATGCAAGAAACAATAAAACCACACACATAATTTATTTTATTATTGTTTTATATTTTATTTTAAGAAAACTTTTGATATGAAAATTATTAAAAATTAAGAATGCTCATCGAACGACTCGCTCAGATACAGCTGGTGCACAACATCCTGTATCTAATTTAAGCTAAATCAATAAATACGTATTCTGTATATATATTAAGTATGTATATACATATATATACAATATAATTCCGATGAAAGCATTTTTAATTTGCTTCTTTGCAATTTTCAATTGTTGGAATTACATTATTTGTTCTTTTTTAGCAGCTGATTGTATTACTTCAACGTTTGGCCAAAAGCCAAAATATATAAAATAATTTACAAAAAAATTATTTAAATTTATTTTTTTTGTGTTTTGAATACATCAACGATTTATTAAAGAACGTCGTGTTTGCCTTCAAAAAATTATTTAAATCTTGGCGTGTTTTTTGCTTCAATACATTTCGGATATTTCTGCAAAATTTGAAAAATTGTAGCCAATATTCCATCAGTGAATTTGCAAAATTTTTATCATAAATATAATTGTATACCGAAAATACAACAAAAAAAAAAAATAATTTTAAATTGTAAAGAAAAATTAATGCTTTTAATTTTAATGCAGTTTTTTTGTTTGGGAAAATTTTTTTTATTTTTCACATAAATAAATACTGAAGCAGACAAAGCCACTAATCCAACTCAAAGGTTGTAAAGTCTAGAATTATATTTTTTTAATAATCTTCTCTTAATTTTTAAGAGCTTATCTGGTTTTGTGAAGCTTAAGGATTCATTTATGTTCCTATTCTTACTCTGTATCTATCGTTTCATGAGTACATTTTTAGCCAAATCTTACCATATTCCTATTAAATCTATCACTTTTAAATCTTATCCTATTCCAACACATAGTCGGTGTTCTAGCAAACACGGTACAGTGAATTGCAGTAGATACAAGGTAAAGCCGGTTTTAGCTGTTTCTTTGTGTTATATATTTTGTTGTTGCTCAGATGGTCACTGGAGCATTAATGGATTCTATTTTGCAGGGCTCAGATTAAGATTTCTTTTACGATGTATTAAATTTACTAGATTGTTTATGTATACATACTCGTATAGGCAAGTGGACATTAATCAATGAACTCGATGGACTATAATATTTATATTTCGTGTCAATGTTTAGGGTAACCTCCACAAAAAAAATTTTTGAAATCCAATTTTCTTCTAAAACCACGAATTGGCCTGCATAATATTAATACTAGATTATAATACATAACTTATTTCTTTATACTTAATATTTAGGCCTCCCATCTTAATAAAATGTGTAATATTTTTTATATTAACTCTAAGAGACCCTTACTTATGGTATATGTACAAAGAAAATAATACAGAATGCAGAAAGCAGTTAAAAAATGTAGATACAGTCTAAGCCCTATGAGTTGGGTACAGTGCATGAATAAATATGTTGTAGAAGTAAGTTGAGTAGGTAAAATAGATTGTTCTAGCGAAAGTTCTACAAACTTTATAATATTTATAGGATGGCACATACAAATTAAGATCATAACTAGCATATAGTCAGTGTTCGATAACACAAAGCATGACAGTAGATATATCCTCTTTTGGTACACTATGTAGATTCTTTAATTTTTTTCTGTCAAATATTGATCACATGGGTGTACGCACTATACTAGGCTTTAATTGCCCAACATCTGATAAATTTCCAAACAACTCAACTTTCAACAAAAAATTACAGATGGTAGTTTTCCAATATCGCTTCTGTCTAAGTTCAGGAGAAGATTAATACATGGTATAACAAACGTCAGCGCTACAATTTTCTTGATGTCATTGTGCACGAAAGTTTGTATTAGGCGTGATTTTATTTGGAGCTAGCAGACAAGCCAAAGCAATTTATTTTTAGTACCACCGAGTTCATTGATTAATGTCCACTTATACGAGTATAACATAACAGAAATTGATTTGGCTATTAAGAAGTCTATATGGAATGAAAGAAAACCAAATAAATTTTTATATATACAAATAGATATATGTTACATATATATTCAAAATAGATGTTCAGCATTTCTGTCTGATTAAGGGAACTGTCCGTTTAATAGAAAATGTGCGATAAACCTATAAACCTTGAGACCAGAAACACGTTTAAAGGAATATGTGTATTTATGAGAGTGTGCATTTTACAGAGTTGTAAAATGTATTTTAGGGTTCGAGGCCCTATGCACCATGAGGAGAATAAGACTGCATTAAGTAAGTAAATAAGCATACTGTATTTTATATATATTAAGACAGTATTATTATGATATCGACGTTATAGACAAGTTTTTTGGATACTTTCAAAAATTAGAATAATTAGGTAATTTTGATTATCTAAAGGTTTGTTTTGCAATAAAAAAAGATTTTTAAAATATTATCATAAAAAGTATATTCATATTTAATTGGTCATAATTTTTTACAAGACTATTAAAAAAATTGCTATATAGTAATTAAAATTTTTAATAATTATATAATAATATAATAATTTATAATAAATTTTATATAATATTTTTATAATTAAAATCAATATTAAAAAATTTTTAAAATTCAATTTCTGAAAGTTTAACTGTATTTATTAGGAACAATAAATAATTTAATTAAAATCATTTTACTTTTCTCATAAAAAAATATTTAGTGGTTCTTAATTTATATCTTCTGGTAACGTACTTCCTTCAGCATAAATCTTTCTCTTTAATTGGCCATAATTTCTCTAGGAAATTCCTTCAACGCGTCTTTAAACGATAATCATTTTGGTAGTCGTAATTAATGTACAATTTATTTAAATGAATTCAAATGTGTTTATAAGCATATTACCTGTAAAATTAATGATCCTAATTTAATTTAATAGATTTCATTCAATGGTGCACATCTTTTAATATTTCTAGGTGGTCCCATTCGAACTGAACTGCAACGTTCTAATTTCTCTAGAAATTAGAATGAATTAATTTCTTTTTTTTTCATTTTTAATTAATGTCTTAATGCAGTTACTTGCTTTTTTTTATTTTAAGCTATAAGATTTATTTAATTAATTTAAAATATTAAAAATTTAATATTTCGTTAATTTGCTAAATTAATATGTTCTTATTATTTTCTAAGAAAGTAAATATATAAGATAGAGTGCATGATAACTGATGAGTAGATTTGGATCTGCACTTACGATTCAGAAACAACTAACCAATCAAAGGAATAATGTGTAAAAGACGTCCATAATCTTGATTTTGTGCGTTATTAATTTCTTCCACCGGACCAAACTTTTAAAAGAAATACTTGTATTATTTGGACGTAATGCATTGTTTACCTAAAGCTATAAACTAAAGCTATAAACAAAAAGAGTCTAGAATTTTGGGCATAGCATATTCACACCGCATTTGTTCTTCGAGATCGTTTCGTTAAAAATTCAACTAGTATCGTTCTGGCTATTCCCGTAACGTAGGACGTAACGCAGGAATACTTTTGTGGTATGATTGAGAAAATAAAAACCGAATCGCTTTGAAGGGGATTCCAAAAATCGTCTTTAACAATTGCTTTAAGGATTGGAAAAACGTAAAAATATTTGTGCATTGTACGGGGAAGAATGTACTTTGCAGGCAATGAAAATGATATAGAAAAATAAAGATTTTATTTTTTATTGAGAAAGAATAAAATCCTTATTTTTTAATAATCCTGTTATAAAGAATCTCAAGTTAACAGAGAAAAAATGTTCATTTATTATAATATGTAACGAACTCTAAATACAAGGCGTTCATTTAATTATTATGCTCCATAAAGATCATAATTTGTAATCATTTTCTTAAAAACGTACTAGAAACTTTCTGTACCTAAAGCGTAACCCGTTTAGCACAATGGTTTCGGTGCTGACAGCTCACTGCTTATATGGAAGATATGCTATGAGCCTGGGTCTATTCTATAATGACTTTTGTGGTGGATCTGCCTTTGAATAGAAAAGGAAAAAGGTTTTCTACCTTCTTTATTAATGCCCATGTTTGGACAATATTAAATTAAAAACTTGGGAGCACCTTTTCTTGCTGACCTGATAGATCTGTCATCTTGCGAAATTTGGTACTTATTCAAATTTGTATACTTATCAGGATGATCAACTTTCATCTAAATGGAGAGTTGTGCGTTTTAGCGTTGTCTGTATTGTAACCATTGCAGTTCTTTCGAAGGGCCTTAAGGTATGCGTTTGAATAACACTAAGCGTAACGTAATATCGTAACGAGTATTTATTGCAGCTCAAGTGGGCTTTTGGTTTGCAAAGCTGTCACTCTTAACTAACTTTACCTATAGAGACACGAACTTATCAAAAGTTAGAAGAGCAAATGAGTGACAATGAATTTTGATTTCATAAAGGACAGAGTGTAAAAGAAACATTAACATATGTTATATGAATTTCGATTTGACAGAAAGACTTAGATACTTTAACAAAGATGCCTTTTTATGTTTCATTTCATTAAGTGAATTTTTAAATTGCTTGATTTCAAGCCAATATAACTCTCATGCTAAAAACGGGTAATATTGGCATAAATATTTGTACACTTATGTTAACCAATCTAATTTTAAAATTCCTATTAATTCGCTGACTGAGTTCAGTGAGCAGCATTTCCCGCATTTCCTCTCTTATATTTTACTTGGTAAAGAACAATGCAATGTCTTGAAACTTCGGAGAAATTTCGTAATCAATACAAAGTTTCTGCGGGTGCTGACCGATCCTTTGAATCCACAGATTACAATGCTTCGGAAATATTCTCAGAAATAATTAATCAACTGTTATTTGATATGTTTCCCTTTCATCTTTTAAAGTATTCAACATTTTAATATGTCCCTTTTACTTTAATGAATAATTGATTTAATGGATTTCCCTTCCAATCTCATCAAACTCTCAACATAACCTTATTTGCCAATAATCTAACCTTTGAAGCTGTTTGTAGAAAGCTACCGGCTTTTGACTATGATCGCTAGCGCTTGATATTCTCTCATATATTTTAGTTTTCAGATATAATGATTCATTGCGTTTAAGCAACGTTTTAATGATGGTAATTCGGACAACTTAATTTCTTTACGTTAATTCATGTGGTGCCCAAACACCAAGCGCCTTAATGTGGCCTGTTCTTTTTAAATCGTTTCAAGCTATTCTGTACTTGGAGTTAAATACTACTTCCCGAGAGCTTGTGTGTCGGCTTTACCCCAACAGCTGCAAGATTTTTTCTGATTTTCTAGAGAGTAGCAGACTATATCATTGTGCATCTTTGGAATCGAAGTTTCCGGGACAGAAATTCTTGGGTTCAGCTTTCCCTAACAGCATCCTCACCATAAGCCACACAAATTTTTCGGCATGTTTTTTCAGGAGTTTAAATTTTTTTATAGTAATAAAGCATCACATAGGATATGTCTTCTGCTTTTCCTTCCTTTTCTAATCAATATAGTTATTCACATGAGCAATGAATAACACAACTGCCATAGTAGTTTGAAATGTCAGATTTCAATTTCCAATATATGTTCGTTAGCGACAAAACTCTATCATTTTAATCATTGGAGTCATTTTACCGTCATTAGGTGTAAATATTTATATAATATTTATATATGATATATATTTATATATTTTAAATGACTTGGATTTGTATGGAAGGATCTAGAAAGTATCAAAAAAGTTTTGCTGTAGAGGCAGGAGGTGATCAGCAAATTTAATTTTTTAATTAAATTAAAACTATGTGTATCTCAGTACCGATCGACGATAGTGTCTGTGTAAAGATTGTCTTGTTATTTTTTTTATTTTCTTTTCTTTTATTTTTGTTTATTTTGTTTTTTTATTTAATTCTTTTTTATGTTATTTTTGTTTATTTTATTTTTGCTAATATTGTTTATCACAGAGCATTAAAAAAAGAATATGTAGTAATTAATACTAAATATAATAATAATAATTTTTTTCAATTATTGTTTTTACGGCAAGAAGGAATGGAATGCCTCCGCACTGACCATAATCCAGTGCCCTGCGAAGTGAGTGCCCGACTCGCATGGACTAAACCACTCCCCCTCATTCCTAAAGACCTTGTCCTACCCCGGGACTATGTTAGTATTACTTCCAGATGGACCCTATCAGGCCCCGCTACTGCTGCAAGTGATTAACCTTGCCCTTCGTCTTAGTGTGATCCAGTTGTCCTCTGTCAAGGGCTACTTTTTTCAATTTTAAAATCTTTTCAGCAAACATTTTTACGCGATCCCAGTTTGTTTTGTTTTCGGTCATTTTTCTTGTCACCGTCGTTGGAGAGAAAACACCAACTTGTGCTGCTAATGCTTCTCGTTCGGGTAATCACTTATTGCACTCAAAAAATGTGTGTTCTGTAGAGGTAGCTATTGTAATATCCATGTCCAGGCAGAACCTGAATGAGACAGTAGTCAACCTCGCCAAAGTCCCTTGCCAGCCAGTTTTTTCTCGGATATAAGCCTTGCGGTCCATCGTCCACGATTATCTGTTTGTTCCCCATGCATTTTACGTACCAACTTGCCTTTCGCTCTTGAGCCTGCAGATCAATAGGAATATTAATAAATACTATAATAATAAAAATAATAATAATAAATACTATATGATATTTTAGAAACCAATGCCAATATTCTGAACCAATTTTGATCTATCTAATTTTATATGAATTACTAATATCATTTCATGTCATTATATATTCTAGGCAAGTATATATGTAGATAAACTTTTTGTACAAGAAGAAGAACTGTGTGCATTACTCGTACATGGTTTCCGATATTGGTTATATAAGTCTTTTGTATGTGACTACATTATAAAATCAAATATATAAAATTTTTATTTATTCCGTTTGGTTTATGTGTGTTTGAATTAAATAAAACACATTGCCCCTGTACTTTGGCACGTAGAACGTATCTCGGTTGAGTTTTCTTTGGATTTCGCTGTTGTGAGGGAATCTGGAGAAAATTTGCATCTATAAATAGTACCGAAAGCCGTACGTTTGTACATAATTTAAGAATTTATTGTAAACAAATTCACAAATGAACGATCGCTTCTATTAATTAAAATATTAGAAGCGAGTAATTCTGGTTGGAAATGCATAAAGATTAGTTTATTTTTGTATCTCGATTGTTGTTTCAATTATATGTGTAAAGAAAAATAAAAAAATGTAAGTGTATTTCAAATTTTTTACCCACTCAAACACTTTTCCTACTTCCACGGAATTATTTACAGAAATCGAACTGTGAAAAGATTTTCGACAATATTTTGCCTTTGTTGAGTTCGTCCAAAGGTAAACAAATGCCAAGTCGAAGTATTTTTAAGAATTCTACAAAACGATTTTGTTTTTTTTTGTTTTTGAATTTCTTAATAAAAAATTTTATAAAAAATTTATATTTAATGGTTTTAAAATTAAGTCTTAATTAGTTTGATGCTTTAGATTTGCAAATATTTTTTTTTCATCTCTTTCAATTAAAAACACCTAAGAATTTCTTCTATGGCAAATGGAACTTCAAAGTGTGAATTTCATAGTCGCATAGTTAATTTTTGTGTATGAAAACAAAATTCTAATTAAATTTAAGACTAAGAAAACAAGTTCTTTTGTTTATTATTTCTTTCGGGGCTTTGAAGCACTTGTCACTACGTGGATGCGGTGCAAGATGCGTCATAGCCGCGACAAAGAAATCAAAATCTGCTGCGCCAAATGTAAGAGAATCTGTTGACAGATTGAAATTATTTCTGTTATTTTCGGAAATATCAGTTGGAAATATCATAATGTAATTTATGTTATAATTTTGATTTTTATAATTTACAACAATTCATATTCTTGCTAAATATTTGCAAATTAATTTCTGCTGTTCAGTTTTTTTTTCGACAGATGTATCTTGCAGTGTGATGTGCGGTAATGGCGGTAATGTGCGGCTTGAAAGCATCATAAACAATACTTACAATTAAGTACTCCAAAAACCGGTAAAAATTTAAATGAGTTTAGAATTTTGTTATACAATAAAAAACCATAAAATTGCAGTTTAATTAAAATAAATATATGAAACACAAAAAAAAAAAATTAAATTAAAACAAAAATTCAAGCTCAAGCATTTAAGAAATTTTGTATAAAAATTGCCGAATTAAACGTAACAAAATTATTTGTAATTCACAACTCTCGAAAGAAACAAGCGCTTCCAAGCTAAATCTATAAAAATGTTCAAAATCGTGAGTATTTTTTGCAATTTAAGCCGTGAATCGCAACAACAAAAATCGCACTAATTTCTAATTAAATTCTTAATTTAATTTTTTTTTTTTTGTCCAAATAATTTTTACGTTTTAGTGTTGCTTCCTAGCTTTATTGACTTTTGTGCTGAGCGCACCAGTAGATGAACACGATCACGAGGTGGTGCCTGTGCAACATAAACCCCTTGTGGATATTGTTGAGCAGAGTTCGGCACATAAGCCTGACGGTTCCTATAGCTTCCATTTCCGTGGTGAAGATGGCAGTTTTCGCGAGGAAAACGCCGTTGTGATCAATCCTGGTACTGAGGATGCTTATTTGGAAATAACAGGCTCCTATTCGTTCTTCGATTCCGATGGCAAGGAAGTAGTTGTCCACTACAAAGCTGATAATCACGGTTTTGTGCCTGAAGGTGGCAATATACCAGAGGAAATTTCAGTAGCAGCAAAACAAAACAGTGAAATTGTGCCGCATGAATTCGAAACGAAAAAAGAATAAAATAAAGTATTAATTGTGCAATAAATCAAAAGAAATTGTCGATTGAACGAAAAACTCTTGAAATTTTAAAATTTGTAATAAAAATTAAAAATAAAATAATTAAATGTGACTTGCATTTGTATAGAAATTAAAGCATAGTTTTAGGATGATATTGAAGCAGTTGGGGAAAAATATCGAAAACATCGAAATGTAGAAACCAATCCAAAATTAATATACATAATCGAAAATAGTAACTATTTATTATTTTTGAATATTATTTTATTTATATTATTTTATTATATTTATTATTTATATTTATTTTATTCACTTTTCGTATTTTTCGAGGAAAGTAAAAAATGTGAATAAAATTATATTTCTTGTCCGTACGACAAGAAATATAATTATTTAAAGTTTATTTACTTGAAGATATTTATAAAGTAAAATTTGTTTAAATTTTGTGCAAAATCTGTGAATAATCTGTAAAATAAGGGTACCACTATTTCCCATAGTTCTAATTCCTGCCTTACAATTGCAAAGAGTCTCCTGGTCGTGGGAAGAATTAAACAAACTATGGTACACATATAATTGCCTTATTATAATAAATATTATTCAAATAATCAAATAATCGCCGTTATCTCCACTGCTCTATAGCCTGTTCACTGCAGACATACCGAAACTCGAGCCTTCTATGCTATCGCTCTATGCTGACGACACTTGTATTGTGTGCTCAGACAAAATAGCCTGCAATGTCTCCAACACTATACAGGGTCACATTGACGTGCTTGTTCAGTATTTTAAAAAATGGAAAATAAAATTGAACGCAGAAAAGACTCGGGCAATATAAGAACAAGAAATAGAATGGGCCGATACTCTCAAATACCTAGGCATAACCTTTGATAACAAGCAATCCTGGAAAGCACATTTCAAGTCCAAACGAGCTCAAGCTGCCCGAATATTACACTCCCTTCACCCGCTCATCAGCAGCAAAAAGCTAAACGTAAAGAATAGAGTTAGCATATTTAAGCAGATTATTAAACCTGGACTACTTTATGGGCAAGCGCCAAAATCAACTTTAAGAATTCTTCAAAGAGGGCAAAATATTGCCTTAAGAAAACTGGTTAACGCCCCATGGTACGTAAGAGGAGCGGATATCCACAGAGATCTGAGAGTCGATTCAGTGGAAAAATACATTAAAGATCGTGCTCTGAAACTGTTCAATATAATTGACAGTCACAATAATCCAACTCTCAGAATCCTAAAAATACAGCGAAATTTGATAAACACAGGCAGATACAAAGACATCAGATCCATCATATTATAAAGCCCCGTATTCAGTTATTCTTAGTGTGACTTAAAACTGTCCACAGATAAAATAGAGTAAAGGTGCTGATTCACCAACTCAGACATCTGAATATCAATAAATTATATCAGATATTTTAGGTATTTTAAAATAGTTATTAATGGTATATTAAAATAATTTTAAATCTTTATTCACTTGCTCTAAATTAAATAAATTATAAACGCAAATAAATTCTTAGATTACATTTCTACCGCTCTCTATAGTATTAAAAACAATTATTAAACTGCTTCACTTTACTTTCACAGGTTTTGGAAGTAAAGTTTGAGCAAGTTTTGTACAGTATGAAATGCAATTCACATAATAATCTTTCTTATTTTATTATTGTTTTGTGCTGTAATCGAAAAATAGTAAAATTCGAGTAACTTCTAAATTTTTTTTTTGGAAACTTTAAAGGTCTGATGAAACAATAAATAATTAATTATTTATTAAATCAGTAACCATAAACTGTAAGAATAATTTTAACTTAAATAATTGTTATATTAATTTTCAAAAAATAAACAAATTTTTAAAAAAAATGTTAAAATGTTTAGTTTATTCGTTTATTCGTTTATGTTTAGCTTATATAATGTGTATAAAAAAATTGATGGAAAAATTGTAATCGTTAAAATATTTGTTGGTAATTAGTATTACGTTAAGACGAAAACATTTTTGATTATGAAAATATGATTGACAATTAATTAGGAATAAAAAAATTTTAAAACGTGGTATAACTCTTATCAAACAACTTTTATTTGTTATAAAAATCTGGCCCAACGCACAACTAATCTGCAATTGGCTCCAACATTAGCTACCGATTCTCACTGCTCTTCATTTAAATTTGGTCAATAGACATCGATTGTTGCATTATGCATTAAAAGTCAAATTTTAATTAAAATAAAATAAAAGAATATGTTCAGTAAATAGTTGACAAAATATATCTGCTGTATTCTTTAAAGTTTTTTAAAACAACATCTACGGATAATTTTGCTTATTTGAAAAATTTTAAATCATTAAGTGTTTTGATTTACTTCAATATAAAATATTTACTCGTTTTTATGATTCATATATTGTTTCAAGTATAGACATCATATTTTAATAATATTTAAATTACGTCACGTTTAAAATTATTATAAGAATCTTTATTAATTAAATTTTAATATTGATAGAATATTTGTGTTTTCTACATAAAACTTATAGAAATTCTTCTTTTTTGTTTTGCCTTGAGTATCTTATACGATTTTAATATTTTCATTACACGAATTTAATATTTTTATTATTTATGTAAAAATCATGAATTAAAAATTATTATTTATTTTATAACTGAACATATCCGAAATATAAATTTAAATATTTTATTTCTCCAAAAATGCAACACTGTATAGCAAACTAAATTTGACGTTTGCGTAAGACGAGCTTTTGCGTAGCTTGTGTCATTTTGCAAAGCCGTTATTACTGTATTATTTTGTGAAGCGTTGTGAAATTATTTCGAATTTGTGTAATTTAATCAACAATATTTAACACGATGTTTTAAAAATTATATTGCATACTTTAAGTTGAAGTGATGAATTGTTTAATTTATTTACTCAAATTCACAAAAAATTTGTGAACTGAATTGTCCACTTACAAAAAGTTCGTTTGTGTTTTTTAATTTTCATTTTACCATAACTACAGTGCTTTGAAAAACAGTGTAATAAAATTAGAATTTAATATTGTAAATGTTTTCTTTATTGATTTTATTTAATAAGTTAAGAATTTTGTGTTAATATAGAACTAATAGTGAGTAATATTTTCTGTATTTGTATATAGTATGTGATTATGATAAATTTAAATAAGTGCAATTGATTTATTTTGAAAATAACTTGCGAAGCCGGATTCACTTGTCGGTAAGTTTAAATATTTTTTACTATTATATACATACATACATATGGTGTTAAGATACATCTCAATCTTTTCAAGACTTTTTTCGATAACGGATTCATTCGCTTCCATTTATGTGCGTAATGCTGGTCACATACGCATCTGTAATGTGTTGGTAAAATAATATGAAGCAACATTTGCACTTTCAAAATGGTTGCTTTTGCTCTGAATCTATACAATCCTAGCAACATGTTTCTAAAATAAACAAATGTTTCTAAATTTTTTACTTGTTTGTTACGATTAAAAAATCGTTTTTTGCTTAACTGACTTTTAGTTATATCAATTATAAAATAAATAAATTTAATTTAAAAACTATATTTTAATTAAAAAATTTGACATATTTTAGTATAAATAAAAAAAGAAAAATTATTAATGAGAAAGCAAGTGAATAAGTTATTAAAAAATCAACAAAGTAGTGTGATATCATATAAATTTTTGATAGGTCGCATCTGTCAGCCACTAATTGTTCACTCTTAAGCAAAATTAAGTGTATGCGGGATAGAATTAGAAGAAACAATATTCGTATTTCTTGCAGAATAAAAAAAGCAAGTTTCATTGACAGCTCAATATCAACACTTGAATTGTTTACTATTGAGAGTCATTCAATCCACATTGGATAATGTTCATAGTACCCTTAGGCGTAGCCAACCAGAGTATGCTCTCAGAAATATGCTGAAGATATTATTTTATAAGAAAAAAATTTGCATTGAAAGATAATCCCTTATTCAGCTGCAGTAAGATCGTGTCTCAAAGCTACCATATACGATCTCACTGCAGCTGAAGAGAGGATAACCTTACAAACTTTTTTATTATAAAAGAATATCTCAAATTGTTCAAAACACTTTCAAATAATTTAAAAGATTTTTTTATGTAGAATTTTTTTTTATTTTTTCATGTCTTTTTTGTCTCCCCTCTGATCCAATTTATATTTAATATTTGAAGTGACTTCTTCAAAAATCGTAAATGAAATATTATATATTTTCTTAACTGATCTATAATTAAACACCGTCACATATCTATATATAACAGGTCATATTAGATATGTATCATATTAGATACGTCATGACTTCCTAATGGTGAGATGAATAGAATTGTGCTAAAGACAGAGAGACAGAGAGAGTATATCTAATCAATAATTTGTTGACAGTATTTTGCAGTTCACTAAGTTATTTATAATACAAATTATACCAAGTGGGGTGTATAGTATAAAATATTTTTTATTGATGTTTTTTTATACAGTTCACCTTATTATTTATAATAAAATATTAATTAAGCTTATTAATTATAATAATTATAATAATAATATTTATATATTTATATAAATGTGTATATCTAGAAGAAAGTATTCTTATTGTTGTTATTTTCAGGATCCTTATATGATTCTTATACACCCTATACTCATAAATTAAAACCAATTCTGTTGTTATTTCCTATTTAATAATTGATAAGTATCCACACTGTTTTTAAAGGGTCATTATCAAGATTTCTAGTTAATTGTAGTACAAAGGTTTTAAAATAAAAATTTCACAAAATTTTATACTTTTAATTACCTGTATGTTTTATTTTTCTAAGTGGGAGATTTATTTTCTGGTCCTCTTATAAACGTAGGGATGGCGTTTTTAATCAAGGAATACGAAATAAGAACTTTTAAGTAAACAGACGCTGCCTGCGTTTAACTACTATGAAGGCACATAGAAGGATAACTACATGACGATATCAAAATAATGTTTTTATATAAATCATTTGCATATTTCTATTTTAACTATAGACAAACCATAGATTATCAATTGCACAAGTAAGTCAAAAAAGAGCGAAAACCTACTTTATATAATATGAAAGCCGTGAAGTCAACCAGACTTTACTGTAATGTATTTTATTGATCACCTTTAGTTAAAGCAAACTATTAGTTGCTACTTCTATATAAACTTACCAACGTATTTATTAAAAATTTCTTAACTTTGTTTAAGAATAAAGTGCTCTTCCATCAATATAATAAACAAGTACATATACAAAGTTTTTTGAATTGCTTCCGTACTAAATGAATAGTAAACTATCTACACTTAACCTTTGTGAGCATTACGTGATAAAATATGTATAATCCGACCTAAAGTTAGTATATCCGTATACAGTTTTTGCACATTGCATATATGATCAAATGAACGAATAACAAGTTAATGGTTAATAGTAACTAAAACGGGCAAAACAGGATACAATAATAATTTCGCAATGAAATTAAATATGCTATCAAACAGCACCAAAAATAGGTAGAGCAAACGAACAAATACTTTTTTATTTTAAACTTTCTATTATTAATCTAGAAAGTTAGTGCCTACATTAATTAGTGAAGTTAGTGCCGATATAAAAAATTTCTTAAAACACATATATATATTACACTGTTTCTAAAAGTTGATATTAATTTTTAAAAATCGTTATATATGTAGTAATAATTCATGAAACTAAAGAAGAATCATAATTTTTATGCTATATTTGATTATGGTAATTTATTACACTTCATCATTTTTGTGCTTTCAAATATAAATCATACGATATTTTTATCACAATGTATCGCAAACAATATTGAAATTATTAAGTTGGCGATCAATATTTTTTATGGTATCAATAAATTTGGTCAAGGAAAAAATCTTCTTTTGTGTTTTGAGATTGCGACTCTGGGATATGTGGGTTATATGATGTAATATATGATCGTAATCGATATTCTATTATAGAGTAATTATTTCCGGCCGATCAAAATTTTAAATATTTCTTACAATCTCACTAAAAACGTCTTTAAACTATATAAAAAAAAATTTATAGGTAAAAATGGTTTTGTTTTTCAAAAATTTGTCCAGTTAAAATTTTGCATACGCTTGAAGAAATTATTGAAATATTTTTCTCACAGTGACGTTGGTAGCTCAAAACATGGTTTTTGAAGGCATCATTAGCTTCTTCTGACGATGAAAATCATTGTCCGCATAGTTAATCCATGATGTATTGAAACAGAAAGAAATCATTAGATGTCAAGTCGCGACTGTACGATGCAAACTTCAGGTCGACTCACATGAGAGTAGTGTTGCGTGATCTAAAGATTTATTAGGTGTCATATGTAAAACCAAATTGGTGGACATTTTGAAAAATTATACTTGCTTAAGATTTAAATGAACATATCTATATTCGGTCAAGTTTTTCAGTAAGTTTTATGTTGTAACTATATTGTTGAGAAATATATAGTCGTTTTTGAAATATTATCCATTTATGTTCTTTGATTTCGTATCTTGGGAAGACACTAATTCTAACTGGATAAAAAGTGGTTATTAAAGTTAAGTTTAATTATTACATATCGCACGTTAATTATCCAAGAAATGTTTCAAAAAAGTTGTACACCAATGCAAACTGTAACCAGTTTACTCGAGTCATGTTTCTATGTATTTTATTACATGGTGCTTATCTCACATAGTAAAGGTAAGACACTCTTCAATAATTTTCGAGAATTAGCGGAAGTTAATATCAACAAACATATTCCTATATGTTTGTTCCTAAACCGTTGATATTGGATCTAACCGTAGTGTGCTTAAAAAATCGGATAATCACTTTTCCGATCAACGCACCGCAAAAGTTTTAATTTGACTTATGGAGAATTACCACTTAAACTAACCAAACAACCAGCGAACAATTTTTAAAGATGCATATATAATGGAAAAGATACACAATATGGAAAATTTGTGTCACATTAATAGAAAGACACTGATCTTAAATGTGGTAAAATGATCGGTACTTAGTGTTCTAAGAACAGACAAAGAAAAGACATTTCCATGAAATAGTTGAGGCAGATAAAACATTGATTGTATTCGGTAATTCCGAATAGAAGTCAATAAGGTTTCCTTGACTTTTGAAGAAAGCTTTGGTGAAAAAATAGCCGAGATGAGATAATAAACACAGTAGAATAAATCGTCAACATCAAAACCAGACCAATAATTGTAAAATTTGTATACAAGGAAGGTTCAGTTACTATAAGAGATCAATATTTGTTGATGGTAATGAGAACCATGGTGAATGAGGAACTCTTCAGTAATTTTGAAAATGTCAGAAAATGGGTTATTAGATTATTTCTAAAGAGTAGAAATTTTTTTCACGGTGGATTTCGTTTGTTGCATGAAAATGAGAGTTTCAAATGCGTAATGAATAGTCGTATTGAATGGAAATTTTTTTCTAATGATAAAAATAAGATATGCATTTATGGATCGAAGCATAATGCATATGTACAATAATATTTTTCAAAAACGAGTCGGTTTATTTTTTCAGACTTACCTATTTTTATTTAATTATAAGGTAACTGATGCATTTTAGAAACGAATTAAATTTATTGTATATCCTTGAGACAACTATTATAATTTTTTATAAATGTCTCAATAATGAAATGATTAACTAAACAATTTATTGTATACACTTACATTGTGACCGAAAGGTTTTCGGAAGTTCTCATTTAAAATTCGCGCGCTGTATATTTTTCGATATTTTAAGTTTATGTAGTTTGGCAGCACTGTCCTTAATTACTATGCCAAAAATGAGCGCGATCTTTCAGACAGTTCGTTCAGCTGTTGAAACCAGTTCCCCTCAGTAGTGCGTTGCGAAAAAACAATGGAAAAAAATATTGAACAAAGAGTTTGCATCAAATTTTGTGTTTCGAACGAAATTTCGTGTGCAGAATCGTTGCGAATGCTACAAAAGGCTTATGGGTAATCAGTTTTATCGAAAACTCAAGTTTATGAGTGGTACAAAGCCTTTCAGGACGGTCGTACGACCGTCGAAGACATGCCGCGTTCTGGACGACCTTCGGCCTCTACCACCGACGAAAACATTGAAAAGGCAAAGGAAATCGTGTTCCAAAATCCTCATGTGAGTGTTAGAGAGATAGCACGAGAGCTAGGCATCGGTCGTGAGAGCTATCCGCCGTAAACGGCCTCAATTGTGGAAGGATAATTCATGGATTTTTCATGACGATAATGCTCCCTCGCACCGAGCCAACATTATCAACGATTTTAAGGCCAAACATTCAATAAATACCATCAAACAGCCACCGTATTCACCTGATCTTGCACCGTGTGACTTTTTCCTGTTTCCCAAACTCAAATTACCACTCAGAGGAACGCGTTTTGAATCCATAGAAGACGAAAAACAGAATTCGCAGAGGGAACTCAAAGCCATACCGGAAAGCGCCTATAAAAAATGTTTTGATGATTGGAAGAAACGTTGGCATTTGTGTATCGCTTCTAATGGAGCATATTTTGAAGGAGATAAAATAAATATTGATGAAGATTAAGAATTTTGCGTTTTATTTAAAATTTCCGGAAACTTTTCGGTCACAATGTATGTACAGCGTTTATAGGTACTATAATATCGAGTTGCTTTCTATAGAAAAAAGCTATGTTTTAATAAATAAAAAAACAATTATGAACAAATTTCGACTAATATAGGTGTTTGAATAATTATAATTTCTTCTAATTAGAAGTTATTAATTGCTGACTAACTTCTATGTAAGCTACGTAAAAAATGTGTTTATATAAATAAAGACAATACATATTTTTTATAGACGATATTACTTTATTTACTTTACAAAATATTTAAATACAATGAAAAATTTTGACTAATATTCACTAAGCAAAACACTATATATAAAAATTACTATAAATATTTTAAGAACTGTGCAAACTACAAACTAAAAGATGCCTGTATAATGAACAAAAAGTATTATATCTATATAATAATTATATATAGTAAACACTTATATATATAAATAGTTTATGAATAAAACATGTTCAAACAAATTGATTAAAAATAAATATTAATAATTATTTTTAATGAATTTCATTCGTGGAAGAACGTTGCAGGTCTGGTATTACATTTACTTACTACTACAACTAAGCATTAAACAACCAGCTTATTCGAAGTCTATAATATACTCAGCAAATATTTATAAAAATACAATTTCACTTTTAAACAATAAATTACAAAATTCCGATATATATTTAAATATCTATATATATTATATATCTATATATATAGTACAAATACACATATCGGTAGATTCATTTTGGTAGCTTTATTTATTTTTAATGGCTCCTAAGCTGCCACCAAGATTAGTGCTTGCACTTGCGTTGCTTTGGCCCAGGCCATTCATTAGGCTTGTGTTCATTGGCACGGGAGAGCTCAGTTGTTGCCGGAAGTTGCTCATACCGCTGGGCTTGCGTTGCTTAATGCGTTGCTGCAAAGCTTGAAGCAAACCAGATAGTACATCATGATTTGGTATTTTCTTAGCGAATAAAAGTCTCTTTACAGAATCATCATATGTAAGTAGAGCAACCATATTCTGTAATAGAAAGCCTTGACAGTACTCTAGTAGTTTATGCGCATTGTAAACCTAAAATTGTAAAAAAAAATTAAATTTATTGAATATATTCACTTTGAATATATATTTGACTTACCTTAGCGTGTATATACATGGCCACTACATTGTCAATATCGATCATTTCCGAGCATCTGGCCTCGGTGTAACGTAGTAAACCTTCCAATTGGAAGAAACTTGCTGCTGCCATAAGTTCTAGCACATCGCTGTGTGACACATCTAAAGTACTACAGCCACCACTGTATAGATACTGCATTACCAACTGGAATATGTGATACCGGATATCATTGATTTGCACTGTTGGTGTATTCCCATCGCTCAGTTTCGAGCTGAGCATATTTTGAAAACGTGGTGAAGCGGTAACTAACACAATCTTGTGACCATAAAATATTTTACTCTCAACTCTGAAAAATTAGAATTAAGAAGTTAATTACAAAATTTTTGTAACAAAACTTAAGTTAATAAAAATTAAGTTGATAGTAATAATTTTATTATTTTTAATAAAAATAAATTCATTAAACGATCTTTAAAGCTACAAAAATAATATTAAAAAGTATCTAAAGTCCTGTTTTTGTTAAGGTAGTGGGCTCATGTTCTACCTCAGATCTATTTTATACTCTCTAAATTTAATAAAAATAAAATATTGCGTTCTTAAGCCACTTACCTAAAAGTAACATCACTAAGTTCTGGGTTATTAACAAATTTAGGATCAATGCGAGAGCTATTAACAGTTTGTAGAGCTGGTTCCTTAATAGTCTTGATTGATTCCCAACCGAAACAGGTTGCAAATATATCGGCCAACAATAAAGTGGTACCCTCATTTTTACTATATCGGAAAATATTGAAAAGTAACGGTAAGCATTCGCTGACAAATTGTGCACTGTAATCATCAGGACAGACTTGAAGAAAATCTTGCAACAGCTGATCTATAACTGCATCCAACCGTAATTCATGTGCTGCAGCTAATGCATGCATCCAACAATGCAATGTCCATGGAACTCCTAAGGTGCGCAATTCTATTGTAATATCTGTTGAAAAAAATGTGAAATCTTACAATAACTCCAATAAAATTAAATTTAAGAACCTACCTAAGTGATTGTTTTCGGCACTGTGATACATGGCCTCCTGCAAACTCTTTATCTGAGTCTTATTAAGCGTCAGTGGTACATCATTTGCTGTTTGCCGTTCATTTGCAGCGCCTGTTCTAGTATTATTTACGGGTTCACCTTCAGCCAGCATTTCTTCTAATGAGAGCACATCACGCGAGCCTGGCGACATTGGTGTGGAGAGCAACTTTCTAAGACAAGCACGTTGACCATGTGCTGCTGCAACTGATATGGCACTGAATGACCCACGTTGTGCGGAGCCGGCAAAGCACATCGAGTCCTTTTGTTGCGTTGAAAGAAATGCATTGGCACCATGTGCTAGCAATAGCGATACCAGTTCAACATTACCAGAACCACAAGCTACTTGTAATGGTGTTAATGTACTTTTGTCTTCACTTAAACGAGCCCCTCCTTCCACTTTACCACCACGTTCTAGCAGCATACGTAAAGCTAAATAATTTGCGCGCGATGCAGCAAAAGTAACTGCAGTCCAGTGTTGCGTATCGGGATGTACAGCTGGACAACTTGTTTGATTAATTGCAGGTACTTCCACATTCGGATCGCATCCTGCATCTAAAAGTGCCTGTATAGCGATTTCATCATTGCGCAGACTAGCAATCATCAGAGCAGTCATGCCTGTGTGATTGAGTGTATCATAACGCGTAGAAGGCGGCAATAAATTTGATGCTTGTGCTAATAGTTCTGCACGTCCAGTTAACATCAACTTGAATGCCAAAGTAATAGTAGCACGTTTTCCCAGTTCCGCTGTGTCTTCACTAAGACTCGTTGCCAGTGTTGCCGTAGTGTTTGTATGTGTAAAATGTGTTTTCTTAGTTGGCAACTCTTCGTCATGGCCAATTGGTCGCATGGGGCAATCTACACCGGGAAGTAGCAGACGTGCTGCTTGCATGACATCATCTTTGTTAATCATGGCCGCGCAACGATACTCGGCATGAGCGGACGCGACACGTAACCACTCAACCAAAGGTGGTAATACAACATACGCTCGTTCGTAACAAAGTTCTTGTACGTTTTGATTGCTGCTATTAGAGTTGCCGCTTGATTGGCCGCCAACATCACTCTGTTCCAGTTGCGAACATCGCATAAAATAGAAAAGCACTGAAAGTGCTGCATTTGATAATGCGGTGTGCTGAAATTTCTGTTGTGCACGTAGCGCCAAGTCTTTCAATTCGGTAATACTACCAACACAAGTAGTCAACAAGCAGGGCTCCAGGCTAGCATTACTTGCACTCGATGAACTAGCATGAGTGCCAGAGCCAAGTGAAGACTGACTGGCCCAACGTGGCATTGTAAGTGCACCAGAAGCAATGCGACCGGCATTTAAATGAGCGAACGGTTGCAACAAACCCCAAAGATCTCCAGAAGTGGCAATCGCATGTTCCAGTGCAGTTACTGTTAATTGATTTGTGCCATCAATTGGAAAACATTGCATCAATACTTCTTCTAGTAAATTTTCTAAGCCAGCACAAAGATAAACTGCCGCATACTCATGTACAAATTTAGCTAAACGCGCATCTACCATCCACCGATGAAACCGGCCCACCGGCAGTTGTAAACCTGCACGTGCTGACTTGCTTTGCTTTAAAGCGCTATCGCCAGGCACAGCGAACATAGCTGCAGCGCGTAAACAAGCCTTAATGCAGGAATCTGCCAATGCTGGACAAAGTACAATTTTAAAAGCGCCCGCAACTTCCTGTTTTGAACACAATCCTAAATTAGTTGACAGTCGCTGCACTTCCCTTGCTATACGTACTAAAGCACGTTGCAGCAGGTAACCTAATCGTGGCACTGTTTCAACAGATACGCGTTCAGCTTGTTCTTTAAAGCGACCATTACGTATGACACGTAAGATGCAATGTTGACTCCAAGGCGGATGTTGTAATTCTACAAGTCGATTATGTGAGTCTACCCAGACAAATTCATCGGCATTGGTTACATTTGTATTGACGGTCTCTAAGGAGGAGTAACGTCCTAAACGCCTGGCGGGCTCTGAACTTTCTGAACCGGCGCTTAAGCTGCTGTAAGTACTGGTGCTGGTTTGTGAACGCATTGTCAACTGTTGTATAGCAAGTTTTATATCTTCGAGGCCACTCCCACCCCAAGGTGCTTTGGCAGGTGTAGCGCGATGTCGTGCACGTGAATGATTTGTGCTTGCGCGTGAACGTGTACTTCGGTTAGTAACACCAGCGGCTAAACGATCTTCAGGTAATGGTCCTAACGCTACACCACCAGGCGATGAGCTGCCATGTCCGCCGGTGTCTGACATACTGGCATGACCAGATGAGCGATTTTCATCCGATGAACTATGACACTCTTGTACACGTTGAAGCGCGCGAAAATCATGATGGTGCGTGCGTGTCCCCAAATTTGGTTTCTGTGAACTTGGACTTTGTTGAAAACTTGCATCTGTAGGTATACCTATGTTGGAACTGTTTAGATTGGTTCCAATTTTCTCCGTAGTTTTTAGTTGAGCTCCAATATTTTGTTGTGCCAGGCTTGAACTTAGCATAGGTGGCTGTGATTTCACTGGTGTGCTTTGTACAGTTAAACGTGCTGGTCCTGCTACGGATCTATGTGGTACAGATTTGCTATTATGTGTTGAAATGCTGTTATGGCTCGTTGGAATAGTTGAATTAAGATTAATTGATTTTTGCGATTGTTGAAAGTTATCGAAATGTGTGCTGTTGTTAGGTGAATTAAGTACAATGGGTTTTGAATGAGACGTAGAGTTGTTTACACCTGGACGTTGTGCTACTTCTTTTGATATACGAGGTGCTGGTGTAGCCACTGCTGGACTTTGAATGCGTCCAGAGGAAACAAGTGCATTAATCATTGTTCCTGTTGCTGTTGTGGCAGATAAATTGGCATTGCTATGGGGAGTTGTGGGTAACCCTGAAGCTGCTGCTGCTGTTAAAAGTGCTGTAGACTGCTGCGAGCTGTAGACGGGCATATTGCTTGTGGGTCTATAAAAGAAAAATAATTATTTAATTTGTGTGTGTGTGAGAACATTTTTTTGCATTTTGTTTTTATAGAATTAATTCGATTTTTATACAAACAATTTTATTTAGTTGAAATGTCTAGAAATTGTGTTTCAATATAATATAATAGTTAATAAAATTATTATTTTTTTCTTTTAATATAAATTATTACGTTATTAATATTTTTATGGTCTCTAAAAAGTATTTGAGCTTTGATAGCATATTCATATCTTCCTATTCTGTTTTGCTTTGTTTTCTTTTATTTCATTATTTGTTATTTTATTGTTTTTATTTAAATTTTTTTTCTTATTAAAAACAGAAAACAAAACTATTTATTTAGAAAACAAAAATATTTGCAGTATGACCCAATTTTAATATTCTTTGAGTTTTTAGACAAAGGAGGCAGAAAATTATTTATTGGCCGCTACTCTTAAGAGTTTTAAACAGTTAATATTATGATTGGTTTTATTAAAATGTATTTCAACTACCGTTTTCTTAATACATAATAAATACACCAAATGTAGTTTTTACTTAACTTCATTTAAATATATTTCATAACTGTTTTTTTCTTGTAAACAAATCGGCAATCAAAGTCAAAATTATGTCATGGCAAATTTACATAATTTCAACGCTTCGATTATTTAAAAACAAATGACATACTCAGTAATGCTAAGAACAAAACTGTAAAATATTCTCCTTTAAATCTGTTATAAAATCTATAATGAAAGTCACATACTTATAAATAAAACAAAATATTTAAAAAATTGAGCTTAAATCAGTTAAATTCTATATAAAACACATTGGGATATATTTGTTTTATTAAAAAAGTTAAATTAATTTGTTAAGTTTCCCAAGCTCAGAGTCAGTGTTCATTAGGCTTGAATATAACTCAGGCTAATTGCCTAATGAACACTAACTCTGAGCTTTAAATTTGGCAGGGTACGAGTGAAAATCTTAGTACTTGCAGTCTTCAAAAATGTATTTACAAATAATCAAATATTCGTATAAGAAATAATTCCAAGATCTCTGATGTTGGATTTTTAGCAATACTCTAAACAGCTGATGACTATTTTTTGTTGCAATTCAGAAATGTTCGAAACGTCTCTATTAAATACAATAATTTATATTACATAAAATAGACATTACCAATTTAATATATCCAATATTAATATATATGTAGAAACTTCTTTTTAAAAAAAGAATGTATTTTTGTTTTAAAAATTAATGATAAAATAAAAACGATATTATATGAGGCCTAAAAAGCCTATGTTGAAACACATTCCTGTGCTCAAAATTTTTTCTGTCAATGTATATTGAATTTACTATAGTACAACTATTGACTATATCTGCTCCTGATCAGCTCAACTTTGTTTATTGATAATTATACATAATTATGTACACCAAAAAAAAAGAGTGTGTGAAATAGAATATTTTGTACAATTGATAGGACTTAGGACTTTATCGATACAGACTAAATTTATTTAAGTTAGTTTTTTATTGTATAATCGATATGATGTCAAAAATTGTTTAAGTTCATTACTGTGTTTGATTTATAATTTTAATTTATTTTTATATAAATGTCAACCACGACTTCATTTTATTTGGGTTCTTCTTCAAGGGAGGTATTATTGTATAACAATCGATTGCGCAAACGGACTGTTTATACTTAAAAACTGAATTTATAACAATCAAATAATAATATATATTATTATTTCAATGTCTTTTTGACATATCTTGACAAACTAAATATATTTTTTTATCATGATGGTATAAAAACTATAATAAATATATTATTTTATTACATTGTAATAATTCAATAAAGCGTCAATGCAAGTGTCATATGATATTACTGACCTATTTTATGCACTACTATCATTTTGCAATAACAATAAAGATATTGTAAATATAATAATTTTATATTTTTCATTTTAATAAAAATCTCTGTTGATCCATTAATCTGTGAATATTCTACGTTTAATATTATAGAAAGTGAAAATTTCGCTTAAACATAATTGCTTAGTATGAAAATGAAGGTAGTTGTGACATTATAAATACAATGATTTAATTTTATTTGTAGTTATTTACTTTAACAAATATTATAAGTACGGGTTTTGTAAACCATTCTCACTATAAATAAACAAACAACTAACAAAGTATTACTCTGTGATATAATAGAGCCAATTACTTTTATCAATTCAAATCAAAACTTCATAATTTCAGCATTGAAATAATTACAATATTTTAAAAATGGTAGAGATTTTGAATATTAAATCTATAAATTATATTAACTTAAGTATTTATTTTAGGATTTTCTAAAACGAAAGAATTTATTATTAAATTATAGATAAATGGTAAATGGACGGTATTCATTTCAAAACCAACAGTATTAATTATCATACAACTCTTGATAGTGTAAGATTATACAAATTTAATTTTTTTAATCTTAAAAACATTTAAAAGAATACCTAAAATATATAAGATATTAATTTTCAATTATTTTATCTATAAAGATATTGTGGGACGATAGTTAATGAACATTTTGATGAGTTTTACAACAATTTTCTACAAGAACACATTTTCTACTTCAAATACAAAAGTCAAGCAAGAACTGTCATAGTTAAGATATAAAAAATATAAGACTATTTAGAGTTAGGTATTAAATTAAACTACCCATTTAAATGATATATATCTTGAATTCAAACAGTTATTAAAAGATATAGAAATAATGAGTATTACCATTGCTTAGTTTTAGGTTTCCAATATAAAACTACAAATTTTCAACAATTTATCAAAGTCAAAATTTTAAAAAAAGTTGGTAAAAGTACTACCCTGAACTTACAGTCATACATATAATCCATAAACCTATCCTCCATTGACTTATAATAAAATGCAGATTAAATTAATTTGGGTTATCATTCTAAAAATTTTATATTGATATATGTTAAATCAGCAATCATATATTTTTAAGTAGAAAAGTTTTCATTTCATTATTTTTTCTATAGATCCATAGATATTTTATGGTAAGCACTATTCCATAAGTTAATACTGTCTGAGGGAATGGTAATGAAAATTGATACTGATTTTTCTTATGCTCCTGAAGGACTAAGACTTTGAAAGAACGCAATTTTTAACATCTCTTTAGCCAGATATCTGGAACAAGTACCATAACGAATGGCATTATAAATCGAGTAACTTCCAAAAGAAGAAGATGTATGCATTCGTAAGGTAGTTTTTTATAACTTCCTATTCTGTTATATACATCTAGTATATTGTAAGTTAATGCTGTGTTGATCTAAGACACTTTCCTGCACTTTTGAAGTGCTCTTTTTATAACTTCTATTCTGTGGTAAACATATATTACATATATTGTAAGCTAATGCGGTCTTGATCCAAAGATTGCTCTTTTCTGCGCTCTTGGGCAATTTTTAACAGTTTCTTATTTAGATATTTTGAAAAAATACAAGATTTAATATCAAATTTAAAAATATAATTAAACAAGTAGCTAAATACTAACGATTTTTATTGGCCCAATTTCTAATCAGTGGACTGTATAAAATTGGTGGATATCTTTTAGAAATTCTAGAGGTTGATTATGGCAAGTATTAAAGTGTGGAATCTGTAAGAAGCCATTATTTCTAAAAACAATAATGGTTAGACCTGAAGAAATGTTCAATATTTGATCAAAATATAACTCTTGTAATTGGCACAATAGATCTTTTAGGTCGCAGTACACGATCCCTTACTCAATAATAATAACTCTTGTAATCGTAATGATTAATTTAACTGGCTGTTCGAAAAGAACTGATGGCTTGCTGAAAATTTTATTACATTTACATAAATTTACATAAATTGAAGAGCATGAATGGGTTAGGTAGGAAATACGGAATTGAGACATTAGCAATATTTCAGGGGACATAGTTTTCTTTATTTATGTATAGTATTGCGATTAGTAAGTTAAAATCACATTTGGTATAAGATTTATACATAATGGACTGAAGCTAAAAGTTGTAACTGATTGTGTTTTCGATTGGTAAATTTGGTTTCAATCTATACTTACTCTTGATTTGTTAAATTTTGTTATCTAATCGAATATTTTTAGAGTAAACTAACATTTTTGTAGTAATTTTAGTAGAAATGTATATTTTTCATATATTATTATGTTAAGCCTTTTCCGATTTAGTGCATCTGGGCACTTTTACCCCTTGATAGCTGGGGGGATTCTGCAGAGTCCCGCCCATCTTACTGACAAATTTGAGTATTCTTGATAATCTTCGTGATTATTCAATGATTGATATAAGATCTGCGGTACATTTGACTTGACAAAGTCATATAAAACAACTGTTAGTTTTAGGGTAATGTTGCTATTCTGGTGAAATATTTAGAGTATTATAAATTAATCTTGAGTGTTATAAATTTTGCGAGAGATTTATCAATTGACAATGAAAATCACACTAAAAGTGACTCTCGATTGAAGACTTACTCCAGATTTTTCAATCGAAAACTGTACGGCTTTATTGCTTTAATCTGACATTCAACTTTTCAGCCTGTGAGTAATGCAGTGACTACACTTTTGGCCGCAGCACCGGTTTTCAATGCAGTGTTTATCAAATTATTGTGGTTTTTGCAGTTAAAATGATTGGAACAGTTAAATGATTGACACAATTGCATGAGTAGTTCTATTCGAGTCATTTTACTAAGGACATCGCTTATAAGTATTATAGAGCTCTGTTTTTTCCCACCTTGAGCAGCATAATAATATTTTAATATAATTTTTTATAGATTCTTACTTCACTAATTTTTTTTTATGTGATTTCTTACTTATCTAAGATATTTAGCATCTTTAGCATTCTTTATTTAGCAACGAATTTATCATATAAGAAATATATTGCCAACAACTTTAAAATAAACTAACCGCTTTCGTAGAATATCTTCCTTTTACGCATAATGTGGAAATAAAATAAAAGGATGGAATAAATCTGCGAATGCGGCCCTATGCTTCTCCTCTTAGGAATTAAAGGATTAAATATATATATATATAAATCTGTCAATAAGTGACGAGGATGTTTTTGAGAAAACTTTACATATACTTTTTCATTGCGGAAAAAAATATTAGAATATATTTAAAAATAAATACCGTGCGCGCCACTCCTGCACAAAACTCCAATCGCACGAGCCATAATAGCTAGCGGCATCTTCAGGTACCAAAACGATTTCGTCTGGTTTTGGTTTTCGAACGACGGCACGTGTTGGTTTCGCTACTGTTTCGACCAATGCATTTGCCCGATTGTAATTGCCTTCGATTTTGATATTAATAACGCCATTCTCTATGCTCTCAATAAAGGAAGGCAATTCATCATCATTCATCGCTGCTGTGGGTAACTCGGATGCCTTAAGCGTTGTGGTGTTTTGACTGTTGTCGATGCTTGGTGCATTAGACAAGGTATCAGTTAACGCAGCATTTAAATCATTTGCAGTCTTATTGTTGTTTTTGTTGTTTTTGTTGTTTTTATTGTTATTGTTGGTAGTATTGCAGTCATTATTATTATCATTGTTGTTGTTATTGTTGTTGCTATTATTGTTATTTTTGTTGCTGTTATTATTATTATTGTTGTTGTTTGTTAGCTGATCTGTAGCATTGGCAGTCTTACCACCGCGATTTGCTATCGAATCACCAAAATAGATAATCACTTTGTGATTTGGCTTAGGCGGTGCTACTGGTTTGGCATTGTTTTTACTTTTGTTTTTGTTCTTTATTAATGATGGTGTAATTGGTGCTGATGGGGGACTTAAGAGTGTAGGTGAAGGTGTTGTTGTTGTCGTTGTTGTTTCTTTTTTATTTGGTTGCTCGTATATGTTTGGTGTTGCACTCATTGCACGTTGCTGACACATTTCGCTGCACTTCAGAGATTGCGGTTGAAATGTCTTGAAAGAATTAATGCTGCGTCGGCGCAATATGAAATTTTCATTGAAACGTCCGAACAAGGAGTTCGGTGGGCGTGGTGCTGGTCGTTTGGGTGGCTTAGCTGGTTTGTACCCGCGTAATTCACGACACAAACTGCAGCTGCAGTCTTTGGTGCAATACATTTTCATTTATTATTGTTTTTGGTCGTTCTTATAAATGCTTTGGTCGATTGATTGTGTTTCGGAATGAACGAAAATTATTTTAATTACAGTTAAGACATTTTTTATTTTTTATTTTTTATTTTATATCTTTATTGTTATTACCTATATTTCATATGCACTGTTTTGAAAATACTGTTGTTTAAATTATTGTTTAAAACTATATTATTCTCTTTTCTAAATTTTATATTATTAAATACATATGAAGGTATGAGGAGATAAAGATTTATTTAGAGCACTTTAGTTAAGTAAAAAAAAAAACACATTTTAATACATTTTTTGGGTTAATGTTTAATAAATTTTTTTATTTTTTAATAGGTATGCTTACGTTTCATACAGCATAGTTAATTTTTAGGTTGTTAAGTTTTTTATATTGTACTTTTATATATTTGTCTTTAACTTATTTTTGGAATTCATCAACATTTTGTGTTGAAATAATAATATTAGCGTAAAAAAAAGTTAAATTAAATTAAAACCACTTCCACTGCTTCAAGGCTTCATTTGTTCATCCAATATCAAATGACCCTAGCCAATATCAAAGTATCCACAAAAGCAAAATGAAACTGATCAGAGTTAAAAATTTATGCTATTATGTCGCTGTTTCCGGTTGGTCGTGCACGTAAATATATTTTCATTATAATTTGAACTGGTGTAACTATAACTACACTTGCCCATAATTTCGTAAAAATCATTTGATGCGGTTTT
This sequence comes from Teleopsis dalmanni, assembly GCF_002237135.1. NCBI lineage: Eukaryota > Metazoa > Arthropoda > Insecta > Diptera > Diopsidae > Teleopsis > Teleopsis dalmanni. The sequence continues at coordinate 69,149,272 of NC_051846.1, read as the reverse complement.
TTTTAAACAATTTTTTTAATAAAATACGTTCCATTCAATTAAATTTTCAAGAAAAAATTATAAAAAACATTTTTTTCTTTTCATTTTGCACATTTTAAAAATTTCCCAATCCATTAGTGACCAGCATTAAAGGGCCTTCGCAGACTAATGTTTTCGACCAAATTTTTTTTTATGTTTTTCACAAAAATTTTTACAGTAAAATGGAAAATAGAGACTTCAACGATGCGTAAATATTTTCATTTTCATATAATTTCGATTATTTTTTTTTTTAACTTTATAGCGAGACTCAGAATTAACAAAATTGCGCATGCGCGACGATTCTTGCAACGGTTTTTCTTTAGTTTTCTGTTGGAACTCAGTTTTCATTCAAGTGTTCGCCTTTGTCAACAGTACCGACCATATGCGTTCATCGCCAAAATGAAACTGAAATTTCGCTTTTGAGTTTGGTCTGCTTTGGTTTGGAGTTTCTGTCGGCTTCCATCTAATTTCGAGCTCAGCATCAAGCACTCGCTAACTGCGAGAGAATGCGAACTTATTTTTTGAACTGTTGTTTTTTTTCTAGAGTTTTACCTCTCTACTTCGTAGCTAATTTGCGTGCTCAGTCCGTAGAAAAACCTGCCGATCTAAAGCCTGGCTTACGCAGAGCGTAATGAGATTATACTTATTATTAGATGGATTTTTTCTTGACTGGAAAAACAATAGAAAATCGTAACTGAAAATTTGATATGGTTAAGAGACCTTTGCGGAATATTTATGGAGCTTAAGTAAGTGTAGAAAATAATAAACGTATGAAAAATTAAGAATTGTTTAGTTCAGTTATGTACAGGGTGTAAAAGTATCCAGTAAAGTGAAAAATCGAAAATTTTATAAAAGATATTTTTTAACCTTTTTTTGTTGTCTTCATGGGTAATATAAAAATAAGTATTTTTTTGTATTTCATTTTAGTTATTAAAAAAATGTGGGTTAAGTAGATACTTGATGTAATTTGTCGGATCAAACTGTTGAACACAGTAATGTTCAACTACTCGACTACTCCCAGTATTTATCGAATTTGATCAAGTACTACTTTTATCAGAAATTGCTGTCATTTTGACAAATATGTCCTATATATATGTATAATGGTGATCCTCAGTTGTGTGGGGAAAAATATGTTTTTTTCTGATCCGATTAAAAAATTGCTGTGTTTGCTGTTGTTAGGTGGAAATTGTGACTAGATTTCTAACTTCTAATGGCTTCGCTGTACGCCTTAAAATAAACTTTTTCCAAATTTTTTTTTCTTTCTGTTAATGAAAAGAAAATAAAACGTATAACCAATCTGACCTGAAAAAAAGTGTTTCAGAGCCACCCAAATATGTTTATGTCTTCTACAATAAGAGTGATATGCATCGTTGTTATATGTTTAAGTTACCCTGTATATTGCATATATTTACAATATTATTGTCCATTGTATAAGAGCTTAGAAGATGTGCCGTAAAGCTTCATTATTGTCAAAAGTCAAGATTTGCATGCGAATCAACTGAACTGAAATGCAGCATGTCTTCTTTAAAGAGATTTTCCTATTTCGTACTGTACGCAAAAATAAGATTTAAGATAATTTGAAAAAAAAAAAAAATAAAATATATCAGGAAGGAAGGAAATGCATAAATTAAAATGATAAAAAAAATACTACAAAATGAAAAAAAAATTCAGAAATAATAAAATATCAATTAAGCTGTTGTTAAAGTTCGCATTGAAACATTGTTGCTACTGCAGCCGTAAAAGATAAAAACTAAATGCAACTATGAAGTAAAAACATTGTCAGAGATATACAAAAAAAACATAAAACAGGCGCAATAACTTCATTACATCGTATGTGAACACATATCACAGTATTATACTGAGCCCCTTGAGATGAATTACCACACCAGAACTACGTGAAGACGTCAAACATTGTTGCTATTGTGGTAGTTATGGCATTAACCCATTACCGGAAAAAAGCAAATGAATGAGTAATAATGAAATGAAAAATTGATTAGGTTCTTATGTGCTTTTTGTTGTTGTTATTGTTGTTCTGTTGTTGTTTACCTTTATGTTAGTCCATTTGGTTGTCTATCTGTCTAATTGTTCGTTGCTCTGATCTCACCAAATGACTTTTAAACACGCAACCGCGTCTGCGTGCGCATAATGTAAGCCTCAGACATAATTGTTTTTCATTCTATTTTCTTCATTCATTATTTATTATTATTACTATTTCTTATTTTTTTTTTTTGGATTTTCTTTTTTATTACTCTGCTTAGAATTCGAACTTTCAGTTCCGTACTGATTTATTAGAAAACTGTAGTTCTGCGATGTGCCATGTCATGCCAAGCGAGACCCCTTACAAATGCTACAGTTGCTTTTCTTATTTTCTTCGTTTCTTTACTATTTTTTTGTTAGAAATTAGTTTTCTAAAGAGCTGGGGTCACTCCACTATACTGTTCCTCTCTAAGCCACAGTGCAAGAGTTTTACGTCACTGTCACTTTGACATCAATGTGTTCATATTTCTACAATGTATACGTATCTGTATATATTTTTATGGGTCTATATATACGTATATGCGTGTTTTTATCTCTTGACATGTTGCGCTTTTATTCGGTTTTGTGTTATTTATGTTATTTTATGATCTTTCATGTTTTCATGCTGATAAGTTTATATTCATGACGTTAATCTTTTCTGAAGCGATTTTGTATCTTCGGCGATCTTAACATTGGAGAACAGAACGTTCTGTATTTGCTTAAGTGGTTAGGAATATGGAATGCGTTCATTCATACTCATATGGTGAAGTTTTTATTTGCGGCTCCGTTATGTTTAACTCTGATTCTATTGACTTTCGTTCAAGTTATGACATTTTGATTTGATTTTATTTATTACAATTGGTCTTGTCATTGAGGTCTTAAATTTGATATTTCTTGACCACAAATTGAGTTTTAAAGAATTTTTTTTGTTATTTCTAAACTTGTTACTTATTCGTTAATTAATATTTCCATTGAATCGAGATAATTTTGATATCTTTATGCATCAAATGTTTACGAAATTCAAATATTCAAATATTCACTGCTATAATTATAAATTGGAGATAATCAAAGAACTTAAGGCACAAACCTAATACAGTGACAAAACCGCTAATTTGTGTGGTTTTTAAATTTAATCATTATATAAATTAATAACATTATGTGACATTAAAGAGTCTCATCTTATTTTTCATTAGTGTGAAAGTAATTCGGGACTGCAAAGGTCAAATCTATCAGGTTTTTATCAGGTATCTATCTAAAGGGTCAATTAAAATATTTATTTCAGGAGATACCAGTTTCTTATCAGTAAGCTAAGTAAAAATAACTCTTTTTGATAAAAATGTGTGCCTGAGACATCCTTATTTAAATTTCCTTCCTTTTCTATCAAAAATGTGTACCTATTCATTCATACATATTTTTATTAAAATTGCCATGGATATCCATATTTGAATTCCCTTCATGTGTATATATTCATCCATAGAATGTTTGCTAAAAACATAAAACTCGTATCATATGTTTTATTAATCCATTAATGTTTTCATAGTTGAAATTAAATCCATTCCTGGCAGAGACCCAATTATATAGGAAAAAAACAGGTTGTAAACTTAATTCAGCAGATCCGATATGATTAAAAAATAAAAAGAGAGAAAAATGATTTTATTTTGTGTATCATACAATTGAGACACATGCTACTAATACGAAGCATAAATTAAATTATATATATATATATATATGGTTTATGCTTATACGAAGTATAATTAATTGTGGATATAAATAATTTAAAAAATTAAAAATTTTTTATTTGGAAATTGATGTCAATTTTTATGTAAGTTTTTAAAAAAAATGTTACGTTTTCTGTTTTTAATTGTTTTTAATTTATAACAAAATTGTAGTTATATTTATGAAAGATAAACCGTATATCTTAGCAGGTCTGATAAACTCATTATTTTTGCATACTTAATGTTCAATATGGAAATATGTTAAAAAGTAATATTAACCCTGGACGTATAATCATAATTCTACTAACGTTAAGAATAATCATACGTAAAAATGACGTACAATTTTCAGAGTTTATATTTTGCCGTTATATTAATTTAAATGTTTGCTAGTTTTTACAAGTTTTTTAAAGAAGTATTTATTTATTCAAATTAAAACAAAACAGTAATACTTTTAAACACATTTTTTTAAATAAACATAATAAATATAATATGCCAATGATTTTCACTTAAAAAGGAATTGCATTTTTCAACATTATGTATTAGGAGTAAATTTTCAATATTTCTTTATATTTTTTTTTTATTTTTACTTAGAATAAATCAAAAAATAATAATAGAAACAAAAAAGTTAATGAAATTTATATATACTTATAAAATAAACAAATTAAAGTTAGCTTATACAAATAGCAAGTCATATTGAGATCGTCATAAATGTTACGAAAATAATTAAAATTATTAGGAACTTTGGTTCAAATCAGCTAATTTTAGTTACATATATAATAATAATTAATCCTATGCAGAAATACACTTAAAGCATGTATCACGATTGTGCTCTCTACAAATCAGCTTTTTACAAGAACTACATCTAATGTTTGTCATTCTTTTTTTCTTATATGAACAGAATGCACAATATGTTCGACTAGAACTAGACTTTCCACCTTTCTGATCATTTTCTTCATCTTTTTGTAATATTTCAACAATATTAAATGTCTTTGATTTCATTTCTATTAAAACTTTACTGAAATTTGAAAGAAATAAAAGTTTTTCAAAATACTTTATTAGCCATAAAAATTACACAAAGTATAATCATACGTAAAAATGACGTACAACGACTCAATATCTAACTTATGTCATGACTTACCGACACTTATCATATACCTTACTGACTGAACATATCAAGAGCGCGAGACCAATATATGAACACAAAAATGAAATAACTGTAAAAAACGAAAACGTGTACTTCAAATTTACGTACATTATGCGTCCAGGGTTAATCAAGAATGCGTAAAGGTTCCTCTAAGAAACCATAAGAATAACCAACTAATTGAGTGCTATTGTCCTTGTCAATTCTAGTACTTACGAAAATTGATGGTTTCTGGCACCATGTGTAGCGTGTTTGGTAAAAAATAAAATAGGTAACTTTCAAATCCCTCGCAATGCAAGTATTTCGTGAATAATGTAATATCACCATTAAGATATTAGATTATCTGTTAAGATATTTTTTTGATGTTATAACGGATTAGCTAAAAATAACATGATGTGCATTTTCCACACTGATCAGCATAACATATACTCACTTCTTCAGTAATAATAAGTATGGACTAATCCATCTTGTATTGCAAATACGAAACCAACAGTTTCAACAAAAATATCTTGTATAGAGATGAGTAAAATGATAATTCAATATAATAATTTAATTTAATTCACAGAACCCAAAGAACAAAATGTTTTATAATTAACATTAGATATAGTTAATTTAAACTGCTGTGGTACTGATTGTTCTGTACACAAGAGACTCAAATTCTTTGTCGCTAAATTGAGTGTTTAGCGATGCTGCCTATTGGTAATATAGTTTTACAATATGGAAAATATCACCACCACTGAAGTTCCCAGCTAGTCATATAATTTGCACTACATATGTTAAGTGGTACTTGCAAAAATCACATATCAAATTTCTGATTTTCATGCGATTTCCGCCAAAAAGGTCATAAAAATATCCTGACCATTTGTCATTTATATACTGTCTGTATATAATATGGCACTAAATAATTACCAATAGACTTTAATTTACTTTATAAAAAATAATTTCTAATGCTAAAAATAATTTGTCGATCTTTTTATAGATAATGCTTTGAAGCTATATTTTGCCGACTCTCCTTTTGCTCTTTTATAATATCAAATTAATTATTTTTGCGTTCATTCAATATAAATCGATATTTATTTATTTTTTGAATTATTCGCTATAATTTTTTATGATCACTTTTACTTATAATAAAATTCGTTTGAAAACAATAAACAAAAGCAATTGTATTTCAAAAGTGTTCGTGCTCGCAAGATTAAAAATAAATAGAAAATAATAAAATATATAAAAGTGTTTTTAATTATGTTATTTTTTGCAGCACGCAAATAAAATTAAAATTATTATTTGTATAAAAAATTAAAATAAATATATCAAAAGTCTAAGTCTAAATGATTAATAATGGCTCAGCCACAAAATGTCTTGAGGTTTCCAAAGTAATTTATTAGAAAGCTTTGGCGGCTGAAATAACAACAACATAACAATGTATTTAAAACAACATTGAGTAGCAAAAACAAACCTTCGAAATGGGTCAAGATCCACTAAGAGCGGCCGAGACGGTTAAGAATAGATGAGGGCAATTCTTGTGGGAAAAACTACTGCCAGAAAGTCTTGAGTTAATTGTGTACGCCACGCAAAGTAATTATTATTTTATTTTAAGCTACACGTGTACTTAACTAAGAGAGGCTTGTAATAAAAGTTGCTTTAAATATAAATAAAAAAAATTTGTTAAAAAATAATTACAAATTTTATTTTGCCTAAAATGGACTCGTTTCTTATTGTTTATTAAAAAACTAAATATTGTATGTTAATTACTTAAAATATTATTTTTTATTATGAATATATATTTTTTTTAATAAGTTTAATATTTTTTTTTATTATTAATATATATTTTTTTAATAACTCTTCTTTAATTAACATTCCTAGCACTTTCTATTCCATACAATTATTAAAAAATTTTTAAACTAAAATTAATTTATTATTCAACAATTTTCTAATAAAATAATTACGAAAAAATGCATTGAAACTGAAAGAAAAAGAAAAAGTAATGCCAAAGTAGTGAGATTCTTCATACATTTTTTATCACAAAGTCGCTAAATAAAAACACACAAAACTTCGTAATAAAATAATTTAATGTAATTTTTGCGTGAAAATGCCAAAACTAACCCAAAACAAAAGAAATTTTATTAGATTTTTTTAGATACTTAATGTAATTACATTAAATTTTGAAAAATATAGAAATTGAAATGATATTCAGCGAAGCAGTGGAAGAATGGGCAGTTGTCATGAAAGTGTTTAAAATTGTTAAATTAAAAAAAAACTTCATAAATGTTAAAGAAAATATAATTAAAAACGTAGGCGGAAGATCTACAGAAATAAAAACATAATTGGCGTTATTACTGCGGTGGGAACGAGTTGAAGAAAGTATTTGATAAACAAATGTAAACAAACTTTTCATTATCATAAGATTCGTAATGTATTCTGCAAATGAAGAGTATTTCATTCATGTGAACCTAAACGAACTCATGATTGAAATAAGAGGATAGTTCAGCAAAAATTACGCGGAAAACATGAGGATCATATTTATCACAAAATATGTCTGAAATGAGTTCATACAATAGAAAAATCAAGTATGTACAATATCTAGATTTAACCCAAAAAACTCCAATCGAAGAGAGAATAAGGTTTAAGTCAACGCAATTTTTATAAATGAAGCTGAAGAACAGGTTGCTGATAATATTAATATATTATAAAATATAAAATATAATATAATATAGAATATTGTTAATATCAATATTAATAATATTAATAAATATATACATTAATATATATAATAATATATAATAATAATATATAATATACATAATATATAATAATATGATTAGAATTAAGGTTTATAGTATTTGTCTAGAATTAAGGTACATTGTATTATGGCCTTTATTTATTTTGTCATTTTAATTGTGTCGTAGCCTTTAAGCACACGCAAAAAGGCGGCGTGTGGCTTGGTGGTGAGTAATAAAGAAAGCGTGAAGGAAAAGATATCAGTAAACTAACTGAATAGAAACAAATATATACAATATATATATTAATATTATTAATATCAATATTAATAATATTACATGGTGTGTTTTTTGTAGCTGCATAAGAAATATCGATATCCATAACTATAGCTTTACAGCTTGAAAATGTCAAACTGTCTTCACATTCCTGTTCAGTAAGGTTTGACAATTCATCATGAATCATTTAAGACTTGAACTTACTTACGTACTTACTTACTGCTGCCCTTCTCTCCTAGTGAGGCTTAGGGCGTCAAAGATTCCTCTGATCTTACTCTTTTGCCTGCTTCTCTGTACTGTGCATCTTTAAGCTACTGGTCTACGGTTCTTCGCCATGTCTTAGCTTCCAACAATATTTCTGTCTTGTAAGTCCTCATGCAGTTAAAAAAACATTCGATATATTGAAATTGTCCCCTCTTTTCTATGATTTGTTATGAACCTACTAGAATCGTTTACGTCAACGTAAACAAAATCGTTGATTTTATAGCTACTAGATTATTAAATATAATATACTTTATATATTCTGATTGACCCATTACCAATTGTGAATTTTAAAATTTGAAATCGATAAAATTTTTGATCAAAGAAACTTTGAATTTCAAGTTAATTTTTTCATTTATTTTTTGTGGATAAAAAATTTGTGGTTTTTTAGACTTTATTTTGATCTTTTATAGCTACCAAAAATGGCAGAAGACATAGAAATAATTGTTTATGGGGCAGCTTATTTTAATATTATTAGGTTAGATACGGGAATTATTATATTTTAAATTTAAATTTAACACTAACAGCTTTCTCTAATACAGTCGCGTTCCTCGCCTACCTAGAAAAGGTGAGAAAATGGTGGCTAATGAAATTAAGGCTGATTTTGGCGGAGATACTATATTTAGTGGCACTGTGGCTAATAAACTCGGTGCTCGAACAGCTGTAGTTACAAAAGTGAATACAAAATTTATATTTTAATTGTTGCTTATATTAAAAAAATGCATTACCATAGGTTGGATTGGATGATAATGGAAAAAGTTTCGCTGAATATATGCAAAGTTTAGATATCGATACAACTTATCTAGAAATATGTAGAGGGCAGGTAAGTGATACTTCTGAAAAATGAATAAATGTGCACTTCAATGGTTAACAAAGAATTTAAAAGAGAACAGGGATTCGGCAAATCAATATCGGAGATAATGGGCAAAAACATATCATTTCTATACCAGGCGCCAATATATTAGCCACCTGTGTTGATATCGGCTCAGCTTTGGAAGTTTTTAAAAATGCTAAAGTAAACGCTTTCGTGTATTTTTAGCAAATCTCCGATATTTTTTTTATTAATGTCAATTTTGCAGGTATTGATCTGTCAACAAGATTTAAATTTGGGATCAGTAATACATGCTTTGAAGACATTTAAGGGAATTTCAATCTTAGATGGCGTTTTCATTCAAAACCCTCCACTTGATTGCATAAAAGAAGCGACCTATTATTGTTGCAGTGGAGAAATGGCCGCACGTATTCTCGGAGTATCAAAACTTCTAGTCGTGAAGTAATTTTATATTGATTAAAAATTGTCAATTGTATTTAACAAAAAATTTTTTTTTGTTTTCGTAAAGTGACTTCGTTATGGCATTAAATAAAATTTTAGAAATGGGTGCAAAGATACCAATTATAACTGTCGGATTACGTGGAGTAGTTTACGTTGAAACACAAGAGACTCGTTCGTATATACTAGTACCTTTACGTCCACGTTCTATTAGAAACCTGACAAACACAGGTACAGGGTTTGTTGGTGCTCTGGCTTATTATTTAGCCCATTTTCCAAATGTGTCTCTACAACAGAAGATTGGATGTGCTTATGAAGTGACCATGTTCTCTGGTGTCGTTGACGAAAATTGTGGATCTGATGCTTGTGAATTACAAATTGATCCGTTAAAAGTTGTATATCCTTGGCGATTATTACGTTCTCAATATTAAATGCATTTAGTCAATAAGACAAAAGTTAATCAATTGAACGGTAGTAATAAGACATAATGTATATTTCGTAGGTAAATAAATAGTAGTTATATTTTATCTCTGTATATAGCAGCAATTTTCACTTACTTGAAACAAAAAATATAATAAATTTCCTATTTTTAACTGATATTGAAACTGTGTGAGTTATTGTATTATTTTAATGTAAGGACAGTATATTGTACGAATTTTTTTGTCCTTAAATATCTAAAGAAATATTGTTGTAATTATTAATATAGTACTTATTGACGAGTTTGTCATTGATAAATATATTATATTAAATAAATAATTGTCCCTGCTAATATATATTATGGAGGTCGGTATATTATAAAGGACTTCAACTCATGAAATATGTAAATTTGAATTTAATAAGAAAATAATAATAATAATTTTACACAGCAAGCTAAAACAATTACCGTTGATATGAATAAACTACGGGGTAGCAAGATTAAGACTAGATTAGATGTCGAGATAGGAATGCTGTAAATAGGATTCAGGCATTGTATTTCTGCCAGGAATTTGTAAATAAATAGGCTAAATCAACGAAGGGAAGGGACTAGTAAATATTATGCGGATGTGTAAAATTGTTTAACCGAAGAAAGTCGACGATTCGGGCGATAAGGGCTAATGACTCAGAAGACAAACTGTGGGAATACCGTATCAGATGAAATCATTCAAATCAGATGAGATTAAATTATTTAAAACAAAATATTTTATTTTTAAACACTTTTCCAATTTCATTATTGTTTCAAAACTGCATTTAAAGAAATACAGTTTAGTAAATTCTCTTAAATTTTTTTTTAAAAATTACATAAATATTGTGCACTAAATAAGCTCTCTCTCTGAATCGGTGTAATTGTTTATATTGTAATATATATTGTGTAAAGTAAAAATTTTTCCAAAATTGTTTTGTTATCTGTGGTTTCCGTTATTTTCAAATTTTTACTTCTTTAAATATTTCCCAGCATTCCATGTAACATTGTTTCATTAACAACCAAAGTTCATGTACATCCGAGAGCGCCCTTTTTGCTTTGGATTTATCTCCCTTGTATTTGCTCGAAGTGCTGTGTTAATTTCAATTCAGTTTTTCTTTTTCTTTATTAAGATTTCATTCAATTACAGAAATTCGCACGCGTTTAAGTGTTAAAAATTTTCTTATCACGATTAAGATTTTTTGTTCACTTTAAAGTTCAACCTTTTCATTGTTCAGACTAAGTATTGTGCCTTCCGTGCCTAGGTTGCTACAAATAGAGTTTCACTTTTACTTTTATCCAACTTCAGTTAATTAGTAACTAAATTTAAATATAATTAACCACAAACTGAACATTGAGAAGTCTGAGCTATGCTCTACATGGAGGACGTACAAAATTATACACGAAACGAATTCTCACAGCATTTGAATGGATTTAAATTATCTTTGCGGTTGATTTTGGTGACATACTGTGAATATTTTTTTTTATTTTTTAAAAAAATATTTCAAATCTTTCTGAAAAATTTATTTTACATTTTTGTTAAATGCATTTTATAACTTAAAAGAAAATTTATAGAAATTACTCTGTTATAAACTTAGCATATTATTAAGCTAACTTTTCAATGATATTTTGTATTATCTTTACAGTATATTATAGTGTAATTAATATTTTGATGAACTTAAAGTTTATTAATCTTATCAAAGTATTAAATCAGGAATATCGAACATTTTGATATATATACTATATATTATAAAGAGCTTTCTAGAACAGGAGTGAACTAAAACGACAAAAATTCATTTTATATTATTTCAATTAGTTGAATTTTTGGCTGACCATACAGCTGTTTCGAGTATTGCCAAATATCCATCATCAGTGGTTTTGGAAATAATTCTGGTATTTAATTATTCGTAAATAATTTTTTGAGACTGCGAGTACCAGAAATTATATATATTACATATATCATCATCAGCATGACGAAACGAATTGATATGTGATATCCTTTTATTTCTTTGTCCTTTTATATTAAGTTATAGAGCTAATCACTAATATAACTTTATATTTTAAGTGTTTTAATTTAAATTACTGATTTAATGTTTTAGAATTTTAAATGTTCACGCTATTATTTTTTAAGAAATTTTAAACTTAATGAAACTTGTATTCGCCAATTTTTAGATTTCTTCTTTTTTTTTCTATATTTGATTCTGTTTTCTCATTTCTCATAATTTTGAATTGAGAGCTAATTAAAATAAATATACAAGAACATTCTTTCAAGCATATGTAAAAACTATGTACACCATCAACAACAAATTTGCAATAAAACAATGTTATCTTGTGTACTATATAAGTTTGGGCATGCATAATTTATTTATTTCGATGGTGCGAAATAAAATACCAGCTGTTGTAGATAAATTATTTTATACATTAATTGCTTATTTGCGACATAAATATTCTTCTAAACTGGCACATAAACAAGGTAATGAACCCAGTTAGTGATATATACTTTTCAATTTGGATATTCTCTTGTTTTTTTTTGTTTTTAAATATTGGCTACACCCAATATAATTAATTAAAATGTTTGAAACCAGGTATTCATTCATACATTAATTTCAATAACAATGGAGTAAATTTTATGTAATAAAACATCTTGTCGGGAACTAATTATTTGGTTGCTAGCCAGTTAAATGCGTCTGTGTAATCAGGTCTTATGTACAGATTATATAGACTGAGTTTCAAATTTTAAACAAATCCTTTTTTAAGAAACTGAATCCTCAAATCTCATCTAGGCATTATATGCATGATATAATAACGCAAAAACTGAAATATATTATAAAGAGTATTTAAGCTCTAATTAACTGTTTTTTTCATTCTGTGCATAAAAGTTTTTTTGAACGATAAAGAATTGAACTAACATAATTGTTCTAATATTCAAATGATCCACGACTTCATCATTGCGTAATAAATTTGTTACAATATGAAATAGTGTATATTAAAAATACATACAATGTGATGAATTCGTTTTTCTTTTATAACATATAAAAAATAATAATGTTGTAACATAGCACAAAAGAGTTGCATTGCATTATGAAGTAAAGAATGCTCAACGAATGATTAATCTACAGTTCTCACTATAATAACTGCCGATATTAAATGAAGTTCAGTTATATAGAGTATATTAGAAAGTAATTGAACTTCATTTTTAAAATTTCTAGCTACTGTTACCAGAAGGATCTTGCTTTTACATCAATTTTTGGCACATTGTTGATATATTTAGCAACAATGGGTATGACTTGATATATTAATAATTTTGATAACAAATTTAAATAGTCTTATTTTTTTACTAATTTATTATTAATTTGCATGAAAATTATTATTATTTTGCATTTAACAAGTTTTTGAAACTAATGGCTATTAAAATGTAAAATGTTATTTAGTTATATTAACTTTATACATAATATGCAGGAATATAAGAAAAAAAAGTATAGAGAAATTCATGTAAATTTTTTAATATTGATTCTTATGTATTTTTGGAATTTATACTATGTTTAATATAGAAACAGGTTTGCATGATCTAAATGTTTTGTTATGGCCGGACTAAGTAGATATTCCACAAGAAGAAAATCGCATTCTGCTCATGAGTGGAAGATCTGAGAATGCAATATTAATTGAAAATAATAGTCAAAGCGCAGACAACTTGTATATTAATGTCCAATTTTAAACACAAATATTGAATTATTAATTTTTTGAAAAGTTCAGACTTTTTTATTTGCTCACCACTTAAAGGAATCGTGTAATATGGATTATTTTCTATGTGGAAGGGCTTCATGCTTACCTTCTCCTAATACTTATATGTATTAATTATTTGATTTATGGTATACAGTGTTCTAGATTCAACTCTGATCGAATGATTAAATTATGGGGGATACTTATTTGTATGATGTTGACAATCTATCTTTAAGTACCTTGTCTGTAACTACTGGTATTAAGTAGTTAATAAGTTGTGAAAGCTAATTTTGTTACACTATATAATGATAATGATGTGATTATAATGATGAGAAGATTCATAATATTGATAAAAATGAATGAATGAATAAATATTGGTAAAAATGAACTTAAATTTTTTTTCTATTTTATGTCTTATACATAATATTCAATATCTCTTGGCTGTCTTTTCAGTACTCTTGATATCAGTTATCTTGATTGATGGTTTTTAAGGATAATAATAACGCAAAACATTTACCTAAGCGGAAATGGGTTATTTATTTTTTTATAATATTTTCTAGTTAGTCGTAATTCTATTAAAAAATAGTATATTGTGTTATTAAGTAATGTCACTTTTATATCAAAATTTCACATAATTTTTTTAAATATTTTTCCCGAGATTCTTCAAAAATTGGTTTTCCCTATTTTGAATCAGATTTCGTTATCTAATTTATTGTAACACCTTTTGTTTCCGCATGTGTAATAAATCGTAATTACACCTAAGAAAAACCATTAAAAAATGAGAAAAATAAATAAAACCAAATCTTCATAAAAATCAAAATTATAACATAATTTCTTTCTTTTTTCTACTCTGCTGCTCTCACTCTCTTACCCACCGTAATTAATGTCTACACTGCAAACAGAAACTGATTAACTTTTTTCCGCTTTGTGTACTTAAAGTACACAAAATTAAATACAAAAAAAAAGAAATCGAGAAAGAAATTAAAGAAAAAGAAAAGCTTTATAAAAACATATTAGACAAAAATTACAAAGCAAAAACAAAACTATAGAGCGACCATTTTAACTGTGCCCACAGAGTTAAGAAACAACACACACACAACAATAAATACGGGTACATATGAAAACGATCAATGCAAAGGCAGGTGCAAACGTCGTAAACAGCGTAATAATAATTGCACTCACTTGCAAGTGTAATTGAATAATTACCAACAAACGCGGCAACATTGATAACGACGGCAATGAAACAGCAACAAATATAAGTTATGTTAACAACAGCAACAAACAACAGCAAACAACAACAAAGTTGTGCTGTTAATAACTCCCACACTTTCGCGCCTCATTACAATGTAACCACTACCCGAGCCCAGAAAATATGTTTTTTAATACGAATTGTGTTATAAATAAACTGCATGAATGAATGAGTGTCCATGTATGTGTGTGTAGTGTTACATTTACTTTATAGAGTTTGTAATGCATTATTTACAACATTTTGTTACTTAACGGGTGATTACTGCACCCACCAACGATTTCAAGTAGAGTTTTTTGATTAAATATTAATAAATAATAAATTGCCAGATAATAGAAAAAATGAAAATTTTAATTAAATTAATTGATTTAGCAAATTAGTTTAATTAATTTAATAACACTACTCAAATTTAAAACACGCTATTTTTTTAATTATAAGTTTAGTTTAAAATCGGTGGGTAACTAGCTTTTGGTGTACATTAAAATGCAGATAAATAAATAAATTATAAGAGCAAAAAGCTCAAAATATTAAATTAATATTCTGAAGAAAATTGAGTGTTAAAAAAAAACACTCAACAATCGACCAAATACACATTGAATCGGCAACGCAAGAGAAGAAAGTGTGTTGTTCTGTCTTCCTAGATGTATCACGAGCCTTCGATAAGGTTTGGCATGCAGGGTTGCTTTAAAAACTTAAGTCATTATTACCTATACAACACTGTAAGTTGCTATCATCAGATACTTTAGTGTTAAATACGAAGATGCCCATTCATCACTAAAAAAGATAAACGCAGGCGTCCCACAGCAGATCATTCTTGGGCCCATACTATATCTCTTGTATACACATTACACCCTCGGCAAACCAACAGCTTCCAACAACAATTGCAGTTGATACCGCAATTCTAGCAACCGACAATAATATAGAAGATGCGACGACTAAACTAAAACACGAAGTCAACCAAATAGCTTCATGAGCAAAAAAAATGGCGAACCATTAAGAAATTATAACTATATACCAATTGATATCGATGTCACAAAAACTCCACACGCCAACGAAGCCAAATACCTGGTTTTCACCTTAAATATTCCATTTTTAAATATACCAATCAAATTGCTTATTAGTACCTCTTATATGTTTTTTTGTACTAGGTGCAATATTAAAACGATTTTTGTCTATATTTTAAGAATCGTTAATAAAATATAAAAAAAAAGCTATCTTGATTATATTTAAAAGAAATATCAAGAAATATAACTAAACCAGAATTAAAAATAAATAATAATTTATTTTGGGAAGTACAACAATATATTCAGATACAGATATCTAGCGCACCTAGCAAGACAGGTCAATGCTATCCATATTTTTGATATACCTATAATATAAAGAAGTACTTGACATAATTTAAGTTCTGGTATGTTTTATACCTCTTAAAAAGTTGAACCAAACATAACATATTGTACTACTTTTGTTATATATTGTGTTGGTGAAACAAAGATGAGTGGTGAAAAGTATTCTGTAACTGAAAAATCTTTATAAAACTATTAGCAATGTTTCGATGTTTTTTTTTGACTTCTACATCAGTGCGGAGTAAAACTAATTTTATAAAAAAAAAAACTAAAAAAAAATTTTTGCTAAATTGTTTTCTTTTCCGACGTTTTACGGATTCTCCAAAACATTAACATCTTTTACAGAGAGTTATTGGAAATTATCTAATTTTTTAGATAAAAATTAAAACAGTAGTTTGTCGATATTCTAACAGATAAAATAATTTATTAAGTCGGCGGAATAATTAGTTATCGATTTACAATAAATTTAAAAAAATTATAAAGACAGATTGTTCAAAATATCAGATAAATATACTATGAATGTAAAATGTAATTTAAGATAAATGTGAAGAAAATTTGAATTATTATCATGGATGTATTGAAAAGTAGTCCTGCTAAAGAAGAATAAGCAGTATATTATTTCCTTTACTGGTTTCAAATATCTTTACAAATGTTAATAGACTTTTTCTTAACTATAATATGCAGTGCATAAATTTCTTTCTAGAAATCTAATTATACTATAAGCAACACGAATAAATAATTATTGAAAATAATAACAAAACAAAATATAACAATATATATACACAATATACTAAAATGTCTCTGCGAGTTGCTCTTAAATATCCAATATCCAAAAGATTTTGTCAATTGTTCTCTTCCACACTTTTCTGGATCATCACCGTTTTGGTCTAGGTGTTGAATACCAGATCAGGGCTGTGTACGCTTTATCGGGAGTGGGTTTGAAGAGAGTGTGACATAGCCAGACTGATATTTTATATTTGTTTTAGATTGTTTAATTATTTAAGAGTTCTAGCTAAGAATCTTTCACATAAAAGTGAAAATTTGAAGATTTGATACCGTCTTGATACCGTTTTCTAGCTTTATAAATGCGTTGATAACAATAATTGAAAATAGACCAAATATAAAGTACTCTTTTGTATTTTAGTTGAAACACATCTACGTGAACAGTACAATAAATAAAATCCGAAACATATCAAATATGCTAGTGTTTATTTTTATGAACGTCACTTAATTCAGTATCAATAAAACAATCTTTCGATTTTAATAAGAAAACCCCAATGAGAACACTCAAAATTTTAGTGTTACTAAGGTATACTAAAATTTTAAGTGCCCCACTCTCGTTTAAAATAGTGCAGCTCAGATAACAGAATTTTTTAATATTCTTCACTGGATTTGGAAAAAAAATAATGTTAAATGTATTATACTAAACTGGTGTTTCTTTAGTAAATCCAATTCTATCTGGTTATATTAAACTATTTGTATATATTTGAAATATATATGAGATCAGCCAAATTGGTTCATTACTATTTTAAAAATGAACTGCATGAATGAATGAAAACATTCATTTTAAGGTCTCAGGTGAAACTAGTGAAGTGTAGATGAATATAGTTTTTTTGTATTCTAAAGTTATATCAAAATAATTACTATGTAATATATGTAATAGATCAGCACTGTTATTTATCGTTTAAATGAATTGTTATTTGCTTTTTTATTTCATAATTTTTTATTGCTTAAGTCTTGTTCCTATGGTAACCGTTAACATCCCCTTTCGGGGTAAGGGAATATTACAGACGCAAGGCATGCCTGTCATAAGAGGCGATGCAAATCCTGTAGGCACTATTAGATACTATTCGGAGTATAATAGGTAGTGAGTAAGTTTCACTATCCACACCCAATCAGAGATGTAAATCTGGTACCACTTGATTCAGGTCCCACAGCTTCGGCTGTCCTGACTAATAAAGGATTGCTGTCCAAGAGTTAAATTTTTCAAATAGAGTTGCTGTTCTTAGCTGTGACCTAAAGAACTGCAGTGGTGTTATATAGGCTTAACTTCCACTTAAGATTGAAACTGTATTCAAGTGTATAGCTTTAGTTGGTACCGATGGATGCTTATGAATAGATTACACCGATACTTGTGTTAAGAGTATCGTTGTTTTAAGCCCTCTCGACTGGAAATCACGTCAAAAAACTCTGATGTCTGTTACCACTAACAAAATGGCAGACAGAAACAATTTCTGTCTAAGGATAAATTGAATTTTTTATTTTCGATATTTTAATTGAATCTTTTTTATTACTAGAGATTCATGAATTGTAAGTGCTGCCGGCCATTGACTTAAGCATTTCTGTCTTCAGATCATTATAGATTATTATTGTAGCTTAAATTAACTTTAGTAAATAGTTGTATGGTTGTTCCATACAACTCTTGTAAGTATAACGCAGACTTTTATATGGGCTCGATATGCATCCTATATGAGTAGGAGATCTAACTGTACTATACTTTTGACTTGAATGATTGCTACTGTATTATTCTATAAATATATATATATATATATATATATATGTATATATATTCTGTATATTTTTTTTTATTTTCACTATATATTCTACATATATGTGAATAAGTAGTCATATATTCCACATTTATTTTTGTCAATATTTTTTAGCATTTAGCGCAAGATGTATCTGTTTTGCAGTTATGTGCATAGCTTCTTACTATATTTACTGCACTATATATTCTATGTATAATATAGTACATATATATAGAAAAAAAAATGTGCTTTTTCAATATATTTTATATCAATATATCAATATCAATATATTTCAGCTTGTAGTGCAAGATGCATCTCTTATGTGAGTTATGTGTATAGATTCTTGTAACTTTTCGCCTATAAAACTATAATGTAATTAAATGAAAAACTATAATAAAATATTTGAATATGGTTCTTTATGAATATTTCTTCAAGTTTTGTTTAAAAACGTTCTACAGATGCACCTTGTAAAATAAATAAAACTCATAAACGCAATCGTAACTTGTTTAAGATTTTGCTCCCATAAAACTCGGCATATACTTAAAAGCTTTGTCTTTCGCAGTTCCAAGCACACAATGAAGAAGCTCTCATATTCCAATGTTGCCAATTAAAAGGTCGTCTTCGGACTCATATTCAGTTTCAGTTGTTGCGGCTTTTTTAAAGTTGCTTTAAATTTATTGTGTCTTTCTTAGTTTTTAGTGTTCAGTTTTATTACCTGAATGAGTTTAATGGCCTCTAAAGATTATATAGCTGCTATTATTGTATTATTGTATTAACATCATCTCTGTACGAGTACCTGTTATTGTTGAGGCTATTACTCGTACTGCAGCTATTGTTGCTGTCTTCGCTGCCAGTGACAACGTAAAGGGCTATACCCCGCATGAAGTGGGCAAGCTGAGATACATTTTTGCCTTACTTTACGAATAATTGTTGTTATGATTTTTTAATGTTCAATTCAAAATTATATTCATGCAATTTCACTTTCATTTCGTTTATGCGAAATACGAACGATTTATTTTTAATTCGATATATTAAACATTTTTTTCATTATTTTTTGCTTCACATTGATTAAGTTTTGCTTTTTTTGTGCAAATATTTTGCAATAAATTTGTGGGAATAGTTGCAATGCAACGATTTAAAATTTTTATTGCAACAAAAATATTATTAAATTTAACTCAAGTGTTATTAAGTTGGCAATAAACTAAAGCAAAAAATTACAAAATATTTAAACCGCAGAAATGAATAATTATTTTTTTCTATTTTTCGATTGAGATATTTGTGTTTTTATGTTGTATCTTTTGGGAATTGAATATTTTGTGCGTTATTCTGACAAAAACTCATATCAAAATCAATACCAAAAATTAATTGAATTACATTCCAAATTTAAATCTAATGTTTACACTATTTGTGTTTAACAGCTCAAAGCCTTAAAAGTGCCAGTGCCAATCGCAATCTCATTTTGATATACAAAATTATGTCTAATAATTTGATATACATATTATGCTGATTATTGCTATCTACGTGTACGCATATGTATCTGATATCTGAATTAGTTCACATATTTGCTTAAAATATTTTTAATTTACTATTTGCTTTGTTATGTATCCGCATTGTTGTTGTCGTTATATAAGTACTGCAGTTATTTTTATTTTTGTCCCAGTTTGAAGTTGAAATTTAATCAGTCAATGCGTAACTTATTGAAATGTAAAAATAACTACATTAGTCCAAAAAATAAATCCATTTAATCGGAGAAGCATGAAATAATTTTCACAGAGTGAAATACGAAGTAATTAAACTGCGAGTATTGCCAGAAATAAGAGCATAAAATTAATCTTCTCTGCTTGTTAAGCTAACAGTTTTTTGTCAGATTAATCAACTTTATAGGCCTTAAAATTCATGGGTTTCTTCAACTTTTAAATAATAAATCTATTTTTTTTATTTATTTTATTATACGTGTATGTCTTTTCTTAGCTTTGCTATGAGAACTCTGCAATGGAAATGTTGTTTCAGATTTTTACAAATTTTACATACAAATTCGCAGTTGAATCTTAAAATATAAAACAAATTTTACACAACCACAAGGTAAGTAGATTGATTTGCATTTCAAATCTGGATTTCATGGGTAAAAGAACTCATATATTTTATAAGTTAAAATATTACAAGATTTCGGTATATATAAAAGAGAAGTATTCACACGAAGGTGATAATGAAGTGTGTTAAATTTGTAAATGGTTATTAGTAGCTTTGGAGATATGCGATAGATAATGTTTGACAAGCTCATGATACTTTTTAAAGTTATAATAAAATTAATTTAATTAGTTCATAAAATTAAGACTACTTTTTTCATGTCATTAAAGCAGAAAATGCTTATACTGTATTGAGACGTAGGTATATTTAAAAAAAATATTTATTAGTATGATTAAGCCTTTATACAAGAAAGAAAAACAGATGACAAAGTTACATAAATAATAGTTTATTGGATAGCCCATGAGAATAACTCTTAACAACAGCATACTGTAGTAGAAACAAAAGTCTTGGGGGTCAAGTGTGACAGTAGCTCGATATCATTACCATTTTTCATAGAAAGTAAAGAAAATAATATACAAAATTAACCAAAGTTCGGCACTTTCTGATTATAACTTTACATAATAATATATACTTTTATAATTAGAATATTGTACTATTGTTTAAGTGTTAATAAGAAGTTTACCTAAAACATCATACCGTTTGCAATAGGACTTTCCTACATATATTTAAAAGATTACTTTATTCAGTTGTGTTTACTGACAGATTAACCTCACCTTTTAAACCCTTTTAATTATTACATATTCTTGAATCTCCCGTCATCTACTAAGTTGAGGAATATATTATTGTGTATATATTTATATAATAAAAGATTATTTATTAAAATTCTGCAATTCGGTTCCAATACAAAACTGAGTTACAAATTTTACACAAATTTTTTGAAGAAACTGAGTCCTCAAATCCCATCTAGGCATTAAATGTACAATAAAATAATACAAAAACTAAGTTCCAAATTTTCAACAAATTATTTTAAGAAATAGAGTTCTCAAATCCTAACAATGTACTACATGCATGATATAATAATACATAAAATCAAATATATAATAAAGAGTACTTAAACTCTAATGAACTGTTTTTTCTACTCTGAGCATATAAGTTCTATTGAACGATAAATAATTGAATTTGAAATTTCAATAATCTTCGACATCACCATCAGACACCCAACCCGTTACAATGCTAAATAATCTATATTAAAAATACATACGATGTCATGTATTTTTTTCTTTTATATCATATAAAAAAAATAATACTGTAACACAGCGCAAAAGAGTTGCATTGCATTATGAAGTGTAGAATTATTTATTGCGCAAATGGTTAGGCTTATACCCAACACATGATGAAGCTACATTGACTGGTTACAATAGTTGACTATATGAAATGGTTATATGGACTATATTAGCCAGCAATTGTAGCTTAATCTAGACCAGTACTATAGAAATATATTGATTAAACTTTATTTTTAAAATTAATAGCTACTGTTGCCAGAAGGATCTTGCCTTTACATCAATTTTCAGCAAATTATTGATTATTTACTAGCAACAATGGATGTACATATGTATAATATATATCTTGTGACTTGATATATTAATGCTTTTGATAATTAATTTATATATTCTTAATCCTCCTATCCTCCTTAATTATTCGTACATATATATTAGCAAGAATGGGTATACACATATATATAAATCCTTTGCCTTGATATATTATTACTTTTGATTAAAATTTAAATATTCTCTTTCCTTCTCTATTATTCATCTACATATGTTAGCTATACAGCCCTGCCTAAGAGAAGCAACTTCAGCTGTTGCAACATTATATTAACCCAAATTTCGCTGCAGGGTATGCCCATGTCAGCAACTGTAAAATATTTTGGTAATTTTAATTCATAAATTTTAACAATGCAATTATAATTATATATTTACCATTTACATTTTTTATTCATTAAAATTATTTATTTAGATATAAGCTTTGTAATTTTTACCCATACCAATTAGCATCGCAAACTGTTATTGGCGTAGTCAGTAATAGGTTTAAAATAAAAACTGTTGGCACATAGTTAATTTATCTTGAAAAATTATAAAATTGCAGATAGATATATTAATTCATTTAATTAATTAAAAAACATTTTTGATGAAACTTTAAATTTTTAAAATATTTTTGTGTTTTGCACATGAAATTAATTTTTGAATTATTCGTAAGACCAACTTTTTTAACTATTTTATCTTTCGCTAATTTTATTTCATCTTGTCACGCATTAAACTCAGTGCGTGTGGCATAAATTAAATTTCCTTAATATCAAATCCAAAGTAAAGAAAAAACAGAAGCCTCGTATTAATTTTCACAATTAACCTTGACCAAATTTTTGCCCTTCTAAACTGTGTTGAATTCATCTGAACATGGTTAAGACATCACAGACTTGCAGTTAAAAGTTAAAATTCTGCTGGCAGTAATTCTTTTTGTTTTTTCTATTGTTTCTGTTGGCTACATTGTGGCTGGTTGTAACTCAACTGTTATTTCCAACTTGTTTTCTATTGGGCATTGTTGTCTTTATTAAACAATAAACAATGTTTGTTCTTTACAGTTTTCATGTTTTCTATACAAAACACTTCTGTTCTCTCAATGTTCAAGCACCCAAGCACCCAAACGTCCAAGCACCAAAGCGCCCAAACGTCCAAGCACCCAACTGTCCAAATCCAAAACGGAGCAATGAACTTCTGCAGAAGTTCACTTCAGTGGAGTAAAGTGAAGGAATACCAAAAAGACGTAAACAAAGCTTAGTTAGTATGGAAAATATTTAAAAAAAAAAATTTTATAAATTATGTTTAAACTATTGTTTTATAAATAATTGCCTTTGATTTTTTTAAATCATTATTTATAATGAAAATTTAACCTTCCTCCACTTATGGAATTTTCAAGTTTATTAACAAGCGTTGTTTAGCTTTGTGTTTGTTTACTAATTTGTTTAATTTTTAAAAATAAATTTTTTTTCTAAAAATATTATTTATTTATTTTTAAACTCTTTATAAAAAATATCTTTCCATCATTCGTCACTGAAGTTTTTAATGTGAGTTGTGTAAATAATTGTGATTGACACATTGTTCCAATTCAGTCTCACCCACGCATGGGTAATTAATTAATGTATTTATTTATTTTTATTATGATTTTTATTGAGTTTAAAGTTTCAAAAAAATTTTAAAAATGTGATTTACTTTGAAAAAACACAACGTCATCAATGTATATAATTTTATTTAAAACATTAAATGTCCCACAAATTTAAGTAATAACAAAAATTATGAAAAATAAAATGTTATGTTTATTTATAAAAATTATTTTTAAAATATAATAAAACGTTGGGTATTTTATAAAGAATTAATAAAGCACAATAATCCATATCCAGTGAAGTGTGAAAAATATGGTTTTTAGGTAAATGGTTCTAAAAAGTACTGATTTGATATAGTTAGACCTTAGGTAAAATGTAAAACTATATACAATAAATAGATGGTTTATTTATAATTTACTAGAAAGCTGAAATATATAGAATTATAAACGCTATGGACCCCATAAGATACATCAAATCCTAATGCATAAAGTGGTTGGACTACATAGTGAGAATGCTTGCTCATAGATTAGTGAGAGAGACTCATGAAAGAGTAAATACCGAGAAAAGAAGTAAGAAAGCTCCCAAAAAAAAAAGAATTTTGATTTAAAATTTACTAATTAAAAGATTCAGAAAACACGAAATTATCATATATCAATCCATGAAAAAAAATGGTTGAGGAATTATTGGTGACACCGAGAACTGTATGAAAAAATAAGAAAAAACTATCCACAATAAAGGTCAACGAGTATCAAAAAAAAAGCTTTCAACTTGTGTCTATATTCATTTTTTTTTTTTGCTAGAATGAAAACATTAGACCTTAAAGGAGTTTAAAGAATCTTAAAAATTGAAAAGCATTTGAGCGTAATAGCTTATGAGATATATTAGTTTTAAAAAATAATCATATGTCAGTTTATAGTTTTTATTAGTGACAAAACAAAATAGTTTTTCTTCAGTTATCGATTTAAGAAAAATAATACCCATCTGTAGTATTGAAATGTTTCTGAGGAATTAGATATGTTGTCGTCGACAGTATTATTTTAATGTAGAAATATAAACCATTGATGCTCTTATAAATATCATTCTAATGGAAAAAAAAACGAACTGAATACTAAAAAAGAAGAACCCCTATATTTTTTAATTAAAATTTTTTTATACTTTTTTATAAAACTAAAACTTTAATTAGTATCTGAGTTAGTATCTGAATCAGTTTTACTAAATGGTAACTGTGACCACCTAGGTCCACCATAACAAGTACTCCATTAAATTATAATAATAGTTATTCAGGTAATTTTATAGAATTATAGTTCGAGGTCTAGCATATCTTCTTGACGCAATAAATATTGCATTGGTTTTAACAAAGTGCAGTTCTGAAACAGAGTGTGAGCATCCGCTGAATAAATCAATCTCAGCATCCTGTCTTTATAGTACTTTTGCGCACTCTACACTCTAAATATATTTTCTCTATTTAAGAAAATTTTGTGAACTTAATTAAAATTAATTCTTAATATAAATTTCAATTAATTATTTTTATTTTAATAATAAGTTTTAGTTGAAAGATTCGTAGCTTCATACAAAATGAAGATACTTTTCTTCTCCAGAAAAGTATGTTGCTGTAAAAATAAAATATTTCGAAAAATAACTAAGCATACTTTTAGGCCAAACTGACTAAGTTTTGAATTTTTGCTTCATATTTCGAATTATTTTTATAATGATTTATTATTTATTGACCTATAGAATATATTTTATATTCTGAAATTGTTTTTTATTTTATCTATATTTTGAACTTTGTTTATGATACGTAACATATATGTTATGTTTCACATTTTAATCTGTTACTAATTTTATTTTATTAGCATTTAACGTATATTTTTGATGAAAAACCAAATAGTTTTTTATATAAAGTAATTTTATGTTGAAGAAGACATATTTAATTTATTTATTATTGTTTCTAAAATTGTAAATAATATTATATCTTCAAATCACAACACAACTTATATCTCAATTATTATTTTTAACTGTATAATTTAAGCTCTAATTGTAAAACATTTTTATAGCACAAATAAATTGTAATTTATTTTAGAATTGCTCAACTTTCATAAATTTACAATTAACGTTAAAAACAAAGCAAAAAAGGAGTTTAAATTAAAGTTACATTTGTAAGTGGTAACTTACCTTCTTGGCTTTGGTCGCACAATTTCATGATTAGCGTCAGTTATGCATAATGGACTCAAGGCGCCTGCTAAATGCTCAACTCCAAGACGGCCTGGATCCCAACTATGCCGACCGGGCATATTTGCAACGTTGCCACTTGAGTTATGCGAAATGTTTATATTTGTGCTGTTGTTGCAATGATTGCTGTTGCTATTGCTGATATTTTTGCTGCTGGTGTTGTGATTGTTACTGCTGTTGCTGTTGCTGGTGCTGTTGATGCCAGTGCTGCTGTTGTTATGACTGCTAATTAATTGTGCATTAAAATTTATGCTATTTACTACAACATTTGCTGTAACTGCTGCTGCTGCTGATGATGATGATGTTGCTGCTGTTGTTGTCTTTAAGGCGGTTGTTGGCAAATTGTTAATGTTGCATTTGATATTGTGGTTAATGTTGTTGTTCGTATTTTTGTTACTGTGGCTATTAATTGTAGTACGTGCTGCTGGCAATGGCACTTGTAAAATTGTTGTGGTTGTTGTTGTGGCTGCTGCTGGTGTTGGTGTTGATGTGACTGCTGCTGCTGCTGTTGCTGTTGGTAAATTTTTATTGCTGTTGTTTGTAACATTTGCTGTTACTGTTACTGTAGCTGTAGTATTTGCAGTTCCACTTATTGCTGTTAGTGTACTTAGTCCTTTTGGTGGACTATGAATTGCCACTGTCGTTGCTATGTTTGTTGTTGTTGCAGTTGCCGCCTTAACGGTTGCGGTTGTTATTGTCGTTTTTGTACGCAAATCTTGCGCTTGTGTGGTTGTTGAGCTGCTAGCAACCATCTAAACCGTTTCATTTGTACACGTTACTATGAAATGAGCTGTAAATAAATATAAATTTATTAACATTGTTCAAAAAAATGTTGATTTAATTTATGATATTTGGTATTTTATTTTGTATAAATTTATGCTCATACCAAATGAGTTCATCTAACAGTTGTTTTTGATATATATGCAACTGCATTAGTGATCCCTAAAAATTTTTTAACTCTTTTGCATAATTTTTAAGCATTTAACTTCTTTGCCGTAAAGCCATTAACTTCCAATTTAGAGAATCAGAATCAAGTTTGTCGCTTAAGTCTTTTATTTGACGACGATATCATTTGGTTTTCATTAGTGCTGCTTTGTTCAGTTTATAGGTTCTCAGGTGTTTGATTTTATTGCTTTTAAATAATTATAGAAATAGTTTGAAATTCCTTAGATGCTTTGTTGTTGGCACATTTTTCTATAGCAGACAAGTTAAAAAATTTTTTTTTCATATTTTTATCGCTGCTTCATAGAAGCTAAAAATATTTTAATTGTGTGTCAAATCGGTTTTATGTCACACCCTTTTGTTTGATTTTGATTTATGTATTTCGACATTAAGTTTTTCGTTTTTTTTTAATACCTGTTATAACTTGATTTTTCATAAACAAAAAATATATATGATATCTTAAATTTGATACCCTCTTGAAAATTCTAGATCTGAACATATGTTTTTTTTCCGTTTTCTTTTACAAAAAAATTATAACAGTTTACATGTCGCCAGTGGCTTACATATGCGAAACTGCTTTAGGTAACTTAAGCTCTTGACGTGTCACCTTCTAGTTCATTTTCTACGTAGTACTTTCCTTTGTCATTTGAAGTATAATATAAAAAATTCAAAAAAATAAATAAATAAATAATAATATTATTTCCTCAATATTTTATGTTATATGAAAATATTTGGGTTATTATTTTTACAATATTATTATTTTGATTGTACTTTATGGTTGGTTTTTTTAATGGTTGGTTTTTTTTAATTGTATGGTTGTTTTTTTTAATCTAAAATAGTTTCAACAAAATTAACAAAATAAGATATGAAGATAAAAAATCTATTAACTTTTTAATTGTTTTTTTATTTTTGACCGGAGTTAACTAAGACATAGTTAAGTCGGGTGCACACTTGCGAGGAAAACAGTCCACGTTGCATGCACGCAATGTAGTTGTAAAATACATTAGATGGCATTGCTTAAATTAACAATTTCGCCTCAAAATACTAAATTATTTTATCCTGTTCTTAGGTAGCTTAGTTAAATTATGACAAATTAAATTATTTAGAAAAATATTTTGTTTAACCTGATGTGTGCTACAGTTAAAGGTAGGTAAATAGGTATTTCTGTAACTACTTAAAATAAACTGACATATTTATCAATTTTGGAATTTAAAAGTGGAGCTGAAAGTAGTTAGTTCTAAACATACCCTAGCATTCATTGAAATAGTGACGCCAATCGACATCATAGGTGATCAGCAACAAGAATTAACAGAAAAAAAATTTAAATATCAAAGTTCACATGGTGACTAATTAAAAGATATAATTAAAATAAAATTAAAAAACAACAAACATAAGAAATGATAATTCAATGACCACATGTTTCGTGAGGCGGGTACCGCCTAGTATCTACCACATTTATCGAGTCTAGGAAATAATAATATTACGAAAGCAGCAAGATATCTAACTTAATCTACAGGCTAACTAGAAACACAAGAGAAAAATCTGCTTGACAAAATAAAAATGTTTAATGACCTAGCATTAGACTTTAATATCCCAAAATATTGTGTTAAAATCATAAAATCGCATGACAAATAAGGTCTCAAAAAATTTGAAAGAAAATAGCTAAAATTTGCCAATTGCTCAAAGATGCCACAAGACTGTACATTATTAAAAGAGTTCTGAAAAATTATCTGGGTAGTTGTCTTGGAGACAATGATATAATAATTAGTGCCTAAAATATAACCTAATTTTGTAGAATAGGGAATCTATTCACCTTCAAAAACAAATTAAGCACTATCGTAGAGAAACTAGAAAGCGTTACGGACACACATTATTAAAAACGGTTTTTTCCGACTCTTTGATGCGATTCAATTATCCAAATACTTATATGATCCCTTTGTTATTTAACACAAGCAAGAATTTTTTACTTTTTTATGATTTGCTTATATATTACTAAAGTAACGCATTTTATTTTTCTCAACATCGTTAGTTTTTGGGCATCTATGTAGCTTTTTTTGGGCTATGTTTGGAGTGTTTGTTGCATAAACACAACTTGGATTACATTCAAGTCCAAATTTGATTTTCTGAATTTTTTTCTAATCCTGCCGCAAACATGGGTTTATTTTGGTTATCATCATAGCGCTTTACAACACTGTTAATTTCATTATATTGTGCTATGGTTTGACACACTAAAGATTTGTTTACATTCGGATGCTTGGAGACTACAAAAGTCTTGTTTCCTTCCTTTCTTCTTCCTTTTAAATGTAGTCCTATCACATTATTACGTTTAAATAGAGATACATATACTATTGTATGCTTCTAAACAATCAAATTAGTTGTTGTAAGACAACATTTTTTTTGTTTTTGAAGAATTGTAAAGCAAGCGAAAGTCTAGTCAGTGTGAGACTTGAACCAATTAAAATCATCTCAATATCCGACAGTAAACCCTTTCGGGATCACCGATTTGGCATGTGTCAAGATGCCATTCAGAGCACGAAGCTTAAATGTCTTTTTTTGTCGTCATTTCGTCAATTAACAACATTTTTTCATTTCGAAAGTTATGGCAACTTTAGTGGGTTGCAGTTTAATAGGGTCACAGAGTAGTTTTGCCTGACAGTAAAATTGTTAATTATTTATAATAAAGTATTTTAATTTTTTTAACTATATAGAAATAACTTTTTGAGCCATTATCATTTAAAATGCAGTTCCAAAAAAAAAAAATGTATTTGAAAATATTTCACATTCTTCTACTTATAAAAAGAAATGTTTTTTTCAGTACAACTTTGTCTGTTATTAGTTTTATTGCCTCATAAAAAATTGTAAAAAAACTTTTTTGAACAAAACGTTGAACAGGCACATTTCCTCAATAAAATATATTAATTTATATGAATTATAAATTTTGTTGAAAAAGTGCAAGGAAAAAGATTGAAACTATCTTAACGCGCAGAACAGCAAATACTGTCAACAACAAATTTACTAACACCAAACGCAACACAAATTCAAGTGATTCGCACCGCAATTAACGCACGGCAAGTGCAGCTCACCGTACCGGCCGTACTCGTTGCAGTCATGAATTCGCATATAAACGTCATTATCACGTTCATCGGTGCGATAATCCTCAAAGTCATGTGCTGTTACTGCACTTGAAACAACTTCAACGCAAGTGCTGCTGGCTTATAAAAAACGAAATTAATGGAATTGGCTTCTGACAACGAGTCCGAGTATTCACCATTCACTATTCAATATCGGTTTGTAGGATTGAGAGCTTTGGCAGAAAGAAGTGTGCTTAATTGAGTGTTTGTGTGTTTATATTTGCAAGAAGCGGCGTGCAAGTGTCTTAAGAACTTTGGAGCCGCATTGGAATGCAACCAATGCAGTTCGGTTTCAATTGAAACTTTTATAGCGCAGGCAATTGCCTGCTTACTAGAATGTGCACATAAAGTCTATTATGACTGCCGCCGCCACAGCAGCCAATGTCGCTTAACTTGTCCATTTGTTTGACTTTGAAAGTAGGCATGAGGCATTCCATTGCATGAGTTTCATGGCATGTCTTTGGCAGATGCGACTTGAGAAGATGAACAGCACACTGGAAATTACGCACCCTCTAGCAAAAACAATAACAAAGCAAAATGTTGTTATCTTCCTGCAAACTACACAGCATTTTTCTAACGCATATGGAGCTTTACAGTTTCTTACATTTTTTTCCTAATAAGATCCATTTTCATCTAATGCGATTTGCTTTTCTCCGATGCGTCTTAATTGCACCTCCGATGCTTAATATTGTGGCTGAAATATTTATATGGTATTTTATTATTAGCCATAAATTAAAATACCTTTAGGATTCTTTGAGAATACTTCCATTTGTTAACCGTGCATTCTTCTAACAATAAAATTTTTATTAAATTATTTTTATGGTTTACAATTCTTTTGCATTACGTTATACACTTTGTTAGAACCGATAGTGTAATCCATATTTATGATACCATAATGCGTGGTGATGTATAAATCCGTTGCTGATATTTATGGTTTTGTTAACGCAGTTGACTTTATGATAAGACGCTCTTCAGCATTTTATGATTATTATTATGTTTGATCATAGGTGCAATTTTAAAGACGAGCTCAAAATACTTTTCTCGCAACAATAAAGATTATTTTTTCTAGTATTGGCAATCATCAGTATATATTGATATATATTTATAAAGAAAATGCAATGCTTAATGAATTGTTTTTTTGTTAATATAAAAATTGACGATATGCATCAGATAGGTAGGCAGTTAAATTGGAAGAAGGATCGAACTTTCCTCCATTAGTTCAGAAAATCGTTTTGATACCACTTTTCTCGTAATTTCGGTAAAAGATTGGGCGTTTTTTATACAATCAGAGAAGTAGAGAAATGGAATGGAAACAATGCAATCCTCGTAACTTTGGACAGATTGTCATGCTTTTGAATATATTAAGCCTTTTAGAATCAGAAGCATTGATAAAAGCAATAATTTGCTTAATTTTAATGTCGATTATATCGTTAAATGATTTTAAGAATGGAGTATTTATAAAATTAAGCATATTCTGGTTCTAAATAAATCTGGAAAAGTAACTGAATACATGAGCGTAGAGCACTAAGTTATTCAAAAAGTACTAGGAAACAAGTTTAATAAATTTTTCCACTAAAAAATTATTGAAGATTATTTAAATTCAGACTTAAATTTAACAAGTAGTTAAAAATGTTTATTAGAAATGATGAGGTGACAAGATTGTTTCATAAGTTCCCGAAATGAAAATGAGAAAACTGATTTTTAGTTGGAAAAATATTTTGATTTCCATAAAAAAACAATTTCATTGAAATCATAAAATAATATTCCTTAAAAAAACCTAAATGCGTCCGTAAAAACGATAAAAATATCGATAATTTCTGGAATAATGATTAATTTATGTAATTGAAAATATTAACAATATCCAGTACATTATTTTTAAATGTAAAGATTCTTTCACAACAATAAAATCTTGAAAACTTGTAAGCAAAGAAAACTTAAGTAAAGAAAGAAATTCTGATTGTGGGAGATATATCCATAATTTACATATTAATTATATATAGATGCAATTTTCAAAACGGTATAAAGTTTCCGTTCAAAACTTAATCACAAATGAAATGTTTTTTTCGTATTAGATACAAAGCAAACGAAATCTGGAAATACCTTTAATTTCCAGGTTGTTGTTTTCCGCCAAATCTTTTACTTTCCATCAAAGCAAGCAATTCAAGGCGAATACTACACAATCTTATTTACCCATATGAACAATAAAGAAAGAAGAAAGAAGAATCATCTTACATTTTCCGAAAAAAATAGGTCTTCCATTAAAACACTATTGCCTACTAGTGCCCATATATACTTAGTCTTTAGTTCAAAATTTAATGAATTCTAGTGCAAAACGAATATCAAATTCGTCATTACTAATACGAATTGCTTTAGAAACAGTCACACTTATATTCATGCAGTTTCAAAAGAGGTCAAAATAGTTGTTCAGTATAATGAAGAACAATATATCTTTATTCACCTCATATATCTTTATTCATTACTGAAATATTACCCTTTCTATATTAGATTTATTCACATTCTGTAAATACGCTTTATTGTATCTTTTATTAGTGTTATTATTCTGATTTTTTGTGGGTCACCTCCATTAACATATCCGTTTTAGTTTTAAATTCAATTATGAGAATTTTATGATACTGTCAATTTATCTTATACATATTCCTTGTTATTTAACTCAACAATTTTTATTATTCTTGTGAAATAACAAAAATTCAATAGGTTCGCAGAATGTTGCTTAGCAAATGTTGTAGGCAAACTAAGAGCGTTCATAAATTCTTAAGCTTAAAAATATTGTTGAGCAAGAAAACCTCACATTACCGCAAATTAAAGTAACAAATTATGTCTGAAATTTTATTATAAAGTCAAACAATTGTGGGTCTCGTAACAAAGCCGTAATCATTAAATTTTAAAGGAGTTTTACTTGAAAATTAAATTTGAGTAATAAATAATTCGCGTTAAATATACTAGATATATTATTTAGATATTATAGATTTTATTAGATATTATATTTAAGTAATAAAGTATTCTGTGTATAAAGTTGAGTACACAGTGTATAAACATAATATAATTTCTTCAATTGTGTAAAATCTTTTGTCACTGTAAACGTTCTGCAAAGTTACTCTTAACAACAAAAAAAATGGCAACAGATACCTTGAGAATTTTTAAAATTTTCCCGACTATCTTTCAGAAGCCATCTAGTTTTAATAACTTTAAAAATTTCATTGGTCCATCGAACCTGACTCCACCAACTCTACGAAAGTGAAATCTTACAATAATGTTGTTCACGAGTTCGAGTAACGCGCTTGGTAACCGAGTAAAAGTGTAACCAGTTACGCTAACTCGTGAGCACTTGATGCTTGATGATGTCGAGCAACGCATTACACGACATGTATTTTGTTGTTGCGAAACGTTTAATACTTTACTCGATTACTGAGCGAAGTCATGAAGAACCTTAATA
Organism: Teleopsis dalmanni; assembly: GCF_002237135.1. Taxonomy (NCBI): domain Eukaryota; kingdom Metazoa; phylum Arthropoda; class Insecta; order Diptera; family Diopsidae; genus Teleopsis; species Teleopsis dalmanni. Next base: position 69,115,644 of record NC_051846.1, on the reverse strand, counting down.
ACTGCATCTTTTAAGAAGAATCTGAAACATACTGATTGTTTTCTTCAGATTATATTCTGATTATCCTCATGCTTACACTATATATATTGCTTCAACTATTGGATCAACAATTTCATTGTTAAGTATTATTTTCTTTTTATATATTATTTGAGAAAGTATGATTATAAATCTTCAAATATTCTATTCAATTAAATTATTCTACTTAATGATTTCAAAATTCAACAGTTTTTGTTTAGAATTAAAATAAAATACTCTAATTAATACTATTATATAATACTTAATTTAATAATTAATATTAAAAATAAATTATCATTATATATATTCTAATAGTTTAAGAACAACATTGGTCGTGTAAATCAAAAATAAGAATAATCTTTTAAGATCCTCAAAAAAAAAAAGAAATAATTCCTAAAATGTATATTTTAGTTCTCAAAAATCCTCTGCTAATGGAACCCAATTACATATATACCTTTATACATACATTCTTGTTCAAATGTAATTATTAAAAAAATGTAAACGCGTTAGTTAATTGTTATAAGCTTTATCCGTATTTTCTTAACTTAATTCATTATAACGTACGCCTTTGAATAATTATATCAAACGTCAAAATAATATATGGTAACATGGTAGATGACCACTTGTTCCAGCTGTCTTGCTTTGTAACACATCATTCTACTCTTTTTTAGTGACTTTTTGTTTAGAATAACTTTTTAAATAGCATAAATAAATACTTATCTCTGATAAAATTGTGTCTATACAAATAGTAGTGGCGTACCTTGTGTTACAAAAACATTACCATATATTTGATAGGATACGACAAAAAGAAACATTTTAAACAATTATTTTAGTTGAGAGTATAACATACTTCAATAAAAGGACATCAAACTCACTCATTGAAATATCAATGAGATATCAGTCTTGTAGTAGTTTTACTAAGGTTGTATTTTAGGTAACCATGCTTGAAGCCTAAATCTCCCTTTCAAGGGAGATAAAGTGAAAGTGTCTCCTTACCTGTTTCGTTTTTGTCCAGCACAATCGGGGTGTTGCCTTATCACTTTAGGGGCTTTCTTTTTTAAGAATCTTGGAAAACTGTAAGACCTCCTCCAAGAGTAGCATTATAAGCTTTGCCAAAGGTTCTAAGGGGTTCTAACCCTTGAATTTCTAATTATATAGTAACACAGGCCTATAGGCTTAAGTGGATCCCTTGTGGTGGCCGGTATAACCTAACCTAACCTAGCATACTCCCTACTCTCTTACTATATTGTTCTTTAGCTTTTTAGTTTTTTTTTTAATATTTAAGTACCAACAAATATAATGTGGATGCACAATTTAGTGGTGGACTACAGTTTTGTCACACATTATTCACATAATCATTTTGTTTAGTTTTTATTTCCTAAGCATTTAACTAACTTTTTGTATGCACTGAATAAAATGTAGAAATAACTTCTTCGGTTATATCACAAACATATTTATTGCCATTGCATTGTAAGATGGGTTTTTAAAAATTGGTTCTATTATTAATAGTTCTATAGTAATCTTACCAATAGTGCTTCCTCTTCTTCTTGCTATTTCTGAAACCTTTACTACTCTATTCTTGACTGAAGACCACATTGATGACTCTTGATTTTATCTTGAATGTTAACTTACCATAATTCATTACTTAAACGATCAGTCGGTCACGCTTTGTTTTTTACTTAACTGCACACACTGATCGATTAGAGACTCTTTCAACGATAGTTGCGGGTCAGAATAGGAAGAGAAAAATGTTGACCATCTGCTGCGTTACTAGCATATTTACTCTAGGATCTCTATGGTATCTCTAAACTGGATATCCAACATCACTTTTACAGCATTGAAAACATTGGTTGCGTTATTAAAGCGACAAAGCGGTTTCCTGGTCTAGGGTTCTCGTGGAAAAATCCATATATGTATATAAACATATATATATATATTTAGGTGTATGTATTTATATACATATAATTGTGTACATATATAAACTGTGGTATCACAATGAGCCCTAATGAGCCGGTCGTCTCTTCAAAATGGCACTGCCACGTGTACATTACCTTGCCCTACCTTCCTTATGCATGTCATTTATTAAGCTGTTTATTGTTTGGTTCGAAATAATTCGTTGAGTGTGTTGTGTATTTGGAACTGAACTTTAGTACTGACTTCATTTTAAATAAAAAGACTTGGCCAAATTTTGACTTTGTTAAAAAATTATTTTATATGGCGTTTCATATCAATTTTTGGTGTATAATGGTTGTCAATACCAAACTTTTCTGGTTTAACTGCTTCATGCAACTCAGTTAAGTACGATGTGTAGTGATGCCCAGATAATTGTATATTTCAAATTTTTCTAGAAGCGGTTTACTTTGTCGAAGATGTTACATATAGGTGTAGATGTAATAAGTGTGATTAATTTTTCAATGTTTGTCACATGTATCATTTTTGTTTTTCGGCATTATTCGTCAAGACATAAATACAGTACGAATTAACTGTTTTACATACGAATGGAAACTCTTTGGCTAAATATAATACATATTTACGGAAATTTCACATTTAATGCAAGTGTTTTTATTTATAAAATTTAATCAGATATTTAATTTTAGGTAATTACATATTTGCATATATAAACAAAAAAAAAAAGAATTTTTCGTTTGCGATTATTTCACTCACATAAAAGAGTGAATAAGTTATAATTATAATAAACCTTCTCTTTGATATTTCTTGATTTAATTTAAGTTGATCCGCTGAGTGACAGCATTAGAGTTTGAAAAAAAGTAAAAGATATTTGTTGACTACATTTTGATTGACGCAATCTGTAGTCCGTCCTAGTTCATTTTCAAATTAAAAATTAAAAAGAATTTTTCCTTTTAAGTGAATTTCTGCCACACCTCCACTTAAACCAAAAGAATTTGCAACAATTCAAATTTAATTGCATTTTGTGCAGGCAGAGGTAGTAATTATGGTCAGTTGAGGTCAACACAAATTCAACCCACAAAATAATAATGTTAGTAACAACATAGTGAAACTGTGGGTAAAATGCTTATACTTTCACACCTTTTGCAAATAAAAAGCAATATTTTAAAAGTATCTCATATTTTTTACAAATCAAAGGAAACAATAAAAAAAAAATAATTGTTATGAAAATATGAAATTAAACACGCAACTGCCATCAATCAATCATTTTGAGCTCAAAACGAAATAGTGCTGCACAGTGGCACTATGGCCATTAAAATCGAATGGTGCCAGTAGTGTGAACCCAGTACAACTCATGCATATTTTTCCTTTTTTGCTATGCTAACACTAACATTTTTCATTTTGACAACGTACGTGATTGTGATTCTAGAAGTTATTCCTCTGTTCCGCACAGGTAAGGTACCTCTACGTTATTTAACATGGACGCCTTCAAGTCTGCAATCATAAACGTGCAAAAGCATTCCACACAGTTTGAAATATATTATGCTCATATGCATCTGTATCTGCGCATATATTTATGTATATAATATGTATCTATAAACATACATACACACTGGCTAATATTTTCTTTATTTTTATTCACCTTTAAATTTATTGTATTTTAACAAATTGGCAAAAATTCAAGATATTGACTACGGTTGGAACTGCGTTCCGACGTGTACGCCGGAATTATTTCTACGACGTTTAAGTGTCCGTAAAGAACATAAAATCTTGCCATAAACAATTTTACAACTCCGTGCGCTGGCTTTCTTGGTAGACTTAATTTGCCATAAAGAATTAAGGTCATATACACACAGTTTGCGGTAAAATTATGCTCTTGTGAATAATAATTGATTTTGTAATAAAATTAATAAGTTAATAAGCTTGAGCACTTATTGCACAAGGAAAAGCTGCTTAAGAGTTAATTTATTATATGCTAAATGCTAATCAGTTTTTAATACATAAACTGTGAGGAAACAATTTTACTGTATAGAACATGCTCCATGTGATTATACATAAATTATGGCGTTTAAAATATATAGATATCAGATAATGTATATAATGAAATTTTTTATATATCAATAAATTGTTTCTTGAATATAAATTGTACAAATATAAACATAACATCCACACTATATCTTGAAACTTTTGATTTATAATACACAGGATTTTCGGTTTTAGCAATTCTTTTCTTTTCTTTTTTTTTTTTGATTGGTGGAACTGTCATTGACATCTGTGTCAAATTTTATATCAATATTGCAGATATTTAATAGTTTCGCACGTCTTTTGTGAGCAATAAAATTTTGATTCAATGATTTTTTCAATGTTTGATTTTTTTGAGCAAAGAAGTTGCATTAAATTTTGTATGTGTAATGAAATTTCTATTAGAAAAACATTCGCAGAAGGTCTTCGGTGACCAGATAATGTCCTATAAATTATTTACAAGAGATGCAAGCAATTTAAAGATGGTCAAGGAAGCGTTAAAGGCAAAAATTTCCTAAACGATCACCAACTGATTAACAATATGTCAGGAAAATTAAATATCGAGTGTTTGAAAATCATCTATTGACAATTAGAGACCTAGCTTATACTACTAACATTGCAAATAAAGTCATTCCTGACCATTCTGAAAGAAATTTTGCAACTAAAAATAATGAAATCTTTTTGGTGTTAAAACCAATTTATTTTTTTGAAAACTAGTGTTGCGTTAAACTCTGTCCAACAATGCTTCTGGCTATCAGGATAATATAAAGTAAATGATAACTGAAAATAACATTTTCATCTGTACATATGACAAAGCTGCTGAAGGTGAAATTAGAAAGATCGCGTCATTCTTAAATGAAGATCGTGTCAGTAGTTTTATTAGGTAATCGTGGGCTTCTGCATTGTGGATTTCTTCCGTCAGACTAAGCTGTTGACAAGAAATATTATATCAACGTTCATGTAATTTTTATGGACAGAAAATACTTAATTTATGTACTACAATAATACCCAATTTTACACTGCATTAGTTTTTCAAGATCATTATTACATTACATTATTACAGTTTTTTTATAAGCTGTGAAGCAGCAGAATGAAATATATAAACCTAGTTGGGCAAATATCAACTCAAATGAAACTGACAAATAAATCGTTGGTTCAACTTTACAAATATTTAATATATTAATTTAGAAAAATATGCTCTATTTACATACTAGTTAAATTAATCTAATTATTTTGTTAGAAAAACTTTTGCTGTGGAAAAGTAGATATAAAAACCAATATGTTGTATGAATGAACCATGATTCGTAGGGTAAGAATATTTTGATCTGAGATTTAGTTAAAATTATTTTTCTTAGTGTAGAATGATCAAAGAATAGAATTTACTTTACATACAACTATAGATATATTTCAAAAATAATAACAGATAATAGTGCTCAATTCGTTACAATAACCTAATAAATATAATGAAATGTCATAAAAAAATGATAAAATCGACTATTTATCTTTCAACTTCTTTATATTACATTACCTTTGACCAATATTTCCTGAACAAATGGTAGACTAAACTGAAATTTACTATTATAGCAATCAAGACTAATCAGAAGCAGTATGACTAAAATCATGGTGCATCAATTTAATTAATTTACTTTAATTTAAGAGTTTAAAGGAATAAAAACCACATATTGAACTAAGAGATATAGGTTAACTAAAATATGACTAGACTAAATATAAGGTTTAAAATATGAAACAGAGGAATGACAAATGGAAAAATAAAAATTAAGAAATTAAGATAAAATTAACCGTAAAATATAACTAAAAAGTTTAAACTTCAGAGCAGATGGGTTTAGGAAACTGCATGGACTAATTGCAAGAATAATAATAGTACACTGGACGTAAATTATAGTAAAATGAGTTAAATAAGATACGCTTAAATATGTTCTCGATAAACGAAATAAGATTCAGAAAATTTAAATACACTTACAAATAAAATAAAAAGTAAAAATTAAATAACAGTGGAAAAAATCATTTTATCTATAATATACTAGTGAACAAAAAAGTTTATTTTTAATAAAATTAATTTAATGTATACAGATTTATTGGTTCCTAACAATACCGCATAGAGCTTTATTTCCCTGTAGGCGCATGGAAGATGGCAAGACTTATTTTTGCGAATCTAAGAAGTGCTTAACACTTTACTCTAAAGATAAAATCGCCAAATGTTTTTTAAAAAAATTTTAAAGCGAGACTATAGCACGCTGGAACTTGAACGCAGTTCTTTCTAAGATCTGCTTAACACTTCACACTAGAACTAAAGTTACTAAACACTTTTTAAAAAAAATTTAAAGCAAATCTGTACGTCGGTGGAATTTAAAGTCAGCCTTAAATAGAATGTACTTAACACTTTGCTCTAGAGATAAAGTCATCAAATATTTTTGAAAAATATTTTAAAGCGAGATTATATCTCGGTGGAACTTGAACTCAGCCTTATCAAAGCAGTACTTTTTTTAGTTTATACCTATATATATAATAATTTAACAATATTTCTATACCCACGATAATCACAACTAATTTAATCTTGTTTTATTTTAGTAAATTAATATTTTATAGCTTATTATTTTTGTATTGATTTAATACAGTATAGGTAAATTTATTTACTGTTTAATTAGAATGTAAATTATTAAATGCAGATTTTCTGACTCATATAAAATTTAAGTAAAACTTAAGTTTTCCCAAATTAAATAAAATTTCAGCAACCATTACTGTATTTAATTATATGTCGGTAAATCGTAATATAATAATATTTAGTATAAAATATTAATTAAGAGGAAAATATACATGCAAAAAATCCTTCACATGCATAAATCGTAAAAAAATCAATTTTCCAAGCTGATTTCTTATTTAAACGTATAATTAAAAATTAAAATAATTAATACGCATAAAACTCGACAAATCATTTTTCTCAAAAACCTTAAAATATTGTGGTTTCAGCACAGCCAGCCACTCTAATGATCATAAATTCGGTTGGTATCCCGTGAAGGAAATATGCGGAATTTTTAATAAATATCAAAACAAAATCAGAAAACCCAGTAGCAGAAACAGCATCCAAAACGAATCCAACGACTTCGCTCCGCAAATGTTTTTAACGCCAATTGACCAATAAATCTGCAACGAATTGAACTGAGCCAAAAACGAAAGAAATTCGCTGCCGGTCTTGAGCATCAGCAATAACCACGATCAATCCGACATATAAACTTAAAGGCTATAATTAAAAAATTCAAGATTGCTAAAAACAATGTAAGTTTATTTTATTCGTTCGATACCGCCCGCTTTTCACGGTAAATACTCGTATATTTTGGCAAATGAAGGAAATATATCTTAACTTAGCTTTTCTCACTATAAGTTATTTCAAATGAAAGAAAGATACATTTTCTATAATAATTTCATACTGTCTTGTGCTAGTCTCATTACTAATATTTCAGAACGAAGTAATGTGACGGAAATAAATTGTATGTAGGGTACAAAACATAAGAAATTTTATTATAAAAATCATGTTAATATATCGTGGAACCAAAACAAAAATGGGCGCGTAAGAAATTTCAAAATAAAAAAACTAAAAATATAAAAAATAAAGAATTAAAAATGAATTGCCTGTCAACAAAAGCAGGAAGATAAATTGAAACCTGAAAAAGCTGGAAATTACTGTAAATATTTATAAAAAAAGGAAAGTAAACAGGCCAAGGATTATGTATCTCCACATCACGGGGAACAACCCATACGAAAGTGACGTAAACTAATTTTTATTGGTATTCATGAAAAATTACCAATCAGTTGTTATGTTTGAATTGTTAAAATCACGAATTGCTTATGGTTTTTTTACAATATGGTTACTATCTTTATAAATTTAACATATATTTCGCTTAGAGCAAGAACTCTGTGAATAACTTAAATAGATAAAATCTCAATCGAAACTTTAGAACATTAATTGATTTCCTAAAAACAATTTGTGGTTAGTTAATTAATTAACAACTTAACCATATAGAATTAGTAGTTAAAGATCAACATTAAACAGAATCTGTTCGATTTACAAATTAAAAAATTTAAATATATTTAATATTGCACTAAATGTTTTTATAAAGAGGTTTTCGAACACAAGTGAAACAACAACAAAAATTTATTTCGTAAATAATTTTAATTAATTGAATTTTTGGCTGACCATACAGCTGTTTCGAGTATTGCCAAATACCCTACATCAGTGGTCTTGGAAATAATTCTTATATTTAATTATTCGTAAATAATTATTTTTGAGACTGCAAGTACCAGGAATCGAAATCGGGTCCTGCCAAATATGAAGCTCAGAATCAGCGCACCTTAACCAACTGATCCAAAGCCGTACTTGACTTTTTATGTTCGCATATTTTGCTGGAGTATTGTTACTTTTGCTATGAAAGTTTTTTATTAACAATTTTACTTGCTGTATTCATATATTAGAACGAAATCATAAACCAGCTGTAGAATAATTGAATTAATTAATTAATTATATTTTTTATTTTTAATTGTTAAATTTCAAAACTATTCTATTCATAAAGGCATTATTTGTTGCATGATTTGTTCTTTCTTATGTATAGAACCTAAATGCTTTTCTAATTTGGTTTTCAGGTCATAGACATAATAATAATTTTTGGTAATTACAGAACAGGCGAGCTAGCCAGAAAGGGTGCTTCAGGACCTCACTCGAAACACCTAACATTATGCAAATTGTTATTTAGTTATTTCTGTGCTAAAATTTTTAATAAAAGATGACATCTGTATGCAATCTGGCAAATTTCCAATATATCCAATATATTCATTAAGATGCCCCGTAGAGATATCAGTCTTATTGTAGGTTTTTTTACAGGTCAGTTCCGACTAGGGAACCTTCCTAAAAGATTGAATCTCCCTTTATATCATATCTGTCGCAGCTGTGGGAAAGATGATGAAAGTGCCTCTCATCTACTCTGTCTTTGCCCAGCTCATGCATGGTGGCGACTCAATACTTTAGTAGCCCCCTTTCTTAAGGATCTTGATCAATTACAAGACTTTCCAATAAATAACATTCTAAGCTTCTAGGCGGTTCCCGAGTTTCCTCTATATACGGTAACACAATGGGTCAATAGACCGCAGTGGATTCGAGTACAACGTGCATTTCAAAACAACTGAAGTTTTTAAAAAGGGATACAATACTCTTGGAAACACTACAAAAACTGGAACGGAAAATATGACTTCTTGGAAAGATGTCTATTTTCAGAGTATCCCAATTTGACAACGAATTCAAAAAACCATCTATTCTAAGAAATTTTTTCTGCTAAACTATATGTTGATATAGCTAACTTTTGGAGACATCAAAGTTGTTCACCTTTAACATTCATTACAATAAATAAAAAAATAAGTACACCATATAACGTCTACGTCTACTACTACGTCTACTAGTATAAGTATCTTTATATTAATAATTCAAGTAGTTGTTAATAACAAATTCTTATTATTATTCTTATTATTTTCATATTATGATTTCCAACTGTGAACTTCGATATTTGAAGAACGCTCATATGTTGACATATAAGTGGAATAAGCTGGAAATCTGTTTACAAGTCGGGCACCTCAGAAAAAGGAACTGTTCCGACTTTTATAATGCCCAGAAAACTTGTTACTTAGTAAGTGTCTTTTGGTGCCTCGGAACTATTGGATAAAAAATGTTGGAATATAAGTGCAATCTATTTGTATATTCGTTAACAACAGTTACACTATTTTTCAATCAACTTTTTTTTTGTAGCATACTAATGTTTACTTTACTAAAACAATTTATTTTCTCTAAATAATCTCATTGTACATATGGTATTGCTCGTAGTATTTAAAAAGTTCTTATACAATTAAACAATTAATATTTACTTTGGATCCCACCTTCTATTTTTGATTTGTTAAAAATTTTTTGTGGGGATATTCTTGAGACGGGATCTCTTCAGTAACAAAGAAAAACAAAGAATACGACAATTACTTATAGTCGTCTGTCGGAGGTGTTGGTTTTATATAAATTTACCTTCTTATACTTTAAATTATTTACAATTCAAAAATAAAATTATGAAGGATTCAAATTACTTGCTTGTGTTTTAAATATCATTATTTGTATAAATAATAAGTAACTATAACCAATGTTTTTAGACTTAAGGCATAATATTTATTTATGTTAAAAATTTGTTTTGAAATTGAATAATAAAGTAAAATCTAAAAAAAAAAAATCTCTTCAGTAGTATTGATAATAGAATGCCTTTCCAATCTAACTTTCTTCCGTTTCTAGGACCATGGAATACGATTCCTGTACTTTTCACTAAAAAACAAATATACGAGTTATTAAATAGTTGTAATATAACTTGTGTATATATGTAATATAACTACATTTTGAAATTAAAGACATATACAATGTAATCATATTATAACAAAAAATAATTTTATTAGCTAATGAATTTTTGAGAGACTTATTCAATAAAAATTTATTTTTTTATTTTTTTGTGAATTGAATTAATATTTCAACATTTATTAATGAGACTCGTTTCTGTAAAACAGGTAGCATTTTTCATTCTTTATTAACTTCTAACGAACTCATACTTTACTTTGAATAAGCTTAAGAGTTGAAAAAAGCCTTTTGGCGTTACAAGTTCTTGTCTTCCTTTCCTACTCTTCACTACTCTTCACTACTCTATTAAACGCAAAAGAACTTACAATTCAACACAAAATCTCATAAATGTAAATTATTGCCCAAACCCGCTATTATCAATTTTAATAAACAAAAACCCGAAAATGTTGTGGTAAGACAATGTCGATGCTTGCATATGCCAGCTGCTGTTATTGTAAAATTCCACACGCATAAGTCGCATAAAACGCACACTTACGGAACACCAGCACAACGGCGGCAATTATTTCTGGCTCGAGCGTTTTGTGTTCTTAACGAGTCTTGATATTTTGTGTGAGTTTTTGCTCGTAAGCTTGAGGTATTTTGACCCTTTCGGCTAATCAGTAGCGTAATTATTAATTTTATGTTGGATAAGCGTCCGCACAACAGGACGCATACTCATCTTCATAGATGTATTCATTACACCGCTTACACCGAACCGCACAGTCGATTTATTTATGAGGCGTAAAATGGCTCATAATTTCTATTGAAATCACGTATACGCAACCAAATGACCAAACACAATGAAGCATAAAAGACAACATACGTAAAGCCAAAATGAATTACACGATTTGTTAATAAATTTAACATAATATGTGGGAATAAAAATATTCATATTAATATGCTTGCTTGGCATTCATGTTTGTCACGCATGCGTAGGCGGTGTACACAAAAGCGAACAAGCATTTACGGTCATTTAATAATGAAAAGGAAATAAATTTTCAATAAACGGTGTGACTAACCGAAATTCTAGTGGGTTGTCTTAGCATTTAGTAAAGCAGTTTTATGATTTTTTAATATATTTGTTTATTATTCATTATTAATTAAAAAAGGTATCACTTACACAATATTAATGTGAACAATTTTTTCAGAAAAAAACAACAAAACATAAAATAAATATTTGTTTTTATAGCGAATTAAAGAGATATTAAATATAATAAAATTTTATACATAATCGTAACTCGCTTATGATATAATCGAATATAATTATTCCTTATTAAATGACTTGTGTTTTGTCGTCTATAAAAATTTTAGTTATTTAATTTTTAACAACTTAGCAAATTGTTAAACAATTTAAGAGTTTAGTCAACTCTAAAGCTAAAATAAAGTAAGTAAGACAAAAATTATCTTTAATGTTGTCGAAACACCCGTTTACATTCAAATAGTTAAATTAAATTAAACATATGTGATAGTAATATGTGATTTTTAAAACAATACTTTAATAATTTTGACATTAAAACATAAATAGTTTTTATGTGTTGTATTGCTTAGCATTGTTCAAAATATCTAAAATATATTTTCATTTTAAAACAGCTGTTTTATATTCGAATAAAAAACTATTTTATTACGTTAAGTTACTTAGTAACTTTGTTGATCTTTACATATATGCTTCGTTTTTCTCGACCTACATTAACTACCACCAGCCAGCATCTTAATGTCAACATTAATAGTACCGAGAGACGTCAAATCTTTTGGTCTATGATCCTCTCATCGAAGATGTGGGTATTTTCTAGCACAAGCAAACATGCTTGTAATTGGAGCACAGCTAAAAATCTGTTGGATTCAAATTTGTTTAATTAGATCTCTGTGTAACTAAGCATTCTACCCAATTCCATATTTAATGTCTTCATAATTATTTTCAAAAATGCTTATAACGTCTATTTTTGCTGTTAAACATTGTAAATTTTATAGATCTTTATTTTTATTTCTCGAGAGTGGGATATATTTTTCACTTGCCTACTAATCCTTAAGTGACTTTTGAAATGATTAAAAATGAAATTAGTATTTTAACTTATTCTTTGATATCTACGTTAAAGAGATGAGTAGAGACTTTTTAAACTTGAAACTCACGGATGTTAAGTCATGGATGTTGGTCTTCATGTTGGTAGCAATTTATTTATTTTTTTTCGATTGTTATTGTAAGCTCAAAAAAGTTATTTTGTCGACACGGTTGCTCAGACCAATAATATTAATTTTGTCATTAATCGTTGTTTTGCTTATTGTCTCTCTCTTGATATTCAGATGTCTGAGTTGGTGAATCAGCACCTTTACTCTATTTTATCTGTGGACAGTTTTAAGTCACACTAAATACGGGGCTTTACGGGGCTTTATAATATGATGGATCTGATGTCTTTGTATCTGCCTGTGTTTATAAAATTTCGCTGTATTTTTAGGATACTGAGTGTTGGATTATTGTGACTGTCAATTGTATTGAACAGTTTCAGAGCACGATCTTTAATGTATTTTTCAACTGAATCCACTCTCAGATCTCTGTGCATATCGGCTCCTCTTACATACCATGGGGCGTTAACCAATTTTCTTAAGGCAATATTTTGCCCTCTTTGAAGAATTTTTAAAGTTGAACTTGGCTCTTGGCAAAACGCTATACTGCCATAGAGTAGTCCTGGATTAATAATTTGCTTAAATATGCTAACTCTATTCTTTATGTTAAGCTTTCTGCTGCTGATGAGCGGGTGAAGGGAGTGTAATATTCGGGCAGCTTGAGCTCGTTTGGACTTGAAATGTGCTTTCCAGGAGTGCTTGTTATCAAAGGTTATGCCTAGGTATTTGAGAGTATCGTCCCATTCTATTTCTTGTTTTTCTACCTTTAATTTTCTGGGAACTTAGCGGCGCTTCCTGGTAATAAAAATTGCCCGAGTCTTTTCTGCGTTCAGTTTTATTTTCCACTTTTTAAAATACTGAACAAGCACGTCAATGTGACCCTATATGGTATTGGAGACATTGCTGGCTATTTTGTCTGAGTACACAATACAAGTGTCGTCAGCATAGAGCGATAGCATAGAAGGCTCGAGTTTCGGTATGTCTGCAGTGAACAGGCTATAGAGCAGTGGAGATAACGGCGACCCCTGATAACGGTACTCCAACCTGTATTTTCTCATTAGTGAAAAAGTGTGTCTATCTCGACTTCTTTAGTCTTGTTTTGAATGCGAGCTACATTTCAACAGTAGTACGAATAATATTAACAATTCCCCCATTAAGGGTTCCCTCAATTTTACAGTACTAGTATGTCGCTTGACAATCTTGGATCGTTATTGCACAGCATCAATGATTTCTGGCACAAAAACTGATTTTGGACGAGCTTCACGAATTTTGTTTGTGTGCAAACTGAACCAAACTTTCACAGTGGCAAAGGATGAAGCTTCATCACCAAATGCAGAAGTAAGTTGATCGATGTACTCTTATCTTGATAATCCTAATCCACGTCGAAAGTCGTAATAATTCATAGCACTAAAATTTTCTCGCGTTAATTCCAATTTAACACTTAATTTACAAATCGTTGTACAAAAACTCTAAGGTAGGTCACTACAGTATCAGTGTAGTGAACCTCGTATTCCTATGTCGTCAAGAATTTTAGGCTAAAATTTTAGCAATAGAACATCATTGCTTTATTTCATTTTTTTACGAATTAGTGAACGTCGATATCTCTGTTATTCATTTATTCATCTAAATCATTATCTGTATATATATTTGGCCTGCGTATATCAGGAATTCAACCTTGTTATTCACAATACAAATTGTAGTCCTGTGTTAACTCACAGCAGTTTAAAACATAGCAGTACCTTTCTGAATTATATATAACGCTTCCCAAACTGAACATATACAAAAACGGATTTGAAATATAGCCCACTTTCTTGTTTCAAAAATAAACTCAACTGGGTTATGATTATTTATAAATGAAAATTAATACTTTTTGAATTCACTTATATTATATAGTGACATATAGTTTTGGTAACTTAAAACTCCACTGTTTTAAAAATAAACCTTGTATTCTACCTTTATGTATTCGACTTTGAGTTTTTTTACATATGGATTATCAACTTAAAGGGTTTATAAATCCTCCTATTGATTCAAGCCTTAATAAAGTTTATAAGGAATTTAGTCTCAGATTTTTGGTCATATAAAGAAGTCACTAATATTCAAATTTACGGTAAATATTAATCATTAATTATTGATTTTAATTATTACTGAAAAATGTGGTTTTATATCAATTGACATCGACAAACTTAACAGGTTTATCAGTCGTTACAAAAAATTATAAAAACATGGATTTTGATGTTTCAATAAGTGCTGAATGACAAACAAAAACGAAAGGAAGATTCATTAGATACTTTATTTGAGTTCTTGGACTGTTCATACGAATACTTTAAATACTACCAAAAACTTATCATCAGGGAAGTTTGAAAACATCTTTTAGATGTCTTTACATAAATTGTCTGTACATAATTTTTGGTATGTAAGTGTCAGCTGTTTAACTGTGTCGTATAAAAATCGTAAACTTATGTGTGGATTCCCAAAGTTAACGTACTCTTTATTTAAATTTTACACAGTTAGAGGTATGCAGTTTCTGTTATTTAATAGTAAGTAATGAATGCACTTGTTGTGCTGTTCTTATAATTAACGCCTAAACTCCAGATATATAAATTAACTTAACTAACATATTTCGAATTTTTGTTCCTTCATATTTAAACACTATTGTAGTATTAAGTAGTATTAACTATTTCTTTTAAATGTTATCGAATTTTAGAGAGTTATAGCTTTGCAACGAATATTTAATTAATATTTTATGATATTATTTATTCTTCCATTTCCTTTATTGTTTTTTCACAGTAATTGTTAGTATGAATAGTAACAATTTCCCCCAAGGCAATGGAACTGTTAAGACCAGCACTGCTTATAGAGCTTAAATATTGAACTGTAAATATTTTAAAAACTTTCAAATCACAAATTTTCTTAATTATAGCACATTTTATTACACTATACACTGGTATTTAGATAACAATTTTGGAATGGTTTACATTTTGAAATTATACATTACAAAATGAAATAAAAAACTGCCACGCCCCTTATTTTCACACGCAACATATTGCGTGCTTAAGCATATACAGCGCGATAATTTATGATTAATTTCGAACCAAATCAACAAATCTCTTAGCTACTGTAGACCGCGGCTTTGATTTGTGCAGACATGTTTTTCATGAGAATCTATAAAACAATTTTAACATGTTCACGGAGATACGTGAATACAAATATTTAAGAAAAAATACATTAAAATTTTATAGATAAATGCATGGAATACAGATTTGGGTTAATGGAGCATAAAAGTCAGCTTAAACACAAATTGCCGATAACTCATGCATTAATATTTTTTAATACACTTGGCGCTCAAAAATTCATAAGAATGGGTTTAATACTTGGTTTCCACTGCGCTGGCAGCCTTGCCTGCCCGTCGAAGTAAGCGAAATACGAAATCCATAAAGCGAACTTAAAATGAAATTAAAATGGCAATGATGGTAATATTAAGCCATAATGACTTGAAAGTAGCTCCAGTCACTTAGCTTAGTTTAAATTGTTAGTTTTTGACTTTTGTGGAATTTCATACACATTGTGCCAGTAACTGAAATATTTAATATCAAAAGGCATTTCTTTCGATTTGAAGTTTTCTTTCTTAACGTAATTACTATTATTATTGTTTCTTCATCAATGAAGAATGAAGAATGATGAATGCTAAATGCTGAATTGTAAGTTCTTAAGATGCACTTGCCAAGACCCAAAATAACTTTCTTTTCTCTTAGCCGCTTTTAAAATACTTGCCTCTCCATTTGTGTTGTATGCCCTTTAAAGGCTTTGTAAACAAAGTTGATAGTATATAATTTGTAAAATAAAATTGCTTTCTTAATGCGAATTAAAGTATATAACCGCTAGTAATGAAAAGCAATAGATTGTTTTGTACGTATCCATTTAACTGATGTGATGCCATCTGGCGATTCTATGAGGTGGAAGAGTCTCCTCTCAAATATATTGTAGACGTAGTGGCCTAATGCATGTAATTTTCGAATTACTTATATTTTGGTTAAAATGTATATGCTTAAGTTTATTTATATTTAATAACTGCTCTTTGTTATTCGTAATAAGAATTAATATTCTTGAATGGAAGTAAATATATATGCTAAGAAAAAATACTAAAAATATTATAAAAGAACAAAAATTAAAATAGTAAATTAAGCATTGAAATATTAAATACGAAAAACATAACACGAAACAATACTATGAGTATATATAAATTAAAATTAATGCTCAGCAATGACATCTTATATGTAAAAACTGTATTACTATCAGTATTACAATAATACAATAAAGTAATACAATGCAAGCACTTCAATATATACTCAAATACTTCAGAAAATCAACAAAGTAAATATTCTAATTTCATTTAACCTGATATGTGTCAGCAAATTTTATGCCCTTATTTTCTCCAAACTTATACACAGCATCCACGTAACACCCTCTGTATAGCTATAATCCAGAGGACAAGCAATCTTGACCTGTCTAATCGCAGTTACTGGGGAATGGTAATATCAACCTTTTTTGGGACCACTCCAAAGTTGTGGTCATTTGAGGCTATAGTTAGCCTTGAAACCAACCATATACAATTGTAAAACACCATTCTAATGAAAATAAGAAGGGAGACTGGGTATACCGTCAGTGAACCTCTTAATAGTTGTAAGGACCTAAATATATAATTAAAAATATGCACCTGAGATATCCGAACTCTTTACAAACAAGGTGTATCTGTACAGCTAGTTAATATCCGCACTCCACAAACTGCAATGAGCAAAACGAGGTTCCTCTATATGAGCATATTACGATATATTAATACGTTTCTTGTTTCTTAGCATTTTATTTAAAAAATGCAAACCTACAGTAAAATCAAATGCTAAATTCGAAAAAATTAATGAAGGTTATGGAACAAAGCCTCTTAATTGAGTAAAGGCTCCTAAAACGAAAATATATGAAAAGTCTGAAAAGAAACTATGCTGTATATTAAGGAATCACCTTAAGAATTGCATCCAAAAATCAAATAAAAAATATATAAATTTTTCTAAATCATGTGAATATGAATTAATACGTATGTAAATAAAAAAATTAATTTTAAATAATAATAATATCCATTTCTTAGTTCTGATTTGGCAGAACTGTTATATCAAACAGAATTATTAGGTAAGACATTATATATTTAGTTTAATAACTGCTAAGTATATTTAAATTGTGAAAACTTACTACAGAGTGCTCCGTTTTCGCTTAGTGGATATCTCACCAGACAGAATTGTCACATATGGAGTAGTAAAAAACCAAAAGTAATTTTTTAAAGACAATTGTATCTAGAAAAAGTCATTGCATGGAATGACAATTCAAATGCACCAAATTTTAGTAAATAATAAATCGATCTGATCGCCATAGTCACATGATTACCAATATTTTTTACGAAATTAATAGAGAACTGTGTTTAAAAAAACATGTAATATGTTCTATTTTGGTTCTGTTTTGCTTGGTATTTCCCGGAATTATGATTTTCATTTGGACGCAGTTAGTTAGCCGTTGAAATTTTGCTTTTTAAGATTATGCGTATGATTATGTTTATGCAAATAATCCTCAAATTTTCCATGGTTTAAAAATGACCACCTGTGAAAATATGGCCGACCCATTGCCAGCTATGTTTTGACGAATAATCAGAAACTATTTCAAAAGTATTCAGAACTGTAAAAGGTGCCATAAATAATATTTAAATACTATTGTATTTTATATCTAATGGTATAACTCAGACAATGTATTGAAATAAAAAATTTGTTTGAAATCTTAAGCACAAGCAAGTTATCCTTAGGATTTCTAAAATAGATAATCATTTGCAGTTTTAATATTTTTCAAAAATACTTTCAAATATCTACATTTTCAACATTGCCTAAAATATATACATCTTAATATTTAAAAAATTATTAGAAACTTTATAATAAAAAGAATACATTAAAAGTTTATTAAAAAGACGATCCAAAAAAGAATTACTAAAACTCTGGCACCATTGCTTAATACATAAATTATTCAAAAAAGAATTATTATAGAATTATTATAAGAAAGAATTTAGTTAACTCAATTTAGCTGACTAATTGATTAAATATTCAATAACCAAAATCACAGCTTAAGCGAAAAATTTTGATTTTTAATCAAATTTCTTATTAAAATATTTCTGTGAATCTTTTTATAATTAATAAAAAACACTATAATCTTGTAGAATTAAAATAGTTTCTAGTTTACAGTTAATAATGAGATTTACTGATAAGTAGTACGACTCTACTTTACTGCGCCGACACCTAATTAATTTGGTTCATCAATTGAACTATGAATAATTAATCATAAAACTCAATATGCTGAGTAATTAAACCAGAGAAACTCTTGAAAATATTACGGACTTCTTGCATATATTCTACAGCAAATATGAATGATTGCATTAATTAAATTATTAAACATTTTTTCTTGTTGTAATTACTTTGCTGATTTGCACTTGTAAGCAGACATAATTGAGTCTCATTTCAACCTCGTAGTTAAAATAGAATATAAATGAATTACGCATAAATTAAAAAAAATAATTATGAATTACAATGCACTTTTTACCTCTTTGGAATTGTGGGTAACTGCTTATGGCTTGAGATACACGTAACTCGTTGTTAAATTACTTGTGGCGACGTACCTGTAAGAGAAAATAAATAATTTGTTTTAATTATAAAATTTTTAATGTTTTACAGTTGTAGGAGTTAAAATAATTAATTATTTTTTTATGTCAGTTGAAGTAATTATGTCTTTGACAGTCAAGTTGCCAAATGAGGAAGCATTTTAAAATGGATCGCTTTAAACTGTACTAGCATTATTAAAAACGACCAGTTTAGATTGAATTTGATGATAGTTGAAAAGCAAATAATTATTTATATTTTTCAGAAATTTATTTAAAGAAAATAATTTATTATTTGAAATAAATTTGAAATTTTATTATATATTATATACGACTTAAATAATTATATCGAGACTATTTGGTTGTGTTCATATTTTAAATCGTGATCTCGGAATGCCTGTTAATTTTTGACATTTGAATATTAAAGCAATTGAAGTTATTACAAAAAATGAATAATATGCGTCCCTTAATATATGACGCAGACAGCATTATAATAAAGAGCAGAGTTCATAATGCATCGCAAAGCTCCTTTGAATAATCATCCAACAAAAATACTTATTATATGTATGTGCCACAATCTTATCGCAGAAATTACTGAACTCTGATTATATTGTGAGTAGCAAAACAATTGAGGATATGAAATAATATCTTCATTGTAGTGAACTTTTCTTTAAGTTAGTAATATGCATATTCGGATATTGAAAACATTTTTATATCAAACCCATAACCCATTTAAAATTCAATTCCTAAAAATCATATTTCGATTAATTATGTTGAAGTTGTTTTGAGCTAGTGCACTTAAGCACTTATACTCTTTTTTAACTCGAGATTTCTTCAAAACCTCTCTCTACACCTTGACTAAATTATTGTTTATCACTTCATTAGACTAAGCAATAATTGACCTCAGATCTGCATACCTCCCCGAGGAACCTGTAACCATTCTGAGATTTGATAACGCGGTGTTGGTAAGTCTGTCAGATTTCGCAAATAATTTCAGGGCTCTATCCTTTATGTATTTTTTGATGGGATCAATCTTGTTGTCCCTGAGGTTGTCATTCGTCCTAATGTACCATGGAACTTTGAAAAGTCTTCTCAGAGCCTGGCTTTGTGCAATTTCTAGCTTGTGAATAGTAGTGTTTGAAGCTATTTTTTGAAATATTTTGACCTGAACGGTTTTATCCTGTATCCAAATTTAAAATACACACCAGGTGTTCCGTAAATCTTTAAATCTTAAGTTTTTTAAGATTTAAATTAATATGAAATGTTAACATTTCTTTAAATAAAAATAATTGTTATGAAAACGGAATATAACGTTAAAAATTATAAAAGATCCGAGTTAGATGAATATTATTTTGAGTACATCTTGCGGATTATTGGATTTTCTGCACACAGAGACTTGGTGTCTGTCTATCAATGATTTTTCTGCCTTTGCTATTAACAATTAAAATACGATTTATTTAGCTCTTGCTTATGATGCAGTTGACTGCCTTTAGCAAGGATCATGTCTCTAATTCTTTTAAAATGTTGTTTAGAGTATCCCAAAAATCTGTCGGAAACTAATATCTACGCAAATACTTAAAGTAACAATGCGTTAAGTTAAACAATAAACCAGAACTGCCTACGCAACTGAAATCTGCATTACGAAAAATAATTATACCACTACGTTATTTAATGCCTTTGGGAAAAGTCACGTGATATATATGAAATCTGTCACAGATACCCTACCATCTCATACAATAGTACAATAGATTTTATAGGTCACCGTGCACCATTATTGCTTGAAGTAATAACCTCACCCTAATTTAATATATGCAATTAATTTAATATTTATATTTTTAAATAAGCAAACTATAAAATAAATATTTATTTTTTGCCCAAAATTGCGTACAACTTCAAAGTGCAACTTTTTAACCTTGGCACTCCTAAGTTTGCCTTTACAAATCATAAAAATTTTAAATGCGAATTTTAAAGAAATGCATATGTCTTCATATCTAATAAATTATGTCATAAATCTTTGACATTCTCTAAAATTTTCTCTTTTCCTGCACAGACAATCAACTAGTTTTACTAAGCTTGCAACAGCGATTTGTGTGGATATATAAAAACATACCTACATGTACTGTACCGTAGTCTACCCGTACTAGTAGTAGACTTCATATATAGAATATATAAGTATAGTGAATGTTCTTCAAGTGCGGGCATTAAAAAGCAATCAATCTTAACTCGTCTCTTGCTGCTTTGTCGCTACCGAAGAAAAGTTTGGAGTAATCGTAAAGGTGCATTAATAATTTAAATTATAATAATTTAGAGTTAAATGTCAATCAAATAAAAGTTTTTTCTTTTTATCTTATTGAATTTATGGTATATATGTTATATGGTATAAGGTAACAATAAGTTAAAAATCTTATAAAGTTAAATTCATTGAAATAAATGCAAGTCAATTTATTATATTTAGGAAGTAAGTCTTTAGTGACATAAAAAAATCTTCTGAATAAGGATTGTATTGAAATAGTCTGTTCATATTCAGATTTTATAAAAAAAAAAATTTTTATATCAATTTAAAAAATTCATATAGAATATGATTGTTTTATAATTCAAAAAGCACTATAATATGTCTTATAAATTGTAAAATACTGTATTAATATAAAAAATTAAATTAATTGAAGAAGGAATTAATAGTAATACAATATGTTATAACAACTTAAATTTAATTTTTAAATTTAATTTTAGGCTGAAATTAGGTCAGCTTGACAGCTGACAACTGTAAAATAAGAGAAAATTATTTGTGCTAAAAATTGACAAGCAAAGAAAAATGGTACAGATGTTACCTCTAAGTTCACAGAAGCTTAAATAATCTTTAAACACTATTTTCAATCTACGTTGAGATTTCATTTATATGATAATACATATACAATGTAATTAATATATAAAAACATGTGTATAGTATAATATACAAAAAGAGTAAGAGCAGCTATATAAGTATGTTCTCAGCTTTTAAAGTTGAAGGAGCTCGTGGTATGGATGGAAGTGCATATAAACAAGAATAAGATATAGTGTCAGTTTGTAGAACAACTAGTTCCATTAGATCGATACCATTTCTCTCCAAACCATTTCTCCACAAATATTTGCTTTTAAATTAGAAGTGGATGTATTAATGAAATAAAAAAGTTTCTCTGAGAAAATATATACCGCTTTATACAAAAATTGCAACTAAATCTGAACCAACCAACTCCATTGATCGCAGGTTATATACATCAGAAAATAAAAAAAAATTTTTCAGAATAACACTCTAACATCGGTATTTTATATAGGTGCTATATCTTAATCTCAGCCGATATAAATAAAATTTTGTTTCATTCTGCTATATATTTATTAGTATATTTCGTAACAAACGTTATTCTTTATTACAAACAAAGAAAATTTATATTTAATAATTTAGTTAATATGACAGCTCTACAACATATTGTTGTGATATCGACAAATAACCAAATAATAATCGACAAATAATAATATGTGTGCTGAATGACTAGTTAAAACTAAACCAGATAGACGGGAAGAGCTAAATGAAATATAAAACGATTAAATGGAGAAGCTTGCTTCTCCAGATATTGAGACTTACACTTTTAAACTACTTACACTAGCAGTAAATATAACCAGTCATCTAACGACAATAAATATATAAAGTTTTTTTACACTGATTACACAAACAACTGTTAACAAAAACTATATTACATTGAATAGAAATATCGAGTGGAAATATTTTTAGAATAGCGGATTTTACAAAAATCCGTAAGGTCGTAAGACTTAAAATCGTGATCGTGCTCTATTATTATATCAAATACTAAAGAAGGAAAACAAAAGGTAGTTACGATGTCACTTTAGAAACTTTTCTTTAACTACTGTACAACATTGCCTCCACATACACAAGTTCATTCCTTCGCCATCGACTAATTGCTCAAAATTTAGATGGAGTTTTTACCACAGTTTTGTAAGAATATTATTTACTGCAAATTTTTGCGCTTAATTAAATTAGCGAGTTAGGGATTAGGGATTGAGTTAGGGATAAAATTTTTATTGTTGTATTATATTGTTATTTACTACTATTACTATTTACCCATTAAAAAAAAATTTCTTTGTCATATTTAATTTTAAAAAAAATTAATTTAAATTTAATTGAACCTAATAATAAAATAGCCTTTATTTTATTGGTTTCTGCAGATCACACGTATTCCATCATTAAATTTAAAAACAGTTTTCTTTTCTCACAAATTATACCATCATGTTTTTAAGGTTAAATGAAAACAATGTCTAACCACTTCAGAATTTTAGCAACATTTGAAAATATTCGAAAATAAAAGACTTAAGACACAAACTTGCCGAGCAAGCTTTTTATGGTGGATAATTAATGCCATAACAAAAGGTAAAAAATTTATAAAATAAAGTCAAAAAAAAAAAAATAAAAAAGATTCTAAAACGTAACTTAAACTGTTGTTTCCTCAAGAGCAGCTGCAAATTCATATAAAATTTCTTTTGTTAGCCAAAGGAGAAAATTTGTGAATAAAATTTTGTGAAACCTTGTGAAGGTTGAATCTGTCAGTGAAGAACGACGAACGACATTCATGCGTGCGTATAATTACGCGTCTGCCCATTTTAAAGGCCTTTTATTGTTCTTCGTATATCTTCCTGAGTGCTTTTGGAGTGTTTTACAAAAATTTTAATTTCAGCATATTAACATGTTTTATTATAAATGGGCGTGTTGCTGTGTATGAAGTTGGAGTAAAATTTAATGACAGTAACTGAAATGTGCACTAAATGCTGATTACCCGCAATTGCTGTGGGTAAATGTGATTAAAATCATGAGATTATATGCAATTGTGACCCCGGGCTAATAATTATATATCAAAAAAAAAAAATTAAAACAAAAACGTACTTAAATGAAAACGATTTTAATTTCTCTTTAAGCAATTAAATCATTTAAACTTATTTAACTAAAATTCTATTATATATATACTACGAGTATGTAATGAAGAAGCTGAATTAACTTCTGAAATCTATCTGCAAACTATGAGTCAGAAATATGTGCACATTTCATTGCTATGTTTTTAGAATCATTGAAAGGTTTTTTATCTTTAGTTACGCACATTTACAGTGAATTATGCAAAATAAGAAATATCATAAAAGTAATTTGCGTTACGCATCTGTGCACAAATTTTAAAGCCAGTAAACGACAACAAAGTTGTTGATTATTCACTAAGGATGCTTTAAGCAGAAAAAAAAATTAAAAATAAAAAAAATTGTAATATAAAAATTTAAGTAAAAATATTTCACAAAAGGAAATCCAAAGATAAAAAAAAATGCAAAAACTTGTGCCAAAGAATGCGGCAAAATAAATTCGTAGCCAAGTTGTATTTTGCAGTTCAGCAGCATCCAGGCCGTTCTCTATTAGAACCAACAGAACAACAGTTTAGATCGACCACAACTGGTTCTTGAACTTGAAAGTTTTCATGCCAACTTAGTAACGAAAAAAAGTAAATAAATAAAATCAGCAACAAAAATAATAATAATAATAATAATAAATAAATAAAGCGCGTAGATATAGATACAAATATGCCTTAAACAACACTGCCATCCAATCCAAACCAATCCAATCGAAACCATCCAACCGTCCACGTTGTTCTGGCTTTCGTCCTCATGAATGCGAAGTTAATGTTGCTTTGTGTGTTGTTGCGTTTTCTTGGGATGTTGCATTAGCGTTTGTTGCTGGCATCATTTTTTTTTATTTTCTTCTTAATTTTTTTTAAGTGGTAAATGTTGTTTAGGTGTATTTTGTTTGTTGTTATTCCTGTTGTTATTGCCTTATGGATTACTTATTTTTACGAACTCTTACTTAGGTTTTGTTTTCATTTCGAGACATGCGTGGCTCAGATGTTTCATCATAGTTTCATTGATGCATTGCTCTGCTACAATGAAACATCGCAAAGAACTAAAAACAGGGAAATAAAAATTCTGTGGGCATCACGAATGTGGATTTCTAAGAAGCGTAAGATGAAACTTATAAATATTTTTGTTAATAATTTTGTTAATAAAAATATAAGTATTAATGCATGTTTGGTTATGTTTTCATTATAGAGATATCAAATTGATTAAATAAATTTTGTATATCACTAATGTTTTGAACGTACATAAATTTATTATGGCTATTTAAAATATAATTGCCAAACTCATCTTTCAATTTATAAAACTTGAGCTTGTTACCAAATTGTTAATATTGAAGCTTTATTTTAATTACAAGTAAGTTTAAATAATATTAACGACGAAAAAAATCGTTATGCAAATTAGATAATAATTATATATTAGCTTTGAATTGATCTAAATAAATTAATCCATCGAGATTTGAAAATAGTGAACGACTAAATTTCCCACGTTAAAGTTTAATCCAAGATTTATATAATCATTTAAATTAAAATAAAAAGGTGCAAACATTAAATAGTACCTGATCGCGATCTTGACTTTTAATAGATCGTAATATATTTTTTATTAGGTCAATAGTTACAATATCCAAACTATTTAAAAATATCACACCAACAAAATAATTAAAGTTTGATTTTATTTAACCCATCTTTGGTTATCGAGATTTTTATGTGATTTTTATGATTTTAACTTCCTTGACGTTTTTATTTGAAAATAAATGGCAATTAATTAGTTTGAAAGCAAAATTTGCTGTTAATTTGATATTGATATAAATCTCTGATATACAAGCTATGTGGTGTATTAAACTAATAGTGGATTAAGTGTATTATATTTCAATTTAATTCGATATATTCAAATTGTTTAATATTCGTAAATGAATTGTGACTACTGTAATATCTTTTTGTATTTGTTAGTCAAAGAAAAATATTTAATAAAAAATAAATTTATAAAATATTTTCTTAATTAAATATGTAGTTATCAATCATAAACCAAAAAAAGTAAACTAAAATTTGTAAAAGAAAAATGTGTATTAAAATTCTAATATTTGAATAAATTTTTTCAATAATTTAAATATATTCAATCAATTTATACAGCTAATTTATAAACTCTTAACTTGGTTTTGCCTTAATTTACTTCATAATTCAGTATAACGCGCATAATGGCGAAATAGTCTATTATATTGTCTGAGGTAACGCCTTCATCTACTTCTAATACTTTTACATTTTAATATTAAAATATTTTTATATAATTCCTACCAGTTTTATAGTATAATTTTTAAATTTAATGAAGATTAATTGTTGTCGTTCTGCGTTGATTTTACTTTTCAAACTCATTAATCTTTCGCTAAACATTTGTCAATAACCTTTTCGGGCTTGTTGATTATGGCTAGTATTGATAGAACAAAGACACTCGTGCCTAGATATACAGACGGATACATAAGACGAAGGCAAATCTATTTGAATACTGAAAACCCTTTTCGAACTGGTTTTAATAAAGTATTTTATGTGAGATTAATATAAAATTTAACATACCTAAGAAGACAAAAAAATCAACAGAAGCAGTAATGTGGTACATAAGTTAAGAGCTTACAGCGTTTTTGTCAAATTCGTATACAATAAAATACAGTATTAATAAATTTATTGGTTATAATTCTTAAAATATGATATTTTTTTGAAATACAAGAATGTAGTTTTAGTGCTTAAGTATTTTGGAATTAAGTGAGAGGAAATATTATTGTGCTATTAGTTTCAATATATATTGATAATACATAATATCATATGAAGAACTCATGCTGTTAAAGCTGTTCAATTACACAATATAGAAACTTAAGTATAACGAGGAATTCAGAAGCCAATTTAAGTCTTTATTTAACCATTGACGACTAATTTAGAAAATTCAAGTCATTAAAAAAAACAAGGAATATATATTGTCTGTGTTCATTTAGGCATTGACGACTACTTCAGAAAATGCCAATAAGAATTGCTTTTATATTCATTATTGTATGGAGTAAGAAAATAATTACATTCAAATAATTAAATAAAGTTCATTACTTTTTAATAACTTATTATGACTACATGTTTCAAATTAATATTAATCAAATTTTTGATTAAGTTTCAGATAGCTAAATAGATAAAGAACATCGCTGTGATGTTGTTCTTAATAGTGATAACTGTACTGAACGGTACAGACCCCTTGGTTCGCTCGGTACTGCATTCTGAACGCTTCCCGATTCTGTAACACAGCATGTCGTGATTGTATGAATTTTTTGCGATTAAGTTGATGTTAGGACCGTATAAGTATAAATTTTCTTTTTAGAGGCTTGATTCTTAAGTTAATAATATTTTATTAATAAATATTAACAATGTGGACAGTTGACTGATTCATATTTAGTACATGTTATCATTACCAAGAGAATGACTATACAAGAACATTGCATTAATTATAAATCAAACTCTTTGGTTTCACACACGCATACAGTCAATGTTCGATTGAGCTTCAATGTAAAATGTATTCTTTCAGAGAATTGATTTTTGAATTAGTAACCATGTTTCTAGCAGCCTAAATTTTAGTAATTGACAGCTGATTTATATACAGCGTGCTTTTTTCACATGAATAGACAAACACCAGAACACGAACCAATTAAAAAAGATGTTTTTGGAGCTTTGATAAGAGGAATACAAAATCTAGTTACAATGCTTTTGACAACTAGCACCTGATTTTTATTCAGTGCGTTTTATTTTTTTAACATGATATCAACCTACTTAGAAGTTAACATTTACAGAGTTATTGTCAGTATATGACCTAAGCTGCTCGATAAACTACAAGAAAATTTCACTTTTAGAGTGTTTCATCTGAGTTAGCTGTGGTTCATATATGCCGAAAAGTATACCTATTCCATCTATAATAGCAATTTAAAAATTTAAGTAAAATAATGAAATAGTTTTGATAACTATTTAATAGGATGTATTTCCAAATCATGCAATTACATAGAAGTTTCGATTTTTGTGCTTATATATTATATTAGTTTATAGAGATAAAATCACAAAAAATGTTAACTATTTCTTAAAGTTGTGGATGAACATTATATTTTTTATGCATTTAAATATTATATTAATAACGCCACACTTCATAACTCATGTTGAACTCATTTATATATGTAGAAAATTGAGCGAAAGTAAAAGTGCTGGCTAACAGCAATTTTCAAAAGCAGTCTCCAAAACAAGTAAAATTGCTGACAAACATCACTAAATATAGTACAAATTACTAACTAATGCTACTAAATATTGTGAAAATTACTAAATATGGTGAAAAGAAACAAAACATATAATGGAACAATGCTAACTAACATCACTAAATATATTGTAAAGTGCTCATAACAAAGTATTACTAAATATGCTGCAAAGTAGCAAAGAATTAAAGGGTGTACTAATGAATCGCGGTAGATTGAGAGCAGTACTATATTATAAATCTTGCAATTCTGAGAGTTCTCTTACATAGAAGCAATTATTTTATGAGAAATTTTAATAATTTTCTTTCAAAGAAACATGTTATGTTTGTAGAAAAAGAAAATATTTCTTATTACTACATATTTGTGAAATAAATTAAACTACGAATACGGAGATAAACATATACATTTTTTACAATGGTGTGAATGGCACTATAATAACTTATCAAATATAATTGCTTTATTTAATTATTTATGGCAATAGAATCCTAAAAAAGAATCCTGTGTTCAGCACAGGTGTTCTGTGTTCAGCACAGACATAAGTTTTTCTGTATCTATAAGCTGAATAATACTTAAGGTGTTATTAATTTGCCAGTACTATTTGTTATAATATCGAAAAATTAGTTCAGTAACGACTAAGTTATTTCGGTGTATCACCTAATTAAGATGATATCAGCATATATCGAATTCTTAACAAATAACAACTTCCTTCACATAACTAACATTCTTTAAAAAACTTTTTTTAAAGAAAATTACACTTTGTGAAAATCAGTAATATAATTTATTATCACAAAAATGACGCTTATTTAACAATAGATTAATTAAATTAGTAAAAGTTACCAATAAATTTTCATTTTTAGGTTAAAAATGTTTAAATACTTCCCTGTTAATAGAGTGAAAAATTTCGTTATAATATTTTGAAGCCATAAATTATGGTTTTAACAATAGAAATATTAGTCGAAAAAGAAAATTTTGATTTTAAACGTCTTCATTAATAATTAGGTTAAATATTTAGTAACTTTTCATGTCATCACTTTTTACATTTTTATTTAAATTTATTTAAAAAAAATTTTTTTATAAAAAATTTTCAAAAAAGAGCTCAGAATTCTTTGCATATATTATAGAGTTGTTATAATAAAGTATCTGACAGTCCGATTGTCGGCCCAATATATACGGAGCTGTCAACTCTTATCGCAATGTACTTAATCTTCATCTTTAATTGATTGCATAAAGGCAACTTGAACGAAAAATATTCAAAACAGAAAAAGAACACATGCATTTAAGTAAAAACAGCAGAAAACGCGTTAAAATTGATAACATTTCAAAAATAAATAAAAATTTAACAGATTAATGCATCGTTTAACGGTTATCCATAGAACAGCATTTAACACATAAGGCCAACTTTGCCAACTTCACTAACTTGGATAACTTGGCTAACTTGGCTAACTTGGCTAACTTTGCTAACTTGCCCAATTTAACAGAAACTGAAGTAAAAAAGTGCAACTGCAAAACTGAGAAGACGCAGTTCTTTTCAAACGTTTTAACTGCAGTGCAGCAGTTGCTTGAAATACGCACAGCAGGCAGTCACGTAACTGTTAACACTGATGCGTGGTGCTTTTGGCCATTTGGGCCAAAATATTTGGCATTCCAAAGTAATTTACTTCGCCTGCAGAACATACTGACGACTTCTAGATGGCAGCATTGATAAATGCTCCAACCACTACGACTGCAGCGAATAGCACGAAAAGTTGTATCTCGAATTGAGATACTGCATTCAGGAAGATCGAATCAAGCCAATGGAGTGAGTTTAACCAAAGAAAATAAAAATACTCACATTTGCATCTGCAAATTCAAAAAACAAATAAAAACAAAATGTATATGAAAAAGAATTTTGTGAATTAAATGATGAGCAATGGTTGTACGCCGTACGAGTAGTTTTCGAGAGCAGAGATTTTGCTGGAGGGGGGTTGGCAATTATGTGCGAATCAAAAGATTGCTCCAAAATCGTTTAATTATGGTGATGCATTTGGTGCATAAGTGCACATAATGAAAGGATTGCCATTTGAATGTCTAACTAGTAATTGCAATTTGGAATTGCATCAATCTGCTGCTCATAGCGGCGTGAAACTAAGCAGAAAATTAATTAAAATTGTTTCAACTCGCATTTGTACTTAATGTCCGTGCGTAGATACAAGTAACAACTTTTCAAACTTCAATCTTCCATCTTCAGTCTTCGATTTTTTGTTTTTGTTCGATTGTGTTTTTTTTTGTGCTCTTAGTTTCATAACGCTGCACTGATTTCAATGATTGATGTTCTGTTTGCTTGACTGCATGACGGAACGGTACCGGCCAAGTTGACAACGAATTTTACATATCTGCACCCAAAAAAAGACTACAAAAGCGAAAATAATTTTATGTTTTCCGTATTTTTGCTTGTCTTTCTGTCTGTTCTCTGGTGCATCAGGAAAACGCAATATAACTTATATTTAATTGTCAAATATTTACCGTAAGACTTCTGCCATACCAATGCCATGACTCAAGGATTTTCAGTTATAACACGTTGGATTATGTGCACTAATGCGGTCGATTCGGTTGCCTTAAACTCCATTAATCCGTTTGGAGTTAAATAATCCAAGTAAAGCTGCTGAAACTTCAGCAGTTCAAGTTTTAATGATGTTGCGAATTAAGTCTATAATGCGGATACAAAAATAAATTACTTTCCAAGACTAATTATGGTGAAAAGTTTATATTTTTCATGTTAAAATATAAGAATCAAATGTGAGTAAGATACGATTACATCCAAAAACACTGTTTAGTGGTTGATGTATCTTAAAGTAACACAAGATTATCAATTTATTTCATATAGTTTTCTTAAATTTAAAATATTTGCTATTATGTCGAAAAATAAAAATGCAGAAAGCAGGAAAAACATAGAAATGACAAGCAAAATGGAATAAAAAGCATGGGAAAAAAGATGTACACAAAAGGACAGACTATTAAGATTATTTTTATTTAATTATTATTTATTATTATTATTTTTAATTTATTATTATAAATTATTTAATTATTTAAAATTTCTCAGATTAATCATACCAAGGTTTTATTTTTTGCACCATTCTAACTAGCTTCAAGACCATTCTTTAAATAGAAGTTTAGGATTTGTCAAACTATCAAAGTGATTTTTAAACCCTTTACTTATATACGGTAGAATAATGAATAAATGAGACTTGGTTAGATTTATTTTGTATAAAGTTATAAAGAATTGGGGATAAATAAATTTTTAGCATTAAAAAAACTTAAGGCAATAGAACAATCTATCTATATAACTGCTATCTAGTTTGATAGCTATCGAACTATATATTATTTAGCTATCTAGTTAACTAACTGCTATCTAGTTAAATCTAACTGTAGCTATCTAAATAGGTAGCAATTAGCAATTTAAACGCTATCTAGCTATTTAGAACAGTATATCAGTATTTTTATAAAAACGTTGAAAAAATACATAAAATTGAAATAGGTATATATACACATGACTTTATAGTGAAGAAGATGTTATCGTGTGGAATCTTCAACATTTGAAACGGTGTTGGTCTATTTAAGACTTAACAATCAATTATGTCGCTTATGTTAATGCGTAACAGAAATAAAAAATTGAAAATTAAGCCATCAAATTTCAAATCAATCAATTTCAGAAAACTTTAAAACTGAATTTGTAAAGTTTTCTGTGGAAATATTATTTGATAATAATAAAGTTAACCCAAAATATCAAATATCTATCAAAAAAGAGGATAATTTGATCTTCGTCATACATTCAAATACTATTAAAGTCACACACAATCACGCAATTCTCAAGTTAACTCATACATATATATATATATATACAATTAAATGAATAGAATGGAAAAATAGCATCAAAAATGAGTGAAAGTGCTAACTAATATCACTAAATGTGGTGCAAACTTGAAAAGAAAAATAAAGGGAATAATATTAGCACACACTACTAATATAATGAAAAGTACTGACAATTATAATTTCAGCTAATCACTTTAAAATCAGGAGAAAATTTCTATATATACAATCTTAGTAAATTAAGAAGAATAATGTTTTTTAAAACTTACTTTTCTGAACATCCTCTGGCATAGAAGATGTAAATACATATCAAATATCAATAAACTTTTTTATTGATATGTGTAGTATGTGTGTGAAAAGAGAAAACTATTTGTTATACTTTTTGGAATACTACTTCTAGGAATACTTCTTCAGTCATGTTAATTACTTAGACAAATCTGAAAAAACGTTTAATAAATGCAATGGTGAAAGGGTTTGAGTGTGCGCTTAAGTATAATGAATAGTATATCTTTATCGGACCTACGCCCTAGTTCCAATACCGAATGAATTAAAATCTAGAATTAAGTAGAGAACTAAATATTAGAATGTATGTCAAAATTCAACATTATTCTGGTGATAAATTATACTATACCGAAATTGTTCAGAAAAATTTGACATTACTATTGTAAAGCATGAAATATGTTTCTACTAGAAACATTATCTACGTTTAGATAAATAGCTTTGCAAATAATACCAATCTTCAGTTATTTGTAATTCTAAAATATTTCAAGCATTTCACTTCTTTACATAATTTTGTAGATACCTATTGTTACCTATATTTTCTTCATTCATGTATGTTATATCCACTAGCTCCCTTTATTCGGTATACTCTCAATATAAAGAGATACCTATACCCATCTTCACTGCAAATTCTTTTGTTAAATACTTCGCTGCTATATTTTTAATACATTTATCATTGGATAAACATTTGTTCAAATTAAAAAAAAATTTTTTTCGTTTTGTTATTTATTTTTCATATATGTTATTAATTGTTTTATACATGCTCAACCAGAAGCTACGTATCAGCTTGTTTACATTTTGCCAAAAATCCTAAAGACAAACACAAACAAGATAAGATCAAGAATAATTGATAGTGAACATGAAATACATAACTTAAAAATTTCATACTTTAGATACATTCTCCATATGTGCTGTGGGCAGCTATGAGTTGCGCGTATGGATTGTATAGAGAAAGTTGTTGGGATTGCGTTGTCTAAACTCATTTATTATTTAACATGAAATTTTTAAGTTTTTTTTTTTAATATAAATCTTTATTAAATTATTCTTTTAGTTATAATAAGAAATTTCTAAATAAATTCTTCTTATATTGGCATCTTCGCACAATACACAAGATAACAAATTCTTGATATAAATAACAAATAAATTAAAATATAGTTTTTCAAATTAATTACTACTGAAATTACGGTTTACTAATTAAAAAAATAATTATTTTTGAATTTTAATAAATTAATATTTTTTAAACTTTTAACGCGTGGTTAGTTAGCTTTCTTCTGTCTACAAATATTGTTGTAGGCGTGCATTTCATTAAATATGTTAATAAATCTTATAATTTTTATTTTAGTTTTATTTTATTATTAATTTTTTTTTGTTGTAATTTATGAAGGTAATTATTTACGACATGTTTCACTTGTTCTAATTTCTTAATACCTTTTTAGATTGAAATTCTTGCAGTGTGTGTCCATTAAATTATTGGATTTCTGTTATTAATGAGAGAGCAGCTTAAAACTCAGCATGGCGTCTAATTAACTCTGAAGTATCATTGGAGATGTTGCAATAATATTTTAATAATATTATCAATTTAAAGCTATATACTGTATATATACAGTATATTTCCTGCTGTCATTCTAGTGCGTATTATTTAAGTCGACGCTTAAGAACTTTGCTAGCTACCTGCAAGACTTTAAAGACTTTAAAGGCGGTGCGTGTTCATTTTATATTAGAGTTTTCTGGCTTTTTTAATTTATTATTTTTATTTAGATTTTTTGTACTAAATATTAATATTTTTGTTCATAAATCATTTTAAAATAGGTCAGCATGCACAGTACCAAGCTGTATTGTTAGAAATTGTTCGTTTTAAACAGTTTAGTATACGTATAGACATTATTTTTTCAAAGTTTCGTTTGCTGCTATTTTCTTTTATTTTTTCTTCTTATATTTTAATTTAAAACTCGTAATATCAATAACTATGTTTCCACAACAACATTTAAGAGATACAGTGTAATCGATACCTCAAGCATTCACTTTTTTGTCTTATTTCACCTCTGCAGGTTTCGAACTCATTCAGGCATTTTGAGGTTTTGACGCCATAAAAACACTTTAAAGCTAATTAAGTTTAATTATAGCTGCTGAAACGTTCACTTTGTCATCAGTTATCGAATTACAGCCCAACTGTTCAGTAGGGTAATTAAATCAAACAACCTAATTGTTACCGAACACTACAGCAGACCAGAAAGTGAAGTCTATTTAAGCGCAATTTTTAACTGTTCAATTGAGTAATGAAAAAAGAGCAGTAAAACTTCTATTTTATTTGAAACTGAACATTAAAAGTATTATTAGCTTTGAAATTTCTACATTATGTGAACATAATTTTGTTAATAAAATGTTCCAAATTACTTTCTATCACATGAAATGGCCAAATACAAATTTTATTTTATTACAATTTAGCTTAGATACATTGCAGTCGGTGAATAGTACAAAAGACTCAAGTAATAAACTTGCTTTGTTCTGATTATTATTTAATTTCATACTATTGATTTATAATTTATTCGTAAAGTATTTTTTTTTTTTTTTAAATAATTGACTTTATTTACTTTTTCTAAGATAATTTCATTTTCTCTCACTTCTAGCGCGCTTGCATTTCATTAAATGAAAATGTAATCTTGATAATATTTCACTTTACATTTAAAGTATATTAAATTTATAAAAAAAATCATTTAAAAAATGTATGTTTATTTTAGTAACAGCTTAGCATATTTTTAACTATCTATTGTCTGCATTTCACTGAGATTACTTACAATGCCAAAATATCTTATGTCAGTGAAAATAGGACAAAAAAACTTAATTACTGTAAAATTCATACCAAACACTTTTCGTTTAAGACTTAAGAATGCAGTATATAAAAGTAACTTTAACTACTTTTTTGAAACCAATTATATCTAACTAATTGCATTCATTCTAAAAGTGTTATTCAAATCTTAAGTACTCTTTTGTAGAAAGTATTTTGTAGATTGTTAGACCGCCTAAGAATGGGTAATGTTTTTTTCCTAATGCATTTTAAAAGTTTCCAATATTTCCATTTCTTTCTAGAGACTTTTGTAAATTTTTTACAAAATTTCATAAAAGGAAGAGCTTCAGAAATATCTGGAAAAAAAAATATAATAGGAAAATAGTGTACAAATTTATACGGCAACACGCGCAGCATCTTGGCCAACACCAACATTAGGCATTTGGAATTTGAAATTCGAAATGCAGGAAATGGTCACGTTTTCCAAGAGTGCAAATGCTATGACGTTTGCTTTTTGCCTTCAGACAATATTTTCATATTCAGGTTTAGTGGCAATATTTTTATTTATTTTTTTTCCAGACATTTTCTGATTATTTTTATTAAGCTCAATGAAAGCAGTGTATCCCAAACTCCATAAAATTATTACACTCAAAGTAAAAAGAAAGGCTTTGTTTAAAATTGAAAGAAATTTATAAGTTTTTAAGTATTTTTGGAAACTTTTTACGGAGTAGATACATATCATTTAGTGACTACACATGTTTAAAATGTTAAAATAAGTTTAATTTTTAATAAATTCACACATAGGAATAGGAATAAGCGGAGTACCAGCTCCTAATGGAGCGGAACACTGCAACCATGATGTTTGGACTGAATGTCAGAATGTGGGCTGTTGAGGACCTCCTAATGTCAGGTGGGGAGTGTAGTTCTCGACACAGTAACTTCCTCCTGGCACAGATCAAGGCTGAGCAGTCACAGAGAATGTGACTGGAAGTCTCGTCTGCTTTTAAGCAGAGACGACAATCTATCTCTTCGGACAGACCCACTTTTTTAATGTGATAACTCAATACATGGTGACCCTTTAAATATCCCACCAGCAACCTTTCTGCTGAAGAAGGATAGCTTTCCATAACTAAATTTACACATAGTATTTATGAATATTTTTAATGTCAAGTAAATGTTTATTCAAAGTTTGCTTATTTGCATGAAACAGACAAAGTATAAGTTTTAAAAAAAATCTAATTTATTATATATAATTTTAGATTATTGCGAAAAAAAAAGTATTTTATGTTTGTCGAGATGATTTGAACGCAGTAAAAATGCTAGAGACTATATAAACTATATACTGATATATATATTCAGAGTAATAGAGAGAGTAATAAAAAAGAATAAAAGATGTGGAATTAGCGATGACTGTCAGTCAACTCACACAAATGTTGTTTTTCATTGTTTTCTGTTTTTTATGAGGCCTAAAACATCAAAAATCTTGGAGAGTGTTTAACTTAAACACACTATCATTATTTTCGTTCAGACGATTGTACTTTTCTAATGCTATTATATTATAGGTGTTATAACGTCTCTCATCAGAGAGTTGTACACATGCTCTTTAAAGCCTTCTTAAGCATTTTACTTGTATTCTTATAAATACTTTAACGGTATGCTTAACAATAATGTTAATTGCATATTATTTTTTCATTTGATTTGATTCATCATTCTTGATATTTGTGACACCGATTATACTTTCCAAGATTTGAATTGAGTATATACAAATAAATGTTCAGGATTGTTTTATTTATAGTTATCGTTAGAGCCACGACTTCATTGTACTGTAGTGTAACCAGCTACAAATATACCACCAGATACTTCTAAAATTTACACATAATCTAGTAACCACATACAGTATCTTTAGAACTAATTATTCTAAATATCC
This sequence comes from Teleopsis dalmanni, assembly GCF_002237135.1. Lineage (NCBI taxonomy): Eukaryota > Metazoa > Arthropoda > Insecta > Diptera > Diopsidae > Teleopsis > Teleopsis dalmanni. Next base: position 69,078,439 of record NC_051846.1, on the reverse strand, counting down.
TTGTTTGAACTACAAATTTAAAACAAAGATTAATATCAGATGTGATATTGTTTATTAGTTTTACATCTGTTATATATACAATGGAAAAATTGAAATAGAAAATATTCTAATAATAAATAGTAGAATAATACCATAACTCATTAGTATGGTATACGATACGATTGTTACAATTTTAAGCAATATTTTTTTAAGCTAGTTCGCTTAGTAAAACTATCTAATAACATCACTGATCTTTGCAGAATAAGCTTTTGATCAGATTTAATTATACGACTTTCACAAGAAAATTAAATTTATTATTTATGTATCCATTCCGACGAAAGTCTTCCATAAAACAACCTCATAGACAACAAAAATTCACAAATATCATTACAATTTGATCTGCTTTATTGGTTCATAGGCCAGTAAGCAATGTAAGTTTTGAGAATAAAGTTTTACTGTATGCTAAGGTTGCATGTTGTTAAATCCGAAGACCAAAAACTGATGGTTATTGGTTGTTTATATTTGGAAAAATACCTCACAAAGCTTGATGAATATTAAAAACCTTATGCCAGGTACTTGCATTGTGTTTCGAGAATTCTCGAAACACAATGCATACAATTCACTATATATTATAGTGAATATATGTTATTTATAAGAAATAAAATTTCCTTGTTTTCATTGCAAACAATGTAAGTGTAAATTTGTCTAAAGATTTGAGAATCGCTTATTTTAAAGTCTTTAGTTACAGTTCGTTATCTTTTTCGCGTGGTAGTTTTATAAATACAAATAAGAAACCAAATGCGGAAATTTCAGCAAAAAAGGCAAAAACTATCATCAAAAAGGTGACGGCAGACGTCACGTTGTGGGTTGCAACTTTGACTACGACAATGAATTTTGTTTTTGCGACTTTGCATTTTAACACGATGTGGAAAATGTCAAATAGTTTAAGTTAGATAAAAAAAATTGATATAATAAAAATGTGAAAAAATGAAAAGAAAAACATGAAATATAGAGGAAAAAAGACTAAATAAAATTTAAAAGTTTTAAATAAAAATTTGCATTTTGTGGCATGTAAAACATGAGCAGCTAAGCTCAGCTTGCCATAGAAATTTTCATTTAACAAAACTTCGAATCAAGTAACAAATTAAAAATTTATATTGTCATTTCCATGCTATTTATCAAGTTTGCTTTTTATTATTATTATTTTTTTTTTTGTGGAATTTTTTCCTTATGCTTTTTTTCTTGAAAATAATTCCTCAGAAACCCCAGTACCTTTTCCTTCACAGCATTTTTGATGCGTAAGAATTCAATTTCTTTAAGATTTCAACTCATTTCATTAAAAAAACATATGCCAGAGAAAGTGTTTACAGCTCTGGACCCGCATAAATTAAATTCAACACATATTTTATGTTACGAATATCTTTATATCTCTTCTCCACATTACAACTCCAAATCGGTACAAAGTCGGAAATTAGGTCAATACTGTCATGTTGAACGTATATTTTGTTTAATAATATTTATGTTTTGATTGGTGGTAACGCATTGACATTTAAATCATTACTCACTCATTTACGTACAATCCAGCGCTTGCAAGTAAGCTGCATCTGCTGCATCTACTGCATCCACTACTGCATTTGGTGCATATAACATTGACACAATTGCTGTTTGTGGTACGGAAATGACATGAGCCATGCAAGCACAGCAAATGCTGCAGCAAAAATATTTCATACGACATTGTGCCCGGCATGGTTGGCTGCTGACACGATAAATTTCTGAATGTCGTTTTTGAAAGGTTTTAACAACAATAAAAAGCACAAAACCTCAAATTTAATACTTTTAAGGAATTTCTTTGTGCCCTTTCTTTTCTTTTCCATTTTGTATTTTGTATTTTTTTATCTTTATTTGAAATTTTTTCGCTGTTGTAATTTTAAATTAAAAATATTGAAAGGCTTAGGCTCGTTGCGAATCTTGAGACACACGTGGGTGTGGTGCATTTAATTATGAATTGAATTTTGTGCTTTCATAAATATTTATTTATTTACTTTTGTGACACGTGACACCTTTAATAACCTTAAATAAAGCCAATATTTCGTAGACTTAAGAGCCTTACAGTTTCAAAAAATTTTTGGGCTTAAGAAAAACTTTTTATTTAAAACAAAACAAAGTATAAAGCAAATCATGTCAAGGTGGCTTAGATTTACTGTTACATATGTACTAACGCACACTCATTGGAATATATATCGTTTAGGGAAATATTCCTTTTATCTTAATTTTTTGAAAATTAATCTTTTTTATTGAATTATGAAAAGTTCCTGATGTACTAAAAACCAAAAAACTACAATATATTTTCAATATCTGCAATATCGGTATATCTCCAATCGCTTAGTCAAAAAAAAAAAATTGAACAGACCAGATGGTTATTTATTATGCCTTCTTTACTTGATACAAGAATTAAAAATAAAAGAAGACTCTTAAGATTAATCACTCTTTACAACCAAACCATTTCCAATCACACACTTTATTTAATACATTACACTGCAAGGAAATGGTGATAATGATTGCAGAACTAAGTCACAACATGTTCCATAAAAACGAAAACTAATTGCATCTAATATCTTATAGAAATATGACTTCTCTCATTTGCTTAGCAAAAACATATTAGGCAACTCTTTACAAATTTAAAGCCTTTTAGCTATAAGACCAATCATTTTCATTCAAACCCACACTGCATGTAATTCCTCAAATTAGATAGAGAGTAAAGACACATTCCGTGAAAAACAAAAATGCATTGTATATGATATCTTTTCTTATTGAGGTTATGAGGAATATAATAGACAACTCTTCTAATAGACTACAAATAAATGAAAAACACGATAACATATTGTGTAGAGACTATATCCCAAAATACAAAACCAAAATATATACAATATTTATTGCAGCTACTCACAAAAGAAAAATATTTTATCTTGTTCAACGAATTTTTCAAAGCCGGTTTTATTCCTATTGGCCTTTTGAATAACCGAAATAGTAACAGAACGACTTTATTTTAATTTAAACTTTAGCTTGAAAATAGCCAGAAGTGGATATCGAAAAACAATAAATTCCAGTGATAGTGCATTATCGTGCAACAGAAATGAACTGCCTGGTTCTCTTTATTCCGGTCAAATGCATCAAATTCTTGGTCATATTCATCGTAGAGCTCCTACATTATATTATATACTCATTGTCTGACTTTTTATGTTGCAAATTAACTGTGACTAACTGTGCAAATTAACTGTGACATTTGAATTTGAGGAAATTGTCAGATTCTGTTGTGTTTTGTCCTAATTTTATACTTCTTTCCTTTTCTCCCTTTGGATTACTTTCATGCCGTACTATAAGCTTTTATTTTCGGCTTATATTGGAAATATGATGTTTTATCACCAGTTACAATGACTTCTTTACCTTTTCAATAGTTTATGGTTGTTCTTAGGAGTGTGTAGCACGAAGAATACACAGACCTTCCGTTTTCCGAAATCTTCAGTTAAGTTTTAATAGTCTGTATATTTCGGTGTCACACAAGGGTCGTATCTTGACTTCCTTGATGTTGTGTTCTTAGCTTGTGTTCGTTGACGGAGGTGTTCAATCATCTTATTAAAGGTCTTCACGACCATCATAGAATTATATAATTTGTACACAAATTCGTACAAACAACAACAAATTCTATCATCCCTAAAATTTTTTTTTGGTGCTCTGCCTTTAACTCTTGCTCGAAGTATCCCAATAACTTCACTGCGAATAATAATCGCAAATCCGGATATTTGAAGACTCCGGATTTACAAAAAGTCCGATCTTTTTTTCAACTCCGGACACTTCGTTTACTATCCGATTAATAGCAATCATTTTTCATCAACAACAAATTTAAAAGCAATCACAGTGAGAAACTGAGTTGAGCACCAGTCAAGCATTAAAAGAGATGGACACAACATGTTGATGACAAATTATGGAACTATGGACATTACCAATCACTTTAAATTGTTTGCAACTTAAGATGATTAACGAGAAGAAAGAAAGGTTTATATTGTGGTGGTAATTCTTTTTAGGGTTACAGTTAAATTAAACATTTCCATTTCATCTCATAACATATGAACAAAATAATATATTTTAGATTTTAGTTCTTCCTTTATTTTATAAATTGTTAGTTGACGACAATTGTCGAAGTTTCAGAAAATTATTATTATTATTATTATTACTGTGATATATTAAACTAAACAATATACCCCAGTTAGTATATGTACATACTCGTACAAATAAGTTATAATAGTAATAATGAATATCAGCACTTGTATTAATAGTACGTAGGCACTATAATAAAATAGCATATGAACTCTAAAGAACGTTGATAAACATTACTTAGTTATCGTAACATATAATCTATTAAACTAAATGAAGTGATGTTTTATTTTACTACGATTAACAGATCCGATGAAAACCTATTTTTAAGCCTTAAAAAACTTTGCGAGTTAGTTACTGTTAAGTATTGAATACTATTTTATTTATATAATAATATAGTTTTAATAGTAATATTTTTCATTAATCCGAAAAATAAATTCAACAAGAGTCATTACTAATTACTAAACTTAACCAACATGCATTCATTTTTTAGTAAAAATTCTACTCTTAAGCAGATCCGATTGAAATTATATTTAGCACATCTACCCATCATAAATGCATTTATTTATCCGATTATATTTTCTACGAGTACGATATTTTATAGGTTTTTATAGTTTTCAATTTTATTTGATTCTTGTTTTCTAACTGCTAATTCGAATTGACTATTTAGCTTAACTGATCATAAATATTATTTACTGTTCAGTTCGAAATCTGGTCTGCCTACATGAACTGATATCCATGAGATTAATGAATGATTATTTTAAGTGGATAATGTTTATTTTATTGTGTAATGTAATGCGGTAACTAGTCTTTCAGCTTCTCATTATGGTAATATCGCAGCTATCAACATTAATTAACAATAATTGATTAACTTCTTTTTCAATTGCGGATATATAAATTCTTGAAAATGATACTAATTCTTAGAGCGTAATTAAATGTGTAGTTTACACATTACGATTATTTGCTTTTTAAGCGGATCATTAAGCAGTTATGGAAAAACAAACTGTTCTTTTAAATTATATGCATATAATTATTTTTTAAACACTTTATTTTTAGTTTAAGTTATCTTTAATACAATACAATATATATATATCTATGTATACTATATTCAAATTTATTTTCTCATAGCTTTATTTGTTTTAGTTTGAGCTATTAAATGAAGCAATGAACCTGACAATTCAAGTATACACTTCTTCACTATATTTCAGAAACTCTTTATTTAAATATTTGTATTTTTAGTATTTATTTGAATGAGTAATTTCCTGTCTGTTCAAGATTTGACATGAAATGAAATTAAAACAAATCATTTGTCTTCTTTCTGCGTTGCATGCACTTGAGAAAATGAGTTCGTTGCTTAAGTCTTTTGTCTTCAAGCAAAAACAATTGATGAAATAAAAACTTCATTTAATGCATAGTTCCTTCCGTTGTTTTGTGTTAATTATTTTTTTTTTTGTAACGAAGTGTTATACACAAATTTTATTTGCCTAAATAAATGCACAAACAGTTTTTATTTTAATTTGTAAACAAAAAAAAACATTCTTAAATCTTATGTTAAAAAAAAATTGATTGACGTAGAACTGTATACAGCTGTAGCACTTAAGGATTTAATTAACCTGTTCCTTATTTATAATTTTTTTATTTAAAAATATTTTTATAATAACTTTAAAAAAATAAATTTAGAATTTATTAGTGATAAAGACTATAACCTTTAATGAAGTAAACGCAATCCAACCACTAATTCAAATAGCAAATTAAATAGAAAACGTACACATACACAGATTATAGTCTTAGTCTCTTACTTAATAAACCAGTAATCACACTATTATATATTTCAAAAGAACAGTCAACAAACAGCTAAAGAATCGGGAAACTTTAAAGAGGCAGCAATGACATTGAGTTAGAAATGCAGAGATGTGTTGATGATGATGTGTAAAGAATTTTTATGTAAATAGTGCATAAACCTTTCTGACAAATCGCGAATGCAATTTCTGTACTCTCAACATACAATTGGACATTAGCATTGACTTTATAATCGAACAATATATGAATACAACAGCTGATTTATAAATTCGTTTGTTAAGTAAAGACATACACCAATTTATATAACTATACTTTCGATGATTTTAAACTAGTTTAATGCGCAAATATCGATATAAACTGGAAACTATGCACATAATATAGTGCATAGCTTGTTTAATAGGCATAATACATATAATAGCTTATTTAATTTGTTTTGACCAAACGAGACGTTCAGCCCAACAAAACAAGTTCAAATATCAGCTGTTTAGTTCACATTTTGTTGGTGTATGCATTCTGAGCACAGGATTAGTAGTAACATTGGACTTCAGTTATCGTTTTGTAACGATAGTGCAGAATTTTCAAAAAGGTCAAATATATTGTTACATGTGGTCAGCATTTGAAACTTTTTTAAAAGTGAGACCACTTTATTTTCTAACAATAGTTGTAATTTTTCTTTTGGAGTAGCAAAAAAATAGTCGAAACTTACAAAAGAAAACATATGAAGCAACAACAATATATACAACAATATATATAAAAATATATATAATAGTTTTATAAACATATGTTAAGCATTCGAAATATTTTACAAGTGATATCAATTTGTTTTAAACAGGCTTAATGCTGTTTTTTTACAACTCTGAAAGAAAAAATTTTAGTATGTTTTTAAGAGATAAAGGATTTTAAATCAAAATAAACACAGTTTGAGAAAATCAATTATATATTTTTACAATGGATAAATAACTTTATGAGAATCATTTTTATGTTGCATATGTATAGGTATATATATAAAAATGAATGTTGTCTGCCTGTACTCGATGAATTCAAAAACCATATATCCAATCCCGTGAAAATTTGGGAAATTATTAGGTACATCCCCGGGAAGGTTTTTGCAAATTTTTATAAAATCAAGAGTTGGGGTTCTAGGTTCATTTAATTAGTAATATTTTGGTAAAAGTATATTCTGTAATATAATTTCCAATATCATATAAAACAATCTAGCAAACCTAGATTGTTAGATTGTGAGAAGTCTGGTTTTTACATTCGTACAGTGTGTTTTATTTTAGTTTTGAGTAAATATATTAATTGAAATAGCATAATTTATTTAATTTAATTTATTAAAATCAGAGGGAAATACGTTTTATTTAACACCACAATTATGCCACCAAAGCGTAGTGCCATTGGTCGAACTACAAATCAAGCAAAAAGGAGAAGAGAAGAACGAGCTTCAGAAACAAGTGAGCAGAAAAAAACTAGGCAAGAAAGAGTTCGACTTCACACTGCTCTTGCGCGATCATTAGAAACGAATGAGTGACATGAAGTTCGCCGGGTCAGCTAGTAATATATATAATATTCAGGATCAAAAACAATTAGTAGATGATAACTTTAAACTGTGCAATGTGTCTTTTTTTTAATGTGCTTAAAATTAGATACAAATTTAAACACAAATGTTTACTTTATTTAAATAATTTATTTATTATGTATACATTATTTTAATTAATGTATATTACTTTTACATTATAAAAAGTAAAAAATTTGACGGTATTTTAGTCAATTCAGAGGAACTTGTCCTATAATTGATAATCCACTTTTGACCTTACTTAAGTTTGTATTTAGTTTATATACCGTCGTTATCAGAATATTTTAAAAGAATAATAATTTTCTTGTATTTGTAGTTAATTTTATTTCAGATCAATTATTTATAAGATTTATTTTTATTTGTTTTTAAGATTTATTTAAGTATCATGATTTACTGCAGTAGCATACATTATTTAAAGACTTATTAAAGTTTTTACTTAAAGTTTATATGAAACTTAAATGCAAATAAACAATAACAAATATTATTTGTGTAGGAACTCAGTTAGTTTTAACTAACATACTGTAAAAAATTTACTACTCATAATAAGCCATAATAGGCTATAATGTAAACAAATAAATCGGTGAGTTATATATCTCAAAACCAAATTTGAATTACATAACAACATTAACTTCAAATCAAAATAAAGAAATATCGAAACTTATTGTTTATAATGGAAAAGGGCATTACTTCATGGCAGAAATATGCGCTCAATTACAATGGCTCCACTTCACATGACACTTAACATGTTAACCCTACTCAAGCGCAGAACCAATACAAAAATCACGCCAAAAAATCACTTAAAATTTTTGTTTTATTGAAATATCATAAAACTCAATGGTGCTTGGCTGCAAACAAAAAACTGTAGGAAATAAATGCATGTAAAATAAAACAAGTAAACACAAAATTAAGAAAAAATATATTAAAAAATAAAGCAATCTTTAAAAACACAATCGTTTTGACAGCTTTGAGCAAGTGTGGTTGAAACAAGCCTAGACGGCAAATAACTTGGCCAACGCATTTGTTTGTACTCCATTGTGAGTATTTTTACTGCTTAACTGATGCTTGTTACTCGCTCGTTAAAAATGTTATAACAATTTAAATATGTGCTTAGATACTTTTTGTGTGTCAGAAAAATTAACATTTTGAAAACGTCAATAAAACCAACAATTGGCCAGTTAACCGCTTTCGGTACTAAAACTGTGCAGTGTTGCGAAATGTTTTGCTAAAATGTGTGGACTGAATGGGTTAAGTCAGTCAATTGGCCTGGCCATGTGCTTCGCTTTTCCACGCTGTTTGTGATTACATATGTGCAATGTGTTAGACATGATTTATTTTCAATTAAAATTTATTACTAAAGTACTCAGACAGAAAGACTATAGGCTGTCGTAGAATGTTTTACGTGAAGCCTAAAAACTAAGTATACCTTAAATATATTATAATAAATAAAAAGATATATAATATTTATATATTTTCATTTGATGTTTATCTATATTGTCGCAATAATAAGAAATATATTAATGAAAATCTAGCACATTACGCCTCTATTTGGAATATGCTATATTTCAAAAATCTTGCAGTTTTGATAATATAAGATAATATAATTGGAAAAAGGGAACAGAACAGAATTTTTCATAGAAAGCGAAAAAAACTATTAAAATAAATTATACGTGACCTCAAGGATGCTCTTTCCTGAACCAAACTATATTACAGCAGCCGTATAGGCAAAGCTGTTAGTGTGATTTTATAATCTTATAAGAATCTTATGAAGAAAAATCCTATATAAATATACCAAAATGAAAATCTAGAAGGCTATATTGCGAGAAGTAATCACATATGGGAATAAAATAAGGCGGATGATAGAAAACGAAGCAACAAGATTTTTTATATTCGAAAGAAAAGTGCTTCAAAGCATATTTGGGTCAGTATTTATAAAAGTCACTATACCCATAAGTCAGACCGACTCATTAAATATAAATCAATAACGCATACTACAAAAGACTTCGGTGACTGGGTCATAGAACCAAAATTACTATCGATAGAAAATATGCCATAGATTATACTCAAATATAAAGTTCTACAAAAACATTGTTCAGCAGATTTTAATTTTTAATGAAGAGTAAATACTAAAATGTAAAGATTTGGATACATACAAGCGAGAATGTTTAAGAGAAAAACTAACTGATAGAATTTAAAGTGAGTTGAGTACATTGAGGGATTATATTGTATTGTGTAAGAATGTATTATATTGCAGAAAAATTTTGTTTAGTAGCTTTAGCTCCTTTATACACTGTCAAGAACTCTCTTAAGTTAAAGCCACTTTTCTGTTAAATATATGGTATTTTTGAAAGATGTAGGATTAAAGAAAACAAAAGTATAATTTAGGATTGAAAGAAAACAAAAATAATTTAAACATTTTACTTCAATATTTTTTCAGCACTAGAACTGAGTCAGATGTTTCAGACTATACATTCCTTACTCAAATGTGCTGTACATGGTTCGAATACTAAATGTTTTATCACAAGATTGGCACTCTCTATGCTCTCTTTAAATACTGCAATTTTTATAAACTTTTTCGAATGTACTAACGACATCAAATTCTTCCACTAATAATACTTTATTTACATTGAGTCATATGATCTAATTATCAACACTATGGAACTAAACCATTTTTAGAGATCATAAAGTTATCGAACTAACTTTAATAAATTCTTACTTTCTTACTTACTCATGCAGTACAATCTAATTGAAAGAGAAAGTCTTTTAGAGCATTTTTACCTACATATTGACAAAAAACTACTTTTGACTCTATTATTTCGCTATTCTATAAGCACTAACAAACAGTAGATTTTTTATAATGCTTAGGGATGGAATGTTTTTGGATATTTTACAAATATAGCAATTTTTTTATTATTAAAGCTACGAATACAATAGTGAAGCATATGTAGGTAGTGTTATGTACTGGATATACTGGATGTGTATGTAGATGTAGCTGTATGTGTACTTTCATATATAAAAATCTATATACAAAATAGATATAAAATCCGATAAAAGATACTTATAATTGTAATAATGATTGTATAAACAATACTTAAACAATTTTAAAAATTTAGAAAAAATCGTATTTTATACAACAATATTGGTAGAAGAAAAAATAAACTACCATATAAGTATATCATATATCTCCGAAGGCTCTTCAAAGTGCAGTGGTATATCCGCACGAATGAAATGTAAAAGACCTTAGAATAGATCCGGTCAAAAAATACATAAGAAACAGAGCTTTGATGCTATATGCGAAAACCGACAGGATGATCTATTGAGCACTATCTAATCTCAAAGTAATCACTAACCGCACGGGGCGGTAGGCAGTTCTTAAATCAGTCATTGAATAGTCACGAACCTAATGAGAAATACACAAATTAATCAGTGAGATGGGTGGGACTCTGCAGAAACCCACCAGCTATTATAGAGTAAAAGTGACCAGATGCACTAACTGGGAAAAGGCTCAACATAACATAATTCCATAATCCATAACATTAAGTTGGTATTGTTTTAGGAGACCTATACTTAAGAACACACTTCTATTTAAATTTTTGGAGTTTATGATTACAAGCAAAGTCAATCAGAATAAGCAAACTGAATATCAATTGTTTTATTATGGTGTCCACAAAAGCATCCAAATTCGCTGATTAACTAACTAAATATAATGAAAGATATAATCAAGTAGAATGAAAATCAAAATAAAATATAATATAATTCGACTATACATGAATTCGGTTGTCGACGTATGAGACATCAAATTAAATTTAAAAATATTTTTTTATGCCTAAACAAATTTTGACTTTTGTGATATTTCCTATATCTAGAAATGTATAAATATGTGCCGCTTTATGGACCTCTTGCGCCATACAAACTTCGTTAGTTTTTATGAATAATTTTATATATAAATAATGTAAATTTTACTAAAATTTCTTATTCAATATGTTTAAAGTAGTCTTGTTAAGCACATTTGCATACATAATTTATTAATGTGACAAAATGGCACAACACTTGACATAGAAGCTTATAAAAAATTCTATTTCTTCGGTTAAAAAAAGTTTTGAATAAATATTTATTGAGATAATATTTCAAAAATTTTGATTACAAATTGAATTTTAATTTTAACTACTTAAGAATTCCCAACACATTTGGTGAATATAAGATTAACAATAAAGCAAATATTTTTTTAGTTGTTTTCCTAAATTTAATTAAAATTTTTCTGTTTAGTTTGATTAAATTAAATTAATTAAATCGTGTCCAAAACATTATTAATCATATTGTAATAAATATTTAATAAGGAGCCATCATTAATAATAATTATTATTGGTAGGTGACAAAATAATTGTATCTTATTGAATGGGCAAGAGTGATGTCGAAGATTAAGAACAAGATGCTGTGTAAGAGAATAAAACAGAAAGCGACTGAAGCGTTAAGTATTGAAATATTTATTTATTTAAATATATGTGATTACCATTATAGATGAAAATTAATTAATTCAGTCAGCCGTCATAACCACGTTTACGAATATAAATGCAAACATCATAAGTTTTATTATTTTACATATTCAAGTGTAATAATACCGAAATATTATTTATTAGTTCCTAAATTATTTTCAAATATATAATGTAAACCTATTTATTCAAATTATTCGGTATGGTTCTGACCGATTTAAAATAAATTAAGGTATATTTGACTATTTAAGCAACTGCTTCCATTATGCTATGCACCGGATAAAGCACACTTCTCGAGATATCTGACTTAAACATATACTAACAAAAACGACAATCAACATCTTTGGTGGACATATTTTACAGTGATTACACAAACGATGATTAAAAACAAGCCAATCTGAGTTCTTGAGTCAGTTAAACTTTATAAACCTTATAAGCATCTAGATACACATCTTTTGTGAGAACGCTGTAAAGTTACTTTTAGCAACTCTCCCACAATCTTATTTCAGTTTTTTCATTTAACGATTTGATAAAGGACAATCACAGAGTCTAAGATAACTAGTATCTTTAGATTTTTGTTTACTATAAACTTTATGAAGGGTACTCACAGAATGACAACTGAATTCTTCTCTCAGTTACTATTTTAATCATTTCCTAATCCAGCTTTGATATATACTTAACTCGAAAATACAATACATAGCTACAGTAGACATTCGCTACTCCAAATCTCCGGTAATTTGGATTTTCTTGTAATTCCGACAAAATCAAACAATGCAAAATTTACATACGTTATATGCCTTGTAGACCAAATCGATAACTGATCTGCTCCAACTATACGTAAGAGCATGTATGTTTAACAGTCAAAAGTTATAAATTATATATATAGGTTATGTGCATGCACATATGTATGTTCTATTTGTCTTTATATGTCTTCTTGTGATTGTGTCATTAAATTTATGGATTGCTTAGTTTTTATTTAGATTCTTTTGATTAAATACCTTGATTAAATATATAAATATATAGATGACTTTTTCTAGATTTTTAATATCCCACAAAACAAATGCCTCACTAATCCGGATTGATTACAACTTTAACTAATGGAATTTAGCAGCGTACTACGATAAATATAAAATTGTAAATTTTAAAATTTTTTCACATTAAAAACATAAAGAAAAAATAGAAAAGTAGAAAAGCACTAGAAAAGAAATATTACTTATTACTCTTTCAACCAAAAATCCACAAGCCTCAAGAAAGACGAAGAAAAAGAAACAACTGTAATCCTTTCTTTTCAATCTCCAGCCCTTTAAGATGAAGACAATTCACTAGATACGATCATTAATTAATGAACCTTGTGCATGTTCCAAACATATTCTTCAAAAGCAAATTTGTTTTATTATTAACCCGCAGGTTGGTTTTTAAACTTTGACTCTTATGACCGGGTGTTTATACCCAATTTATATATAGTGTATAAAATTTTTAAAGATTTTGTATGGTGTGTGGATGCTACAGGTGTAGTGTCACGAATCTTTATGGACCTTAGTAATATAGTACCAGTATATTGTATCCCAAATTTATCCATATTTAGGGCCAAATTTAGAGCAGTTCCTGTAAGTAAATTCATCTTAAATATATTTAAAACAAAGCATATCTCAAATACTAAATTCAAAAAAATATTTATTTTAATATCTATTTTAATTCAGAAATACCTAAATTTATTCGTCTAAAAGAAGAAGAGAAGCTTTTACGCCACTAAAAAACTCTCAAGAACTAATATGATTAAGTAAAAGATACATACTGTCTGTCTATATGCTGTGAGAAAATAATTAAAGAATAAGGTAACATAGGTATTAAATTACTTCTAATGAAACTGTAATAGTTATTTATACTGCATAAAAAATTTTATATATTTTTTTTGTGGCTTAAATTGTTTGCATCATCACTTGGAATAGGTTATAAAGAAGATACTAAAACATTAACAACTAAATATTTACATATATTTTACTGTATTATTTAGAAACCAAACTTCTCCACTGAATAGAACTGCTCTCTAGCCTATTTCACGTTTTAATCCCCGTTGAAATTCAAAGTAAATAAATTAAATTCCCATTGTGTGCTACATGGATTAAATTTATGGATTGGAGGTAAAAAAAAAATATAACAAAAAATACCACAACAAAACAGAAACAAAGAAATTCTCAACAAAAGTTAGAAGAAATCCAAATATCATATAGCAGAGCAGTAACATAACTTAAAATTAAACTAGAATTTAAATTAAATAAAAAATAAATATTTATAAAAAATTCAGAATAAAATAAATTTCAAAACAAAGTGTAACTCAAAGGTTGCAAAGCATTCTACTTGCCGTATTTCAATAGGTAAAACCACGAGGAACACATATTTTTAACTATTTTATTAACTTGCAAAAAAACAAACACAAATAAAAGAATAAATAAATAAAAACTACAAAGTACACATAAATAACAAAAACAAAGAAAAATAAAAAAACTCAAACAAAAAACACAGTTTAACATAATTTGTTGTAAGTTAATAGACTTGTTGAGAACCGCTTGGGCCGCTTAGCTGCTACAGCCATCGCATACGAGTTTGCCTTTCGGTTCATTTGTTTACATTGCTCACTCAACGAGGCACTTAACAGTTAGCGGAAAAGTCACTGCAACGCTGTTAAAACGCCAAGCGCCCCCCGATTTTCTGTTATCCATTCTTCGATACATTGCCTTAGCATTTAACTAGAGTCAAAGCGCGCGGTGCTGTTATGTGGAGTTTGTGTTGCACACGCTATTGCCACAATGAGACATGGATTTGGCGTTTACAAGACGTTCATTTTCAGCGGGAGAACCTGCTATTTTGTACTCTTGAAATCAGTTGTTGATAATATTCGCATGTTATTTATTACATACGTACATATATAAAATAAATATTATACATTTGAAATGTGCAACAACAATGCATATAACATTTTATTAAGTACCTTGAGATTTTCAAAAAACATGAGTATTTTTTTTTACTCTAAAATTTATTAGTTATTTGAAGCAATTAAGACATTCAAATTCATAACAACTCTGAAATATATAACACAATACGCAAGATACATAAAAATTCACAAGTGTAATATTATTTACAATAAGATTAAGGTCATGAATATAAACTACAATTACCTAAGAGAAAAAATGATTCTGACCAGCTAAAATGTTAAGATTGTCAATATTCACATACATATGTTACAAACCTATACATATTATGAAAAGGGTATTATTTTGCTTTTGTCCACCTTTCCCAGATTTTATGGAGAAGGGAAGTTTTAACAATTTTTTACAATTACGGCAAATAAAAAATAACAAAACTAACTACTCACTTCCTCACTTGCAATCTGTACATAATCTTAGAAAATATTAGTACATAAAAATATAAGGTACTGCCTCCCAGCTACGTGCAGTACTGCAAACTATAGCAGTGCTAATAACCAATCTTAATTGAACAGAAAGCACTCAGTTCTTCTAATAAAGGGCAGTAAGTTTCCTAATATCAGACGGAGATATGTACTCCCTGCCCAAATAAAAGCCGCATAGTTACTAAAAATATAATTACAGGTTACTTTATCTCTAAGTAAAGCTAACATTTTATCTCCTTACACAGACCCAACTTGTTGAGATGATAATACAGATTGTAGTGGCATGTAAGCTTAATTTCCAACCACTTTAGTTCTGTTCAACTAAGGACAGATGCGGTTAACTGAAGATTGTATTCTTCGATTAGAAATCACTTTTCTAGCTTTTGATCAATTAAGTTCACAACAAGACTTTGGACCACAAAATTGAGTAGCTGATTCGGTTCTTAAGAGATTTTTTTGTATATTATCTTTAAGTCGCTTAAATGTATGTTGTAACTTAATTTGCATGCACCCTAATGCGAATTTATTTTGCGTACATGTTAGACCATATCATGTACAGCAGTAAGCTATAAAGTTATACCTCTGTCAATTCCAGTTAGAGAATCACTTTTGGAATGGTTACTCGAGATATAATCTTAAGCTCACTCTGACACTTATTTTATAATCACTGATTTTATAATATAGAAGATTTTAATATGGTATTTTGTCACCTAAAGCATTGTCAAACACACATCTTGTACATTCACTCGACAAGCTCAATATCGCAATTGTATAATAATTAAGAAATACATTACTCACCGACATGATTCCATAAACAAGGCGTAATATCAAAATTGTTATTACTTTTTGATCACACCTTATATGTATTTATATTATAAAGAAAATGTCGGGAATCATATATAAGTATATTTTTGATTAACACGAAAAAAGTAGTCAATTAATCGAATGAAACTTTGAAGAGGAGTTTCTTAAGAGTTGACGCAAATAAGATCAACAAATTGATAAATATAATTGACTACACCATATAGCATCTCTGCTGATAAAGATAAAGATGATCTCATAGTTATCACTAAGAATTTTTTGAGTTAATCGAATACAAATTTGTAGAACAATTTTTTATTTTTTATCTGCATTAAAGCCGACAAATCGTGCAAATCGGGTTTTAAAGTCATTTAACCTACAACATAACTAGTGAACATTATCTCATAAGTACCTATGTATGTCTTTTGTGTTAGGTTCAAAACCAGGTCTAAAAATGTATTCATAACAAAACATTTATGTTTCCAGCTGTTAAAATATCGAATATGCTTAGGAAAATTTATTTATTTGCTTTCAAGTATTTACTTTAATAGAGACTTACGAATATATATATAAGTAAATTTTATCACGTTCTTTCAGTTTTGTCTTTCGGGAAAGAACTCTTTCTTAAGAACAATTTTTTTCGATTTGATTTCTTTAATCAAGTATTGACGTATAATACTATCTATTTTTTCTTGAAACACCCTGAATATATATTTCACATAACACAATAAATTCTTTCCCTTTTGATGAAAAAATATATTATTGATACTGAATCAATATTAAATCTAAGATTAAACTAAAAATAAAAAAAATTAAATAAAATAATATAAAAAACAAACTATCAAAAAGACAGTTATGTTCACTCATATATTATAAGTGAGCTTCTTCGGTGTCTTTATGGACTCTACCAAATACCTTAAGCTGCAATTTATATTTTGAATCTAACTACTTCGTACGAATGTACATACACATGAAGATCAGTACTGTGCTTGTTAGGTAAATTTGCTTTTTATGTTGCAAAATGTTTTAGGTGTGTTGCACCTAATCTTGATTACGAGGTTTCGGTCATAAATTTTCAATATTTATTTTGGTATGGGGTATCGATTTAAAATATTTTGACATTTGACACTCATTTGGTAAGCATTTCATGAATGTAGGAACACATATTAGAGTGAATCGTTACTATGAATTTAATAAACTATGCCATTGCAGTGTTGGAATGAAGGTGTGGATATCTTTGAATGTAGATAATGTCTTAATTTTTTTTTAATATTAATTTGAGGCAAGTTCAATTTAGAAAGTTGTTATCAGTTTTATAAAGTTGCTTTCCACAAAAAAAATTATTAAAGTATTTCGAATTATTAAGACAAATTAACGCACACGCAATATTAGATAACTAAAATATATTTGTATCATAAAGTGTAGATAAGTATTTGATATGAAAAGATAAAAACATTATTTATAATGTTAATAGCATATACTTATACAAAACGATTCATTTTTATTTAGGTTCAAATAAGAGTTATATCATTTCAACATTATGAGACAGAAATCATTAATGTTATAAAGGAGATTTTTTAGCAATTGATTATTAGATATGGTAATATCAAATAAAATGTTTGAAAAATCTAAATGAAAAGATTAACATCCGAACAATACTGACATACATATAGGATATTTACTTCCTGATTTACACCGAGCGATGTGTTAGTGCGTATAACATAATCCATCAATTGAATCTGATATTAGAAAAACTAATGAAAAGTTTGCAACAGATTTAATATTTTATTGGCAGATATTTTTACCAAATTCATAGAAGGTTACATCTTCCTAATGTTTGTTTGTTTAATGTTTATTTCATTCATAAGCAAGACTTTAAGGGGTAAGGAAGTATGTAGTTTGAAGTGGCGGCCTTGTTTCCAAAAAGCCAGATCAAATAATGGCACATTGTGCTACCACAGAAATAGCGTTAGTTCGTACATAGACTAGGAGGTCAGAATATAACCAACGCCGAAAAAGTTAACGACTCCCCCATTAAGTAAAGGAAAACCAACCTGACAGTTCTATAAACTTGGCTAGGTCCCGAATATTTCAGGATGACAGCTTGATCAGGTCGGTGAGGTTTGATCTTCTCCTAACTAAAGAAGGGCACTGACACTTGAGGTAGAGCACAGTTTTCTCCTCATCTTCAGAAGCCCAGCCTCGACAAAAATCATTGTAGGCATGCTATATAGTCGCATAGCATGCCTTCCTTTTTCGCAGATACCAGATACCGTGGTACTGACCATGTTATCTTCAGAAACGAATCCTTTACATGGTCAATAAAATCATCTAATATGAAGAATCTGAAATACTTTCTGTAAATCATTTGTATATTATTTAATTTTTGATTTTTCAAAACAATGCGAGTGCCATCCATAATGCTTTCATATAACGCAATCACTGTATTAAGTAACAAGATTAACATTTCAATATAATAATCTAAATAAACTAAATAGAACCTTTTTTATTCTTATGCATAAAAAGTCCTCTAAACTTGAAAAGCTATTCATAAACTGACTCACGACAAAACTCTAAAACAACTTCGAAACGGTCTCTGAGGGTAATTTAGATGGATACGTATGTAGTACGTAGATAAATTTTATGATGAGATTTGAGAAGGTTTGATAAATATTATAGTATACAATGAAATGTTATATCGATAACCATATCAATGCCTTTGTTGTGCAAATATCTTAAAGTCAATGATAATAATGAATTCTCGATAAGTACAATATTGAACTCTTTAAACCGTCAATCTTGAGAGGTACAATACTGCAATAATTTTTTAATAAATATTTCTTAAAATTTGCTAGCATTTTTACAATTGATTAATCATATCAGAATTGTTATAAAATTATTTTTATTTAAGATTTAATAAAGTTTTTAAAGAGGTTTTTCCGAACAATAATGAACTACAACAACAAAAATTCATTTTTATATTATTTTAATTAAGTGAATTTTTGGTTGACCATAAAGTTTTTAATAACAAAATTTAGAATTTATTGTGCACGACCACATAATAAAATAATATTAATATTATATTATTTTGTGTATATTATATATACCACGATTAAAAGAATAAAAAAATTTAAGTATATAAGTATACAGTAGATTCATTTTGTACTATAAATGAATCTATAATTCAAAATTAATTCGTAGGTAACGAACACTACACAAAATTAATGTAGGAGAGGTTAATAAATGTGATCGTGAAAAAATTAAAAAAATTAATTTTAAATTAAAAATCCTCTTATTTATTAATTGCATTCTTTGAACATTTTTAAAGGAATACCGCACACGAATAACAATTAAAAACTCTAATAAGATAATAACTGCATTCTTAGTTTTATGGCAAATTTTTAGAAAATGTCTTATCTTTGAAATATTTGAGGTCACCAAACAGTAAAAAAAACAAAATTCATATTAAATATTAAAAAAGGGTTCACGATTTATAAATTTTTATTACCCGTATTACTTTACTATAATTAATCTTCTATGGAAGTGTTCTCCTAAAACTTATTGCTTGTAAATACCTAACGGCTTTTTAATAAAATGATACAAATGGAAACTTTTTTATTTCGTTATAATTAGCAATATTATAACTTTTTCTGGCTTTATATGAAAAATATAAATATAATAGGAAAACTTTTAATATTTTTTGATTAAATTAAGTTTTATTTTAAACTTTATTTAAACAAACAAAAGCACACATATCTTATTAAAAACTGTTTTTATAAAAGAATTTTCTCTCAATCATGCACCTTTTGTCGCATCGGATCTGGAAGCGAGCTATCTCTGCAAATTTATAATTTGCCCCATATGTATGTTTAATTGGCCTTATTATGACTTTCTCCAATTTAATTCTATATGCATTGCTCAATTAACAGAAACTTAATTATTTAATATAAAAAAGTAACAGTTAATGTCGATTTCAAAACTCTAGTCATGTTCTATTAAAAATTTATTGTTGAAAGAAAAATATAATATATAATTAAATATAACATACATAAACATTGAATTCCATTATTTTTATAAATTATATATTATTAAAATGTAACTGCGAAAAGTTTGTATAATATTCTCTATTCTTAAACGCAAAATATTGTTAAATAATACAACACTTCACCTTTTTGAATGAAAACTAAAATATTAGTTGCTGAAAACCTTCTAACTTCGAACAAGAATGGAAACTCTCGATCTGGCAACTTCCTTCCGGTTCTGATCTAAACCTGGCAGTTACAGAGAATATGAGGACAGATGTCACATGCGATTCCAAATAGAGACGACGTTTTGTCACTTCAGATAAAAATCCTTCTTATTAAGATAAGAGTCCGTGATGACACATCAAACCTACCAAACACCTCAATTCCGTTCTATTGAATACGAGGACCCTATCGTATTAGAATGAACGCAACAGATCATTAACCGATTACCTTATAAGTAATGCGAAGCTATCAATAGTATTAACGATATTATTGATAGTATTGACGATATCACTGATAGTATCAAGAGAGTTTCGAAGTATCTATAAACTGACTGATAAAATAATATACTAACTATGTCAGGTTAATATAAATGAAATTATAATATATATGTTTTATAAACATAATCTATATATTTGGACAAGTCGATTTATTTTTTGTTTTAAAACATATCTTTTAAAGTATGGCTCTTTGAGCCATTGTTAGTAAAAATTATCTTGAAGCCTTTGATGTGAATTTTAAGTCTCCGTACTCTTTGAAATATATATTTTATTTGTGTGCTATTACTTTTCTAATGGCATTTTCACATTAGAAAAACTTACTTAGAATTTTAAGCATAGAATCCTAAACAACACGCGTTAAGTATGCTTTACAAGATATTTGTAAAGTATTTGTAAAAAAAATTTGTTTAAAAATATTGTATAATAGCAGTATTAATAGCACTAACGATAGCATTGCCATTACAGTATCGAGATTACTATCGATAGTAATCTTCAAAGCGGTTATAAACTAATGTTTGTTTTGATGAGCATCTAAAGTATTATCGACATTATCGATAGTTATGTTGCTACTATTGATAATATTGACATTTCTTTCGATCATATCGACATTTTTATCGAAAATATTGTCATTTTTATTGATAATATCGAGTTTTTATAGATATTATCGACATTTTTATCGATAATATCAACTTTTTATCAATATTGCCAAAAAAATTATCGATAATAGCGACACTTTTATCGATAATGTCGACCTTTCTATCGATATTGTCGACAGTACTTTCGATACTTAACAATAAAGATTAGTTTATGACTGCTTTTAAGGTATTGCTAACATATTTTTTCGAATAGTCTTCTCTTTAACATACTGTATCTCAGTAAATATTTAGAATAGTCCATCTCTTTGGTAAAATTTTTTCATAGCTATAATTATTGAATCTTTTAATATATTTTGCATGAAATTTTCTAAACAATATTTTTATTCTTATTTAAATATTTCAATACTTTAAACACTCAGTTTTGTAGAGAAATGCATTTATTTCATTTGCAAATTATTTTATTATTACAAATATTATTTATTCATATTATTATATTATGTATTTTTATTATTATTATATTATTAATTTTTATATTTGTTACTGGGCTTTTATTTATTAAATACAATAAAAAAATAAAAATTACAATTTTTAAACTGTGTTAAATATTTAATTATGTTTTAATTTTTATACAAAATTATTTAAATTACAGTACACTGAAGATGGTTTACGAATCAGACCCAAATATCTGTAATATAAATAATTAGGTATAAAAATGAAAATGTTATTAAATATTTAAGACAGTTTAAAAAGTGTAATTTTTTATTTTTTTTTATTTTATTTAAAAAAAAAAAAACTTTTTTATAAATTTTTATGTTAAATAAACGACCTAAACCCAGTAACAAATATAAAAACTAATTGAATATAGCTCGTAATAACAATTTATTATATACTTTAGTTAAATTAATTTTTTATTATTCAATTTACAAATTATTTATTACAAATAGTATATGATATTTTTTTGAACTTACGTTTATTTAAATTAATTTTTTACTATTTAATTTGCAACTTATTTATTACAAATAATATAAGATATTTATTTAAACATACCTTTAATTAAATTAATTTTTTATTATTTAATTTGCAAATTATTTATTACAAATAATATATGCTATTTCTTTAAACGAACGTTTAAATAAATTAATTATTTATTATTCAAATTGCAAATTATTTATTACATTATTACATTTATTTATTTATTATAATATAAGATATTAATTTAAACATACCTTTAATTAAATTAATTTTTTATTTTTATCCGCAATCAATATTTATCCATAGAAATTGTGATATTATCCGTTTATAATAAAAATGTAATATATTTCATATACTTTTTAATATAGTTAAATTAATTAGTTAAATGAAATAGTAAATTTTCATTAAATAGTTAAATTTTAGTGAATATATTTTTGTTAAAGTGTTACACAATAAATCATAAAACTTTTAAGAACAATTAAAATCAATCAGGAAAAGTAATCAAATCTTTTTATTTGCAATTTATTTTCACATAAATATTTTTATGTTAATTTTATGTGAAAAACGATTTTCACTGAGCACGAAAAAGTGAAAAGATTTATTTGAACCCAAACATTTGTCAATTCACCAAAAAACTTGGGGCACCATTTGAGATATATTTTTTTTATCGGCGAAAATCATTGTTTGGCAAAAATTGTCCAACATGCATTTGACATTTTGCAGCAACAATTACTTCCTTGTTTTTGTTGTTTTGGTGTTATTTGCTTTTTTGGTCAGAGCAAGAAAAAATGACAATGACAACTTTTTTGTAGCCGAAAATTGCTACATTGTTTAACTCAAACGCGTTATTGTTTAAATATTTTTTTGTTTTTATTTTAAAAGGAAACTAACTGCACTGTTAACTGCATACTTCGCAAGAAAAAAAAATTAATTTGCTGCTAATAAAACAGCGGTTGTAGCATTAATGAAGGCACTTTGCACACTCAAAATGCAAACAAATTATTTGCTGCACAAATGCACAATCCAAAATAAAAATAAAAATAAAAAGCAAAAATAAATAAAAACACTAGAACAGATTTTTTTTTTGCTTTACAAATACAAAGAACACACGCGCACGCGTTTCTGTCTTATGAGAAAATAACGTCCGTTTGGTACGAAGAATCGTTCTTAACCACAGAAAGACCAACTCGCAACTGTTTTGCCTGCTGCACGACCTCTCGATCTGCAGCGCTCGCAACCTCAATTTTCTTCAAGAAGTGCCTAGTCTTGTGTTTGGCATTTTTCAATTTTTGGCTGATTCTGCGCAAGCCGAGCGCACAGCCAACGCAGAGCATGGCTGGCAGTAGCTGTAGCTGTAGCCGTAGCCATTGCCTGAGTTCGCTGTGAGTGAGCGCGAGAAACCTGTTGAGCTTGTTTTCCGTGGCTCGTTACAAGTTTTCTTTTACATTTTCGTGCTGGCTTCGAAGTTTCAATGTAACAGGCAAGCTGCCGTATTGAGCGGAATTTCTTTTATTGAGTGGAATACTCGTCTTTTTATTTAGTCTTTTTTTCGATTTGAATTTTTGGAAATTGTAATAAACATCATCAATTTCGGGAAAAATGTGTCACTTCTCCGCTTGGTAGTGACTGATAAAAATGACATGCTAACAGGTTTATTACCTTCTTTAGTAGGAAAACTTTTCAGAAATAGAATTTGCCGCACAAAACTATTTAATCGCTCATATGAAAGACTACCATTTAGGTAGATTTCGACGATTATCTCAAGTTTCACATTCCAATTTCAATTTTATGGGCTAAGCTTCAATAATTAATTACTTTATTATTTCCTCTAAATTTTTTATCACTTTTCCAATTCCAATTGGTTTATTTTATTGCAGTAATTTCTTAGAAATTTTAATTACTCATGAAATATTATATTGAATTATTTAGCAGTGATTTCGTTCGGTAGGATTATGTTAGTTTACAGAGTTATCACATCGCACACATATTGAATGTAATTGATTTCCCCACGAAATCAATATTTATTATAATGTGTGGGATATTAATAACAAACAAAAATATATTAAAACATTTTAATATTGAGGATATTGCAATAAATTCTTTATCGTTTCTAAACCATTAACATTGAAATAATCATAACTGCTAATTTTTTTTATTAACATAATGGATTTTTCATACTCATCACCTCATACATATGAGAGAGAATTATATTTCATTTATTAAATTAATTTATTATTAACTTATTTATTATTATTATTTTAATTATCATAATTAGTTTTTTTTATACATCACTACAGTACGCATACGTTTAAGAGAGTAATAAGCAGCAATGTAAATGCAAAATCTGTGCGTAAACACCACAATTAACGACAAATTTACAGCAATAACGATGTTGTTTTGTATATTGTACTATTATATCACAACTAAAACTTATGTAACTACAAAACAATGCATATAAATACTGAAATAACTAAACTAATGATTGTCAGATTAATATTTTTTGTTTAAATAATGCTAAAATATCAGCTATTTAATGATTTTGAAAATGTGGCAGTTCCTCAAAATGCAGAATATTACTTACTAGTTAGTTTGTGATTTAATCGTTATATTAATGTTTAATCTGTACGGAGCAATAGCTGTAAAGCCTTGAATAACCAAAGAAAACTAACATACATATAAAACCAATCATTTTTAAGAATCAAACTTTTTTTTGTATTTATAAATTATATAGTTGATCCAAAGAATAAAGACAGTTGCAGTTTAATTTTACAAACTGGTAATCAAATTGAGAATGTTATTTTGTTTTCTCTAAATAATTTTTCTTTTATTATTTTAAAAAACACTATTAATTATCTAGATCATCAACCCATTTTTCAACTATAGATATTTCTTACTCAGTTTATCACAGGATGAACATTACATTAATTCTTTCATTATAGTTCCGAACCGCAGTCTCTACCTTTGATGGAAGTGTCATTCCTTTTTTTAAAGCTCGTTCATCAGTTGAATAATATTGTTTCGACAGCTCTTTCTTTTTAGTGTTTGGTGGTGTATCATCTACAGTAATACTCTTTTTCAAAACTCTTTTGAATTAGGCACTTATATTGGTAAATACTACTTAGATGTTTTTAAATGAATACGTTTTTGATCTACTATTACTAAAATCGGCATTAATTCTATTGATTTTCGTGAGCAAGTTTTCTCGCAAATTTTTTTCAATAAATTTCTACTAAATCAACAATTTCACGTATAATAATTCGGCAATAAATAATGCGTTTTATACACCTTATTCGGAGTTGCTATTTCATCTGGGGTGTACAGAATCTTTGGTACTCATGTGATTACAACAAAACAAGATGACACAATTTTAAATGTTTTCACATCATGGTACATAATCTTTATATTACTTTTCAATATCTGTTTTTGCTTCAGAGATGATTCTTTTTAGAAAATTCTTCCTTTTCCATTTTTGCAACCGGTTCAAAGCTTGATCAGTTGTCAAAAAAAATAGTACCTTAAATATCAAATTGTTAGTCTACGAAAAAAGTTTTACTAACATATTTTAAAAATTATTTAGCACACACTAATCAACATCAAATTAATAATTTCTAGTACAATACTAAGCTTGAAGTAGTTATTTCGTTACAGTGGCAGGTCAGCAAATAACTTTCCGCTGACTTCAATGAGAGATTTTTCGCTGTTATGCTACCACATTTCTCGTAAGAAACCTATATATAGAAGACAATGACTATATTAAGCCTGCCAAATGTAAGTGCTTAAGAATTTAATACATCTTCTATTCTTACCGATAACAAAAAATAAGCGATCAAAAAAGTACTTCCTTAAAAACTGGATGCCAAAGACGATCTGGACTCCAGAGACGGACATTCAGAGAGAAAATACTTGACTGTTTCTGTTTCTTGCGTGTGTTAAGTATTTAAAAGAAAATCCTTTTTAATGAGTTCCCACAATCTGGCTCTCATATAGAGCCATGTTAACGGGCAAGTTACTCTTGACCTAAATGTCTTCCATTTATTATTTGCAAGTTTTCTTAACGAAATTGTTTGCTTCTTCATGTATCTATATCTAGGAATCCGGTTAAGAGTAATGTGAGCTACTCAGTTCAGGGAAATAGTTTAGACACTGGCATATATTCGACCAGCAGTAGTATTTTTTCATTATTATACGCACACCTAAGATATTAGATTATTTAAGTTTCTAATCCTAATAAAAGTTATTGTAAACTTAAATGGAAGATTACCAATTTACTAGAAAATAAATTTTATTGATTTTTTATTTTTAAAATACATACACCAATAAAGCAAATATAATAATATTCCAATTTATATAAAAATATTTAAAATAAATATTATCGGATTCATTTTCTTTCTTGTTTGGGTAATGTTGTTATATAAGCTAGTTTTTTTGATATGTTAATCATTAAAAGTTTCTTTTAAATTAAGTTAAAACTATTATATGGTTTAATTATAAGTTGAAATCTAACGTCATATTGGTTAAGGAGCACTGAATCTGAGCTTGAAATTTGGCAGGACACGAGTTTGATTCCTGGTACTTGCATTCTCAAAAAATAATTTACGAATAATTAAATACAAGAATTATTTCCAAGACCACTGATGATGGTCATTTGGCAATACTCGAAACAGCTATATGGTCAGCCAAAAATTTAATTAATTAAAATAATATAAAATCATAAAAAAAAAATATAAAATTGTTGTAGTTCACTACTGTTCGAAAAACTTCTTTATGGTTTAATTATCTAATAAGATTTTGTTATACATAATAAATGTATATAAGCCCTATAGCTTTTATTCTTAGCTAAAGATCTATTGCACTTTATAATTAATATTTCATATAAAATTTTGAAATATATCATTAACAAATATCTAAAATTTAAAATTTTTAAAGTGATATGTCGTTCACACAAGAACTTACTTTTACTGTGATAATCAGTCCACTTCGCAACTCTTTCATATTTTTATCATCATTCATTATTAAAATTACTTTCTGGAAAAAAAGCTTGTTTCCTAAGTCTTTCGTTCTAAAACACGCACTTTCCATAACGAATCTGTCAATCAGAAGAAAAAAATGCAGAGTTAATTATTATTTTATGTTAAATAATTAATTAAATTAAACTTTCACCTTCTCAACATGTTGTGCCTCCTCAAAACAAAATTCTATAAGAGCAATTAAGAGTTTTTTTTATTTTTGTTTTGTTTCTTTTTTTTTATAATTTGCTTATTTTGCTGATAAAAAAATAGATAAAAGAATTCTTTAAAATCTACACTCAAACAAAATGAGCAGAGAGTTGAGCCTTTTTCACTTTATTGCCGTTTTTGTTTTGAGTTTGATATATTTTTTTTTTTTGTTTATGATTTTTCCTTTTTATGTTTTTGTAACCATCATAATTTTGAGTTGGAACAGTTGAAAAGAATCAAGTTTGGCACACGCGAGATGTCGCTAAGATATGTCATATTGTTGTTGTTCTTTTGTTGTAAACGTTGCCATTGTTGTTGTTCTTGGTTAAGCAATGCTAAGTGCGAGTACGAGTACGAGTGCGAGTGCGTTGTTGCTGCTTTATTACAATATTTTTGCAGTTGATCAAAAATGCTTTCATTTTAATCAAAATTTCAAATTTTGTTATATTTGTTGGCAGTTGTTTTTGTTGTGCTTCTCTTACTGTTTTTGTTGTTACTTTTATTGTTGCTGTTGCGTTTGTGTGTGATTGTGTCTGTGTTTTTTGGCCAAGTTTTTGCGTTTATTTGCTTCTGTAAATTTTAAAATACAAGAATTTTTAAATATTTTTTATGGCCTTAAATGAGCTTTAAATTTTTACGGATTTGTGTGATTTAACGCTTTTTAGCAGATTTTATGTATTTCGGTTTTTTGTTTATTTAAATATGTGTGACCAAGATTAAAAAATTCTTTTATGTGATTAAGTTACATCATAAAAACTTGGATACTAAAAAATTCCAATAAAGAAATTGTTTGTTTAAAATATTTATTTTATAATCAAATGATATATAACAAGTTATTTTTTTATTGAAAAAATAATACAAAAACTTATTTTTAAATTAAATCTATTTATGTAAAGCCACATTAAATATTGAGGAGTAAAAAGAATTGACTTTAAAAACTTCGGATAAGTTTAAAAAAAAACAACGTGGAAACAATGCGGAGAAAATGTGGATAAATACGGATAATAAATAACTTGGATAAAATGTGGATAAATACGGATATTATGTGGACAAGAAAAAACGTTTGCTCTAAGTCAATTTAACGACTGAGCTATGTGAAACATGACCGATAATATTATACCTTAAGTTACCAAAACCCTTAACAGGGTCTTTTTCGGCACATTATCTAATAACTAAAAGCTTGTTTGTGAAATAAATATTAAACAACTTACACAAAAACATTATAAAATTTTATTTCCTGCAAATATATAATCGGACAAAATTAAGGATGTCTACATCGTGAAATTTTTCTATAGTGTACACTATATTTCCATGACTAATAGTCTAAAGTGGCTATCTAGTCTGGTAACAATGGTCTAAAGGAGATAAAATATTACTAACTTCAGGCAAATACAGAGAATGACATGTACGGAATGTACAGTAGCTTTGAGAACATCCTTTTTAGCAGCACTTATTTTTATTTTTACTCTTAATAATTGTTTTTACATTTAAAAAACAGTGCCGCATTGCACATTTAAGTACTAAACTTCTATAGTCTAACTCTCATCCCTAATTACTGGTATGAAGTTTCAAACATTTCTCTCTGAAACAGTAGAATTTTTTTCCGTTCATTCGTCAGAGGTGGTTTTAGTGGGTTGATGTGGCCCTCGATGCTTTCCACTTATCACAAGAAACAACAAATAAAAACGCATTCCCTCGTTATTTGTGCTAAGATTGCGAGAGAGAGGATGCCGGAACGCAAAAGAAAAAAATCCATTTAGATGACTGCTGCATGAAATTGAAGGAAGAAAATGATTGCCAAAATCGGGCAAAGAACATTTAAAGGGATATAACCGTAAACTGATTCTTTTAGCCTGCGAACATATCTATCATCATCTAAAATGACATTTTGCGAAAAATTGATATTAACGGGTCACGCAAAAATCTAATCGTATATTGAAAATTGAAGAAAGGTCGAAACCTGTTCAGTTACCTAAAATGCCATTGTAATCTCACATTCCTCGCAACTTTGGGAAATATTTGAAGCTTTACAACCAGCCGGATATATTATTATTTATTTAAATACTGTTTATTTAAATACTGGAATTCAGGAATGACGAACGAGTATGCTTAAGTATGAAGCTAAATAAGCCTTTACAGTAAGTCAATAAATTTTCTGATGTCTCTTCGTTGAACTCCAGTGGAAACGAATTATGTTGCAATAACCTAGTGTCCCTCAGGACGTTTTAGATACTTCTGATATTATTTCTGTTTATTAAATCCGAAGTTCCAAATTTGAAATATGTGGGCCATATCACTCTTGATTTTAGTTAATAAAATTATACTGTCTCCAAAAGTGATAACAAATGTTTTAATTTTAGTTACACCGGTAAAAATTGCATTTTTTTCTGCCCTCTCTTCTAATCTCTCTTTTTGTGATAATACTAGTAGCAAAGATCTTTCTTTTATTTATTGAATCTTCTTTAAACAAGTTCTTGAATCCTCAATTTAATAACACGTACACAAAATCATTTAATACGTCCTGTTTTCATTCGAATATATTTTAATAGAAGAAAGAAAAAGTTGATTAGTAGTAAATGCATCATAACTTTTATAACTTCTTCGCTAGAATTATTTCAATTTTAGTTATTAAAAGTTATCAATAAACATTAAACTAAAAAGTATTAAGGATGGGAACTAAAGGTAAACAATTTTTAAGAGATTAATTTTTCTTCTTAACAATTTAAGTCAGTGATTACTAACGGTGGTCTGTGTATCATCTGTTAAATGGTTCAAAAGTGTGAATCAAATTTAATAGGTATGGACCTCACTTATTAGAAAATAAGCAGAAAAAACGTTCAAGTAATTATATACCTATTTTATAACCTAAAAATGTAATGAATCAATGTGCTTATACAATTCATTATATATTATACAAGAGATGCATAAAGCATATTAAAATGATAATGCAGTTTTTTATTATTCTTAAACCTTGTGGTCCCTACTAAACATAAAAATATCACGGTGGT
The DNA here is from genome assembly GCF_002237135.1 of Teleopsis dalmanni. Taxonomy (NCBI): domain Eukaryota; kingdom Metazoa; phylum Arthropoda; class Insecta; order Diptera; family Diopsidae; genus Teleopsis; species Teleopsis dalmanni. The sequence continues at coordinate 69,047,918 of NC_051846.1, read as the reverse complement.
TCTTGGTAAAAAAAGGGTAGAAACTTCTAGTTTAAGCAATCTATTCTAAGGGTATTAAATTATATAAACTTATACAAATATCTCTAAGAAATGGTGGAATCAAATATACTTGCAAGTTAATTAAGTATGCTTCTATTTTACCCGCAGGTGAAAGAAACCATAATACGTCCAGAAGATATAGGTTCTTAGGAAAATACTTCTTTGTTAGTTTATCAGACTGTTTATCAGTGAAGACGAAAAGCCTATTAAATTCGGCGGGATGGATTTAGTCGGTACTCTTCTATACTAGGGTTCTTGCGAGGAATGTAGTGGTTATTGTGTGAACTTATCTAATGGCCTGCCACAGCAGCCAACCAACCAACGTTTCATTTACCTATCTATGAGTATTTTATAAGAATTTCATTTTAATATATTTATTTTTATTATAAGAAGTTTATTTTATCAACTCTCAAATTATTCATATTAGTTGATACGAGTATGAATTACAATTACTATCGAACTATAACAAGTTACTGTATATGATCTTTATTTTAATTAAATTTCAATAAATATTTAATTACGATAAATAATTAATTTCAAATATATCGCATTTTATAGACGAGAACAAAAACAATTCTTATATGGAATTTCATATAAATTCCCTACTAAAAAATATTTCCTTGCAAAAATTGCAACGACAAAAATCGCGATCACATACTTACGATGCAAAATTTCACATTAAGTTTAAAGTTCAATTGCTTTGAGATTATCTAAATTATTTAAGAAATTTATAAGTTTTAATTTCTTTGAAGAAAAGCAACATAAAATTGCACATTAAACTACTAAAAAATATTCAAGTTTGCACTTTGAGTAACGAACAAAAAATTTAGCTGCAAAAATCCTCGCTCAAAGCACACTCAGGTTAGCAAGCGAGCATTCCTCCACAAAAATTCTTGCAGAATTCGAACAAAAAGAAAATTTTATACAAAACAAAAAAATGATAAAAAAAAAATAAAAGTATAAAGAAAATCGAAAATAAAATAAAAATTGTGCAAAGACCAAAAATACTGCTGCGTACTTATCAATTTTTTAATAACAATTTCACAACAACAACAAACAGCAGACAGCGAACACCAAACAGCGAACGACGAGCAGCAAAACACAGTACCAGAACAGCAATGCAGAAAGCAGCGAACGGCGAACAGCGAACAGAAAACAGAAAGCAGCATAGAGCGTGCAGCAGTTATGCCCACAGCGATGCACAATAACAACAACAACAACAACAACGATGCGAGCAATAATGAAATAAAACTAAGAGGAACGCAGTGTGGCAGGTTAATGGCCTTCACGTGCGCACAAATACGAATTACATTAAGAAAAAAAAAAGAGGAAGAAGAAGATCACCGCTGCCAACACTACTTCTCTTTGCAATTGCGTTTGCAGCAGTTGCTGCAACTGCTGAGCTCAAGACCGAAACCGAAGCTGATGCTGATGCTTATGCTGAACCTGCTGCAACTATTAATGCGCTGCCGTTGCAAGTACACAACAACTGCAGTTGGATTTTGTGTTGCTGATATTGCAGCATTGCAACCAAACACCAAAATGCTTAGTGTCAGAGTACGTATGCCAGTCTACAGCACTGCACTGCTCCGTACTGCACCGCACTACACAGCACCATTCCATACCAAACCATACCACATCATCACCCTTAAGGTATTACATATATAGTGACAAGGAGGCGGGCAAACTTTTTCTTATTGAGATTTATGCATGAGGAGAATGGCTTAGAATTCTTGCCTCGTCCAAGCCCAACAATTGCAACAACCTAAAAAATTGTTCTAATAATTTTTTCACATTATTAATGCGATGGAAGTTGAACTTCTCGAAATATTAATGAAAAGCCCAAAGCGATATTCTGCTACTTTATTTGTATTGTGCAAATATTTAGCCCATCATATGAGGAAATTTTGTTTGTTTTAGTTGGAAGTGCACACTCGTATCTGATGGTTATTAGGATTGCTAAGAATAAAATTATTTATTTTGCCACTGAAGTAATTGTACGATGAATTCTTATATTAAAAGGTCAGTTATAGTTGGAAGCTAACAACGATGAATATGTTCGATAGAAGCAGACATGTGATTGGAATAGAAAATTCACAGTTCAAATAATAGAAATTGGAAAAAACTATACACCTATAAATTGATGAATATGCTAACGGAACATCAGACTTTTTATTATTAAAAGTACAAGGTTTGAGTATTAATTGGATCACTTAGTATAGAGTAAGAATCAACGAAGAGATGTTCTGACTCAATTCCATGTGCTTACCGATCACCGATTTGTAAGCTTTCTTAAAGCTTTTAAGCAACTATTGATTAAATGTAATTAGCTAAATATGTAATGGACTTAAAAAACATGTACTATAATAGGAATAACCAGGGTACAAGCTCTTAACGAAGCAAAGCCTTGCAGTATTAATACTTATTTTTTAGCATGAAAGAGCCTAGAAGTGAAGAGGCCAGAGTTATTTAACGTAATTACTTGCTGTGAAGGCTAACAGCACGATTCTCTTAACAAACGTATCTGTAATATATACCGATATTATATACCGATACTGTATTACCGATATGCGCCGAAAAAATCCTCATTCGAATTTCAAGAAATTCCACCGGTACCAATTAAAGCTACGAGATCCTATGCTCCACAAGAAGAAGAGAACGACAATAAGTAAGTAATTGATCCTATACGTTTAGATATGTTACATTTCTCTTTGATGGAAAGCGAGACCAATCTAAGACCTCTGCTGTTCATTGGGTCACAGTATCCAGTTGGAAAATGTAACTTCATACCGTATGAAAGTAAATGAATACAATCATTCAAATCGCGTATATATGAGTTTTAACTACAACCACCATAAGACTCTCTTTAAGAAGCCAACCTGTATTGATCAGGACAGAGGAAGTTATGAGCCCTAGCCGCTTTGATACCAGATTAACACATCCTGTCGGATACCGCAAATGAAAATGATTAAAAATTATTCTCTCTTTAAGAAGCCAACCTGTATTGATCAGGACAAAGAAAGTTACGAGCCCTAGCCCCTTTGATAGCAGATTAACACATTCTGTCGAATACCGCAAATGAAAATGATTAAAAATTATTTAGACCCATCTTGTTACGATGATGACGCACGCTATAGTGATCAATTAGATCATCTGTCGGCATCCTTCGTATTCCACTAAAAAAAATATGCAAAAAGTAATGGAACGATTTGAAATTTCTATTGAGTCTAAGAGTCCGGATAAATCAGAAAGTGTGAATTCGGATGTAAAAGGCTCAAAACTAGATAGAGTTTAAACTCCACCAACCAAATAGTCACATATCACATGTAACATCAACAAAGAATGTTCAGGGTACTAGGCAGCATGGCCGACCGCAGATACATCGAAATTTGACGATTCAAAACAAAACTGTTTATTAACTACAAACATCTATAGTGTATTTAAAATTTGTAAAACTGAAAACATAGCTGTAAAACCTATGGTATGTTAGAAACTGTAGAGATCTGAAACGTCTGGTAGAAGTAGTTTTGTAGTTAATCTTTTGTACAATAGTTTATTGCTTACGATTACACATTAGAATTGCTGAGATCTGGATCTAAAATTTTTGTACCAAAAACAATATACTTTTATACGTACTCCAAATTTTGTTTTCGGTTAATGAAATGGAAGGCGTTTTCTCTTCTTCTTTTTTGTTTGATGAAATACAAGTTAGTGTCAAAAGCATTTTTATTCAATAGTGGCTGTAACCATTTGGATGATTCACTATAATAAAAGCTCTGTTGAATTCTGAATAAAGTCGTATCTTGTACAAATTGATTATGAATGACTAAAAATCCTTCCAAATTGAAACAATTGGCGGGTAACAGTTTTGTCTAAGGGCCCTGATTACTTCCGAGTAGGAGTTCATATAATTACGAATATACAGAAGGTCTTTTTTTCATTAAGAAAGTTGATATAAAATTATTAAATCACTAAAAAAAATATATCATTTAAAACATTTTACTCATCTTTATTCCTTTTTATTTTTTATTTCCACTCCTTAATTTAAAAACAATTCGATTGTCATCGGAATTCTCTTCTTTTCAAAACAGAAACAACCTCTAAACCGCATTTAACAAATTTTTATTATTTTTTTTCTTTTTTGCTGTCTTTATCTTATCACGTACGTGGATCTTAACAAATTTGAAGAATTCCAGTTTTAAAAACATATTATTGTTATGCAATGAAGATAATGCCACAAAATTTAAAAATCCTCAAAATATCTCATTTGTCACAATTATTTTCCTGGCCCATATCATTATCAGCAGAAAATGACATTTTTGGAATGCCTTCGTCTTTGTATGACTTTTCCTTTTGTCCGCTTTCCGTTTGTGGACGATCTTTTCTATTTTCATTTGCCACTTGATTGATTTGAAGTCATTTTTCCACTAAATGCGGTTTCCACTGGTGCCTGTGACATAAAAGGCAGTTAAGAGCTCAAACTCATTGGTCGTACCCTTGTGTGCTTCTCGCTACCTGCAACGAAAGGTCGTTTCCATATTCGTCATTATTGTTGTGGTTTTATGGAAATAGAAAAAAAAATGAAAAATTAAAGAAAATTGTATGAACAAAAGCATAAAACACAAAATCCATAAAATTAAATTACACGCCTGTCACAACAAAACTCAATCGATATCTGTACCAAGTACTGATCTGTTGCTTTGAATCCAGCTTAGTAGTTGCCGTCTTCTTAGCTGACTGCACTTACTGCATGCGCAAAGAATTCTTCCAACAGAAAGAATCATAAGTTCCTTTCTACACAATTATTCCGGTGTCTCTTGCATGGACAAAGGCTGAAGACTCAATTTGTGACTTTCTTCTAATTGCCAAATTTAGAAAGAAAAAAAACTAAAATAAAATGAAAATAAATTAGCATTTCAGGGTTTATTGTCGTGGAAGCATGAAGTCATAAATTTCTTGATTGAACAATAAAATTCAAATTGACACTAAAAAAATAAAAATTCATATCTCGAAATCTCTGGTCTTTTGTGTCACGCATGTTACGCAGCCTTCCATACACTCATGCGAAGCCATCCATTCCTACTCAATATTTAAAAATATTTAATTGGCATTCGAATGAAATTATTGGTGAAAATTAGCATAAAGATTTGTGTGAAGAGATTGTCAGAATGAGGTATTTCTTTGCAGGAAAAAAAGAAAAGCATGAATTCCGGGATGGAAGTAATGAAATGAAAGTAATGGAGACATAATGAACAAAGACATCTAAGTTTTATATTTTCAATATTTTTATGTATTCTTTAGTTGGAAATTTATTCAAAATTAATTTAAAAACTGTTTTAAGTATTTGGTACACTTATCTAGGCAGACTTATGTGACAGGCTAATCATAACAGGTGAAAACATATTAGTTGAAAGTCCAAATGAAAAAAAACCAGCTAACATGTTAAATTCTATTCAATATCATACTACTATTTCACTACCTTTAGAATGATATATACTTCATAAAACGGGCAGGATTCCTATTTTTGGACCATCTCGATTTGATAACGGATTTAAGAAATCGTCTATTCCAAGCAGCTTTTTCCACTTCTCTATATGCCGATATAGCTTAATTACCCAATGGTTGACTAATTTCACAGATCACATGACCATAAAATTTTGCTTCAACAAACAAATCGTAGACCACATTTCTGATCGTATAAATTTGAAACATGATCTCTGAAATGCAACCAAAAGCTTCCCTGATTATTCAGTATACTATTTATTCTTAAACTGATCGAGGAGTCGTTACAACATGAGATCTCGCTCGCATTACAAAAACCATTATCTCTCAAGCACTTTTCTAACATTAAAAGTAAAAAATTGAAATTAGATATTACAGGTAACTGACAACTAATAACAATAAATTTTTTTTGGATCAAAATACGAGTAGATGCCCCTCTTCGCTATAAAAAGCTTCGATTTCAGATTTTTAACCTGAGAAGATATCTTCACCGATCTTAATTTTTTGAAAGTATATCGTCAATAAGAGATATTCATTCTACAACTTCGCTTTGGGTCTTGAAGTATATGTTAACTAAGATGGCCTTGACTGTTTGCTTAAATGGAATCGAGAATTAACTGACTAATTAGTTTAAATTTAATAATATAGAGAAATGCACAATAATACTGATGATACTGATAAATAATAAATGCATCTAGTTCATTTTAATCGGTCTGATTGGTAAAAACATTTATACGTTTACAGTCTCTTGAAATTGTTGAATTAAACAGCTTAACAACAATTAGGCGCATTTGATTTTTAGAGACTTGAAATACTTTCCTATACTCTGGTTTTTATTGAGGCGCAGGGCACTGATTTCAGCACAATTCCATTACATAGATTTATCAAAACAACCATATATTCAAACTCTCTTTAGCAGAATTATTGATCATGTACCAAGTAATCGCACTTTGTGTTTGTAATATCCGGACTTTCGGCGTAGCTAGGAAGAGAAGCCTTTTAAGTATTGGCCTCTCTTCAAGAATTGATTAAGACTTATATATCCACCACCACACATGATATTCCAGCATTATTCACTTTAAGTATTAGTATATGGAAACTGACCGTAGCCAGAAGGCGAATCTTTGCTCCATTGAATAATGCCGATGCTTAAAGTGAGTATATTAAACATAATCAGTCACTTAAAAATTAAGAGAATTAATATTGTTAATATCAATTATATCAACATCCACTCAAATAAAAATGGTGAAACTCCAAAAACAAAAAAGATCTTACTTTTCTAATTGAGCAGTTAAGGAATTTTTTGTTTTTTAGAAATCCTGTGTTTCATAAGTCGTAGAAATTCCTATAAAAACTTGTACATTTTCTTTTTTATAATTATTTTCTAACAAAATTAAAGCCCATCTTAACGTTGTTAGAGATTTTAGAGCAAAAAAAATATTAAAAGACTTTATATTCAATTAATTAGAAAATTAATTGTAGAAACTCTAAACCACTTCAAATATTTAAAAAAAATGATTGCATTCCACATATTTATTTGGCTTCCACTTTATTATTTACAAGAACCTTAATTTATATGAAAATAAACCAGTAGGGTGCGCTGTGGGAAATCTTTTGTGCTCCACTGTTTTTTATTTATAAATTAAGTCATTTAAATAGTTTTCATTCTGATAGATTTGCAAAAACATTAAAATATTTATATTAATAATTAAAGAAATATAAAACATTTATTGTTTTATTGAAAACAGTAACACAAATAAATTTAACATTTTTTCATATCAACAGTTTACACATATATTTATTAAAAATTGGCCAACAGATGTCGCGGCTTTGCATTTGTTGTGTTTTATTAAAATTAAATGATTGCAGTAAAAACATTTTTATTTGTTGCTTAATTTAAATATATTTAAATATCAGATGTAAAACAAAACAAGCGTAAAGAATAAAATAATTTAAACTTAATAATATATTCAGAGTTGTAGATGTCTTAGTAGTTATAGATGCCTCAGAGTGATTAGTATTACAACTATTTATTGAAATATATATATAATTTGCTACATTAAACGTTATGCCTATATAAATATAATTCATATTTAATTTTACGTCTATATATATATATATATATATCAGAGGCGAGGCGTCGAATGGTTCAGAGTGTTCACTGAACACCTTAACAAAGCTTTCTTTTTAGATTTTTTTTATTAGGTAAATAATCTCGCTATATTGCTACTTAACATTTTTTATAATAGCTTTTCCAAACAGATTAACATAAACACAAAATGTATAATACAAACAAAATCACACATATGTTAGTTACACCTAACATTGCTTATAATTAATAAAAGAGAAATCACATTCCTCTTGAAATATACTAAGGTTCAGAATAAAAACTGCACTGCGTCGCTTAAAAAGCATGCAAATGAAATAACATTCACATTGGGACTATGTTCAATATTGAATACACAACACAAAACATACAAACAAATATATGTACGTAAAATAATCTTAACTCTTAAATTAATGCGTGCAAGCAGTTCAATAAAAAAAGTGCACTTCCAATGTTATGCAAAGTAAATACAAAAGAGAAAAGAAATGACTGAGCGAAAATCGCTTTACATTTGACGAGAGGATCATTCCACTAAACTGAACCAAAAGTTTATACAAAGCGTGCAAATACAATCAAAGTCACGGTTGCTGTTTTATATGGGGAAATGGTTCAGTATAAAAACTGAACCGGGCATTGTAAATACAAAGTAAAAGAGTAAATGAATGCATGAGAGTTTCTTACTCTTATATAGAGGTTGGAAATAAATCAAAACAAAGTCATTATTGCAATTTTATACTAGAAAATGGTAAAATTAAAGAAAGAGATTAAAGAAATTTGAAGTGAAAAATAATATTTAGAAATGAATAAATGTGTGATTAAAGATTTGATTCAATGTTATTTTTTAAACGATCTTCTGAAAAAAGATTTTAATTCATAAAATGAATAAACCAACTCCAGATATGAAGAATTTGATACCTGTTGTAAAAATGTCGAAATCTATGGTAAGTCGTCGTTTTCCTACAGCTATAGCTTTATGGTAAATAAAAACCAGTGGATCACAGGCTGCGAACATTTAAATAAATTGTTTTATTGGTCTTGTACGCTATTTGCTTGTGGAAAGGACAAAACTTAGAAGTAGGGGGAATACGTTATAGTTGGAATTCTGTTTTGATGAAATTGTGAACACCTTGTCAAAAAGCTGACGCCTCGCTACTGGTGATAATTCATTTGTCTCTAAAATGTAATGGTGAACACAATTTTGTCAAAAATTAAGAATCTACTTAAAATGTTAATTTTATTTTATTTAAATCATACTAGCAAAGCTCTAGAGTTGCTTTAGCAAATACATTTGTGTTGTAACACGAGTAAATGCAGTTTTAGGCAATATTTTTCAAATGCTCTCTAGTGATAGGATTACAGCCTCGGCAAACTCTGCCAACCAATGCCATATGGAGTTTTTTCTCAATATCCGTCTGTGGTGACGATTATTAACAGTCTGAAATGATTTTCATAATTTAAGCTCACAAAACCATGTTTGAGTCAATTATCCACATTTATACTGTTACCTATGATGACACAGATTTCTAGAAAACTCAATCTTATTCAGATTAAATCTACAATAACGATTCATGTTTGAAATACAAAAACTCAGTAATAACCAGATACTTGTTCCTCTTCATTTTCATAGGCACTTGAGTCGGTTAGAGAAAAATTTTTCTTGAAATAAATATACGTCAGTGATATATAAGTCAGTGACAAATAAATAATTTATTTTTCTACATAATCACCTTTTAGCTCGATACATTAAGTCCAGCGTTTTTCTAATTTTTTTATTCCCTTCAAATAATAGGTTTTCTCAGGTTTGTTTCTCTAATGACTTCTTCATTCGGCTTACCGCTCATCCATTTCTTTAGGTTTGGAAACAGAAAATAGTCGCAGGGGGCTAAATCTGAAGAATATGCTGGATGGGGTAGCAGTTCGTATCCCAATTCGTGGATTTTGGCCACGAATGCTTAATCAGCACACGAAATTTACTTTTTTCCATTTTCGTAAAAATTCACGAGGTCGTCTGCTTTGAACGGCTATCAAACACCAACTGAACGACGTAGCTTGCTCAAAATTACTCAAAATGGTAGATTACAGTTGACGGCAGTAAAAAGTCACTGACTTAACAAACCGCTCTCGTATTTATATTCCATAGTATTACTTTTTTTGCTTATAGTCCATAATATTTATATTATATAATTATATAGATATACTACCTTAAATGTTTTCTCATTTAGATGCCCCGTAAAAAAATCAATCTTATGTTAAATGACATGTCACAGACGAGTAGAGAGCTGTGCTAAATGATTGAAGATTAAACAACCTTCTTAAATCTGCTTTTTAATTATTCATGTCGCAGTTGTGGACTGAACTATGAAAGTGCCTCACATCTGCTTTGTTACTGCCTAGTATATGCACGGCGCTGATTTATGATTTAAGGAACTTACTTTTTTAAGGATCTTGCCCAATTTCAGGACTTCCCTATAAAAAGTATTTTAAGCTCTACCAAAGACTTAGGGTGATTTTTCCAACCTTTGAGTTTCTTATAGAATAACACAATAGACCAATAGGCCTAAGGGGCTGCTTAGGGTTGCCAGTATAACCCAACTTAACCTTACTTAAGTACCTTAAACGTAAGTACATTATACTAATGCAAATTGCGGTTCCAAGGGTCTAGCACCATGGGAGCCAGAGCCTATTAAGCATAGACTATAGACCGACACTGTTCAAAACAACACAAAAAGACACACATATATATACATAGGTGCATATTTTCAATTTTCTATGGTAACGAATATGAAATATTATCCTTCAAAAATTTTAAATGACCACTTAACCACTTATTTAACAATTGCAATATATTTGTAAATTATTATTGATTGAAGTTGCGGTATAACCCCAACGCGCAGAAGAGTTACAACAAAGCATTCCATCTAATCGTATATAGGGGTAGCACTTATTTGCTTCCTTGCATATTTGTTGCACTGCTATTCAGTCGTGCAACTGCACGTATCGCTTGGTTAAAAGCTTGCATACCTCATTGACATGCTGCTACCTTTCCGTCAAACTGTGAATGCGACCCGCTGTCACTCTAATTTGTGTCTGTGTATATATGTGTAGCTCTGAAGTTCGCCTTTTTCTGCCTATACTTCGTTAAATTCCATTCACCCATAATAGCCTGCTGTTTGCGCGTTCTTTGCATATGCATTTACCGCCACTGTACTATGCAACCTGCGTTCGCCAACCACCAGCAATGATGTTCAGCCTTCAGTGCATTTCAGAACAAGCACACCTATACGCACATATGCTTTCCTAATTTTCATGGTTTTTTCGCATAATTCGCGCTGCCTGTAGCATTCATGCATGATTCGTAGTTGCCTTTGTATTACCATTCTTCTAATTTTTATGTGCGCTACCTCAGGCCTTACTCCTCGGTCTGTTTTGGTTTTGCTACTTCAGTTGTTTCTGGATTTTTGATTTTTTTGTTAATCAGGTTTTTGTTCAATGCTCCATACACTCGCTATGCCTGTTTCCCTGTTCCCCTGTTTCCCTGTTGTACATTTTAGGCTGAAATCGCATTGTCATGTTCTAAGCTCAGCTATGTTGCCACTTCGGACTCCACTACCAATGGACATATGCATGTTTTTTCCTTTCTACTTCTACTTCATTTTTTTGCCAGGCTGTTTTTTATTTTCTTTTTTGCTTATGTTTTATTTCTGTTGCCTTATTTCAATCAATTGCTTAAACCGCTCTATACTCCTGATATTCTTTACCCATTTCGGTTTGCTTGCTATTGAGGTTCGTCTACCTTATTTCGATTTCGTTGCATGTTGCTTTTAGGCTTTTGAACTCATTCGGGTGCTTGTGTTTATGTGGCAAATGCAGCCATAACCTAGCCTAACATCGGTGCTTAACCCGTCTGACAAACATTTTAACAACAACAACAATAACAAATATTCACATATCATTCTTATACTATATTGCATCATTCTTTCGTATTTATAGCTGCTCGTCGTTGTTGGTAGATTACTGGCAAAAACTTGCTCGTGAAGCGATACCAGAATAATTTGCATTAGTTGCTGAATTGCTTTATTGTAGCACTTTTTAATGACGCCCTTGCGTTATTAGTAGAAATTAAATTATAAAATTATTGTTTAAGCGCCATTTCATTATTATTCATTTACACTTTATTGTTGAACTGAATTGCATATTTAAATTCTATTAAAAATACAAGACTATTAAGTAATCATATGAGTTTCTGCAACCATTAAAAAATGTGAGGTGTGGTTATGTGAAGCCAACCTTATTTCATCGATTCATGCTCAGAAATCTTTTTACAGTAAATGCATCTAAAAAATTGTATTAACTCTTTAATACACGAAAATGTCGCTCCCATAAGCAATCATCTTTCATCTCTTTTAACCACAGAGTAATTGGTAGTTCCCAGTTTTCATTTTTCATACAATATATTTACTAATTGACGAAACAACCCGTTATTGGATTTTAACCTAACGCAACGTACATTTCATACAATACACATTATTTTAAATAGGCAAATTTTTTGACTGGAGTTGACTATTTGTCAACTCATGCTCTGAGCTGGCAAAATATCTAGAGTGTTATAAATTAATTTCGAGTGTTATATATTTTGCCTGAGATTCACAAATCGAAAATGAAAATGCACTAAAAGTGAATCATGATTCAAAAAGTTACTCCAAATTGAAAACGGCATAAGTGTAAATTAATTTTAAAACGAATCAAAAAATAAAACCGAGCTAATACGAGCCTAATAATAAAAGAATGCTAACTTGTCGTTAAAAATTTTTTTATTGTATTTCAAAATATTCTCCTTCATGATTAATACACTTTTGCATGCGTTCGAAACATTTGTCAAAGCATTTTTTCAATCTTCTTCAGAGACCTCCAAAACATGGTTTTTAAATGCCACAACGGTTTCTTCCGTCGACAAAAATTATGAGCGTTGTTCACGTAATTTATACTTGACGTTCGAGAACGAGAATAAGTCATTGGGTGCAAAATCAGAACTATACGACGAGTGACCCATCAATTCGATTTTTTTAATGTTCAAATAGTCGATACTTAGACGAGATGTATAAGCACTCGCATTGTCTTAATGGAGATGGAAAATAATCCGACGGCGCTTATTTGTTTTCATTTCTCACTGAAGACTTCCGGTAAACAAATGGTTGTAGAGCATTTGGAATTGACCATTTGTTTCGAAGTGCTTCGAATGCGAGCAATTTTTGTGTCATTTTAGTAAATTCTGATATATCAATCAGACAAATAGTGATGTTATAAATTGATAACAACATTTAAAAATTTCAAAGTTTATTTATATAAACAAACTCCTTCAATGCAGAAAACAACATCGGTGTTGTTGCAAATTTTAAATGATTTTGTTCATAATTTTAGCAAGTAAACGATTGCAAAAGCCATATACTTGTGAGCTGAATGAATATATCACGCAACTAAGGCCTAAAATAAAATTAGGAAATAGAACTAATATTTGATGAATAAATGTCACATTAGATTTAAAGAGTATTTTTAAAGGTATTTTTTTTTGTTCTAAGCAGTCGGTTTTAAATACGTCGTAAAGAAAATATATACTTAACTCATATATATTATTTTTCTGGTGAGAACGTTTACAATATTTGGTTATAGAAAAATATTGAAATCAAAATTTTTTTAAAATATTTTTGATTATTTAATTTTGTAATATTTGGTCTACAAATTTTTTTTTTTATAAAAATCAATTGATTTCTATTTTAAATATATTTGGTTAAAAAAATACAACGAAAATTTTATTCAGGAAAATAAAGTTGCAGTGTATTAGCGAAAATGTCCAAGCGCATACCCAAAGGGATAAAGGATGGAACTCCTTTAAAATTAACAAGAAGTGATTTATATCGATGCAATAAACAGAACAGACACGCTGATATGGCAAGGCTAGAAGTGCTACGTAATAATGGTGCAGTTAAGAAAAAACTGAACAACTCAACTAAAATGAAGAGACAGTGCCAAGAATTGACGAGAAATGATAAAGCCGCTGTAAAAGAAAGCAACAAAAGCAGTAAGAAATGTGTTTTCACAGAACAAATCAATCCAAAGAACAGTCAAAAAATTAATATTAGGAAACGTCTGGATGAGTTGTTCCAAAAAGAACTACATAATGTTCGTAAAAAATGTCGACAGTGTGAAAAGGAAGACTTTATAAAAAGAAACGCTGTGAAATACGACCAGTGTGATAAGATGCTGGATGGAGAAGATCGTAGTAGCATAAAGTATAGAACTTACAACCAAAACACTACACCTGTTAAACAGATGAGTGTTCTAAGCAAAAGCCTACTAACCACATT
>NC_051846.1:68945330-69033808 GCF_002237135.1 Teleopsis dalmanni | reverse complement strand
TACATTGTGACCGAAAAGCTTTCGGAAATTCTCATTTAAAATTCGCGCGCTGTATATTTTTCGATATTTTAAGTTTTTGTAGTTTGGCAGCACTGTCCTTAATTACTATGCCAAAAATGAGCGCGATCTGTCAGACAGTTCGTTTACGGCAGCTGTTGAAACCAGTTCACCTCAGTAGTGCGTTGCGAAAAAAAACAATGGAAAAAAATATTGAACAAAGAGTTTGCATCAAATTTTGTGTTTCGAACGAAATTTCGTGTGCAGAATCGTTGCGAATGCTACAAAAGGCTTATGGGGAATCAGTTTTATCGAAAACTCAAGTTTATGAGTGGTACAAAGCCTTTCAGGACTGTCGTACGACCGTCGAAGACATGCCGCGTTCTGGACGACCTTCGACCTCTACCACCGACGAAAACATTGAAAAGGCAAAGGAAATCGTGTTCAAAAATCCTCATGTGAGTGTTAGAGAGATAGCACGAGAGCTAGGCATCGGTCGTGAGATGGCTCGTTTGATTTTGGTGGACAATTTGTGTATGCGACGTGTCAACGCTCGGCTTTTTCCGATTCACCTCAATTTGTTCCAAAAACACCATCGTGGACAGGTCTCGTTAGACATGCTTGATCGTGCCAATTCCGATCCAACTTTCATGGAACGCATCATAACGGGTGACGAGACATGGGTCTACGAGTACGACATGCAAACAAGCCAACAATCATCGGAATGGAGAGGAAAAGACGAGCCGAAACCGAAAAAACCACGCCAAAGTCGCTCGAAAATCAAGGCAATGCTGATTGTTTTCTTCGATATTCGTGGTGTGGTGCATCATGAATTCGTCCCTGAAGGACAAACAGTCAATAAAGCCTATTATTTGACTGTTTTAAGACGTTTGCGTGAAAATATCCGCCGTAAACGGCCTCAATTGTGGAAGGATAATTCATGGATTTTTCATGACGATAATGCTCCCTCGCACCGAGCCAACATTATCAACGATTTTAAGGCCAAACATTCAATAAATACCATCGAACAGCCCCCGTATTCACCTGATCTTGCACCGTGTGACTTTTTCCTGTTTCCCAAACTCAAATTACCACTCAGAGGAACGCGTTTTGAATCCATAGAAGACGTAAAACAGAATTCGCAGAGGAAATTTCCGGAAACTTTTCGGTCACAATGTATATCAATGCCAGTACTACATAAATATTTCTTTTTGAAAATTTATATGTATGTAAATGCTTTATCGTCCCTTATGTATTGTTTAGATGAGAATTTTCTGATCAGAATTTGAAAAATCTTAACTGGAGATAACGAAGAATGCAGTAAGATCGTGGAGAGAGCCAAAATTATTCCCATTTTGCAGCTTAAAGCGATGACTATAATTGAAATAGCATATGCACAATTGATAATTGTGATTCATAAGTGTTATTGTCTTGTATTAATATGTTTGGTTCGCTTTTATAAATTGAATTTAAAGTCAATAATCCTACAATTTTTCTATTTATATTCAATTAGTTCTCTTGATAAGACCAAACCAATTGTTTGAAAATATTTTTTAGGTTGATTACTTATTTAGAATATTGACAGAACACAAATGAATTTAATTTAACGTTGTTGACTTTTTAATTGTTGGAGAATTTCATTAACGACGTCGAGCTGAACTGTGGGATATTAACAATGAAAAAATTGCCAATAATTGATTTTAATCAACTTAAGATAATTGCATATATCTGTGTGGTGCCCACCTTAAACAACAGACTTCGCTTGGGTGGTCCTAGCAACGCCATAATTAGTAGATCCATTCGCAAAGTGGAAAGACGGATACTGATTCACAAACAACAACTATTACCTCTGAGGGCAATTCTTTGCACTTTGCGACGCCCTTAACTATAAATATTATATACAAATTAATGGTGTTGGACTTAATCTATTAACGAATTATTGTCATCAACAATTACATGAGCGCCAACAGCCGTAAAACAGACAATAGCAGTATAAACAACAAAAAATAAAAACTAAAATATAAAAAAAAAATAAAAAATGAAAAAATAAATGTTGCAAGCTGCAAGTTCCTTGTTGTTGCAAATATGTGCAAACGTGAGCCAATAAAATTCTTTAAACAATCGATTAAGGACTACACTTAAAAATGAAACGAGATTGACAGCACAACGAAAAGACTGACATGAGTGCGTTCCAGGGCAGACATACCAACCAACAGACAGTTGGACAAACAGACATGCATATGTACTCACTCTACTGCAGTTGTAATAAGCGGACAATAGTTGTACACTGCAACAACAATAACAGCAACAACAACAGCGACAATAACAACATGGCAGCTATGGCAATGGCAAGCATATAAGAGCAAAAAATTGGCATGTTGCAGGCAACTTGAAAGATAGATTGCAGCAGAAACGTTTAAAATAAATATTAAATGCACTAAAAATTAAAAATGTTGTTTTTAAAGAGTTCAAGGTTATTTATGTTGTACTCGTAATATTGGTAAGTGAGTGAGTAAGTAAGTGAAACACAACTGCATCAATTACAACGAATCCCAGCACAAAAAACCGAAACAACTTCCGCCGTTGGCATGATGAAATCATTTTTTAGGCGTTTTATGTGCGAGACGAGATTGGCAGCTTCCACTTGATCGTAAAATTTTGACGTTACGTTACAACTTCAAAAGATTTGTAGCTATAAATTTCGTTTTTTATTCTGCATACCAAGCTGTCTGCACAACTGAATCAGGATTGTTGCATGTTCATCTGTTGCCATCAAACAAAAAAAAAACAGAAAACAAGAAACTCAGAAAAAAAAATATTAAATTTATTTTTGGCATAAATTAAAAATAGCATAAAATATCAGAAGTGTGAGAGTCTCTTAACACGAAATGTAAGAACAATTTCAAAGAACCCATTTTTAGGTTAATAGACTTCGAATTGTTTTAAATTTCTCATGTATATAATATAAATAGCAATTTATGTTTATCAGAGAGTACAAAGATCTATTGAAAGTATCCAAAATTAAGCTATTAGATTTTCTTAACATGATGTTTTTTCACAAAAAGCCACTTATAGTAACCATCCATATATATAGTTAGGCCTTGATTCATGTTCTTCAGAGTGTGCAGCTATCAACTAAAACCGTCCAAAATCACACAAGCAGATTTATTTAACACTTTATCAGAAAGCGTAGCTAATAGTTGAAAGTGTCCAAACTCCAGTTGTCAAATTATTGTGACATAACACTTTGTGACAGATATTTACAACTCATTTATACAAACACGCTCTCATCCATCGTCTTCAGCGAGTGCAACTATATATTAAAACTGTCCAAAATTAATTAGCAGAGCCTTCAAACATCAATTTTTTTAAAAATATCAACAACTTATTTGTTTAATCACCCCTTCACCGATCTTCTTCAAAGAACGCTATCATCAATTGAAAGTGTCCAAAATCAAACAAACAGATTTACTTCACACTACTTCAGAAAGTGTGGCTAATAATTGAAAGTGTCCAAACTCCAGGAAATTGTCACATTTTCTTAAATGGATACTTTAGGTATGACAGAGGCACCTTTCCGTAAATCATTCTCCTTTAGGCGTTTGCATTGGTCATCAACATTAATCGGTTTTCAGTTGCGAGGCATTTCTGCGTCCTTCATTGACAACTGATTTCACGTGACAGTTGCCAAATGCTGTGTACAACCCAATTTTTAAGTGTTGGGGATACGACTCATTATACACACTATTAGTTCATTACCCAGCGGGTGCCAGATAACTATTCAGGAGTGCAACGTGGAAGTTGTACGACAACTTGGATGGAGAACGACTAAATTTGAGCTGGCATTTTCCATGTTAAATGCAATCACTCACGTTGTCTTGTATACTCGCTTCGAGGGGCTCCCAAATATAATTAGCCCATAATTAATTTTATTCAGAGAGTGTGACCATAAATTTAAAAATGTCCAAAATTAAATAAGCTAATGTTTTAAGACGATACTTTACAACAGATACTAACAACTTATTCATATAATCAGCCTTGATTCAACTTCCTCAAAAAGTACTGACAATAATTATATGTCTAGAATCAAATAAATAGATATTATTTATTCATGAATTCAGGCAACCAGCAAATAAAAGTGTGGAAAAGTTATTAATCAATTTAACGGATTTCTTTAAGACAATACTTTTCTACAGATATCAAAAAGTCATTCAGCCCTAGACTTATCTTCTTTACGTAGTGCAGCCCTCAATTGAAAGTGTCTAAACTTAAATCATCAGATTATTTTAACAGGATACTTCGTCACAGATATCAACAATTCTTTATAATCCGTTATTGATTTGAATACTCTTGATATGCGATATTTAAGTTCATGCAACATAATATCTAAATATCTTACCCATCTGTTAATAATAATGTTTGTGAAGTTCATCTTAAATTATGATTATCTAGTTTTACTTTCATAGCATTTCAATGTCATTGCTATAACCAATATAAATGAATTATAGGTAATTTTCGAAATTACCATTCATACCTTAAACGTTATTAACTATAAAATATTGAACCTCCCTATCTGTGCAATTTATATATTTCAATTCTATTCCACCTTTGCTCTGCATCCACCTCTGATTGCAACTTCCTTCCACACACTTCATGTACTGAATTGAATCGGCGCACGATTTCCAAGTCAAGTGTGGCATCGTTAAAATGAAATCGATCACCATTCAACACGATTTTATTGCATTTCGACTTATTGCTGATGTGTCAGCTACTGTTGCCACAACCGAAGCAACAGCCACTACAGCAGCAGCAGCTGTTGATTGTGATTTGTTGAGGAAATATTTTTAAAATTCCAATTTCGTATTGCATGAATTTCGAATTTAAATTCCATCTTTTCATTTTATTCCATTTCATATGATTTTATTCAACTGAAGTATCTTTCCTCTGAAGAAGAAGTGATCACGATGAATTACGCATTTACATGAGGCAAACGAAGTGCGTGTGCCAGGTTTCCTATAACTTATTAATATGAATTGCATAAATAAAGTCTTTTTTTTGAATTGCAAAGGACACTACACAGCTTAATGAGGAGATTTTGCTATTTTTAAATTCATGATTTCTTTTATATCTATCCGCACGATTTTACTTAATTATTATTTACGATATTCCACATTACGGAATTTAAATGTTAGTAATTATTTATGAAGTTAATTGGTTAAATTATATAGAAGGAGCTTGCATCTCTTGAAAGCCATTTCTTATAAGTGTGATTATAATTGGAATCATCAGTATACATAAAACTAATAGATTTTTTGAACTTCTATCTAATACTACGTTCAAACACACCTTAATTTCGCAAAAATCTTAATTTAATCTTCGTTTTAGCGAAATTAAATTGTTTTGTCCATACAAAATTTAGTTTTGAGGTTAGAACGTAATTAAGGAAAATGACTTTAATTTCGTTGAAACGAAGGCTGAAATTAAGAGACATTTCAAATGCAACTATGCGTTAGATAAATTTTAAGCAAAAGATAAAGTTAAGATAACAAAAAAGTAACAATTTTTTAAAAAAATGTCAATGATAGTTGACTTTAATAAAACCGGGAAATATTTTGAAAGTAGAGCAAATTTTTAAATTTGAATTAAGAGAAAGAACTGCAACTGTTATTAATTTAAAATAGAGTTAAAAATAATAATTCACATACCTGAAATCCACTAATATAAATAAAAATACTGAATTCCATCCTTTATTATAACTCAACTATTATAACAACTTTTAAAATTTCCCAGATACAAATGGTGTTTGAATTTTTAACATTCGATTTGTAAACCAAAAGCATATGATTTCTTTAATTTGGGGCAGTATGAATACTTTCGAAATTAACTTAATTTCATGTTTAAAAAATTAAGGAAATTTGGTTGTCTGAACATAGCATAAAGCAGTAAATATTTTTGAGATCAAAGTTAATAAAAAAATTCACAAAAAGGCGGACAACAGTATCAGTTATTATATTTTAAGTACTTTTAGTTTCTGATTTTACTAGTATGTGTCTCCGCAGATCACTGAAAATAATACTGTCTCATCATTAATTTCCATAAAAACATTGTTTATTCGTATGTTAAATACAACCTGTACTATTGCCTAAACGAAATCGGTCTCTTCTGTTGTAATAAGTAGTATCTCTCCCTGTCTGAAGTATTAATGTGACTGCCCAACTTTTGGAGCAGAATCTCCTGTCTTTGTCTGAAATTGAAAACTCTTTAGTGAGAGATATTCGTAACCTGGGCAAGGCTTTCAATTAGGAATATATGATTTATTGTTCGCAGTGCTTCGCTTCAAAAATTCGTATTTATCCTAAGTGTGATAAAATTTTTTTTTACAAATGCCATAAATTAAATTACGAAATAATATTGTGATTAAGTGGGGAGGAAACAATATATCCTAAAATTCAGAAAATAATTTTATGGCGCAATAATAACAAAGTATAGTAACTATTAAAATCATAAATATAGTAAAAAATTAATTAAATAAAGTCAATAAATTAAAATAACCTCATTAAACTTTCGTTAAATGAAATCAAATCCTCGTAAATATCGCCCACCCAAAACTCTTAACGGTTTCCGCTTTTGGATCGGCGTTGCACTGAAAGCGAAGTTAAAAATAAAACCTCCATGACAGACAAGGAAAAAAAATCTTATCACGTGCTACAAAAATGATTTCGGCCAAAATTATGTATCAGATTTGGGATAAGCAGCAGGAGCCATAAGAGAGGAGGCATAAGGCTAGGAGACAAAACATAATTTTACTGAAATTGAATATTAGAAAATGAAACAAAAAAAAAAAAATTAGGAGCAGCAAAAGTGAACAATAAACCAGTTGCCATTCATTGACTTTGCACGTAATTTCAAAGATGAAATGAAATTGAAAACGAGTTAAAAAATTAACTGAACATATTAATAACAAAAAGCAAATACAACAAAAACAACAAAGACAACAGAAACGTCTATAAAATGGAACCAAACAGGCGAACTGGTTAAACAAGCCGCGCAGTTGCGACCGAAAAGATTTGTTAGCCATGCAGGAAAGTCTACATAGAAACTATAACGCAAATTATGACGACAGCTGCGGTGGCTATGACGATTGCAACAAAAACAGTAACAACAACCAGACAGATACTATATGTTGTCCGAGTATAATGACAAAAATAGCGCAACAAACGCAAAAAAATAATGAATGAAGAGAAATAAATAAAATAATATATAAATATCAATATACGTATACATATAAACAAATCTAACACACACATACTTGTATACACATATATGCTAGCTAAGCTTATCAATAACAAATCCATAATATGGCCATACATACATACAAATGCATAGCATTTGTTGCTTACACTGCTGTTTATGTGGTAGTTATAGTTACTGTTGCTGTTGCTGTTGCTTTACATATCTATGTGTCATAGAGTTGGCAACACTATTGGCGTTTAACTTGATTTATTAGTTTATGATTGCGTTGATAATATTGGCAGCCACCGGCAATAGTTGACGTTACCAACGATTACGTTTACATTGACTTAGACTATGATTACATTGATGACGTTTAATGTAAGCAGCGCAATTACAGTGCACTTCAAGCAGTACATGCTAGGCACCATGCCAAGCCATTCCTTACGAGATAATAAGAAAAAATGTTGCTTTGATTTGCGCTGCACTGTTGACCAAAGTCAACAGTTGGCAACAGTTGAACATGACACATGTGTGCACATAGAAACACAAAACTGTTTTGGCTGGATTTGCTATTGGCAATGTTGTAATATGCAACCGGTTACGTTATGATTGGCGCACATGGTTCGATGTGGTCTGACATGGCACACAGTTGGTTAATTATGTTAAACTTAGCCCAAATGTTGTTGGCTTCTACATATATATATGTTTGTCTAATGCATTAATAAATTTCGCTGTTATGCGAATTCTGTCTGATACGATAATGAAAAATCATGTTGCGTTGAATTAATAATTTTGTCAATCCGGAAGACGTCATACGTTATTGTTTTTTTTTACACAATTTAAACATGAATAATTTATGTTGAGTGTTAACACAGTGAGAAAATGTTTGTAATTATTAAAAATGCCATAATATTTATTTTTGTTTTTTGTTTAAAAATTATAAGTAACACAGTTAAGATCGGAAATACTACAAAGAAAATAAGTTCTTAACAAACCAGTTCGAGAAAGTCCGCCTTTTCCTTTTTCCTGTACCGTCTTTCATTGCAACTATTTTGCATTAAATTATGCGAATTTTCCACTTGCAATCAGATTTTTTTTCGAATGAGAGCGTTTGAAAGAAAAGCTATTAGAAGAGTGTTTGCTAAGAAAGGAAGAATTCATTCATTCATTTATTCATTTCTAGAACAGAAGAAGTCATACGGAAGTCACCACATCAAGTTAATATGCCGCACAGTGTGACAGAATTAAAATTAGACGATCAAAACTCGATACTTTTTGAACCAGTAGAGATAGAGATCATACAATTTTACTTGAATATAGTTTTTGAGATAGGCTTTCTTTTAAATGTATTAAAAAACATTTTAGGCTTGTACTCTTAAGGGAATTCCTCCAAATTTGAGCTAAAACATGTTGAACTATTCCATTAGTTTGGAAAATTCAAAAACCGTAATAGATAGGAATATAAAATTTGGAATACGAAACACATACACTATATCATTAAGGTTCAGAAAGTTTCGTTACACTCTATTCACTATAATTCAATACAATTCTCAATTCAATTTCAATGGCGTCTTTCAGTAGTGGATTTCAGTAATATTCTAAAACATTAGTTAATACTTATAAAAATACATTTTACCTCTTAACTGATCTTAACATATTACCTCTTGTCCCTTTTGATTTTATTGTCTTAAAATTGTTTAAAAAAAAGGAAATAATAAATTATCTAAGACTAGTTAGTTATTGAACTGAAATTCTTGAAGCAGAAACCTATTACAATATATTGCATTAAATCGAACCATACACCTAACTTCGACGTAAACGTATAAATAATTAGCATATTAACTGACTATTCTCCTCCGAAAAATGCTATAATCATCAGAATACGTTATATATTTAAAAATATGAAGCAAATAATTATTAAACAAAGAAATTATGGTTTATTAGTTCAGTTACAATATTCTAGGAGTTAATTATAATATGTAATTAAATTAAACTTTTAATCATTTCTAAAATATAACCATACAAATACATTTTTAATATTGTTCACAAAGCATAACTTGTCATGGATATTTTATAAAAGTTTTATATTTCCATAAAACATCCAACAATAAAAATATATTTGTGGTTTTCCCTTGAAACTTACAGACATATATTCATCTATATGAAATGAACAATACACTCTCGTCTGTAGTTTTGCAAATGCAAATATAATAATGTCAATAAATTTGTTGTAACTTTAAAATTGACATTTTTACCTTTCTGGACTTACTAAATACTTGAATGCAGCTCAGTTTTGTATGCAGGAACACTAACAAACAACAAGTAGCAAGTCTTTCGATTTATGGTAAAATACCTGACTCAACACCTTCATTACAAAATACATAAAAATATGAAAAAATTCGCAATGAAGTGAGGTTGGCTGGCAATGAAAACCCTTCTAAAGATGATCGCAGCTTTAAAATTAAAAACCCATAAACGTACATAAAAACTGAATCGCGTACCAGCAAAACAAAAAAAAACAAACCAACAAGAGTTTTGTCCTTGGCAGTGAACGCTTAAGAGGTCTCGTTTTGAGTAACACGAAACTTAGTCTTCTGTCTTTAAAGAATCGAAATGATTTTTTTCTTCTTATTTTTAGGTTTCTACTAAAAAAACATTTTGGTATTTAAAGACATATTTTGAGGGTAAATACATAATATATAAATAAACATATAGAAGACAATGTACCATACTTAAACATATAAAATGAACTTTCATTTAGTGGAGGGACTTTAGCATTCTGTCAAAATAAATTGTAAAAAATGAAACCCAACGTAAGATCCTCTAAGTATCACCAAAAACTAATTGCTTCTTGATTTTTTCCTTGTTTTTTTAATTATACGAGTAACCCTAATTAACTAAACGATTGAGACTTTCACTTCATTGATTTGTGAAAGTAATTTTGGTCATCACGTTTGAGGATGTCATGTCATAGAAAACTTTTCTGTGACTTCAATATTTACATCATATAATGATTATATCGTTATATATCATTTTTTTACTGTAATAGCTATTTTTTCGATTTGTACATTCATGCCAAAAAATTATTAGAAAACAACATAATAATTACATTTAAAAAATTAAGAAGGCACCAGCCGGAAAATGAACTCAAGTTCAGTGAATAGTTCAAAAAAAGGCATAAAATTAAATGCAAGGTTTCAGAAATAAGTAAAGAGATTATTAAAAATTTGCATTGATTAATGAATATTTAAAGGAAACATAGTACTTAGTATTTTACTATATTTATTTTTTTATTAAAGAGTAGACGTGAAAATTGCCCAACAGCCGGTACTGCGGTCAGAAGGGACCTATTGTACCAGTTTCACTATTGATTAAACAAAGCCCCTTAAAGCTTTGTGAATAAAGTCTAGAACTAAATCTAGAGAAGAGTTCTTAATCTGTTCTGGTGATAGAAATTCTTTATGAAACAGGTTTCTTCTGTGCGTTATTAAAGCTGGACAGTCACAAAGAATGTGCATAGTCGTTTCCTCATCTTCGAGGCATAATCTGTATTCCGAGTTAGTGTATTTTACTATAGTTTTATATATAAATACTACATATCTATTTTACACTAAAACTGAAGACTTTAGAAGTGCTTGTTTATTATCTTACTTTTTTACTTACTTTTAATTTTCATTAATTCTTTTAATTTTGTACAAATAAATTAATGAGGTTTTCAAAAAGTAGTGAACTACAACAACAAAAATTCTTTTTTACATTATTTCAATTAATTGAATTTTTGGTTGTCTACACAGCTGTTTCGAGTATTGTCAAATACTCATCATCAGTGGTTTTGAAAATATTTCCTGTATTTAATTATACGTAAATAATATTTTTGAGACCTCAAATACCAGGAATTGAGCTCGTGCCCTGCCAGATTTGAAGCTCAGACTCAGCGTTCATTGACCAACTGAGCCAAAGCCATATTTGACTTTTATATTCGTACATTTTTCTGGAGTTTTGTTAATTTGCTGGGAAAGTTTTATTAATAAATTCACTTGCTGTGTTTATATTAGAACGAAATCACAAACCAGCTGTAGAATAAATGAATTAATTACATATATTTTTATTTTTAATTGTTATATTTCAATTCTATTCTGTTTGTAGAATAAATTAAATTAAATTATTTTAAATTTATTTAATTTTTAAAAAATTTGTTACATGTTTTATTTTAATGTAAATATAATAATTTTCTTTATTGTTTGTAATACTTGACCTTGTGTAATTTTTCAAAATAATAAATACATTAAGACTGAAAAGTTTTCGGAAATTCTCATTTAAAATTCGCGCGCTGTATATTTTTCGATATTTTAAGTTTATGTAGTTTGGCAGCACTGTCCTTAATTACTATGCCAAAAATGAGCTCGATCTGTCAGACAGTTCGTTTACGGCAGCTGTTGAAACCAGTTCACCTCAGTAGTGCGTTGCGAAATGTCTTCGACGGTCGTACGACCGTCCTGGAAGGCTTTGTACCACTCATAAACTTGAGTTTTCGATAAAACTGATTCCCCATAAGCCTTTTGTAGCATTCGCAACGATTCTGCACACGAAATTTCGTTCGAAACACAAAATTTGATGCAAACTCTTTGTTCAATATTTTTTTCCATTGTTTTTTTCGCAACGCCCTACTGAGGTGAACTGGTTTCAACAGCTGCCGTAAACGAACTGTCTGACAGATCGCGCTCATTTTTGGCATAGTAATTAAGGACAGTGCTGCCAAACTACATAAACTT
Organism: Teleopsis dalmanni; assembly: GCF_002237135.1. Lineage (NCBI taxonomy): Eukaryota > Metazoa > Arthropoda > Insecta > Diptera > Diopsidae > Teleopsis > Teleopsis dalmanni. The sequence goes on along the minus strand of NC_051846.1, from coordinate 69,021,806 downwards.
AAAATATCGAAAAATATACAGCGCGCGAATTTTAAATGAGAATTTCCGAAAACTTTTCGGTCTTAATGTAAATAGTCTGCTAAAAAAAAAATTTTTTTAACATAATATTTTTAATTAAAGTATGAAAAAAATTTATAAAATACGCAAAGTTGAAGTTATTAACGTAAAATTACTTCCTTTAATTTTGACACATACAAGCACTAATCAATCAAATTAACGCTTATAAATTCATTAAAAGATAAGTAAATAAACTTGAAGTAATTTTCAAAAAATTTGAACCTTTAATTGATTCACGTGCGTAGCATAAAATATTTACTTTAATTTTAAAATTTGTATACTATGTATTTAAGTTTAAGGAATTCAAACAATTTATATTATTTTATGCTTAATAGCGCAAATAATTTTTTATTTGATGCTATAATAAAAGCTGCACGTATCATAAATGAATGCAAATTTTATTTAATTTTATAGCATTTTTTTGAATTAAGTGAAGAGCAAAGCTACGCTAAAGATTCAACTTCAGATCTAGTTAATTTTTCCTCTACAGCTTTAAGCACCTACTCAAGCAATTTAAATTAAAATGAAAAAAAATGAAATGAGATATATAAAAAGTACTAAAGAAAAGTAGGAAAAAATAGTATTGAGATAAAAAAATTACGCCCTCAACATTTAGTCACGCTCTCTGCACACCGCTGCCGCTGCTGCTGCAACAAGCCAACGACCTTAAGCCGTGGCCAATTAGTTGCGATGCTGACTTGATCGTATCTAAATATTTACCAGATACAGGCAACCGCATGCAAACAACGCTCGGTAAAATGTCTTAAAATCGTTTAAAAATTTAACCACAGCGAAAAAGATGTATCCACAGAATGTGCAGAAGAGGAAAATTCAGAAAATCACTCATCACCAGACGGACAGTGACAATCTGCATGTAGCAATCAGTCAACTACGAAAACGTCTCTGGTCCTATTACGAGGCTGTAGCACTTACAGCAACATTTGCTTCAGCATGTGTAATGTCGTTCGCTTCGCTTTTGTAGCGATGAATTGACTGCAATATGAACTTCTCAAAGTGTAGTACAAAAGATAGTTGAAATAAATTCTAAAAATTTTGTTAGATTATATGTTAAGATAACGATTGTAGTAAAAGTTTATTTCTGTCTAATATTTACTTCAATAGAAATTATTATGTTATGTGGTTCAGAGTCCATTAACTAAAGGAAGGCAAAAAGTATTGAACACATGCGATACTATAGCATAAAGTACTAAGTATACGTACTAAATATTAGCACTAACCGCCATTAGTTCCTTTACCTTCTTAAGGAACATAGGACCTCTTTCAAAAGTTTCAATTGTATTATCCTCTGTTGAAACGAAGTCCTGGTCTTATCAGTGAAACCTGGTATATAGCATATGGGTATATATATTTAAGGTGTTTTATTCTATGTTGATGTTTAATAGTTGTAAGTGAGGAATTCTGCTCAATACCTAAGTAAGTTGTATAAACTTATTGTATTGTGACTGCGCAGTTTTGGCTTCTAGAGGAAACAATTTTCTGAGGCAGTACTTTTTTGACTGCTTGTCGAAGTTTTCATCGCTAAGAGCAAAAAGTATGTTAAGTTACCTTAAGTCAGCGGGATGGATCTAAGATCTTTTTAGGTTCCTTGCGAGAAAAGTAACTGTAAAAAAAACTCTAACTACAGGTCGTGAAAGAATATGTACTGATCTCTCAATGCAACTAACCTATCAAATAAATAAATATTAGTTTTTGTACGTGAATCAGGTTTTCTCACAGGTATGTGCTATCCTACACCCTTAATTAGTACTAATAGCGGATTTTGTGAAAAAAACACACAAATTTAAATTCATTTTATTTCAAATTTATTTTATCTCATATCTTCAAAATATGCTCCTTCTGAAGCGATACACATATGCCAACGCTTAACCCAATCTTCCATACACTTTTCGTAGGCCCGTGCAGGTGTGGCTTTTAGTTCCTTCGGCGAATTCTCTTTTACCGATTCAATCGACTCAAAACGCTTAGCACGAAGGGGTAATTTGAGTTTCAGGAACAGGAAAAAGTCCAGATCTGGCGAATATGGTGCCTGAGCGATGACAGTGGTGCCGTGTTTGGTCAAAAAATCACGTACAACAAGAATTTTTCATAGTAAAAATCGCTAAATGCACTTGAGGTAGTCTCACATTAACAGCTGCTGTAAACAAACTAATTGACAGATGGCGCTCATTTTGTACCATATGTCAAGAAAGGGTGTACTAATATAACATACTTTTTAAGCATAAGATATATATGTTCATTAATAACATGCAAAAATATTGTTTTATTTCACTACCAACTGCTATTTTTTGTTTGGCCTAATCATTGTCTTGATGATTATTTTATTCATAATGAATACTTTATTCTTATACAACTTAAAATACCACCAGAATATATAGTATTAGCAAAATGCAGTAAAAACTTTGATTAGAAACAGCAAATCACAGAACAACTTGTCAATGTCGCTCTTTTGACTGCAACATGTCACTTGCCCTCCTACACAATTCACAGAAACTGTTGTGTCTTCAATGCTTGATTAACATTGACTTAAACAATTTTCTCAATTTCCACTCTTTAACCATTAATGTACTTGGAACAGAAACCATTGTAAATTGTTTCCTCCTTCCAAGTTCGAGATTTCACCCGAGGAACAAAGCGAATTGCAACTTTGACTTTGAAGTAACTTTAATTTTGATTTGAAAAATAAAACAAAATAAAAAAAAAATTAATTTACTGTCGATATTTCTTCTGGATTTTATTCATGATTAAAATTTTTTAATTTATTGATAAAAAATAAAAGAAAAATAATAATTTACGCTTAATTAAAAAAATGTAAAAATATTTAATCAAAATATTACGAATGGGCGTTGACTCATTTACATTTTTAAACTATAAATACTGCAAATCAATAATAGAATTTTATAAAATAATGAAATATATTTTATATTTTTCATATAATTACTCATATTGAGTTTTTTGTATTAAAATTTATTTTCTACTGCAAACTATTCTATTGAATCATTTGAGATAGTGATTCACCTTAATATTCATTTTAATAATTTTTTTGAATAAATATAATAAATAAAATAAATGAAAAACCATAAATTATATAGGAATATTTTTTAAAAAAATTGTTTTTAATTTTTTTTTAATGCACTCCTTTAAACTAGTGTCTGACTATATATAAATCCCATATAAAAAATCAAAATATTATTATTTTAACATGCAATGAAGAGTTAATTGATAAAAATACATTACAGACTTTAAATAGTTCTTAGACCAAAAATAGTTTATAGCATACTCTTGGTACTTCAAGTCTTAAGTATAGGTAATATACAAGCGTTATAGTCATACAAAGGTTAAAAGATTTTCAATATCTATTCTATAATATGTGAAATTAAGCGTTTAAGTAACTCTTTTTTTCAAACATTTATTGTGTTTGGTCATTTAAGAACATCGATCTACTTCTTAAAATCGGTACTCCTAATTCCTGATCTTAAAGTAGTTTATGATGTTAAGTAACCATACATCATCATGTACTCTCAGTTTATAAAGTGTCTAGAATTATTAAATAAAATCAGAAAGATTTCAATATAACGATGAGGATAAGTTTTTTCGTCGGATTTAAAGTAGGCACGATTCATTACAATGCAACTATCGTTGTATTACCTGAAATATTTCGACTTATAAAGAAACATAGAAATTTAAAGTCTAATATCTCGAGTACTAGACTGTATTGACAAATAGAATAATCGATAAAAACAAAATATGTACGGAAGTCAATTGTGAATGGGATTTTGGATATTTCTATAGTACTTATAATTTATAATAACAAAATTGAAGATTTTAATAAATAAGCTTCAATTTTTTATTGCTCAATTTTTGTGCTTGAAGAATTTGAAATAATGCAGATTATCGCTTATGTTATGTTTTTTATTTGACGTTCTTTACTATTTATTGAATCTGTTATTGGTTATGAAAAGCGCTCACTTGAGGATAGACAGGGTTCTCTTCGTGAACCTCTATATAAAATTTACACTCTTTTACACTCAGTTGTGGTAAGATATAATTTGGAGATAAACTTTTTCGGATTTTTGGTTTTGAAAACGCTGCTATAGATAGTATACTTAGTACACATACTTCTTGTAAACAGACGTACAATGAAAAAGTGCTACATATACTATCCATACGAGTTTTCTACTACTGATAATACTGAAAGTAAAAAAACGTTTACTTCTAGAAACTATATTAAATTTATGTGTACCACGGTACCGTAAATATTGTTATATATCAATTTGATATATAAAACATGACAAGCTGCGTGTTAATGTATCATATCTCACACTATTTATTTTCCTTTTTTTATTTTAATTGTAATATAATATCTGTTTCTATTTATTGAATTCTTAGATACAAAAAATTATAATAGTATCAAAAATAAAAAAATTTATTTATAAATTAATTTACAAAATGATATCGACCGTGAAGAAATATTTATGCTTAAACCCATGCAGTTATCACTCATTAATCTTCTCCTTTTTTTTAACGGTCATTAGGTTTTGTAATTTATGAAATATTTATTCATTGACAATTTTGTAACTATTTTTGCACTGAATTTCGCATTTTAGTCATATTTGCATTTCTCGTTTTTCCAATAATATCTATTATTGTCAGCTTAAATCTAGAATTGTTTTAATTGGGCATTTAGGCGCATCACGATCTTTTAGGTCGCGATACATTCATAGCCTATTATTTATAAGAAGAAACAGAAACATATTTATAAATAAAAGTCGATACTTTTTTGGCACATATATTGCATTTCAAAGCTCCGTCAGAAGACTACTTATAACACAAATAATAGATACGAAATCAAACTACTAGAATTCAATAATTTGAGTAAAAATTGCTATACAATATTATTACCTACATAAACTATAGAATAAATTTAGCTCAAAGGAATAGGGTCTGTCCTCTAACGTCCTATATTAGCTGAATGCTATTAAACTGCCTTTCTCTTGAGTTTTTAGCTTCTTCTAAGTGCTTTTTCGTTTCAAATGATCGTCAACACGACTGCTACCATTAACACATCAAAACAAGCAATGTCGTCGTTTTACCAAACCACGATCTTAGTTTCCTAAACCTATATTGATCAATTGAAGCAGTTCTAAACCTTTAAAATTCTTTGACCTCAAAGATTTTTATTTTGGTAATTTACGACCTAAACTTTATTAAGTTCAAAGTATATATTATAGCAGAAATATTAAATATTTTATTTTTCGTTAAAACTTCGTTAAAGTCAAAGCTTATTTTTGACTTTCAAATTTCTTGAGGCCCTTCCATAAGTGTCATGTTTTAAAACAATGATTTAAATATTCCAGAATTATTTAAATTTGACCAGTACTTTTTCGAGTATGTGGCTTAAATCTTTCGTTTCCAGTTAACTTTACAGTAAAAATTGAAGTTCATTGTTGCACCAGTTTTATTATTGCCACTTTACTATTCTTATGCAAATATATAGACGTTTGTAACTCGAGAACAGCAGTCGCAGCTATTAGCAAGAAAATAAATCTATTTTTTAGGTTTCCACTAAAATATTGCCGGTAATAAATAATATACGCTGACATAACACTCACAACAGGAAAAATTATCACCTAAAAGTTTTGAGGCTTGAATAGAGCCGTACTAAGCCAAAACCGCTTCGAGTTACAAGATATAAGATACAATAATAAAAACAAAAAACAAACCTCGAAGATAAATATTTGAAGTGCAATAAAACAAGTTTGTGGAGTGTTTTTATGCGTCACAATTTCATTTTCTGACACATAAATCCACATTTCATATTCAAAGAGAATCAATAAAAAACACTAAAAAAAACGAGACAGAAAAAAGAATCTAAAAAAAATGAATAAATAAAAATGCAGTAAAGAGTTTCTTAATTGCAAAATTTCTTATTGCAACTTTTCAAGTGTTTTAAGATCATGAGATACAGACTAGTGCATTGATGAGATACAAAAGAAGTAGAATTCAGCTAAATGGAAACAAATGGGAGTGGAAGAAAAAATTAGGAATTGAAAGAAAGAAAGCATAACCACGTGAACATGTTGAGCCAACTTTAAGTGCTTCAGATGAACAAAGTCTGCATTAATGCCAAAGAAAATACAAATTAAGATACAATTAATGCCGAAGCGCCGAAGTGGAGAATTTTGCTAATGGCTGATATTGGATTTTTTCAAAGATGGTTGTGCTATTAACACATATTTCAGAATCTTGCGTTTTCTATACTTTTTTCCATTCTTTTTTTTTTGTTACTAATTTAAAAATTTTTCAATCAGCTTTGATTCATAAGGAAAGTTTGAGAAAATTAAATTGAATCATGAGAAATAATTTTTAAAAAATGAGTTTATAATTTAATGTAATCACTTAAGTACGCACAACTCAAATGTCAACTTCGCCAATAGAAATTGAAAATAATATTTCATAATGTTTAACTTAAATGAATTGAATATCATAATTGTTGGTTTCAAAATTAAAAACTTTATTTTAGTCTTTAAATTAAAATATTTTTCTTTATCTTCTATGAGATTTAATGATTTTATGCAACAGTGCGTAACACGTGAACTTTATGACTATGAACTCTGGCCACAAGTATCTGAACCTGTGTACTGGTTAACTTGGCTGTTTGAAATAACTCAAGTGCTCAGCTGCTCAACTGCTCACGTGCTATTCCCTAATCATTTTTGCGGTAAGAGTAACTTGATGAGGTTGAAGTTAGTTACAATCACGGCTGGTTGCGGTATCAGTGTAATGATTGCTTGTAATGCCGATGTTGCCAAAGCCTAATTGCGGTCTGGAGGTCGTATGAAGGCTTTGTGTAGCTACTTTACTACTTTCCTATCTCGCAGAATAGCATAAAAAGTAAATTGAATTTGATTACATTATATTACATTAATTTACATTGCATTACAGTGCTCGGAGTAGAAAAAGTAAAAGTTATATTTGCTAGTAAAATTTTTAACAATTTAACTATCTTGAACTCTACAAATGAAGACGAAATTAATTTTTTTTTGTCTGTCATGTTGCTAACATTTTTTAACGTCTTTAAAGTGTATACAATCTTTAAAAGATATATATAATTCTTTATGATTATTTTAATGAGTATTAAAGATCAACTTTTTTTTCTACAAATTTCATTTGAAATAAAATATTTTCATTATTTATTCCTTATTGACTTCACATAAGTTTGTGCATCAAATAAAAAAAAATTCAAAATTTTAAAAGTAGTTTTAAGAGTATTTTAAAGTATTTATATATTATTATGTTGAGGCTAGTTGATCAAGTGCACTTGAGTACTTTTACTCTCTATTAACTGCAAAGTTTCTTCATAACCCGTCTCTAAGTCTTGACTAGATTATTGTTTATCACTTCATCAGACTAAGCAATAATTGAACTCAGATCTGCATACCGCCCCGAAGTGAAAATTTATTTCAGTTAATATTTTGTATATTATAAAATTATCTAAAATTTCAAAAATAAGAAAAGTACTGCAATTGCCGTTCTTAACTCTTAACTTAAAGAAAAATGTAAGGACATTTAAAATAATTAAATTTAAATCGTTTAAAAACTTATTAAAGAACTTAAAATGCTAATGATACTTAGATATATGAATCTGCTGAAAACGATTGTAGGACTACACCACAGACAGCTATTACACTATATAGTTATCACACCCCTACTGTGATTTTAAAATATGATCGTTTGATCGCTGTTCAATCGCTGGAAACGATTATACGACTGCACCACAGGCAGCTATAGAAATCAAACCCCATACAAAATAAATGTTTACTATTATTTTCAAATATGATCGTTTGATCGCCGTTCAAATAACGCATTTAAGTAAATAGAGAATTGAATCGCTACGTACTATATGCAAAGAATACCATATATGTAATATACCATATTAATATGTAGTAATATAGTATGAATATAGTAAGTAATATGGTATGTATTATGTTATGTGAAATGGTATGTAATGTTACATTTTAAACCATGTAAGATGGATGTAATACTTTTTTTTATTTTATTTTTACACTTTAGACGTACATTTATATATTTCATCTAATGAAAAGTCTAAGTTTCATATTTAAAAATTTGTAACAGTGCAGTTAATCAACCAATCAAATGAAACAATTACTCCAAAAAAAAAAATAACGATAAACTAACAATAGAAACGATGTTGTTTAGTGTTAGTGTCTGTAGAAAAAATTTATTTAAGTAGATTGTATGTAATAATAAATTCTACATTCCAAAAGAGTTGCTGTTAATAATTGATTAGCAAAATAATGACATATTTATGTAAAAAAATGTATACAAAAAAAAGTACGTTAGTTTGTTCCACTCGGTGACATAAGTTAGCCATTGTGATGCCCACAAAATTGTCGGGAAGAGAGAAGCTATAAACTGAAAATAAATGTTATTAGTAGAGAGATCTTTTTCTATATCTCTTTGACTAGTATAAATTATAAATATAAGGGTCTTCTTCTTTCAGTCTTTTGTTTTTAACAGAATCGAGTTGGGTACTTTAAGTGCACAATATTTATCTTTGTAGGCTAGTTATCATTTTCTCGAACAATTGTTACAACTAATGCACCCATCGAGTAGTGGTTTTCTTTATTTTGTAGTTGCATTCATTTTGTTATCTATAAAAAGTTATTTTGAAGTCCCCGATAATATTACCTTGATTCAAAAGTACAGCACTATAATTATAATCGCATGTTGTAAATACATATTATTCGTCGAGGTGTGTAATTCTTTTGCGACATATGTAACTTTACTTTCTTGAAAAATATTTACAACTAATCTATCTATTGAGCCGATGATCCTCAATCAAATATCTATTGAAAAATATTGTCATTTTTGGTTTTGGTTACCAGGATTTGTTCTGTTGGTTATTTGAGCAGTCTATGAAATTCTTAATTCTCTTCGAGCATTAGGTTCGAGTATGTGTTAAATCTATAACTCACGGTATCTAGCTTTAATTCATTTTATAAATGTAATAATCACACTAAAATTATATGATGCTGTGCTATAGATGTTCACAAAACTAGTTAAAAACTATAGATTTCGCTATTCGCTATATGAAAAAGCTATATATTATTACTATAGAACTGTTGAGCTATATGTTATATACCGATTATGTATGATATTGATATTCTGGTATATAAAAATAAATGCTTCTTGTAACACAAAAAATATATTTAAAATATTTCCAATTAATAAACTGTGTTTCATCCACATCGTCATAATTTCGGTACATTTTTATGTTCTTGCACTTTTTGCTCAATTCTTAATGATAATAACAGGCTTAATGATGGTGATATAAAAATTGCCACATATCTTTTAAAAGAATAAGCGCCCGCAAGTGCAAAAGATCAACACGATCCTTATCGAATCTGTCGGTAAGCGAAATTGGAATAAAATCAACAGAAGACAAGACTCAGTGATCGCAGATGCAAATGACCTACGGCTCTGTGCTTATTGTAAAAGTAATAATTATTTAAGTTGTGAGATGCCAAGCCATTTTCAACTCTGACGTTGCCACAATTTTGAAGTCATGTCGTCCGCAAGTATTGAGGGCTTAACCCATGACAACTCTAGTGCGCAGAAACGTATTAATTTAATATAAAATAAATCGAAGTTACGACACTTTACAGTTTCTGGTACAATTTTCGATATAAACAAATCTATTAAATGAAGTTCAAAAGAGCAAACATTAAAAAGCTATTTTAAAGAAGCAAAACATAACCTTTAGTCGTACTGTAGTCGTAAGTAAAAAATCAACCAAAAAATAAAAAAAATGTGTAAAAATATTTTAATGTGCAATGCAACGCCTTTTTGTAATCGCATCTGAGCAGCAAAATCGTTGCGTTCGTAGATGCAAATCCAGTTTACGGTTTATTTTTAACTCGAAAGGCTCATGTATCTCGTTGCACAGATGAAGTCTGCGTGTATTCGAAGCTGTCATCACTGTCGAAGCCTTTAACTGTTCCACTAGCAATCGATATCTTAAATCTTGTTAAAGTTTTATTAACGTTTCTTTTTCCTTTAATTTAATCTTCACCGATTTCGTTTTTCGAACCTTTTTTTTTGTCATTTGGCGGATTCGTTATAATTGGTTTTTAAACCTCGTTTTATTGTTATTTAATTTATAATGTCGTCTTTGTTTTGTGTTTTACGTAAGTTTGGATTTTAAATGAATTTTTCCAATAAGCGAATTGCGGATATATTTTGGTGTATTGTCGAGATTTCGGATTTATTATTTTTCATTCGAAATTTACAAAATCGTTTGTTTGCGTTGGTTAATTTTTTTTTGGTTTTTTTTTTGTAATTTTGACAACTGGGCACCCAATAAATTTTATATCTGATATAAATATTGTGCTAAAAATAGTATTTATAAAAAAAACTCCACTGAAACCTTGGGTTTACGGAAGTGAACACATGGTTTCAATCTTAAAAGTGATTAATCTCTGAAGTTAGTAAAAAAAAATATTAAGATTTCAACTTAATAATTTATTTTTCTTTTGGCGCCTATCAGTTGAAATCATTGTCTTATATGTATTTATATCTAATGGGAAACTTTTGTAAGCCATTATCCGTTTATTAACGTTTAATGGTGTTAACATTATTTTGATGTGGAATCGTATTTCTTTAATCACGTTGCATTTTATCTAATATCACTAAGGAGTGAGTGAATAAAAGCCAATGGATTTTAATACTGACACCGACACTGACCCGCTTTTTTATCGCTTAACTCTTTTCTTTTTAATTATTTTTAATTTCACTAATTTTTATGTTTTTCAGTATTATGAATAAAATTTTAACTATAGTTGCCATTTTAAAATTTTGTAAAATGAAAAGTAATCTCCATTTTACCAAAGTTATTATTTTAAGCTTTAAGCGGTTTAATTTTTAATAGTTACCTAATGCAGTAATGTTAAAGAAAATGCTTAAACTAAGTATGTCAGCTATGCCAAATGTTCGAAGAAATGGTAATTAAATCAAATTTAAATCTTTTTTAAAAGAAAGTAACTAAAAATTATTATTAAGTAAATTTTTCACTTAAACTTACTGACATCAATGGATTGTATTCAATCGGTGGATATAAAAATTTTCTCAATAATGCCATTATAGTTAATTTATAGATAAAGAAAGATAACTTTTTGTTCATTTTACTGTATTCTTTACTACTCTTTATTCTCTTTTTTCTCTGTGTTTCTATTCCTTGCACTAATTTTGTTCCTTCAGTACATTATTTTTCTTATATTTCTGTCTATTATCAATATTAGTTTTAAACAAAATATATCTGAAATAGTAATCTATAACGAACATTCCTGAAATTATTACTTTCCTTTTTTCCAATTTTTTCCATTCATGCCTTCTTAATCTTCTAAGAAGTTACATCACCTTCAAATTTTACCTAATGCAAAAATATTACATTGAATATCAAAAATTTAACCATCGAAACCTTTAAACTGTAATTAGATCGAAGAATAATATTATTTTCATGTAGCAAAATCTATCTGAAACAGCATGGAATATCAAAAAATTTAACAAATAGAAGATCGAAACCTTTAAACACTAATTTGAACAAAGAATAATAAGATTTCCATGAACTGTTCACAGGAGCAACATCTCCGTAACTACTAGCAAATATAAGATAGATCGAAACCTTTAAACTGTGACTAGATCGAAGAATAATAAGATTTTTCCATGGACAAGAGCAACATTTTCGTGGTTAAGTACCTACTATTGTATATAAGAACTGGGCATAAGATAATATTTTCCCATGCATTTCTGATTTATACGCTCTTTCACAAAACAAACTTAAGGTTACGTACAGAAGTTATCTTAAGTTAATATTTACACTGTAGTTTTGCACTTTTATTATCTCAGCAATAAATTAAGGCTATATTTCTAATAATGTGAAGACATTTTAAGTAACCTAACCTTAGTGTTGACAAATGCATGGAGAGAGTATAAAAACAACAAACATATGGACAACAGTTATAACTTTTGAACAGTTAATAAATATTAACTCTCGCATAACGCATAACTCCGATCTTAGAAAAGAGATTAGGGATTCAGAAACTGACGTAGGAGTTCAAAATTAGTAAAAATAATTTAGATGATCGCGTAATTGATTGGAAGCTTCACTTGGAAGATGATTGGCAAAGTAAAGATGGAGCAGAATGTTTTAGGAAAAAAAATTGATACATGACTTGAAACTGAACCTGAAAACCTAATCTAAGAATTTATTTAAAGATGTTTTTTTTTTGGATCCCAATAATTTTATTTTTAATATAAGTTGTAATTTAACGTCAGTCTTTTTAAAAAATAAGTGGATTATATTTTTGTATCTGAAAGAACATAAATAATAAAAAAAAATATATTAAAAATATGAAAAAGAATAATAAGTGTCCTTTAAAATTAAAGGAATTTATTTGTGGAAGTGTGGTTTAAATAATTATTTGATACGTGGAATAATTATTAGTTAATAGAAATATTACTCTATAAACTCTGTAGAAATTGATTAATGAGTCGTTAACAATCAAAAATTGTTATATTAAAATTTAAAAAGCAAGTTATTTAAAGAATTCTTTAATGTGTGAGGTCTAAAAATTCCACAAAAAATAAATTTAGTTTTCATGTTTTAGATAAAAGTAATTAAATATCTTTTTAAAAAATAATGTGTATGCATTTAAAGCTCGACTTCTATTATAAAGATATATTTGTATATTTATACAAAGAAATACGCATTCTTATATGTATGTATTTATAGTAATATATACTTATAAGAAAATTCCTTAAAATCTTGATATTCATTAAATAATATTAAAACAAAGCTCAGGTAGATTTATTCCATATTTAATCGTGTTTTTTTTTTCTTAGAATTGAATTTGTTTAAGTTCAAGGTTGGGTAAAATATTTCTGCAAGGCATGCTTCAAAGAGTCATTTGCAAATTTGCTCATATTTGCTTTAACTTCATAATTTACATCTTATTAAATTTAGTAAATCTGTTTATTTGAAGTATATAGATATACAGAAATGTGCAAAAAGACATTAACATAAAAGCTACATAACTTGTACATTTCAGATTATTTAGATTCTTCTAAAAAGATTATATTTAAAATATGCTTTACCTGTATTCTTTCAATAATTTGAGTTACTAAAAAATTAGATATTTTTATCTTTGTTACTTAATACGGTAATAATTGTGGATTAAGGATATATAGTATAGATTCGCATTTTCTGTTTAGAGGTTTTGAAGTTCAAAACATTCGGTTTCATTCTTTATAAGCATTATGGGAGCTGAATACTAGTTCAGTAAACCCGCACACTCATTACTTACTATTTATTAAGTACAATTCAGCAATAATAATAAACTAACAAATAGTTAACATTGTATTATTCATTTTAAAAACAAAAAAAGAATTTTTTATAAGCATGAAAAATATCAAATAATTCATATGAAGTTAGTTAGTTAGTTCAATCAATATAATAAGAATAACAAAATTTCAATGGACAGTTCACAGGAGCAACATCTCTGTGGTTAAGTAACTTCTAGCGATCTATCTTTTGTCAAGATTAGTTTTACACAAGATATATCTACTAATTCCTTTATGTATATTACGAGTATACCTGAAATTATTACTTTCCTTATTTCCATTTGCTCCCGTCCTTCCTTTTTAATCCTTCAAGAAGTGACAAAACCTTCAAACCTTACAAAAGGCAAAAATAGTACAACCTTAACAGATGTACCCAAACTTTACTTTGTAGCCCAAACACGCATTATCGATTAATTTAACAAACAGATGATTGAAACCTTAAAACTGCGGTTAGATCTAAAAATATTAAAATTTACATAAAGCAATATCTATATAGTTAATTAGTTAGTTTAATCAATTTTTTCTTTATTATTTCAAATACATATTAAAATTATATTTAGTTAAATAATGCAATAAGATTTTTTAACAACAAACGTATAACATGGCTTCGGCCATGTTGATCTACTGCTTTATCTGATGCCACAATCAATATCAACGATATCAGCCAGGGGTCCGTAGTCATTTGAGATGTATAGCTCTTTCGTGACCATTAATACAATTGTATTCCCACATCGCACAGAACCGTGGGCACAATCGCAGTATGCTGAAGAGAATAGAGAGAACAGTTATTAGTGAAACCAAAAGTTTTTTAAGAAAAAAAAGTCATTTATGAGTAAACAACGGCACCTGCAGCTATATGTTCGTATGTTCGGTGGCGTAATCTGGTAACGGTTTTTTGGGATCTCATAATTTTCAAATAACTTTATGAATTCAAAACGAACGAAGAACCTATCAAATTTCTGAAATAAGTTGACAGTATTGTATACTGGCAAATAAATTAATTTTCGGATATAAATTTATATATCAAATTGTTTTAATGATTATTATTAATATTATATTGCATTATTATTCATTTACTGTTTACTTTATTATGTTATAAACCTCATTAGTAGAAAATAATTGATTTGTGATTTAGTTATATGTAATATATGAAGGGTATTAAAACCTGTGTGTTTTTTAAATATATTTTTATTTTATATTTATTTTTATTTTATATCTATAAATGTATATTATATTATGTTTTTTATTAGATAACATATGTCTGTGGTTCCATTTTATTATCATTAAGTAGTATTATTATATAAAGATCACATAAAAAAATATAGTTTAAGCTTTAATGTAGATAGTTTACAAAGAAGAAAGAGCTTATTATGTAAAGAAACGTTATTATGTTAAGAACATTAAGATCCCCACGTTCTCCATATTTTGTGCCTAACTTATTTGGAAAACATTGTAAATATTATTTACATTTAAGAATTTTTTAATCATCATTATGATCACAATCGATTTTAAAATTTATACATGTTAAATGCTTGTATCATTTATACTGATAATTTTTTAGTTTGATTGCTATATATAGCCATAATTTAGTTTTGATAAGTTGAACAAAAAAAATGTCTAGAAAATATTAATATACCTTGTTGGATGGAATAAATCAGCGTTATCTTAAGTAATATTTAAGTTCATATAAACTAAACCCTAAAAAATTTAATTATTGTTAGTTTTCATAATAACATGTTAAAAAAGCTGGTGTAAAGTTATACCAATTTGCTTTTAAAAGAATATGAGACCCATTTTCAATTCTAATTGACACTGCAAATGCTATGTATTTTACTATATGTAAACCCAATTTTAAGAACGCTAAATAATTTACAAAATAATAATTTAACGTAATTTATTTTACTTAAAAGAAACTATTGTTTTTGTTAGAGAAGTTTCGAAAAGTAGTAAACTACAACAACAAAAAATCCTTTTATTTTATTTTAATTAATTGTATTTTTGGCTAACCATGCAGCTGTTTCGAGTATTGCCAAATACCCATCATCAGTTTATAAATTATTTCTTGTATTTCATTATTCCCAAATAATTTTTTGAGACTGTAGGTACCAATGGTCGAACTTATACTCAAATATTTGAAACAGCTCTTTAGTTATTATTCAATTAATTAAATAATATTAAAAAAAGAATTAATTTACTTTTCCAAACATCTTTGAACAATTTAGGGAATATGAGGTTATAGAAATAGGTTAGTAATAGAAATAGCTTTTTCCTATTGGTAAATCTCGCTTATTTCTTCTCTTCTCAGTTCATATTCAAGTTAATAATAGTAATTTGCAGTTTTTGAAATAATGTTTTAAGTGTAATATATGCAGATAACAAAACACTGCTTTAAAAATAGATAGATAACTATATTCAAAAATATCTTTCTAATGAACCCGTATTAGAAATCAGACAGTTAAATCATGATCTAAAACGAAACTTAAAATTTGCATTATACGTAAAAATTAAGAACCCTTTTACCTTCACATTATATTATTACGTTAATTTCTTTTTAATGAAGAAACTAAACAATCTCAATGAGGTGTAATAAAGTAGAAATAGTAATAAACCTATTTCGACCGTTCTTACTATTGTTAAAGACTTCTAATCAGAGATCAGAATTATAAGATGTCAGATTGTGTATAAATGAATTGGCAACAGCACAGATAAGTAGTAAGAAGAAGACTTAGATCTGCTAATAACAACTGATCTCTTCTAAAATAAATGTACTTTAATTAATGCTTTATAAAGTATCTAATATATTTTGCTCTGCTAACAAACATCTTGAAATACTCAATTTACCTTCTTGCACTACATATGAGGAGTGTTAAACGTATAAAAAGAACTAGGTTAATGATGATGATCGTATAAGGCAATTAGTAGTTATTGACAAACTGCTCACTGTATTTGGCCATGTAAAAGCGTTAATAATACTTTTATCTACAAAACGTTGAAATGAGAAAAAATCAAACTAATTGATTAACACTTTTTCACCTTAAAATGTTCACAATGTGTCGAAAAGTATTAATCTGAAATTTAATTAGGTTAACAAATCGATTGCTTAATCTGATGAAGATAAATGCTGCTTCTATTGCGCCTACTAACCAAATACAGAAGTATAAAAAAACGAACAGAAATTCTTGGAAAACGTTAAAGAAGATATTGAGATGATAAAAATATTTTAATTTTAATATGAAATTAATTTGGGATAAAGGCAGCTGTTGAATTTCACAGCATCATTAAGAGAATTAGAGTAAATTGCATATATAACATACAACTATGATATTTATTGTTTTAGTGAAAAATTAAAACAAAATAAAATTAGTAAAAAAAATTATTTGTTATTGTAGATATAAAGTTCTATAAGAATGTGATAGATACAATTTCTTTTAAATATTTACAATATAAAAAAATTATGTGTTTCTTGTATGCTATTTCTTTATTTTTATAATTAAAAGTAAAACTGCTATATTAGTATTTAATGAACTTGAGTTACACCTAAAGGTCTATTATTCAGAAATCTCAAAATATTTAAATTATTTATTATTTGAACTGATGCTACTTCTAACATCGTTTGGGTTCAAATAAATTTTTTTAGTCATCGTTAATGAACATATTCTTCATAGTGAAGTTTTCTTCTAATTAACTTCAATGATCTAGTTTGGAAGCTCAAACTAGCACTAGCATTCGAAATTGCTGCATTTAAAATATTTGTAGTGAACCAAAAGTCAATTCACAAAAGTCCATTTCGTTTAAAATTTATTAAAAAAACTTTGAAAGAATTCAAAGATGGATGGTTGGAATATTTACTGCGATACAATAGGATTTAGAGTGAGATGCCCTTATAGAAAAAATAAATATTTCAAACAAAAATAAATTTAAAATTTAAAATTTAGAACATCAAGATTCTAATTCCAATTGATGCGTGTCATATTAACTACATCCTTCATTACATATATACAACTCGGTATGAGGAATTATTTGACAAAACTACTAACACAATACATATATAATAAAAACTACGACAGCCACAGAGCTTTATGTGCTGAGCTCTGTTAAAAGCTATCTTCTAGCACTAACTGTCATATAAAAATCTTGCTCTAGCTGTACCGTACGTCCAACATACCACCTTTGATATTTGAAAAGTAATTATTTATGTCTATTTACATATATTACTTCATGTGTTTTATCTAAATATATGTATGTTATACGTATGTTATATAAAGCTGTATGCCAGAAATCTGTTAGTAAATACAATTACCAAATGAGCTGTATTGGTTTAATTGTTTGTGAAGGGTCAACCCTCTGGACAACAAATTTGTTTTCCTCCATATTAAAATATTTATGATAAAGTAACACGTTAGTGATATTTACGATCTCAACTAAGGAGTACAGTAACCGATTGAAAAAACAATTACATATTTACTGGATTTCTGGACCCATTATCCGATATCAGGAACACTAGTATATCAGTATATTAGTATATCAACTCTTACTCACAACTGCCTATATATCCGGGACATTAATTGTAAAATCTAATAAATTATACTTTCCCCAGTCAATTCGTTCTGTTAAAACTACTTTCAATTTATATATTGAAACATCTTTAATATTGAGTAAGATTTACAAGTTCGTTTGAATTTGACGGGAGACAACTTCTGTAGCTTTTATTTAATTTTGCGATTTGATCTACATTAATTAATTGAAATATAAAATGAAAATATTTGAAACTAAAATATATAGCTATAATATTTAATATTTTTAATATAATGTGCCCAATGTTTCGACCACGCTTTGATTTTTTCCTCAAGGTGGATTAAAAACAATTTCATTTCATAAATAGAAGCAATTAAGTGTGTTCACAATTTAGTGAAATGGATTGCATGTTTATTCGAGATCGTATACCATTATTTTTTTACAGAATGTATTATTTTTATGTGTATTATTTCACCCCTACAGTTATGGCAAGATATCCCTCTTCAGCAGAACGAGACTTCCAGTCACATTCTATGTGACTCTGCCTTGATCTGGGCCAGGAGGAGGTCACTGGGTCGAGAATTATTTTCCCTTTCTTATATTAGGAGGTCCTCAGCAGGCGACATTCTGGCTTTTATTCAGAAGGCGGAATGTCTTCTGTTCGGTTATGGTCTGTTGCAGCACAAAAAATCAATCTGTTCGCAATGCTCTGCTCCGTCGGGAGCTAGTACCCTGTCTATTCCTATCCTATGGGTATTATTTACTAGTTATTGAAGAATATAACTATCGAATTTTAATTATTTTATTGTCTCTTAGAATTTAACTTATTCTATATTTGGTTTTCTGTCGCTGATAATTAAAAATTTTTTAATTTTTTTTTTATCGAAAATGACGCGTCTTATGATAAAAATAAACTATCTAAAAGTTAGAAGGGTTTAAATAGAAATGAAAAAACAACAAAAATTTTAATTAATAATTTATTAAAATTTAGCTGACTATACACGGAGGTTTGTTTGGTATACCTCAAACCTCGCGTAATTCTTATATAAATACTTCATTTATATACTCTACCAAAATTTAGTTTTAATTATTTTTAATTAATAGTATTAAGAAAACTATATTGAATCAAATTTATGAAATTTAAAAATTTTATGAAATTTTTAACTAGACTTCTCAGTGTGATAAACTCTTTTGCAACAATTTTAGTTAATACAAGAGTAAGCAAAACAAAAAAAAATAATTTAAATGTAAACTTATTGCAAATATTTTCATAATCACATTTATTTCATTATTTATTTAATATAAACTAATTCATTTTTTTATTAATTGTTATTTCTTTTATTGTTTTTCTATTATTTCTTTAACAACATTTTGCAACGCTTCACAACAAATTTCACATCTTCATACCACAACAAACACCAATTCACCAAATACGTTCATTACAAAACTCATTTTAAACAAACGAACTCATTGTCTATAACAAATAATAAAAATTAATTTTAAAATTTTATATTATTTAATAAACAATAAAATATAAAATACAAAAAAATTGCACCATAAATAATCACACGAAACATCTTCACATTGCGTTCATCATGCACCTCAAAAATCATCAAATTTATTAATTAATTTATTTATTTAATTTGTACGTTTTTTTTTATAAATTCGAAATCGTTATAACGTTTTTGCAAAACAAATAAATATTTAAACATTTTTTTTTTTAAATAATTATTTCACATTCACTTTTGCACATGTAAATAAACATTTTTTGTTCAATGTGTGTGTTTCTTTATATATTTTTGTATATGTGTGCTTATGCGTTTAACGGTGTGGAAATTATGGAATTTTTGGAAATTTGGAATTAATATATTTCGGCAAATTCACAAAAAAATCAAAAAAAAATATTATATAAAATTATTAAAAAAAAAAAAAAAAAATCGATAACAAATAAAAATGCAAAAATGCGAAATTGAAATAAAAAAGATCGCGTTGCATTGGTCACTGCTGCACCACCGAGCTATACACGTATGTATCACTATTTTCCAGCACATTTGACAGCGCACCCGTTTTGTTTTTATCCACAACCCCCACCACCACCAATACCACCACCACCGATGACACAATTGCCATCACCACCGACGCTCAAACAATTGGGCAACTCGCTGACATCAATGACACAAGCACATATCGCACAGACATTACGGTATCCAGGTAAGGTTTGTAACACCTGCACCATTAATCAAATTACTAATTATTATTATAAAGCATAATTAATTAAATATATTTAATTAATATTTAAAAGAAATAAATAAAAATTGATTAAGAAAAACGCTTAAAGTATCTGGTACATCTGGTAAGGTTATTCTAAACACAATGCGAGGTATGAGAATGGCTTTTAAAGGGTTAAGAAAAATAAAAGAGTCATAATTAACATACTGGTTAGAAGTGCACTAATTACTAAATATTAATTAATATTTTAAATTACAATAAAAGCAAAAAATAGTTCAAGGTATGGTACGTACATTACCAAATCAAAACTGTTTTAACAAATCTTTCAAAGTAGTCACATAATATAGATATTGTAGATCCAACTTTCAAACTCTCTTTGAAATAACATTCAATAGTTTTTCAAACATATTTTTAAAATTCTGATTCAAACAAACAATAATTGATTGGTTTTTATGGCGGCAGATGCTTCGAAAGAGCACCCGAAAATAAGGTTCTGAAGATATGTTTTTCTATGTTTAAATCCAAACACATAATTTGTTATACGACACTTATTTAAGATTTTCGTTAAATTCAATAGTTATTAAATTTCCATAATGGAATGTTTAAATTTTGCCAGACCTAGGCATTGGAAGAAGAAGCATTTAAATATCTTTTTATCTAGTTAAAATAAAAATCAAATTTTTTACCAAAGATGTCTATTGACTAATAATCTGTCAGCACTACTGCTTGCAGTTTGACCATTTCAATCAGTACTCTACCCAATAGATTTTCTATTTTATTAAACTATAGCTCACCAAAGACAACTTAGATTTCTCACAGTTCATTATTGTCTTCCATATTAGAAAATAATTTTATAAATGGTTTTAAATATCTTTAAATAAAATCAGTTTTTTCTCTGTTGCTAAAGATGCCTTTCAACCTTGTCTGACTAGTTCATATATGGGATCTTATTTTTCTGTATTCCCCTATTCCATTTTATCCATTTCAACTAAATGGGTAAAATGGTAAAATGGATTGTACACTGATATGATTTTAGTTTTTCACTACTTAACTGATTTTGATTATATATAATGATTGGACAAAGCCTAGATCGCAGCCTTACTATTCAGAAGATTGTTATATATTGATTAAGAAGGTTCCTTCCAGAATTATGTAGGTGTAGATTCCATACACATATTCAAATACTACAAAGTGAAACAATATCTTCTGTCAGCAATCAATATCATTCTAGAGTAAGAAGGGTTGAGTATTAGTTTAGCTAATTAAGAAGTTCATACTTTATTAACTTAACCAGTATTAAGTAGTTAAATGGAAATATCTGACTGGACTGCAATAAACAAAGTCCTGTTTAAGTTCAAAAGTTTATAAGAAAATGTTTTGCTATTATAATAGAAATGTATATAGGAAATTATTTTATAAATAAAAAACTAGTCAGACCGAAGAATGAATCACGAAAATATATTATACGTTTTACTTAGATAACTCATCAACGAGTCTCGCTGGCTTCATGAGAAAGGAAGGAAGTTTTTCGTTTAAAATTAAAAAATACTTTTCTTCTCCTGACATAATCACAAAATAATATAATATTGCCATTAGTTTCACTATATGATTAGTAAACATCATTAACACTGTTTATTACATAGTAAAAATATTAAGATTATTTTAAAAATGACATCATCCATCAAAGCAAACCAAATCTCTAGAATATTTATTAATATTATATGTAGATATATAATTTAGTAACTATGCATCGAATGGCCAAAAATGTCACCAGATGTCTTAAATGTGATTTAATTGATTTTTTATTAACACATATTTTTTTTTTAAATAACAAAATAGAACAAAATATAGTATTAATATTGCTTATTATAATTAAATAATACTTAATTCGAAATAAAATGATTTTATCAAAGGATTTAAACAAAATATGGAATAAATTTAACTTACTTTTTGATTAAATTGCTAATATGTATGTATAGTATATGTTTAATATATTTTATAAATAAAATAAGAAATAATTTTAATATAAGAATTATCCATGAGGTAGTTCTTTCAATTTTTACTCTATTTATCGAAAGGTAAGAAATAAATTCCTTCATACAGATAATAAGAAACGTTTAAATGTTCGTTTTTGATTATATATCGAAAAATTTTTTAATATTTAAAAAGATTAATATATTTTTACTACTGATCAGTTTTCGCAGAATATCAATGATCTAGTAGAAAAGGCACAAAAATAATATGACGTCTAGCCACTCACTACTAAAACGATCTAAGCAATTGGGATCGACACAGTTTCACAACCTACAGCAAATCAATTAAAGCTCTATATTAAGTTTTATGTTGCTAACTTATATGGCATGGTAATTAGAGACAAGTGTCTTTTGATAGATTTACTGGACAGTTCAATATCGGTCATGAGACATTGCTTTATTTGGAAGACTCTCGCTCTATATTAAGCTTTATATTACTAACTGCTATGACGTTCTAGTTAGAGACAAGTGTTTTTTGCTGAACCATTCAATATCTGCCATGAGACATCAGTTTATTTCAAAGACTCTCACAGCAGCTATAATAAAAATGGTAGAAACGCTACACATCCTCTTTGACATTGTTCAGTATATGCAGACCATAGATTAAATATACTCATGACATTCTTACTAGAGAATCTCAGTCTAATACAAGTGTTACCCTGAATTAAAGGATCACTTATATTTTAAACCGTTTAAAAATTGTACGGCAAAACAATTAGCTTATACATCTAAGTTGATTTCTAGTACAATCTACTTTTTCTGGGCATAGATATATATTAAAGTATGTAATATATATAAACATATTATTACTTTTTAAGCAGAAAATGTTTCATCTCACTTTTTACTAACACATATACTGCTGATGATAAAAAATTGTTTAGTTTAGTAAGTTACACTTACTAAGTAAGCAGTGGAAACACACTATAAGCTTCGGCAAAGCCAAAGCCAATAGGTTTACTTATTTTTTTTATACTTCTTATAAATTAATTTATTATTAAAATATATTAAAAGTTTTTTATATATGATATGTATAAAACTAGACATCTAAAATATATTTATTTATGTATGCTGTAATATTATACTATATTATACTATATTTACTATATTAAACTATTTATGTTATATTATGTTTTTTTCAGATATATATTTTACATATAATAAAATTCTAATAAAATTGTTTATTTTCTATTATATTTTTCTTAGGTTTATTCATACGGCCAGATGAGACCAATCTTTACACCACACTGGAGCCAACACTAAGTAGTAATCCGAACGTGTACTTTCAACGAGGTGGAGCAGTACATCCAGGCATGATGTACTAAAGCGAAGAACACAACGAAAAAAATAATTACAACATCTGCAATCGATTTCAGTTTAATTTATGAAAATATAAGTAATAATTGCAATATATTTTTAAATAAATGATATTAGTTTAAGAATATAATATACTATACAAAAGAAGATATTATTTAATAATTATCGTACGCATAATCCCAAGTGCACATTGGCTCCTAGGGAGTATATCCATTCTTAATTAAATTAAGTTTAAATTAAAATTATAATTCAATAAGAAAAAAAAACAACAAAAAAGGAAAAAAAAGAAAATGCAGTGAATACAGAAATTAATTTTATTTATAGAAAATATTTTCTAAAGACTTTTAATTTTAATATGTAATTAAATTTTATAATTATTAATAATAATATTTTTAATGATGGAAACGCTCATAGTATGTAATTTAGTTTTACTTTAAGTTGAAAACACTATCCATAATATTATGAATTAAAATAATTTTTAATATATAGAAATAAAATTCATAAATAATTTTAATTGCTTTAAAAGTATTTTAATATATAAGCCGGCTCGGAGCACATGAGATACTTGGTTATTAGCATTGAAGCTAATAAGAAGCAAGTGTTATATGTGAATTAGTAGTTTTGATGTAAGAAATGAGTGCCGCTGTTGCGATATGTGAACTTACTTTTCATGAAGTGAAAGTATTTAATTGCATAAGTTTTTATTTTTAACATAATTTTACTTTAGTGTACTCACGTCTCAAACCTCACACCTCAAACCTCACTCACTCATTCAATGTTCATAAATTTGCTTTTATTTGTTTAGGAATTTTAGTTACATTTTTATTGTTCATTTTCGTTTTTATGTAGTTTTTAGATTTTAGTTTCATTTTAATTTTAATTTTAATTTTAATTTGTTTATACTTTTGGGCTTCGAAGCAACTGCAACTGATCAATGTATTTGACACGAGTATCTTTTATTGTTTGCGAAAACGAATTGTGAATTATGGTATAGTTTTTTTTTATTATTTTCATGAATTTTATTTTATACAATATTATTATATTTTTATTTATGTCTTTCTAAAAGCGTACAAAATTTGTAAATAATTTTAAAGTGTAATAAAAATTGTAGCTATAAAAAATACACGAAAAAAAATAAAAAACATTAAACAAAAGTGTTTTGAATTTCATTTATCGATGCAAACAGTTTTATGGTTTCTATATAATATTGTAAGTATTTACAATATTATTCTCAGATTTAAATCTACTAAAAGTTAAATTTTTCCTCATATTTATTTGACAGGCGTATAAAGATTTTTGTTTGTTATTTCAGAGAAGAGGAAATGATTTTCATATCTGCTATTAATTTTGCTGGTATAAAAAGATTTATTATAGGCAATCATGGGCGTACCCAGGGCCGAAATTAGGGGGAAGCGTTGATATACTGATATGATATTTTTACATATTTTAACGTGTGCTAAGGCACCCCTCTTTAGTACTTTTATCTTTTTCTTTTTGGCTAATATTAGCTAGTATATTTCACACCTAGTTCATTAAAAACTTGAAAATTAGATTTTGTTCACAAAAAAAGACAAATTTTAAACTTTTCTTGTAAACAGTATTAAATTTTTATTCAAAACAATAATAACATTTTGCAATCTAGGGGTCTCGCCCTTGCCCCTAACTGTGTATGCCCATGTAGGCAATCAAATTTTAATATGCATTTTTTAAGTAAAAGGACGAACCACATAACTTATATAAAAACGGTAAAATGATTTCTCTATTTTTGTTATTTATTTTATATATTTATATTTAGGAAGCTATAATAAATAAAGAAAATTTGTTTTAGTACTATGTTTTAGTACTATCTTTTAAAACCTTTGTATTGTATATCTTCTAAAAAATATTTATGTGCCCATATTTAGTGGTTAAAATATAAAAGTATTTATCTTGAATGATTTTGTTGTTAGTATAAATATTATGTGAAGTGACTATAAAAGCCTCATATAAATAAAAAATATTTTCAATGTCATAATATAGATGATAAGTCTAACATCTCATCGCTGAGAAAAGGAAAAGAAATCAATGAGTTGTCTTAGCCAGGAAAGTAAGGAAGTGAAGTTGAGTCTTATAGGAGAATTATCCATATCTTCAAAAGTGTTTGAAAAAATGGTACTTAAAAAGATCTTTTTTATTTATTTAATTTTTTGTGAGTTAATATTATAAACTTAATTTTAAAGTTAACTAAGAATAAGGAACTAAATTGCTAGGTTAAAATGGTATGTTAAATGGTAAAAAAAAACAAAACCTTTATACCAAATCAGATTTATATGTAGCCATTTCGTTATAGATTAGGTATACAGATTGCCTTAATTAGTAGAAATTATTTTTGACAACAAGAAAGTTCTTCAGTTACATTTTCAGGTTTCTCAAAGGCTTATAACAAAGTTTAACACACAGCAGAGTATTGCGATAAAATTTCTTTAAATAAATCTGCTCGTTATTTCGGAGTTAAATATGTATATATAGTGATTTGCTAAAATAAATGTTGAGCATCTACAAGACAATAAATTTGTTTCTATTCAAATGAACAACAAACTAGCTCAACCGAAATTATAGTGACACTTGCTACTTTAAATGATAGTACTGTCGCTACGATCGGTAATTATAATATAACCCTAGTTAGTTATTAATCAATTATTATATTAACAATATTTAATAAAATAATTTATATACTTATTCCACCCTTATATAATTATATATATAGAATAATTATATATTATTAAATATTTAAAATTTTAAATTAATAAAATTATAATATATTAATATTTTATTTATATAAATATTAAAATTAAAAACTGAAATTAATAATTTGCTCCACTAGAAAATCGAAAATTAAATTTAACAATACAAAATGCGTAAAAGCCAGTTCTACAAATTAAACTCTACATATATAACTACATCCATCTCTACAATGAAGTAACTTTTTATTCTGGAAATTTAAATTGCGTATTCGAACACTGCAAAATACACATGACATCAAATATAAAACTAACATGAAATGAGCACCACAAAAAAAAATATTTCATTGGAAAGACATCGAATCGCTATCCAAGAAACTTTTAATACCATATACAAGCAAATGTTGGGAACTATTTGGGTGTATGATATATAGCTATAAAGCTAAAGTTCGAGAAATTCTGAGTTGCCTAGTCACTTTTAAATATACTGGATAGTGACAAAAGTTATCAAATTGCCAAACTTCCAATAAATACAGCGTAATAAGAGAAGGGTTGTTATATTACTTAAGATTTCATATGATTTACAGGCAGAGCTGTTCAAAATTGATGTTGAGGATCAACCATGCCAGTCAGTCGGTTGAATATTTTTGAAAGAAGCTGAAACTTATCGCCAACAAATGCTTATACCTTCTTAGTGTACAAAATGCCTTAGAAAAGACCACAGAAAAAAGTTATGGCTAGAAATACATTTCATGCTTCATATGTAAAAACATTTAATACAGCCGTAAAACTAATATAGCTATGAATAGTGACGTTGCAAAGATATTCACCATAACCACCTCAATTAGTATATCAAATAAAAATACAACGTGAGAAACAAAAGATTTGCTGTTTTAGAAGGTGGTTTCCATCACAGAATATTTAAAAAGTGCTTTATTATTATTAAAGAGTAGACGTAAAAATTGCCAAACAGCCGGTACTGCGGCCAGAAGAGACCTATTGTACCAGAAAAAAAAGTGCTTTATGCGCACACTATTATTTTATCAAAATTATGATTTTCATGCACTTTAAATTTTAAATCCTTAAATAGAGACGGTAACACATAACCGAAACCTAATTTTAATATATAATTTAATCTTATTATGAAGTATACATGTGTATGGCTTTTCTTTAGTGACGTTACACATTAAATGGACACAGTTTGGAAGATCTTAAAATTTCCTTCATAATTAATATTTTTTAAGCAGTTGATATTAATTCCAAACTATAATCCGAAGAAGTAGAATATAAGCTATATATGCTTATGCATATTTATGTACATAACCTTAAAAATCTCTGTTAAAGGTAGAAAAAGACTTGGATATTATTATTATGTTACCTACCATATAATGTGGATTATTTCAGATATGGAAAACAAAGGTTTACTTTCTCATTGTCATTTATTCCAATTTTTGTGATCTATATATCTAGTGAGTATATTAATAGTAAATGTCGTATATACACATTTAACTTATTTGGGCTACTACTCATATAAACTTTAGTGTGGATATATATAAGTTGTATAATTTTGAATAGATCCAAAAGTAGTAAAAAAAATAATTTATATTTATTGAGAGTGCAATAAAAGAGACTAGAGTATTCCAACCAGAATTGCATTTAGTTATAAATTAATAACAAAAATTTATTGTTATTGGTTATATTCATTTTTATATGATTATTGTTATTACATTGTATTGCATGATTGTAATTATAATACATCTGTATTTGGAAATTTTAACTTAATTTCATTAAATGAGTGTGAAAATTCTTGGCCGTGATATTCTTCAATGGGTTGAATTAAAATGGGCTATATTAAAATGTTATATATTTAAGTACATAGATAAATATGATATTTATTGCTTACTGATAAAAGTATTGTAAATATCATAAAAAATTGCTGATATGTAATGTATATGTTACAATAAACATAATTTATCAGTTTAATTTGTACTTCCATACGAAACTCTCTTGAAGGTAATACATGTACGAAGTTCTTCATCCTTAATTAGTTTTGTAACGCATTATATAGGCGTGCATTTTCACGTACTAAAAAATTTGTAATAGTTTCTGTAAAAATATTGTATATGCAGTAGGAAGCTTAAAAATCGCATTTCATTTATGATAAATTAAAGGGCGTACAGATATTTCAAAATTTCAATCCCGTATTTTAGCCACAGATTCGAAGTTCGTTCAGCAGTGTTGCAGTGCAAAAGATTCATGAGGGTTTCTGCATTGGTATATGGACCGCCATCGTCTCCAAACTCATAATAATAACTTTTAGTAACCTGTTGTAAATTAAATTACAACAATTTAAAAGCAACCTTTACTTAATACAAAACACAGTTCAAAGAAAAACAACTCGTAAAAGCACAAAAACCTGGAAAACACCAAAATTCGCAGCATCACATCTCACACAATGCCAGTGCGATAGTTAACAAAAGCTATAATCTGTAACATTATCCATGAGATACTCACTCACATTTCGCAATTGGATATCTTATGGATCACGTGCTTCTTTTCAATTGTTAAATTGTTGTTGGTGTGTCGGCCGGTGGACGCTGCTCCTCCTCCTTCAGCTATTGCTGATGCAGTTGTTGGCTGCAGTTCCTGACTGCACTGGCTGTGATTATCGTTTGTAAAAATTTTATAGCTTCTCGAAAAAAACAAAAATCGTTTGTTTTTCTCGTTTAGTTCTTGATGTAGTGTAAATGTTATGTCCATATAAAAAGGTACTCTATGTATTGTTGTTGTTTTGTTTTTGTTTTTATTTTTTTTTTTTGTTGTGTATAAGATTTCAGTTGTATTGTTGTGTTTATCGGTTTGAAGCCCTTCGCAGATAAACCATGCCAAAGTCACGTTTTTGCGAATGCATCTCACAGATAACGTGCTTAGTGCCGCTTATTTGGGTTACCCAAAGCGCAAGAATTTTATTTTGCTGAACTTAATTTTACGAGAGAATCTTTCATGAAATTCCTGGGCACGCAGGAAGTAAATTTCAAATCTGACTTTTATGATTTTTATTTGACATTAAACTGATTAAAGTGTGCATTATATTTTTGTACTTTAATTTTGTAGTTTATATTTTTATTATAAGCGTTTTCGGTAGAGTTCACGACTCAAGTCGATTGTTTGGGAAATTCAAAATTTTGCTTTAAATTTGATTCATAATTTTTAGAAAGTATTTACATAAAATAAGTATAACATATAGAAACTTATTAATTTAGTATCTACTTTAATCATATCAAATGACTTTAATTTTCCGCAATTATAAAGTTAAGTGACTGTCGCCGAGAGCATGTGATTAAAATTGCATTGCGATGATATATTTTATTTTATTCACCAAAGCTGGTATGATTTCTGCATTTTTCATTGACAATTGCATCAAATTCTCATAAGGTTTTCTTATTCTCACACTTTCCGCAATTGTATAATGTCTGTAAGCAGGTGTAGCCTCCATTCTTATCTGCTTAATTAGGATTGGAGAGTTGCAATACAATTCATATTTTTATTGTTAACTTTAAATTCACCTATGTATGTAAGTCACCGTACATGAAAAAAAATTAAACTTAGCTGTCAAAATAGTACATCAGCGACCCTATAATCTCATTTCTGGTTAACCGCAAGTTCGAAGTTACGGTGAAAAGAGAAGCTTTTTGTTGTGATCGATAGAAGTCGACAAATTAAGCTTAATGAAAAGATTGATTTTCTTTTTATTTGAAACGGATTAATAGTAATTCACTCAACCTGAATAGAATCATATGAATTATGCTACACACTCTGATAGATATAGCTCAATCAATCATGCCCATATGGGCATATCTATTTTAGTGGCTCCCGTTAAATGAACAATGCATAATTTAAGGCAGATTGTAAAAAACATGTTGGTTACTGGAGTACTAAGGCCATGCCTTATTAAGAAGCTTAAAATTATGATCCATTTAGTATCAATCGACCTTTACAATTAAACATACAGATTATTTACATTAAGAAATAATGTTGAGAATGTTTTTGATTATTGATTTAATAAATATCTAAACACAGTTTTCTTAATTAATAAAATGATGGAAGACTTGGTAGATGAACTTTTTTATAAAATTGATTTTTGTTTTGTATTCTGAACTCCTGAAATATTGAGTTGAAATCTTTAAGTCCTCTAAAAATAAATAATTAATCGAAAGATTGATGTCAAGCATCATTTAAAAATTTGTCTACATATGGTATATTTAGAGAATTTTTGATAAGGAGGCAAGGATATTTAGATCAATAATCGTCTAAATACTATCTGCATAACACATGGAAAAATAATATGCACAGGGTCATCTATACAATGCACAATCAAATTACCAATCAAGCATTAAGTTCATATGAGGTTGACTCCAACTTAGTGCAGAACTGCCTAAATGCTATACTCAGCTAAGCAGAGCGAGCAAAGCCAACCTTTACTGTATTCCTGGACACACAGAGATCGAGATCGAATTAGCAAACTGATCAAGTCTCCAAAAAGAAGTATATTAGAAGTTAGATCCGTATCGCGGCATAGTAATAAAAGAAAGAGAGGTACTAAGATATTAAGGAAAACAAAATAGGATCATAAAGCTCACAGGTTTTGAGACAACCCAAAATTGCTATTGAGTAATTCAAAAGAAAAATAAAATAAAAAGCAAAAACCAGAACTTATTATGAAAATCAACAAATACATCAAATCTTATCACACATAAGAGTTTTGGAAAGACTTTATTATATAAACCTCTGTAAACCTCTGTTAAAATAAAATTGTTTCAGCTTTTATGAAAGGATAATCAAAATTTAATCTACTGTTTGTTATATGGATTTTCCAATATTAATAACTGAATCAAGTTTTCGTTGTGATACCCTAAACCATTTATTCATTATCAAGATTTATCTTGTGTTATTGACCATCCGAATATACTATCCACTCTTGAATTTTTCTCTTGAACATTGACTACAAATTAGGTGCCTATAAATAAACCCTGCTATATCTTTTTAAAATGACAGGATTGAATAGAGATACAGAACTGGTTGCTTTCTTTTCATATATTAAACATTAACAATATTCAATATACGTTTTAGGAAAACTTTAATAAATACTCTTAGACTACATGTCTAAGTAAAATAAAAAAAAAGTTAGACTGTTAATATAGTTACAGTTTAAAGAATAAAGTGATGATGCAAATTGAAAGGCTACAATTGATTTAGTACGTAGCTTATTTTTTCTCTCTTATACACAGATATTGAAGAGTACAATAACAACCACCCGATAGAAGTCAAGAGTTGACATATTAATTTAGCTATTCAAGACTATAATTTACTAATAGTTAATTATGAAAGTGAAGCATAGCAACGATCTTGAAACATTATCAGGTTTGTTAAAAAAAAATCACCTTCGATTTTCTAGCAAAATGCAAATTGAGATAATTTTCGTCGTCTATTTCGAAAATACCTGGTAGCAACATTTTTACGAGCGTTTCTCAGTGTCATAATTTTTGCACAGCTACCAGATGCTGCCACTTGTATTGGGAGTCGCCGCAGATAAAAACGTACTTAATCATATATTGTATTGTGGCGCCAATATGTCGTCGCTATGTATGGATTTCAGAAATATTTACAACGTGGAAATTTAGCACTGCTTCATAGACGCTGTCAAAGAGAACAGACAGCCACCTTCTTTCGGAGTGCAAGCGCGCGCCCATTTCAAATTAATTGAAATCGATTGGCACAAATGGAAAATTTAACACATTTCCTTGTAGTACAGCCCACACTTTAGGCTAAATCTACATATGTACTTCTGACTTATACACACACTTACATACATAAAATCTTGAATAGTCTATGAGTAGATGTATGGACCATAATTTCCATTTTTATACTTTGTAACGAGTTCACATGTGCTTCTCGTGGTTACTTATTTCTTTACACATTATTACACTCGCATTTAATACTTTTTGCATAAATTAAAATTTTCTGGCCCAAAGCGGCTGGAATTATGATGAATTGCTGCAAACACGCTTAAGTGGATTAGACCAAAGTGGATAGAATGCATTGCAAACGGCTGCATATTTAGGTACTTGTCCTGGAAGGGCCTGTATCAGGTTTCAGTGTTTAAATTTTTTGCTAATTTAACTTTATACCATTGAAAACAGAGTTGCCAGATTCTTATAATTAAGACATCAGCAATTATATACAAAGACATCTATAAAAT
Organism: Teleopsis dalmanni; assembly: GCF_002237135.1. NCBI lineage: Eukaryota > Metazoa > Arthropoda > Insecta > Diptera > Diopsidae > Teleopsis > Teleopsis dalmanni. The sequence continues at coordinate 68,989,239 of NC_051846.1, read as the reverse complement.
TGATAAAGTATATTATCAGTTTGGTGTAGTGATAGTTTAACCCACCGTGTACTGTTGAAATTCCTCTAATGATTAAATTACTTTTACTTTGTTGCTATACTCTTAATTCGTTTAATCTTGAAAGGCCCTATAAGCCATTACGATTATAATATTCTCGGTAGATTATATCAATATACCTAAATTTCTATCTTTTCTTCTTATTGAATAGGTAAGAAGAAATAAACTCCTCCAAATGCACGGATTGGTTCTGCGCCAACAAACAGCAGAGATTATTTAATTTAATGATTTTTTAATGTAGACATTTCTTGGACATAGTTTACTCGGAAAGCATTGCGTACATATTTTGACTACATAATCATAGTTAAAAATTAAAACTGAAACTGGATTAAATTAAATAAAATTCTTTTGAATACAATGGGACTGTTAGAAATTAATTTGAAAATATGGTATTGTATACATGATCTCATCTCTTCTGTGAGTATATAAACCTTTTTGACATCATTTAAAAATGTGCAATGTAATACTTTTGTTCCAGTGATGGACTGATGATTTTTAAATCCATTAAATCTATCCAAATATTGCTTTCAGGTAAAATATATTAATCAATTTTAAAGAGTTCAGACATACTTAAACCCACTACTGTAACTTAATTCTTAGAACAGCCAATCAACTAGAGCTTACGGAAGGTTCGATCATTTTGTTAGAAATAAACTTGGAAATTGTAAAAATCTATTTTTTCAACCTAGTTGGCAACCCTATTGGATACCCACAAATATCATTGCAAACGTTATAATATGCCATTTAATCAGCAATCACTCATTCCTCGTATATTTTGATTAGTGGCGCGTAATTAATTTTGATGTTAAATGGTTATGACAGATGCTCCTCTGTCAAATTATCTTTATTCTATGCCGTGCTTTAATTTTAATTTAAAATAGACGTAACTACAAAATTAATATGTACAAAGAGTTGTACTAAGAAAAAAAATTAAAAAGTCAGTTTAAGTCTTTAAATTTATAGCTTATGGTCTCTAAATATACCAAGAAATTTTTGTTTTAATGAAACACAAACATATTTCTTATCAGATTTCTATGTTACCAAAAGCAAAATAATATTAAAATATAAATATGGTGTTATAATTCTTGTATATTCGTTTATTAAATCAGATAAGCTGATCTCTATCAAGGTAAAATAAAAGGAATTGTGGTTAAACAAATACATTCTTATTCAATTATTGTTATCAACATAAGATATTTAGTCCCTCCTGTACATGAAATGTATCATGAAAGGTGATACATTTCTAATGTTGTATTACTCTGGATATATGATATCAAAAATATCTAAAAAAATTAAAACATTTTTAACTTGTTTTTTTCATCCGTGTTATCTGCTGTTGGATCTTCTAATGGATTTGAAATAGTTAAAGTATTGTATCACTTCAAGGTCGTGTCATCATACTTTATGTCTAGCTCTATATATTCTTATTGCAGACGATGTTATCATATAATTGGTATTTCTTTCATGTGAACCCATTTTTTGTAGCACATTCTTTATCTAGACGAATGAATATCTGACCTGCTAATGTCTGAATATCTGGTGTGCCAAAGTGTGAATATCTGATGACCTGTTGATATTTGTCCATCGGACTTTAAGAAATATTTGTTTTAAATGAAAAAAGAAAATTTTATCTTATAATAGATTTTAGAATAATATATGCTTTGGTAACATAAAAATATAATTCGTATTCAAAATGTAACATGTAGACCATGTAGGGTCTGCTATAGAGTAATGTCGTTTTCGAATGGTGAATTTGGTATTACTTTTTCACTCGAGTTTTACTTTTAGTGCTATTTTCATTTTCGATTAGAAAATTTCGAGTATTATAATTTATTATAATTTATAATACTCTAGATATTTTGGCAGAGTACGAAGAGTACCCTTAAATCTATAGCTCTTTTAAATAATTTGGTAGAAGAAGTGTGATTTTATACGCCATATGTATTTATGAAAAATATAAATGCCTACTAATATAACTACACTAGATTACTCTAGAAACGTTCGATTGCGTACCAAACTTTGAAAGATCAAGATAAAATAAATCGAGATTTATCAATCGAAAATAGAAAGTAGAAGTAGAAAAAAGTAGAAGATAAATGGACATGAAACATTTAGCCTTTCGAAAATATATGAATTTGTCTCTAGTTCAGATTTACTTAATGCCACGGGAAAAAAATTCCTGTCCGGAAAAAAGTTACCTTCTTGACCGAATTCAAAACTGAACATTTTGCAAAAATTATGATAGAAACCATTATATCTTTCTTAATAAAGGCGACATATAATTCTGATAGATTCAACATGCTGAAGTAATAACGCTAGGGTTATTACCCTAAAATCAAATCTCCAAAAAAATTACTCGTTATATAAAGTATGATTTAATTATTAGATAATTTGAGCTTCACAGACCTCTGTGACCTATTATCATAACATGAGAAATAAATATATTTTATCCCATATGTTGAAAATATTCCAAAACTCGTGAAACAGATTTTGATACAGTACATATCTTCTCCTTCCTTGCTAACGTTACAGAAGTACCTAATAGAGATTTGTTAATATTAGGTGTCTTTCCTCGATACTGCAGAATGATCTTATTGATTCTGTTTTCAAACTGTTATGTTCATTTTCGAAGAAAGACTTTCTTGAGCATATGAATACTCTGGTGTTTACATTTTGTAGTACCAACTTTGGCCTCCAATATGGTCTATATTAGTATGTCGACTATTAGAAAATTAATTAAAAGGATTAATGAAGAAATATGTAGAGCAATGCTTATTTGTTGTAGCCATATTGGAAATTTTTCTGAAGCTCTTTTTAATCTGAGCTCATATCTATATAAATAAAACAACGGAATATTTATGCAAAAATAAGGAAATAGAGCTTCAAAAAACGAAAGGTGAGTATAGTATTTCAAAAGTTAGTTTAAATTTTTTTTTTGGGGTGTAACTTGATTTAATCCTTGATTCTAATTTACATCGATACTATAATAGTATTGAAATTGAACAATTAAAAATAAAATACAATTAATTAGTTCAATTATTCTACAGCTGGTTTATGATTTCGTACTAATATAAACACAGCAAGTGGATTTGGTTATAAAACTTTCTCCATCATATTAACAAAACTCCAGAAAAATGTGCGATCAAAAAAGTCAAGTATGGCTTTGGGGTTCCGTTGGTTAAGGAGCGCTGACTTTGAGTTTCAAATTTAGCAGGGCACGAGTTCGATTTCTGGTACCTGCAGTTTTAAAAAATTAACTACGAATAATTAAATACAAGAATTATGGTATTTCCAAGATCACTGATAATGGTCAGGTCAAAACTCAATTAATTAAAATGATATAAAAATTTTTGTTGTTGTAGTTCACTACTTTTTGAAGGCCTCATTATGACTACTTTTTGAAGTATTTCATTTCATTTAAGCAGTTATCCCGACAAAAAACTAGCCGAGATTACTTCATATAAACAAAATTAAAAGAAAAAAACGTTGTTTTAAATTAGTTGATAAATAAGAAGAATATAATGTCTTTGAACATAAAAATGTATAAAATTTATCTAATTTGATATATAAAAAATCTGATACGAGAACTTCGATATAAAAAATGAAAATGTTGGCTTTTATCTAATTGCTGCCAAGCGCAAGCAATTTTAAACACTGAAAACCGTAAATAATTAATCGCTTGGGAAAAAGTATGTGACAGCGGTACGTGATGCCGGTAAACTGACAATGGACGGACGGGCGAAGCCAAACGTCCAATGGCACTCAAGCACTCAACCAAGTGAGCAGATAAACATAAAAACTGCAAAATGCAAGAACGGATATAAACAAAGTTTTCACGCTGTGCTGTCACTGGCGAAATAAATGATGCCGCAATGGATAACATGGCAGCAACAATAACTGAGATGACAGCAAAACCAGCAGCACCAACTACAACAACAACAACAACAGTTAAATGCGAATCGCAATATGCGAAAGGGGCTCCAATGGCAGACGCATCCGCAATGCCATCAGACAAATCGTAATGAAAATCTCTGCTGATATTTTCATGCGTTGCGTACATCGAAATGATATATAAAAAATTAATAGAAAAATCTAATGTGATTGACTTGTGATATAAAGGCGACTCTAATTGAGCGACAATCTGCGAAACGCGATGCAATGCAATGCAATCACGAGCGACAGCAAATGCAGTGGAGAGTGAAAAGCATCTTAAAGATAAACAATTGCAATTAAGTAAATATTTTTAATTTTTTCTCATTTTCTTTAATACTATTTTTTGTATTATTTTATTTTAATTTCAATTAATTTTTCAATTGTGCATGCATGCATCAATGTTGCAAGGCAATGCATCCCGGACAGCACTCCTCTCCCTCGGTCCAACTGATGTATGCATGTGTCGGGATGCGTGAGAAATCCCATTAATCCGAAAGCAATGGCATCGGCAACAGCAACAGCAGCAATTGTAACTGCAAATGGCGATCAACAGCAGAAACGCATTGTTGCACTTAATTAATGCGATTGCATCAGCTGTTGCCGCCGCTCCCCAGCTTCGGGCCCTTGGAGAGTGATCAAACCGAAGCGAATATTTGCTGCCATATAAGGTTGCAGTGGCACCAGTGGACAACTACTGCCACCGCAGCAGCGGCAATTGCTCAAAACGCTTTGCATTATGAGGTAAACAGTTGCTGCTCTGTTAAAATTGTTTCGCTACTTTTTTGAGCGCAAGGCGCTTAGAAATTAACTATTATGGTTAAATGATGCTTAGAATGTGTGTTGCGTTTCAGAGTGACGCTGGAGTCCTGTGTACTGAAATTCCTCAACTTAATTCCTTTGGGATATCATGCCACAGCATTTACTATTGCAGTTAGTTTAATCTGTCTTAGTATTGGATATCGTGGCGGTTGTTTAGTGCCAATTGACCACTATTGTTGTGGCATGTTGCATGCCGTTAAGAGTTATCTGGAAAATGCCTTCATGCACATTTTCATCATTTTCGCAATTTCTTATGGTGTTGGTATGTGAACTACGTGTACAGTTTAGTTATCGCATTTGGTTTATTTTGCCGTGAAAGTTTTTATTTTTAGTTTTCTTATGCCTCTTCTGACTGCAATCGGTGTGGCAGCACAATTGCGGTAATTTTGATTTAGGAACTGAAAGACTGAATGGTCGTGCGAAGAAATATGTTAACTCTTTTTGCTGCTATATCTCTTCCCCTTGCCTCTGGCTTGATATTTCTTCCCATTTAACTCACACTTATTTAAAATGCATTAATGCATAACAATTTATTTTTATTGCTTGTAGGGAGCTCGATAACCGATTTGACCTTGCTTGGATGCTACGTCATCGGCCCAGTGCTTTAACTTTACTTTCTTTCGAAATGGATTTCTGCCATTACAGATTAGCTAATTTCCTATTTATTTACACTTAAATATGCATTCACTTAGGTGTTCATAAAAACAATATGTTTCAATATAAATGACAGTAGTTGATAGCTAAGGTAAGTAATAAATAAATTTTATTTGGTTTTTTCTCTAAAAAATAAATTAAAAATTTTATATCTTAACTATTATTTTTTCATTTATTTTCTTTACAATTTAATGCTAGCAAATATTGAAATGTACATATGAGTAATAATTCAAAATAATATTTTAAAATTAAAGATTTTTTAGTATATATTACATGGTTTAAATATTTATATAATTTTTGCTGAAATTAATTATATATTTATTTATATTAAATTGATTTTTAACGTTCATTTTGCCGAAAGAAACTAAATTCTTAATAAAAATAGAGAAATTTTCAGAAAAGTTGTTTTAAATAGAAAAGTTTTTATAGAACAATAGTGAAATAGCAACAACAAAAACTTTTTTTTATTTTTAATTAAGTGAATTTTTGGCTGACCATAATTATTTATGTATATTTATTTATATTAGTTTATAATTAATATATATTTATTTATATTTGTATTAAATAATTTATTTTATTTCTTGCTTATACATATAATAAATAAATTTTATATTTCAGTTTCATATTTAGTATTTTGTAATTTATAAAACAATAAAAGTAAACATAGAATTCTTATTTTATAGAAGATAAAACATTTCTAAATTAAGTGTGAATTGTACTAAGAGAAACATCTTAAGAGAAACAATTACATGATAATGGCATTTAATCAAATTAAATTATCGAAATAATGCGTACCAACATGGATTTTTTTTGTTTTGTTGTCGACCTTTCGATGACACCCTGTAACTTGGTAAATGCTGATTTTTTTCTCGTATACAATTTCTATTGTTTTAGATATAAGAATCGTCTCTGAACTTTACGAGATGTGTCCGGTAAATATTCGAGTAATTCAAATTTTTGTTCTTAAGGTCAAACTCTTCAAATCAGTGATGCTTTTTTAAAAACTTGAAAATATATATATAAACATATTTTGAACACTATCACATGGACGAACGGAAGACTGAACCTAGAATCCGGAGATCTAAATCTCTGCGAAAAAGGTTCGCTACATACATTTAGGAGTTATTTAATACTTTAGTTTAATACATTTGATGACAATATTTGTTTAAAGAAAATGGAACTACTTAATTATGATATTAGCTTTACCGAACACCTTTCATACCATGGCAATATATAAAGAAAGATAAGTATTTCGATAATTGAATAAATAAACAATTGATTTATTACGGTGATCTTGAAAATTTACTTAAGTTTATTGGTCCATTGAACAGATTCACATAAATCGTGGTACTAATAACCTCTTCAAACGTTTAGTAAAGCCAAAAGAATTCTTTTAGCAAAAGCCCCGCGGCTTACTATGCTTAATCTAGATTGCGAATGATCAGCACGGTTAAATAAAGCAATTTCATAATCTTCTACACATCTGTCCCAAGAGTCATAAAAAATAAATGTGAATAATCGACTGACTAATATCTTTATGTAGCTTTTTAATGAGTTCGCCAGATTATTATCTATATAAAAGAGGACAACTTCCAGATGTCAGCATTTCGTCGACATTATTCCAATTTTCATATTAATAAACATTTAACTGGGTATTATGTTAAATATGCACTTTAAAGTAAAAATTATTAAAAACAAAATTAACTAATATTATTAATAGTATCAGAAGGTTATTATGACTTTCTCAAAGCAAAAATTTTGATACCAAAACATAAACGAAAATGATATTTCTTTTCAGAAAAAAAAGGGATGTATGGGTGTTTGAAAATAAATAAAAAAAATCAAAAAAAATAAATATAGTGTGTTATTATCTTAGGGTATAATTCACTTTACGAACTTTTTTGGACCTACCAACATATATTAATGCAAATGTTTAGTTACAGCCTTATATTTGAAATGCAGGAACTAATCATTATAACGCCAATTAGATATATTCTGCAAGAGTCATTCTGAAACTTAATGGACTAGTTACTGTTAATATTGTAAGCATTAGCAAAACTAAATTTTATTTAGCAATTGATATTTTTACTTGAATGTTTGACAGTTTTGGCCTCTGCCTTAAAACTATATTCAGAGAGTCATGTGACTATGACTCAGAGATAAAATTGTTGTTGCGTTAATTATAAATTAAAAAATTGAAAACAAGTGGAAGAGAGAAATTTCGGTATAAATTTAGTCACGGTGACGAGTAAAAAAAGAAAAATCAAAAAAAAAATTCTCGAAAAAAAAGTATCAAAATTGTAATAAAGGTAAGAAATCGATACTTGTAATATAGCTCTCTGTGTAACATGTCTTTTGATCGACTCAAACCAGTATAAAGTTACTGTGACCATTCATCACCAGCTTTATCTCACCTGGCTTCATGGCCTCCCCCCTGACGTCTGTGTTCTGGAGATCTTGTTCTAGCCTTGCGCTTTAAACCACCCCAATACATTTTCCACTACCTCGACCTCCACTCCATTCCCTTATATAACCGCGGCTTTCGTGACCCCAGTCACAAAGTTTATCGTTAATCTTGCCTCCGCTCACCTGCTCTAACCCCACCCCCTTCTCTATTACCCTATTTCCCAAATGTGCGCCCTTGCTTTCTGGCTTAGATAAATCTAGCTCGTTAGGTACTGGAATGAAGTTTTCACAGTGCTGTGGAAATCTTCTCCATTCATTCCCAAGAGGTGGTTTAGTGGGTTCAAGTCTCACACGGTGGCTTCCGATGCTTCCACCTACTGTCAAAAAAAAAATTCATATTACTGTGTAACATGATCCTACTTATTTAGAATATTTCATTATTTGATTGTGATTTGTATTGTTTACAGTGACTCAAAAGTAATGTGAGATCGAAAAAAAGTAACTTGCAAAGACTGATAATTTGTATATTGGCAATGACAGCTCTCACATAATACATCGAATTAGGATGTCATGCACCGTAGTCATCATTTGGCAAACAAACGCTTACTTTGATTCCCGTACATAAAAGCAATGATTCAAAGCTCTTTAAAGCGGAATAGAAATAATGCTCTGATAAATACTAGAAATGCGTTCAAAAGTATATAGATCAGAAAAGCGAAAAAAGTTAAAACAGTAACTTTTTTTATAAGTAGACTTAAAAATAAATAGTGGCCTTTGTAGCAATGACTACACGTGCTCACTTTTAAAGGGCTACGAGGAGTACTTAAGAGCTATTAAGATCTATGGAAATACTGTTTGAAAAACATAACTCCAATGTTATCTTATATAATCTATTAAAAATATATAAATATGTTTTTCTTTAAAAGATAATGTAGTGTTTTTACAGAAACACAAAACAAGTACATTTTGTCATTTAAAATCAATATAAACAAAAATATAGAATATATAACTATTCTTTCTCAACTTACTTTACATGGAGTTCTATTCGTTTTTTTTTTCTTCTATTACTTTATCAACACTTGACTTCATTGTAAAATGTATGAATAATAAATTAAATCTAAGGAATTTGGGTGCATGTGCACATACAGCTATCAGTAGGTGTTCCACATATGTTAGTGGACTGATGGAATAATAGCACAATGCATACCTTAATCAAATAATGTCAAGATTACGTTGAAACAGCAAATTTGTTGTAAAACAAAACTAAAATATACAAAGAGAAAAAAGTATGAAATATACAAAAATTTTAAAAGTTTATTGTGAAAATATTCAACTGCAGCAGCAAAAGTAAGAGTTAAGAGCAGCCCACGCAATTCCATCTCAGCCCAACCTAACCGTCGTCGGAGACACAACCAAGGGACTCAACTTTACAACTGTCAATGAGGTTTATTACTTTGGGTGTTTTATGATGTCATTTAGTGATTAAATTGCAAAATTCTGCATTGAGCTTTTTCAGCATTAACACGTATTAGCTTGTATCTGAGAATGCCGAGGTAATGTGTTCTGTTGTTGTCTGACTCTGGCTTAGAAGAAAAATTGCTTTATTCGGAAAAAGTGAATTTTTTATGATAAGACCACGAAATTTATTACACTTCAGTTCTTACAATAAAAATCGCAAGTTAATGCTTAGTACAATATATCTAACTATCAAAATCACATTCTTTGCTTTATGCAGAAGGTAAAATCGAAAATATTTAGAAGCATTGCAAAGGAGTTGCTTCGGGTAAAAAAATGGAAATCGAAAACCATTAATATTTGACTTCATGCCTTTAAAACGAATTTCATTTTTTATATTACTCGTAATATTTGCTAAACTTACATATTAAAAAATTTAATTTTTATGTTTTTAAAAATCGTGAAATGGCTTTGTATTTAGCTTTATTTCACCAAACTTTATTCCCTAATAAAATAGAAATTTGACAATAAAAATTAGTTAGTATCTCAGCCAAAAAATGTGAGATTAGCAGTACTATTACTGATTCTAAAGTTAGTTACTGTTGTATGCTTCAAAATTATTAAAAATCAATATTTTATGGATATTTTTTATTTAATATTTTATTAAATTATAATACAGATTTTCGACGTCTTTCAAATTTATCAATATACCGTAAAATATAATAAAATTGATATCTAGATAAGAAGAAAACAATTAAAAGTAAAAACAAGAATTTAATTTTATTCCACTTAGCTGAGAAATTGAATCTCTAGCATGGTATCATGATACCATACACACTCGTATAACAAAAATAATTTGATATTTAGGAGTGACCAACATAGAGTTGCAGAGCCGAGGATAGAAAGCAGTATTTTCCTTCTTTACTTGGAAACATTAGTCTGTATTCTTTTCGGTTAAAGAAAAATGATACCTCTAGTATTTAAATGTCATAAGCTATTTATTTTAATTAATTCTTCAGCTATTTAGAAGTACTACCTAAAAGTTACGTATAATTTGTGTGATACATTCTGCAAAAAAAAACGATTTCGTATACCAGTCTTTCAAGAGGAAAACAATCAAAACTGAAGAAGTAAATTCGTTTTTATTCCCCTTAGCTAAGATATAAATACCACAGTAGCAAATACATATATTAAGTATTTATTAATCAAGATTCAGCAAAGACCAACACACAATTGTAAAGAAAACTGCGACCGAAGAAAGAAAGTAATATTCGCCTTCTTTACTTGAAGATGTCATGCAGAATTCTTTTCATCTAAAGCAACATTAGAACGCTGGGATTTCATTTGAAATAGTATCCTTTTCTCACTACATCACCCTTTAAACTAAATACTTTCATACATCAGTGCTTACTTCGAAATTTGGAAATATAATAAAAGCAATAAATTATTATATCTAAAACCACCAAACTAAGGAGTCATTGCAATGGAACCCAAAATCTTCGTATCCCCAGTGAACAAAAATATAGATTGGAACTATAGACTATTAATCAAAACACGTGAAACACTCTTGCTTTAAAAAAAATATTACGCACTCATGTTTATAACAATATAACAGAAGGCCTCATCATTATAATCATAAAATTATGTACACTCTAATCAGTTGATTATGCGAAGTCTGTTTATTTGTTATCTGTCTTAATTTTAATATTAATCATATATTCATTAGAGAGTCATAAATCATATTTTGATTTTTGAACAACTTAAATATTTTTCAAGAAATGTCAGGAATAAAAATTATACATATATTATCTGTCAATCGTATACATAATGATCCAATCATGCCTGTTAAAAAAAGGCTGCTTAGACTACACCATTACAATAAAGTAACTATAGATTTATATATTACTCAACATAATTTAAGTTTGTTCATATACAGGTGCATACAGGTGCATATACATACAATTAATTACATACGTTTATATTTATATTTCAAGGTTTTGAAGTCTTTACTTCAAACTAGATAACAGAGTTTAGTTTCAAATATATTCAATAATAAACACTAGGGTGCCATTAAGGTATATGGGCAATTTTTTTTTCGTAAAATCGGTTGACGGCACCCCCCAGATCGGTGTGAAATTTTAGTTCAATTGGATAAGTGGAAATGGTGCCCCAAGAGCCTCAAAGATTGGAAAATAACGATTTTTTCCATAAAATTCATCTTTGATTGCTTATATCTCCGACATATTTAATTTTACATAAAAACTGTCTTCCCAAAAGTTATAGATCTATTAAAAAAGAACAATTCACTCATACAAAGTTTTTCTGTATTTCTAATAGTTATTGAATAAAAGCAAATACAAGCTGAAATCCCCTTATTAAATTTAGGTAAGTTCAATGAATGAATTGCCTACTAAATTTGTTAGAAAATAAGTCCAATACTTGTATAGATATATACATAAGTGAGTTTCTGTATTATTCATTGGAATGCGAAGTGAATTTTAATTCTAAGTGATTACATTAAAAAGTGTACAAGTCTGAAAGCCCAAATGTTGAACTATTTCAACGATTTCAGAAGTTTTGGCCGAAAATACACGTTGATAACTATACAGTCGGCTTAGAAAATGAAAAAGTAAGAAAATCGTTAAATATGGATGATGTGTTACGAATTACAAGTTTCCTTTATAAGATTCGTAAGGATAACCAACCAAGAGATGATTATAGGGAACTTCTGGAACTTGCATTAATGTTTTTAGGAGAAAAGCCGAACTGTACCATAAAGTTTCGACCTCCTGGAGCTATACATCATGCAAAATGGATGGCGAAAGCCATGCATATATTAAAAATATTTTTATTTAGGAAAGAGTTCAAATTATCTACAGAAGAAGAAAATACTCTTTGCGATATATGTATATTTATTACTAAAGTGTATGTTGAAGTATGGTTTAATGCTTTGTCATCAGTCGAAGTTCATTTTCAAGATTTTAATCTTCTTTCTATTCTCAGTCAATATCAAACAATTGTATTTATTATTTTTGCTCAAAGCTTGTTCATTTTGCTTTTTGGATTTAAATATATCACCTGAGACAAAGAAAAAGATGGTTTCAAATTTGAATATAGATAGTGATGACAAGGAAGTCAGGAGAGTATCAATAGATCGCGCAAAAATAACTGAAGGTAATAAGGATACTTTGCTCCAGCAACGTTAACTAAAATAATAAAAATTATGTCGGACAAACCTAGAATTAGTACCTTTTTATTATTAGAAAGATTAAATTTTGGAAATATTGAATTTATTTTAAATTTTTTAGAAATATTGAATTTTTTGTGAAGCAGAAGCGGACAATTACATTCATAGTACTTTCAAAGCTAGCAATCAGGTGACTTCAACTTATTTTTTGTTTTATTCAATAACTATTAGAAATACAGAAAAACTTTGTATGACTGAATTGTTTATTTTAAATAGATCTACTTTTGGGAAGACAGTTTTTATGTAAAATTAAATATGTCGGAGATATAAGCAATCAAAGATGAATTTTATGGAAAAAATTGTTATTTTCCAATCTTTGAGGCTCTTGGGGCACCATTTCCACTTATCCAATTGAACTAAAATTTCACACAGATTATTTTTTTAGTAAAATGAACCGATCTGGGGGGTGCCGCGGGCAATTTTCCGACTTTCGAAAATTAATGGCACCCTAATAAACACAGTTAACATATCATATAGAAAAACAGACTTAGCCAATGAATTGGAAGTCGAATGGAAGTAATAGCACTCAATTTTGCTTCTGATATGGTGTTGGAAATCTATACATATGGCAGAAATTAATTTTAGATTCTTCACTTATAGTGATGCAGCTATTATATAATGTTATATTCTGCATGCATCCAATTTAAAATCGTCTTGCAAACGAATTTATCAAACACAACAATGTATCCCTAATCTAGATATACAATGACTACCATAGCTACTGTATAGTAAATATATTCTTAAGTAAAGATGCAGCTATGAACTTTATGTACATATTTTTTTATCTGTAAAAGCAGAAATGAGATGAAAAAATGAAACTGCTTGCCCCTAGACTTAACAAATCCGGTTTTCTATAAACCTATTTAGAAATAAAAAAAATTAATTTGAATAGGATCGAGAACGGCAAGAACTGGTCAATACTTAACTGGCAGATCTCAATAGTGACTTATAATGTCTGCCGTCTCTACTAAAAGAATAGGCTATATTGTGCCCGTCTATTGTGTAAATATCCATCCACGACAAAAGAGATAAATTCTATTATAAACTGATATCAGAACCGACACAAAATTTCAAAAGAAAAAAGGTTGTTTTACATGATAGAGGTAGTTCTTGAATTAAGAGTACGTTTTGTATAGAAATCAACTACAAAATCAAATCACTTAGGTAGTTCAAAACGGGAACTCTCGGGTAATATAATGGACCCATTGGCATTCTACGTTGAGTCTGTCCCAATTTCACTTCTAAACCTAAGGCATAGATACATCCAAAGTTTATCTAAACAGTATACAAATTAAAAGTAATTAGCAATATTTTTTGCATCGTTCAATTTACTTTATCGGTGCTATGTCTATTAACTGGAAAATATATATAAATTATAATCATTTCCTTTTCTTTACAATATATATTTTCACTATGGTATTTTGCGAATACTTAAACGATAAAATAGAATAAATTTTGGTTTTGTTTTGTGACTTCATCAATTTTTCCACTTTTGTCATAAATATTAATGAAGCACTTTTATTTTGTCACTTCACAATTCCCTCACAGTAACTACAACAGAATTCGAGGAGTTGAAAAACAAGCACAACCGTAATTGCAACACATTATTAGAGTGCAACATATCAAATGCCTGTTACGCATGCAGCAGAAACCACTTTCTTGTTAGTTCTAAGCGACAACAACAAACTGCATCATGCGCTGCAAATCAACTGGTTACCGGACTTCGAAGAGTAACAGCCAAGCTGGAGCGCAACAACTTTTGGTATCAAATGCAACAAGTTCCCTTTTGTCTTCGTTTATTTACAAACTGACTAAAATTTTGTTTTCCAAGCCGATCTATCGTGACTGTGGATGCGTTAGTGCTACATATACATTAACTGCCACTAGGCTGCAACTGAGTGTCCCTAACGGCATTTTCCGCAAAATGCGTTTACGCATCCGCTATAAAATTGGCGACGCAGTGCTGCTATCCAGACTGCTGTCATGACTTGGACTCTACCCTCGCTGAATGTTTATATTGTTGTTTAGTCTGTAAGAACTAACATTGCCATAGCCGTAAGCCAAAATGAAAATAAGACGAGAACCAAAATAAACCAAGCCAAACCGGAGAAGTTAACGCACGCCGAACCAGTTAACAATTAGCGGTGCAAACAACATGCAAAATTAGAGTGCGCATGCGTGCAATCATTTCATACTCGTACGACAAATGTTGCACGTTTCAAGGAGGTGTTATTGCAGCAATGACTCCACTGCTTCAATCGATGCAATGCTCTTCATCTTACTGAAGCTGTTGTTGTTACAGTTGTTGTTGTGTTGTTGTTAGTCTTGTAGTTGTAGTTACCTCATCCAAAGATTTAATTCTGCTGTAAGCCCGACTACGGTTAAGAATAAAATTCTAACAACAGTTAATTGGGCGCTGGTTATACGAGTACTGGTCCATCTCATATTCATCAGTAGGTGTGTATGTATGCGAATATTCCAGTACTTGCTGGCTTATGAATAAGGTTAACTGTAGTGTGTTTAAGCTCAGAATCGGTTTTAAATTGTATCTAAGCGATGTAGAAGTAACTTCAACAAACTTGTAGCAGATAGAATTACATCAGTTCGAAGATATTTGAACTAGAAGAATTAAAATTTTTTCAATTTTTATGTCTTCTTCAAATAAAGCCTTTGTGGTAGGTCAGATTTAAAGTTATTCAGCTAGAAGATTTATAACTTGCCTATACTATGCATGTATATAAATATATTTTTTAACCTTTATTAAATCAATCTGACATTTTTGGAGCAATTCCATAGATTCATTTTAAAATATTTATTTGAGGGAATCTTTCGTTTTTGAGACGCAGGGCAGGTGTTATAGTTAATAAGTATTTTTAAAACTATTAACAAAAGATTTTGTGTTGCTGAAACTTTATTCACAGAATTGATTAAAAAAACTTAACAAATTTATTCAAATGTTCAGTAAAATTAGTTATAATAATATTGCCCCAAGCATTTATTGTTTATTCTCCTCACTTTTTGTCATCGATTTATTATTTGAAAGAAAATTTGATTAATTTCTAAAGATGAAGCTTCTAATAATGAACTTATGTTTTTAATATATTTGCAATGATGTATACGTACTAATATATCTACGATATTAGAATTATGATAACAATTGTGTAGGGCTCTTGTATAGAACAAATTGCCTTATCAAGAGTTTTATGTTTGGTATCTATTATAACTAAATATATAGTTTACTATTTAAGATACAAATTCAATCATCTGGTCATGTAAATTTTCAACTTAAACTACGCAAATATTTGTACATCTAAGTAACAAAGCATAGAGTTATACAGAAGGAGATATAGGTTTGGTTAGTTTATACCGTCGACCCCAAGAGATCCACTTAGGCCAATTGTGTTACGGTATTGAAAAAAGCTCCGAGATTTAGAATCACATGTAAGGTGCCGCCTTACATGTACCGGACAAAAACAAAGCAAATGTGAAGCACTGTTATCGTCCTCTTCCCTACTGCCGTAGGTATAATTGAAAGGGAGATTAAGTTTTCTAGTATGGTTACCTAAAATACTGTGTGTAAACCTACCACAAGAATGATAGGTCTACGAAGCATCTCAGAGAGAGAATTGGATTTCCTTTTATTGCATTTGTATGCAATTTGACCACCTTTAATTAAAAAGTTCCGCACAGAAAGAAATTAGTGATAGTTTGCATTATGTTAATGATATGCCCAAATTGTTTAGGTGTTTCGAATAGTTGTTTCCTGAAGCACCCCATCTGGCTAGCTCGTCTGCTTTGCAATTGCCAAAAATATCCCTATGACTCTATGAGAACCCATATTAACGAAATAGTAAACTGCGTCGACATTTCGTTGAGAGATTTGTAGCAGTCACATACTGTTCTAAATGTGGACTGGACTAAACTCAAGCACATTTAAAGCAGCTTGACTGTCCGATAGTATGTATGAAGAGGGTGTAAGTGAAGACATTTTAAAATCCAAAAATTAAATTATTAATCAAATTTTTCTTTTTCTTTGGACTATATAGTTGTTTCGAATACTGCCAATAATTGATCACGTGTAATTTAATTTTTGAACACATCTATTAGTTTAACTGTGATATTGCAATTTTTGAATCGTTACTGTTAAGAATAGAGCAGTGTCTAATTAAATTTTAAATCAAAAATCCAGATATCTTCTTGTCCTCTGATTTTAATATATGTATACATTTTATAATTCTAATTTTATTAAGCAACTATCTTTTATACTTGATATTCTAAAAATATTATCTTAAGTGCTATATATTCACACAATTAGAAAATAATAGGAAATTGTTCCCAACATATAAAAAAAATATATTCATGCTATTAACGCTAGGGAAATTCTTGCTGTGCTTGTTAAGGCCTTATTCACAAGAGCCAAATTGACACTCTCATACTAAATTTAACACTCGATGGTGTAAGAATCTAAAACCAACATTTCGTATACAATCATTGCAGTATGCAACATCATCGTACACGCAGCAAAAACATTAAAATTAAGTATCTTTCGGGCAGAACTAATCTCCTATCCAAACCACGAGTAATTGAATAAGACGCGCTGCACTCAACAGACTTGAAATCATAAATAACCATAAAAGGAGGCGTACTCAATTAAAAGGTGCAATTCAAACGGTTTGACCCATTTCTGAACTTACATTGGATTGAGCCTACATTGCATTTCTGAAGCAGATATTCCGATAGACAAATATCTCTTTTAATAGTGAAAATCATTATGTAAAACCAAAGATAACACACTAAATGAACTGAGAAGATGTAATGTTAAAAGCTACTAAAAGGAATTAATGAAATCAAATAAAAAAGAGTACTTGAAGTGCTGCTTATGCAATCTAATGAATTAATTTAATAAAAAAGTGCAGTTAGATGCGTTTTTTAGGGTTCCACGGCAACAAAAATAAAAAGCATAAATATTTTTAACGTAAGTGAATGCTTGGCAATACCAACCAAATAACCGCAAATGCTTACGAGTTAGTATGTACTCCTCTTACCGAGTCTCATAAACACGCACTTCCCACCGGCCGCGGCCTCTTAATTTGTAGCGCCCGGTTGGTTATGTATAAATGAAGTTTTGATTGAAATTTATAAGTTTAAGCCGCATTTGCTGGTAATTGTTTTTTATTGGATTTTTTATTATTATTTTCTCAAATTCTTTTGTGTTTCTAGCCACGATTTTTTTGGGATATTTCTTTTTCATATAACCGTTAGTGTACCTAGTATTTACAGAAACTTGACTGGGTTACCTGTGCTATTGCATTCAGTTTAGGAGATGTGCACGCGTGTTTTTTTACCTGAGCCTAATTGAATGTTGAAAGAAAATGATGCTGCCGTAATAATTATGATAAATAGGATTGCGGTTCCATAAGTGGGCAATATTCCTCACTTTGGCTTATAATAATAATTTTTATAAAATACTTTTATTCTTCTTCTTGTTGTTGTTTTTGATTTTATAGAAATTTTCTAAAGAGGTCACGTGGTGAATAGTTTAAGAATGTTAATTGTTTTGGAAGATATTACGTGAGTTTAAATGCACAAACATTTCTAAACGTCTTCAAATTTCGAAAGACAAAATTGTGTTAAGCAAAATCTTAACTCATCGAATTGCTAATGCTCGGTTTATTTTAACTTGTCCTGAATGCAGTGTTCTCACAGCCAGAGCTTGATGAGAAAAAATAATTTAACGCTACTCTACATCTAATAAAAGAAAACAAACAACTAAATAATGAAGTAGCTGAGTCCTTAAGAACTACTGAAATTTTCCAGCTGAAATGACTTGTAACAAATTTCCAGTTAGTACCTCACTAAACTTAAGTCTTCGATAGATTATTTAATGGTACTCATATTAATTGAATACCAAACTGCAAATGACGTATATAATTAAAGTACAAGCAATTATCTATTCATTAGATTAGGTTAATTATGTGCAACGAAAATAATTTTAATGCAAATTGAAGATTTGTAACCGTAAGTCAGTAGCAACCTCATCTCTTAGTCATGGGGCGTTGAAATCAAATACATTGCAGTGTTTGTTTACAGCGGCCACTTTTATGACAGACTATACTTTATTTTTATTATTTTTATTAAAACTTTTGTCGTGAAATCGGCCAACAACCGGTACTATGACCAGAAGAAACCTACGGTACCAAGACAGAATATATTTAATCAAAACATTTTTAGTATTATTTTTTTATTTTATACTATATAATCAGTATTTTTCGAATAAATAACTGCAACTATTAGTTAGACTAACAAATTAGTATATGTTATGAACAGAATTGTACTTAGGGTGGAAATACACCAAAATATATTTCTTTTTGAATATTTTTTCATTAGGGGAAAGGTGGCTCCGCTATAACTATAACGGTATTGTAATCGTAAACATGGCATTAATAAACGCGCAGTATACAGAGTATTCGTTGTAATATAGTCTGTTATTTTGAAAGTGTAGCAAATATATCAGCAATGGAAACAATCCTCTACAGATATATTGTAGGCTTATTTAGATACTACTTGGAACTGCATCACAATTTTTTGGTCGCAGTCAAATCATAACGTAATCATTTTAGATCAGGTATTCCAAAATAAAAATCTCACTTACTATGTGCACTGAAGTGCTCATAGTTAAATGCAACAAAGTTATGAAGATAACTTCATCTCTAAAAATCTACCATCAATTTAATGGAAAATAATCAAGAAAAAAATGCAATATTTTAAGATCATTGTTTTTACATATTTTTTACGTCATCTCCTCATCAATCGATACATTTCACCCAATAATATATCAACTTCTTTGATTCCTGTAGAAGCCAGATTTATTGAATAAAGTTGATGACAAATCAAATCAAAATACAACTGCATAGTTGTGAAACGGTGTATTATCTCATAATACAAGACATTTTTCTTTGGTATTGGAGAGATTATCGGTACTCACCGCTTTCTATTACTGTATTCCTATTTTTGAGAATGTTAATTTGCAAAATACTATTACTATCTCAAAAGGTAGTAGTTATGACACTACCGACTGTCAGCGCAATTTTCGTTCACCTTTTAACTTTTTAATCGTCAGTTTTGATTATTCTTTGATCAATCACTGTGAATCATGATTAAGCTGGTAACAGCTAGTAACATAATAACTCGGCACTGGGAATACCTTTCAGCAACTCTACATAATTTTTATTTCATATTCTTTTTTGTTAGAGTGTAACACGACAAATATCGGCAAACTTTCTCTTGAATTCTTATAAGCGAAGTTAAGGAATTGTCAGGACGTTTCAATTTTCGAAACAGGGTACTCAAAATGATCTGGTAACGTGATTATAGATGAGTATTCTATTTTCTTCTGTTCAACTTTTTGATTTAAAAAAGGTTTGAAATTGATTAGGAAATTGTATACAGACTGATTTTTCTGTTTTGATTTAGTGTATATAGGTAAATAAACTTTTTCTCAAAAGTCAAGCTCAGATATACTACTCTAATCATTTCTGGTACAACTAACTGCAAATACACTTGGATCTTCATGACGCTTACAAGAAATAAAATTTGCTTTTGTTTAAGGTCATTAATTTTGATCTTTCTCTAATAAAAGCAATTGACTAAATTATCAAATATATTTATAAAATATTTTATAAAGAGGTTTCTTCGAACAGTAGTGAACTATACAACAACAAAAATTTTTATTTTTTATATTATTTTAATTAATTGAATTTTTGACTGACCATACAGCTGTTTCGAGTATTGCCAAATATCCATCATGAGTCGTCTTGGAAATAATTCTTGTATTTAATTATTCGTAAATAATTATTTTTGAGACTGCAAGTACCAGGATTCGAACTCGGGTCCTGCGAAATGTGAAGCTCAGAATCTGAACACCTTAACCAACTGATCCAAAGCCGTACTTGACTTTTTTATTGGTATATTTTTCTGGACTTTTGTTACTTTTCTATGAAAGTTTTTATTAACACTTTTACCTGCTGTGTTTATATATATTAGAACGAAAGCATAAACTTTATAATTTTGATAAAATAAAATATGTCAACATAATTAACTGGTGAAGTTTTTTTCTGCCCATCCCAATCGAAAACAAATGCTGTACTTGCCTTTTTCAGTGGATGTGGCATTAAACTTCGCACTTACGAAGACAAACTCAATGTCTCCGCTTATCAATATGCAAAATCTATGCGAGGTAATTCAAAAATCAATGAAAAAAACCATTAAAATTATATAAAAAAATGTATTTTGAAGGTAAAAAGTTGCAGAAAGTCGTTTGACTGGCAACTTTGAAATTTGAATTGAAGCAACAATTTGGCAAAGGGACCAAGCTGCCTGCCATTGACTGAGAGCACAAGTCTATGTCGGTTGCGCCTATTTACCCGTATATCATATCTCACGTTTTTCACTTTCGTGTGGGAAATCGTTATCAAAAGGACGATGAAAGCAATAGCAAAACCTAATAATAACCAAAGTAACAATGGCATTACCAACCGATCACGCTTTACATGCAGCGATGCATTTGCTGAAAGTATCCACACAAGCCACCAGCAGCCAAAGCAACCATTTTTGAAGCATTTTTTACTGGCGACAAAATTCGTTTTTTTTTTTTTTGCTATTTTTTCCTTTCAATTTAATGGATTCTGTACCTTTTGTTACCGATTATTTTTAGAAGTTTTATCATATTGCATACGGCACGTTGCATCAGCTGCACTTTTGTTTCTCGAAATTTGGTCTGCATGAATCAAAAATCGTGATCAATAGAAAATCAATATAAAATGGCTCATGCTTCTTCACTTTTATGGGTTGATTGGTCTTGCTAATAGTTTCATATAGCAATACGTCTTAGAATGAAAAATCTTTATTCTATTTTCCTAAACTTAAATTTCTTGTTAACAAATTAATGAACACAACTTGTAAGCAGAAATTTTGCATCGGAAGTATTGAAATTGTTTTATTTTTTTTTTCCAACAAAAATAATTATAATTAAATAATCTAGACTAACTCCTCATTTCCTTTCATAAAACAATGAAGCATAATTCTAATAATTTAAATTTATAAAGCATCGGAAACAATTTTAGCTAAAGTTGTTTAACGTCTTTCAGTCTGTCAGGAACCGCATAATAATAATTTTATCTTCTCTTGCATTTTTTATATCTCATGCAGTTCATGTCAACCTGAGAGCTGCACAAACGTCCGCAGATAAACGAAAATTACCACCAACTCGCAAGAAACTCGAATACTTTTATGACGTATTGAACAGTTGAAGCTGCTTCTGTGCTCCTCGCATGAATTCGCAGATACTTACAACCTTAACTCGACTGCGGGACAAATGGATCTGCAATATGGTTTGGATGTTCGCATGTCTTACGCGTGGCTGTCCGCCCCATAACGTGAAAGTTAATTCATTTTCGCTACCAGTTAAATGCTGCAACGTGAGTTTCACACTTCAGACATTTCACTGTACAAATACTTGATGACGTTGCTTCCGAACTCGTAAGATATTTAAATGATTAAATACGTAATCGTTCATTTATTTTTTTCTACTACTAGAGCCAACGCTCTAAGTCAATCAAAACCATAAGATTAAGAATTTAAATTCAACATATTATATACATATAGCGATCCATTTAAGCGCTACTTCTTCATAGAGAACTACTTCTTGGTTGTATTTTAAAATTTTATTGAAAGTAAGAAGCTGGTAAAAGTGAAGTTAATTACCATAGCCTTGAGCTAAAAATCACTTTAGTTTGACTTCAATTTTCTATATAGAAAGTATGTAGTATTGAACTGATGACAAGAAAGAAAAGCCTTTACATTCCATTATTGCTTTAAGTCATTTTAAAATAAATAATAAATTACATATTTAAAAATAAATATATTTGTATAGGCACATATTGTATATAAGTGTGTATACATACGTTATAAATACAGAGTTAATATATTCTATAAGTTAAGTAATTTTTTTTTTAACCTATCAACCACTTTTTAAAGTAGTAATTAATTTATTCAGTAAAACTCGTTAGCAGAAGCCAATAGACATTGCGTACTCTTCATAGATAAAATTAATTTGATTGAAACCATTTATTACCCAATGGACGATGATCATTTATTAACATTCCCCTATAAAATAATTAGATTATGGAAAAATAAACAACTATAAATAAATAAAATTGAACATTGATATATGAACATTTGCATTAAGTAACTTAATTGGTTGAATCCTTTTAAAACTATGGAACTATATATCATCGAACATGTAAGACGACAATAGATATTAGTAACCAAGGAAACCAAGTAATAGATATTAGTTATGAAAAATCTAAAATATCCCTAATCCCAAACGTTTTAGACTAATATATTAACTACAAGGTTGTTCAGAAGTAGAAGTAGATATAAATGGGCTTTGATGAACTGCCACCTAAATTATCTTTACTACTAGTAGATCATTGTAGAATTTTTCAGGCAGAATTTATTGCTAATGATACATGATTATATAGTTTCATCTCAGTAATAATAATCCAATAATTTCTTTGCCATTCGAAAAATCCGCTAAGTTTCATCTCAGTGTAATATTTGATGGAAATATCAATATTTTTTGCGAAAGTTAATTATGTTACGTTGTGTTATGTCCAGAGATAGTGTTTTCACAATATCTAAACTTGAATCGAAGTATCGTATACTTTTGAATAAAATATCGATATATTCTTAGGTTCATCTGGAAAATAATTTAAATTGTAGAGATATTCCTACAAATTTAAAAATCTGTGACGTAAACAGAAATAATGGTATAATAACTTCCATGACTCTTTAATACAATAATTTCATTAGATATTGATATTTGCGGTAAAATGAACTATTCGAAGAGTTGAGGTTGATATTGTACTAAATACAAGATAACATACAAGACATTAGCCGCCTATAATTATATAAAAATAAAGCAATTGATTGGCACAAATTGATTCGCGCTATGGAATACAGTTACTGTACTTGCAGAATACTGTCTAATAGACAGCCTATGCTTACAGATAGGGATGCTATTCAACGGCAACTGTCGCTATTTGTTTTGTCATTAACCAGAACTTTATATAAGTCGGGTATCTGCAAGAAGATCTTAACTTTCATATATATCCACCGTATACTTCTATACGAATTGTTATTGTATGCATTAAATGTGTTGTACAGAGACAGAGTTATTTCCATAATAAGAGTATCCTTATTCAATATTCATATAATAAGTTTGTGCATTAAAATTTCTTTGTGATATCAGTGAGGAATTAGACAAGCTGCTACTGGCGTCTATCTATTTCTTTAGATTCATTTAGTTGATTTTATTCGTGATTATAATACAGAAAATAATATATAATATTTAGATTGTAATATTTAGATTGCTGTAAAGTAGTAAGACCAGTAGTTATGCTTATATCGTATATATCTTTCTTCACAACATTTATGGACTACTAATCAGATTGAAAAAGTCAATTTAAGCTGTTAGCGATATACTAAGATACTTAACTTGTCTTTGGCTCGTTTAAAAATACTTTTGGATGTAATAATAATAAAAAATTCTTATGATTTAGTTTAATATGAATCTATTATATTATAGCTGAGCATATGATTAATATGAAATGAAATTAGATTCAGCAAACATCCTCGTGAAAACTGATAAATAATGTTAAACAACATTTAGAAAATTTTGATCGATTATTCTCGGTAAGATTATGCATAAGAACTTAAATCTTTGTTTTGGATATAAGAAAAATGTAAAATTTATGGAAATAATTCTAAAATTTGGACTCAGAATATCTTTTTAAAAAATAATAATTTATTTCTTAATAAAATTTGCTACAATATGCAATTTTTTGACTGCTATAACAATATAATTGAAACTATATATCTGCAGTATCATTAAAAATGTCTTTTTTGAATTTATGATTAAAAACGTGTCCTTTAAGCACGTTTTTAATTAAGCTGCTTCCATAATGACACTTTAATAGTATTTTAAACTCAAATATTTATATAGCTGAATGAGTTATGCCATGAAATTCTGGTGCTTTTCATTTAATCATAATTTACTTCAAATATGAAAAAAAATCTAAATTTTTCTTATATTCATTTTAATGTCACGTTTTTTTAAAAAAATTTTAAAAATAATTATCATACTTAGGATTTTATTTACTAAAAATAAGAAGAATAATATGGATATAGTATTATTATTAGTATCAAGGTGATATCAACAAATGGATTTAAAAGGTGAAAACGTAAGCAAGCAGACAAAATAAATATATTAAAAAACTATTATAAGGCAAAATATAAATAAAAATAAATGTTAATAATAATAAACATAATGGCATATTCAACTTATACAATATACATAATAAATACTTCTTGAGCTTTGCATAAATATAAAAATGAGCTTAGATAGTAAATAAAAGACAGCTTATAAATTCATTGTTCAAAGTATACCATATTTACTAATATATATTATGCATATATAAATACGACATTTAATAAAAAAGGAATCAAGAAAGACTTTTGCTAACTATTAAACTCAAATATTATTCGTTATACCACAATCAACCTGCAAAATATCATAAAAAACTGAAATACTTGTCAAAAAAGTCTTCAGAATGCATCTTCTACAATCCAGTAATAATTAAAAAGACTTAAATGCTACATTGCAATGCGAAGCTACAATGTTATCCGCAGGATATTTCGTGCTGAACTAAGGCTTTTTACATTCCATACCATAAGCAAATGTATAACTACATGTGAATTTTATAATTTTATCGTTTTGTATCAGCGAATCTTATTTGTAAATGTAATTAAATGAAAAGCTGGAACAACGTTAACAACTGCTGAATGTTAAGCTGCGTTAATAGCTCATAATAGTCATGGAACAGCCATGTAACGCTCGAGGGCTTTCCTTCAATTTACAAAAGCAACACCAGCAACATCAGAAACATCAGAAAAATCAGAAAAATCAGCAACAGCACAACACCAACATGAACGAATGTTGCTGTCAATCAAAAAAGCAACTTATATTTTTACAGATTTTGTAGCTTTAATTTCCTAGAAATCGTTTCACCCAACTTCATTTATGGTAAGGGTTCAGACTGAGACTGAGGCCTGTAAGGAAACTGTGGGAGCAAAAGTAAGTATGTGCAAGTATCATTTACACGTACAAAAGGATTACTGGAGAATTAGTAGAGGATTTATGTCTTATATACATTTTGACTCTTACATATTGGTACACTTTAAAGATATTACAGCTTAATGATTTTATATACTGGGCTAAACCTCATATTTCTATATATTAAATTTCTAATATAGTAGCTGAAACAGACATGTAGTCGCCCATTGAATTCATGGGCTTAAAGTTAAAAATTTTTAGATTTGATAATCTCATCAGTATTTCCCTCTTTTGTATTCGTAGCAGATCTTGTGGCATAGGGCCTAAAAGTTTTGATTAGTTATTGAGCGCAGACATTCGGACTTAGAGTTTTCCCATTAAAATATTTTAAAAATTTCAATTCATTTAAGTCCATATTTTACATAAAATTTGACATAAAAAATCGCCAAATTTACTAATACATGTCCTTCCAATTCGTCTAACAAACACGAACTAAGTATTATGGATATCTGGTATTTAATACTTTACTGGAATCGCAATACACTAAAAAGAAGCGATAAATAAACGAAATATTTATTAGTAGATGGGATAATGGTTAACTGAAAAAAAAGATTTGTTGTACTATCTCAAAAGAGTGTCCCATAAGTTACCTTTAATAACTGAGGGTTGTGAACATATCAATTTGATTGAATGAATATCGAATAAAGGTGTTAATTTCGTTTCAAATTAATCGCAAGAGCACGAGCAGATAACTTGGACGATGTTGCACTGTGTATTAAGCGGGTATTACACAACACACTTGGTCCTACAACTTGGTGCCATTACACATCATGCACAGTGGACATTATTTTAAGCAAGTCCCAGTAAAAAAAAAACAAATATACTATAAAATAATCATGAATGCATTTAAACGATGTTTTCTGATTCCATTGTATACGAAAAAACAGGAGCAAGTCGGACGAAAAATCAGTACATTTTGATTTCCATCCGACTGCTCGTCATATCTACAAATGTGTCTCTGACCTATGGCACAAATTTCGCATTCAATCCACCAAGTTGTAGAACCAAGTCTATTGTGTAATACTCGCTTTACACATAATCATTAGTAGTTAGTGTTTTTAAGTTCTATTATATATAGGAGCATATCCAATTAAACAGCCAGTGAATAAACTAAGTATATAAAGAAACTCTCAGATATAAAAATTTGGCAGCTGTTGATCAATTTGGTTTTAGTGTTACAACCTTGGAAAGATATAAAAGCTCTAAAAGAGATACTTATCTTCTAAGACATCACGAAAAATTTATATTTAAAAAGAAAAAAACAGAAAAATGATATTTGATATCTGAAATATGCGCCATTCCTTTTTTCTTTGATGGGGCATGTCACAGAATCAAGTAAATAATTAATTAACGTTTCATCGAAATATGTATTTTCAATGTTTATATTAAGTATCTTATATTGTAAAGTACCAGATATTATCTAGAAATCACTAGATCAATGGTAATTTGAATGAACATTTTTGTGAACAACTTATTCCACACCAATCAATGATTAATAATTCCATCATCCAAATATTTCACTAAATTCTTAGAGAGTTTATATTCTAATATAGTCTTAGTAACATAAAACTAATAATACTAGTTAATATCAATATAAAGGAGGAGACTATAGTTCGCTAGGCTGGCTACAAAACAGACAATTTTAATTTGTTAATATTAATCCATATCATTTTTCAGTTTAACAACATAAATTCCAATAATACTTAATATTTAATATATTCTATATATATTTCGATTTAAACACTTGCGTAGATTTTCATAATCATTTAAAATTGATTTACGAAATACATTTCTAAGTTCTTTACTCAATACTCTGGTTCCACTATCACTGATTATATGCGATTTGGAATCAGTTGGCCATGCATTGGAAGCCGTTGCTGACGCCTCTGTTTCTGCACTGCAACTGCTGAACTGATGTAGTTAATTTCATTTCATATTCAATTGACCAAATGCCACTGGCCTCTTAGCACAGGGAGTTAAGCTCTTTTTTACGACGCTTATATCTTTAAGATACGAGTATTTATTTATGGGCCTTCACTTAAGCC
Organism: Teleopsis dalmanni; assembly: GCF_002237135.1. Taxonomy (NCBI): domain Eukaryota; kingdom Metazoa; phylum Arthropoda; class Insecta; order Diptera; family Diopsidae; genus Teleopsis; species Teleopsis dalmanni. The sequence continues at coordinate 68,961,389 of NC_051846.1, read as the reverse complement.
AAGTTCAAGTTCAGCTTAATGCAGCCACGCAGCTGATTGTGAGTAAGCGAAAAGCAAAAAGTGAAAAATGAAAAATGAGCCAACTTAAGAAAAAAGTAAAACCCATAAAGTATCCAAAACCATTTCAGAGTGAATACCCTCTTAAATGACTCCACATCTGCTTTCATATAATTTTTAATTCCACTTTATATGAAGATTTTTATGTAAGTTTTGCTCTTTTGATTTTGATTTAAAATTTATTTTTTCTATTTTATAAGATTAACTTTTTGTCCCTTAAAGCACTTCAGCACTATTGTAATGACCACTCCGTTCTACCATTTAAATCAGTTTTCTGTCGGAATTTCGCAGACGGAGGATTACTCGAATGGTTACAAATTGCTGTTGCTTGGGTGTCATTTGAAGTTTTTTTCCATTTTTCAGTCGAATTAAAAATGTAAATTTTTATTACAGGTCATAAAAACGTTTAGTTGCTATTTGTATATTTTTTTTTTATTAATTCGATCCATATTGAATAGGTAACATTTACAAGAAATTGCATTAGGATATGATATGGAATAAACGTTTAGAAGACTTTCTTATACATATAGGATGTGGTTGAATATTAAGCATTCTTTTATGTGAATTATTACACTTCCTTATAGCCAATGAAATAAAACTAAAAATAAAAAAAATAGTTCCATAATATAATTCTTATATACTATGGTTACACTCTTTTCTACTATAGTTGCTAAACTTTAATAAGGGGAACACTTTTGACAGCTGAAGTCAGTGCTATAGAATATATAGCAGAAAAATTAGTTTTATTGAATGTTAGCAGGATAAGTTTGAGGATAAGATTTAGAATTGGAGAATGGAATATTATTCCATGCTGCATTTTGAAGAGTCCGCATGCATACGTAGACTCCATCGTCAAAATGTTGATTGGATAAAATTTTAAAAGACAAGTCCACGTTTTCATCTAGGACTTACGAAAATAATCGGTTACAAACTCAGATAATGTTAAATAAACAAGCAAACGGTCCGAATTGAGTTTCAAGCCACATATAGAAACTCAGCAAGTCGTACACTTTTTCTTGATCAATTGACCAATAAGTCGGATTTCCAGTTGATATATAACTGTATCCTGTATTTTAAATGGCCTTCATCAATTCTCTTTTTTTAGTGGTCATTAGATGAGAACCCCTAATTATAGTTTTAGCATTAAAATCACGACCCATGATAAGATGGTTATGTTTTTGTATAAGTGATACGTATTGACTACAGTTGAGTATTGAATATACTGTAAACAGGTGTTAAGCAAATTTAGATTCCTGCGATTTTAATTGTTACAGTTGTTGCTTAGAATTCATTAATGGCAATTTTTCTTTTTCATAGTGCTTTAGTGATTTTTTATGATTATAACTGATCCACCGCGCGACAGTTGCTAGGGTGTAATGTATGGTAAACATAAAAATGTCGAAATTTAATATAACTGATTGTTAAAATGTGTTTCGGGAATTAAAAAAATATCCACATTAATAGTGCTCCAGTTCATCTTGATGTTTTAAAAGACCGTTGGCGTTCCAAAGCATTATTTTAAGATTTCTTCTCATCATTGAGTTTAGATATTTTTTCTTCTAAGCACCTGAAATGGTTCACGAAGCGAATTTCGCTGAAATTTTCCAGCAAAGCAATCCGACGCTTATTCGAAAAGACATCAAGGCAAGAACTTACAAGTTCCAGAAGGCACAAGAACTCACACCAATGCAACAAAAATATAGACTTGAAAGAGCAAAGAAATTGTTACGCTTGCTCGAATGTGATGAATTTCCAAATATTGTGTTCTCTGATAAGAACAATTTCCCCATTGAGCAGTACATACCATAAACTCTCAAATTGATCGTATTTACTTAATCTAACTGAATGCAATGCCGAAAATGTTGGACTACGAATGACCATCCAAAGTAATTTTTCATCTCATCGAGCCTGGCGTCAAAGTCAAAGCGACTTATTATCGGGAAAATGGAAGATGTTTTGGGAGTTGCTTTAGAGCCAAAGCCATGCAAACATTTCGGTAGTAGACCATGGACGTTTCAACAAGACTCGGCAACGTCTCAACAAACTCGTGTAAACCAAGAATGGTTAAAAAGTCATGTTCATTTTATACACACAATGGCTTTCGATTTGGCCAGATGCAAATCCGATAAACTATTCCAGATCAATCTATAACTTTCCAGTACAAGAAAAATTCGTGCAAGTAGTGGGTATAGTCTCAAATCAGTCTAAGATCAATTCTCATTAAAAATTGTTTTTATTAAATAAAAATATATTATCCATAACTCTAACGAAATTTTCAGGAAAAATGTATGCTGGAAAGTATAACAAATAGAAAAATATGTGAGTGCAGTGAATACTACGATACGAATTATACGGTTTTATGAAAGTAGATATTGAGTACTTAAAAACTGCTATTAAAAATATCTATAAAGATAGCTATAATTAGTGCAGATTTATAATAAGGTTTATATTTACAAAACCATTATAAATCTTACAAGAAAGCATACAATTTTAAGTTGTAACATAGTTTTAAGAATTTTATCTGAAATTTTCTATCGGGACATAAAAACTAGACTTAACTAGTTGTCTGTCAAGAGCAAGCGATTCGTAAATAATGTGGTCTGAGTTTGCAATAATCATTTTACAGACCTAACAACCAGCAATGAAATAATCATTTAAGTCTACTCTGCTTAACAACAAAAAGTCAACTGATATTTTGTTTTTGGTCGAATGAGTAACTGTCTTTGTCTTCATCTATCAAAAACTGATCGTTACTTTATCCGTCCCATAAAATTTGTAAATGTAATATATCAAATTGATAACTCTTATATTTAATAATAAGTTTTGTTCAATGTTTTATTGTTATTTAAAATGTCATATTCAAATTAATCAATTTTTTTAATTTTCTGGCACTAAATAATTATATGAGATAAATATAATGATACTAATATACCATGAGCACGGTTGCCACTTGGAAATTTTTTTTTGTACCAAAATTGGTTTAAAAAAGTACCATTTCTGTAAAAAAAGGTCCAAAATTTTTTTGGACCTTTTTGTTTTCTCGTTCTGTGTTTTTCATAGTGTTATAAATGAACAAAATATAAAATAGAGCAAAGTTGCATTTATAAAAAAAATTAATTGGAAATATCCACAATAAAGTTGGGTCGTCAAAAATGTACCAATTTTTGAACATGAGTACCAAACGAAAAAAAAAAAAAGTACCAATTTTGGTACTAAAGTACCATAAGTGGCAACCGTGACCATGAGTGAAAATTTTATATAGGAGATGCACTCTCTCTCTCTCTCTATAACACCATTTTTAATACTATATACTGCAATTTGGAAGTCGATGGGAAAGTTTGTTTTTTTGAGTACTAAATCTAAGAACAGTCCCTATTTCTGCAAACATTATTACCTCCCAATATTTTACCTCCCAATATTTTAATACCCAATATTTTGTAAGAAACAGATAAATAGGTAAATAAGACTAATATCAACAGATTATTGTCTCTAAATTTCTTGTTCTTATAAAGCACAAAATGTTTATCTATATATGTTGATGGTAATCAAATGACGGACGAGCTTATTCTCAGAGTCAGCAAAAATAATTTCATAAGTCTAATCCAATTAGAGCTAACCAGACATGCTCAAACTGGGAAGGTTGTCGCAATACAAAACTCTTCTGCTCGAACCATTCAAAAAAGAAGAGTAAATTTCTTCCAAATCTGAACAGACAAGATATAAAAAAAATAGAGTGATTGAATTGGAGTGATAACCAGTCACGCCTTCTAAATAAATATAAAGAGTGGACTTTCGATCACCAATAAATGTAGATTATGTATGACAGACACAGAAATATGTAAGGATATGTAAGGATATCCTTAGAAAATATCCTGCTCTTGCACAATTTATAATAAAAATTGGCCACAAAGATTTAATCCAGGAATCAGAATGTTCAAACATCGAACTGGAAAAAATTAAAACGTTTTGGATACAGTTGAAGTGATAAATATCATTCGATAATATGAACTGGGCAGGATACATTAGTTCATTAATGTAATTATTCAAAAATATCCTATCGTTGCTCCCTGGTGCAAAAATTGACTTGCATTTAGTAAACAGTAAATTCATGATTATCAGAGTTCGACATTATGTGTATGCAAAAACATTTGGTAAAAATAGATTTAGTTGTTAAAAACTAATTCATTCTCTTGACTTAAAGTGAAAGATTATTTGACTAAAAAAATTGTTTCAACTCCGAAGAGATTTAATTTTATGGCTTTTAAGGCCATTGGTCGTTATGATAAATGTACTGCATCCTAGGACAAAGTTAATGTTTTTGCCCACTGTTAAGCTATTAAAGGAAAACACACCTTAAATAGTATAATAAAAATACTGAGAAACACCCCATAACAACTGCAAATACCGCCAAACAGCATAAAATATGTTTTAAAATTTATTTAAGATGCCTTTGTATACGTTTTGCTTTTGTAAAGTGTTTTTGGTTGGGCAAATATTAATGTCCGCAACTGTCTCGTAAAGGAATCAGCATCAAAGTTTCAGACACTGCAGACAGATGAAGTGTCATTCATCTGAGCATAAATGCATTACTTAGCATAGACAGACAAACAGATCGTCGGACAGAGAAACACACAGACAGATATTTGAATGGACCGACATAAAGATAGATACGAATGAACAAGGACTCCAAAAGATTTCATTTCTTTTATCTTGAAGACTAACCACCACCGCAGCGGCAGTTGTGGCCACAGCCAATACGCAGCAAATTGAACAAAATTTTATTATCATAGAGCCAACATAGACCAAATGTTGTGAAGCACTGTGCAACTCTTTTGCAGGTTACCACAAGCCGTCTCAAGGTTAACTGGTCACATCGCATTTGAACTATGCACAGCGCACAGTGAGCGCTTGTCGCATCTCATATGCGATTTTTTGCTCGACATTTTTATAAATGCAACTGCGGTCCAGTCATCACGACGCAGAGCGCACTGCAGCAAATACGTATACGCATGGTTTGTAAATACTTCATACTTAAATCTAAACTCATATACAAATACGCAAGTACCCAGCGACTGCTGGTCCGGCAGTTAGGCAGTTAGGCAGTCAGGCAGTCAGGCAATGAGGCACTGAGGCATCCGTAGCACACAGCTAAGAAGACCAGCGCATCGGTTCAAAATCAGGCCGCCTGTGGGGAATTAATACTGTTCACGCATTAAAACCCAAAATAAGAACGAAGCAAAAAATTAAGAGACAAAAAATTGTTCATACAGAAAAAAATGTATATTTCGCATCTTGTAATCTGCGCAGACTTGAAACTTTTATTATTTTCAGTAATGATGATGAGATTTGAGAATTGAAAAGGACTGTATTGAATATGTTAAGCTCAAAGACAGTGGCTTTTACTCAATTCATAGACGCGCTAACCACAAATGACGATTATTTTGATAAACCACATTTTTTCCTTTTCCCTTCTTACTCCTGCTGTTAAGTAAACACTTTTGCAATTCTGTATAATTTAAGATGCATTCTATGATAACAAATGCAAGTAGATAATTGCAATTGCCATTGAATTTGATATCTTTGTGTATCGCAATAGTAATGAAAACTTATTTTAAAAATAAATTTAGAAAAATTTTAATACATAAACTGAATTAAATTTTAGAGTTTCGAATGTGAAGAATTTATGTATAATGAACATAAAATTATATACACATATTAAAAAAAAATCTTAATTTTATAGTAGTATATTATGTTGAAGCTATTTGATCCAGTGCACTTGAGCACTTTCACTCTCTATTAAGTCAAAGTATCTGCAAAACCCCTCTTTACGCCTTGACTGGATTATTGTTCATCACTTCATCAGACTAAGCAATAATTGACCTCAGATATGCTTACCTCCCTGAGGAGCCAGTAACAATTCTGTATATTAAAATTAATACAGAATACTGAGCTAACTAAGGTTACTAAATGTATGGGCTTACACATTTAGTAATGCAGAATAGATACGGATACTTAACAAGAATAATATCGTCTGGAGTTATTAGAGTATAATATGAAAAACATGAAGAGATCTCAAAGCCATCGATTTGCAAGAATGTTTGATGAAAAATGGGCAGGCACTGTACAACTCAATATCGCTCCGTGATGCTTTTATACTTTGAAGGAAGCGTTTGGAGTGAATTCTGATCATTAAGATATTTAACAAAGTAGTTGAAGATTTTTTAAATTTAAATAAATAAATTCTAAATTTATTGCACTAATGTGTCAAAATAGTAATTAAATCTATTCAATTTAATCAATTTTTTAAAGATAAATATTAATTTCTTTCGAACTAAAATATTTTATTAAATCAAATATAGAAACTATATAGTGGAATCAGTTGTATTGCACTTGAAAACCTAGACACAACTTTCAAATCGACAAAACAAATTTTTATTTATAAATAACATTTTCCATTTATTTTTTAAAAAAATGTGAAAGCTACAATAAGTGTAGAATATAAAAATTGAGAATTTAAAGTCATTTCACTTATAATAATTACACATATTGCTTTCATTGTTATCTAAGCCAAGTGAGGGCAACACTCCGCTTCATTATTTTTAATTTAACTACATTGATTACAGCATTGAATAAAGTAATTCAATAATTATTCAAATCAATTCAATAAACGTGCCGTTGCATCCCGCATATAGCTCCAAAAATTGCGCGTCTCAAAGGGATGCACTTAGCTTCAAGTGCTACCCATGTGATGTTATGGGGTTTCGAAAATTTGCTTATTTTGTATGATTTACAAAATCATAAATAAAGCTAATGATTTTACAAATTTTTATACACGCAAGTATAATATCACTTAATTTCTTATCGACATACAAATATTTATACATTCAGTCCAAATTTGCTTAATAGACTGACTTAGTTTGTAGCCATACCCATCCATTACCGAATTTTCGCTTGACACAGCATGTCGCTCCAGGCACCTCGGTTACGTGTGCACCATCTTCAGTCTCGTCAATCAAGAACGGTTAGTACTCCCTCCAATTGATTACTCTACCAGAGACACGGTCTATTCCTACACCTTCTTCCCCCAACTATCGCTTCAAATACTTTTTTCGCTGGACTAAGTATTTCATGTTCACCAGCAAAGTTGCTGGAATTTAATGTCGTGGTAGAGCTTGTACAACTCGTGCTCCATTCAGATGCGTTAGTCGTCGCCAACTCGTATAAAACCATAGATCTAACGAAGTACTTTTTTTCTCGAGAACTCTCAGTGCTGCTTTATCATTCCGTGATAACGTCCTTATGCCGCATACTACCATATACTTCGTTTTGTACTTAATAGCTGCTATCCCATTTTTGCAAATACCTTTTCGATAACAGCAAAGGCAGCTATAATATTAGGCTTGCTACGACATGTGGATGTTGTCGGCGTAAGCAAAGAAGTAGACACATTTTTAATATATTGTTTCAGTGCTTAATATATCCAAGGAAATCCAAGCAACTTTGGTATGGTAATAATAAACTTACTGTCTATAATGTCTTACATCTTTAAATTCGTCAAATCTGTTAGAGCGTATTTTTTCTAAGTCTAACATTTCGAAGTTATTATCTGTAAATAATCTTTCAATTTTAAGTTTCTTTCAAAAGATAGTTTAGTTATATAAACTATTATAATATAAGAGAAAAATTTCTTAAGAATCAATTTAAAAAATTATATCGATACTAATATGTAATCATTTAATTAAAAACGATTGAAATGACAATAAATTTACTAGAAATGAAACATACCGGGGCATGATGGCAGGTTGTTTGAGTCTAATTGATTCAAAAGCTATTTGTGGGATAAACAAAAGCTTCAAAAATAACTTAACTTCCGACTGAAAACTAAAAGCCTATTAGATTACTGTGAAGCAATGGTAAAAAATCTAGTAAAGACAAGACTCTGTGGTCTCAAATACTATGTAAAGAATACAGAGAAAATAAATAACGATATCTGTGGATTCCAGAGAGAGTATCAGTAAACAGTCGAGCATATGCTTTGCACGTTTTCAGCTGCGGTTGAAGGCAAAGTGAATTTTTTAATTAAAGGGTAGGTCCCTGCTATCTATTATAAAATCAATACCAAAACAGTGTTTAGATTGATAAGTTTCAGACGGCTATAGCAGCTCCTAAACTAAGTTATTTTTAAGTTGCAGTGCACTCACAATAACTTTAATACCTATATAACTAAAAACAATTAGTGACATACCAATGATTAATGACTTACAAATTATCAGTAATTAATATATTACAAATTTTTCAGAATTTGTGGAAATATTTTAAGAAATATTAGGGAAAAAAACTACACCAGAGTAGGTTTGTTTATTTAGTTTATATTTATATGTATGCTTTAATAAATATAATACATTATATTGTATAATATTATATTTAATATTGTTTATACAAATATTAATAATATAATAAATATATTTATTAATATTAAATATTTAATATAATACTAATATTAAATATAGAATTAACATTAAATATAATATTAGTATTAAATGTAATATATTATATATAGGCCGTGTGTGAATACGACTAAATTGAGGTAAAGTAAATTAAAATTTCCCAGGGATTTTTTGCACTGCACTTATGTAAATATATATTTATTTATTTATTGCACTTATTTTCTATTTTTGATCAAAAGTTTTCAAATTTATTTATTAAACGGCTTATAAAAAATTCACAATGGTAACAACTAATTTACTTAATTTCTTTTTAATTTACCCTTCTTGAAGTTCTGGTAAGTACCAATAATCGCAGCCATACCGACATAATTTACTATTTCCCTCAATTTACCATCAATTCATAAATTTACCATCGAATTCGCACACGGCCATAAAATTAATCTAATAAACATTAAATATAATATTAGTATTAATATATTAATATTAAAATAATTTTTAAATACATTAGAATTATTTTTTTTTTATTGAATTAAAAACTTTTCTCAATTTCGAAATGGGCTGAATATTGCGAGTAGCAATAAAGTTATATAAAAGTTTTTTGACATTAGCAATTAATCAGTGCATCCTTACATCGATAAGCGAGACAATTCTACAAACAGTTGAGACTTCTGCGCCTTGTGGAAAATTGCTGCAACACGATCGATATGGACAACGTATGTTCAAAATAATGCCACACCACATCCATATCCATTGATCGCTCCTACGAACTGCAGCCTGCATCATTGCTGCTGGCATGCGCATCCGACGTGTATATGCATGTGTTGCGCGTGCGCAATCGCAGTTCAATTGCATAAATTGATACGATTTTAAATTGATCAGGAATCCTTTACAGAACTTGAGTTGTAGGTCGTTTATCAAGCTTAAGGTATGTCTACGCCCTTTTTCAGCAAGTTACACCAACTTTTTACTGCAACGAATAAATGCATTTCGTAGTGCAACCGTCAGAAGCGTATGGAAAATGTGCGTTTACGATTGCATATAATTTCGGATTTTATCCTTTACATTTTAAGAGCAAAAGCAAATTTCATTTATTCCTTAATGAAATGTGCGCACCTATTTTTACCCCCTTTAATTTTTATAATTCTTTAATAGGTTCAACAACTTTATTAACTTATCTTTACTTATCGGCCAAGTGCTGGCGTAAAATTCGATTTCATTGCTTCTCGCTTATCTGTACAGTGAATTTTATATTAAATTCCTCTGATAATTTGTAGTCTGACTCTAAAGAATTTTATTTCATTTTTATTGTGGTGCAGTTCATATGTCTTGCCTTAGCCTTTTTAGCACTTGCACAGTGAAATCACGCTCCACTCAGTATAAATCGAATTCAATTAATAAATGTCAAGCGTTCGGGAATACATTTTTAAGTTTTCGCAGATACATTTTTAATGTTTTTTTTTTGTATTCTGTCTTCTTGCATGCTTGGGTTACTCTTTCTGTACTTGAAATGAAATGCAATTTCAGCTGCCTTGCTTTAGGTCCACGTTGGAGGTGCACTCACTTTAGTAATTTTTCAAAATGTACAGCCTTGAAAATAACAATTGGCAATGCCATAGTCAATATACCAGCAACCGATTGCAAAGTGCCCGACTGTATCAGGACACAAACACTGTGCAGAAGTGAAGAAGTGAAGAAGAGCAATAGAATCTTCGCCTGTATCAGTTTTCATTTTTTCATTTTAAAAAATTGAAAAATTACGCCAATTGAATTTTTTCCGGTGGGGAGGTAATTTTTATCCTGTCTACGGTGTAAAATTTCTGGGCGGTCAGCTTTCAGCCTATTTATCAAATTCATTGAAAATGAAAAATACATAAATAAATTCTTTTTAAAAGCTCGTTCTCAAGGGAATTTAGATAAATGCATCATAGTTCATCTTAACTTATGGTATTTACTTAAAAAGGATTTTCTGCGAATATCGTGTGAGTATGACATTTAATCAATGTAACCTTTTTGGTATACTTATATTAAGAAGCTTAAGAACTAATACTTAAACATAGTTACTCATTCCCAGTGGAGAAAATATTTAACTTTCTTGTGAAGTACAGGCTTTTTAAAGGTTTGATTTTTAAACTAAAATAAAACACATTAAAATCATGATAATGTATATAAAAATGGGTTTATTTGAAAAATTATTGCATCTACGCTATTAACATTCGTATATATAACAGTATAGCTGAATTCGCATACCAAAAAGAACTAAGAATGTTGAAATCCAATTGATTCAATATATCGCTCGCTATGTAGTATGCTTCGCCGAAAGATCTTTACCACTCTTCATTGACCGTATTCTTCTGTTGGGCAGCAAATTAGCAAAACCAATTTATAAAATACAATTTGGTATCATGTTGAAATATACATAAATAAGTTATCCATTGTCAAAATGGTTGCCAATAGAAACAGTGCCACTAACTCATAAATCAAATCTTTAAAAAAAAAAAACATATTTGCATGCAAGAGTGAAACCCAAGGATCTACTTTATAATTAAAGTAAAAATATAGGTAAATCTGCAATCAAAACAGATGCCACTAAATACAATGCTACTAACTTAAAAATCAATTCTCTAAATAAAACACCCCAAAAACATTATGTATGAGAAGAATACATAAACAAATCTTACGATCTTAAATCTTTTGGACCCATATTATTCAAAAAAGTTCAAAATTCACATAATTAGCTTTCTTAATAGCAAAAATAGAACTGCTACTGACATTTATTAAAAAGATAGAGCTTGCATCGGCATTGTAGATCTTCAAGTCACGTTTTAATATCTTCTTTTCGAACCATGAAAGTTTTAGCTATAATAACGTATTATTTAGACTTAATGCTTCCTCACTTCCAATTTTGTTAAGAATTGGATAGTTGTTGAATGTACCAAACCTTCTTCCATGTATAGAAAACAATCAGTTTGTGTTATAATTCATTTCATGTTTTGGTATCTATTTGAAATATCATACGTATGTCTAAATTCAAAGAAGTCTATTTTTTTTAATCTGACTTATTAACCTGCTTTGTAATTTCTGATGATTTTAAGGTTAATTTTAAAGAGTTACCCTTTCAGTGATTTTTATACTGTCTAGCTGTCCAATATGATTTGAAAAAGAGAACCAATTGATTTATTATTAGATATTCAACTTTTTACTTTAAAGAGTTCCACATAATATATAATACTATCTTGCAGACCATAAAATGCTTTATGTTGTCAAGATCAATCACTTCAGCTTCTCTTGTTATTGTGAATTTATCAATATATCACCGCTTTAAGTCATTTCCAAATTAATAACTTCTATTCCGATATTGAGGAAATTGAAATATATTAACGCAAGCTAATGGCTGAGTTATGTAATTATGTTATAATTAAACAATATAGTATTATGTGATGTTATACGATCATAAATAATCGAAATCAAATTGGCAAATAAAGAAGAAGAAGGAAAGATTAACTTTTTTAAATTCATTAAGTATTTCTAGATGATTTCAGCAGACACTATATTTAAAATTCGCCCAATCTTAAGCAGTTTTAGCGAGTTGAGGAAAAAACAAATTTTTTTAACTCATAATTTTTAGATAATTGTGCTCTGAAGTTGGCAGGTAAGTATATATTCTGTTAAATAACTATTTTCGAATACTATTAATTTGTAAGATATTTGGATGACGGTTTCACGGGACTAAAAAAACTAAAAATCCTATCGACCTGTCTCTTTTACCAAAACAGTACTTGCTTCAACTATTCATACATTTGACATATTAAGCATGTTAAGCTAAATTATTAATTTAGCATATTAATCAGAAATTAGCTAATTATGATGAACTTATAGGTTCTGCAATACAACTACTTATGTAGTACAATACTGCATTATATTTATAAAAATAATGATATTGATCTATAATGATAATGATAAGTATCTATTGTGTTTCTTCAAGTCCGATTTCTTTATTGAAAGACAGTATAAAACCAGTATTTCCTAGGTTTAAGTCCCTATATGCCATGAAATACCCTACAAGGAGTTTCTTTCGCTTGTACATACAGTGCTAGACACATCCCTAACACATGCTATGCAGTTTTTCTCTCTTCTCTACAGTATCTGCAATTTAAGCTGGATTAGATTCCTGTGTTTAGTGATTGTACAAACTAGAGTGACCGGTTAGTATTCCCATAATAATTCTCAACTCAACTTCTCAGCACTTTAGATTGTAATAATCTTGCTAACCCTTCCCAATATAGTTTTCTTTCCTTCTCCTCTCCGCCGTTCATAAGAAAGGATCGATTTTCTATGCCTAGACCGCAGAAAGATTCTAGGCCTATAATCGTTGAAGCCGCGCATCTTCTTGCGAGTTTATCTACCGCCTCATTGCCTTGGATTTCAGAATTCCTTAAAATCCATATTAAGTCCGCCTGGTTATTCCAGCCAATCATGTTCAGCTTATCTAATGCTCCTGTATCTGTTACTCTTATATATAGTTACATGTAGTTACTGTAGTAACTATCACATTTTTGTTATGCATCGTGTCTGAAAGTAATAGGATCGTCCTTAATTATCTATCTGTATCATTTATAACTTTATTATTCCATAAATTACTCCATAAATTGAACACTGTCAAAGGTTGGTACTCTACACAAGACAAGCTGTTCGAAATGTACATTTTGCGCGATTTTAAATATACGAAACTTGATCAGAAAATTTCATTAGGAATTTGAGCAAATTTATTTGCGAAACATAAGATTTAAATTAAATTAAATTAAATTAGTTTTAATCTAGATTTTCTCTAAAAATAATGAAAAGTGAAAACGAATCTTAATTTGCGCCCTTCTTGAGCGCTGATGCACAAAGGCTGTGCGTGCCAATTTCGCATTAGCTTTCAATTAATTAAGTCGGTGCGATGTGCTGAATGTTGAAATCATTGCGCGGCATGCAACAAAGTATTGCATTTTCAAAACAGCATCTGCAGCAATGCAAGTCGAATGCACACAAAAAAAAAGAATTCAACCTATAAAAATAAAATTAAGTTCAAACATCTTTATACATTTTAGTATTTATGTAGAGAAGTGCAATTATTTACAAACCAAGTCAAGTAATAAAAAATTAAATAAAAATTGCAAAATCAAATCTAATGAGTTTTATTTTAATTTTGCATAAATAATTCGTGTTTTCAATTAACAAATTCAGTTAAATGTGTTAAAAGCAAAATAAATGAATACAAAATAACATTCGAAAGAAACGTTAGCTAACAAAGTAAAATCTCCAAAGCGCTACCATGAAAGGCTTAACAAAGGAACTATTAAAAAATTCCCCAGGGTAATTGTTAACATAAATTCATAAATAAATCTAAAACAACGAACGATGAACAGAATTTTAGAATAAAATCTCAACTGGGTTGAGCTAAACTGAACTTAAGAAGCTAGAGAGCTGCACGAATCAAATAGCGCAATTGACGTCCTTTCAGCCCAATACGATTTTCGCGTTGCCGTTTTCAATTTATTCTGTGCAAATGCAGTGCGGAATCTTGTTGTGGATTATAATAAATTTTCTCACCTGTCAATTACGCGACCATTGTAAATCATTCACACCGGATAAGGATCACAAAGAAATGATTACACCTTCCTGCCACTACTGACACATTAAGAGAAGGACAGCTAAGGATGGCAGAAATAAATTAAGGAAGCGAACAAAATGAATGAAAAGATAAAATTTATGCGATGATTGCATCATTAATGCCTGGAATAATGCATAGTCTCAGTCGCATTGGCCGCAGATATTCGATTATGATAATGAACACAAATATATGGAATTAAGTAACTTATTATGCGGAATAGCTTATTACGAAAGTATATAGAGGCAAAGGTGTTAACACTACTATATTGCAATAAAAAAGGAATTCTTTAAACATTCTGAGATTTCGCACACGCCTCGAATTTTTTTTACAATTTTCATGCTTAAACATAATGAGAAGTTCAAGAAAAAAGGTTATATGCATTCAGTTTTCTGCAACATCACTGCTTAAACTTTTTATGACTTCAAAATGAATGATAAACGCACTAAAAAGATAATAAAAAGTGTTTTTGGTATTCATATTAACACCTTTTTAAGTGTAGATAAATTGCTGTTAATAACACCTAAACTAATTTCAACAAACAAAGACTAAAAACAATATAAATATAAAACAATATAAGACGATATAAAAAATATCGGATAAAAAAATATTTGAAATTAGTTAATAAGATATCGTGTTAAGGATACGAAGTCAGTGTCGGTTGTTAGTAACAATGTCCAACGGCCCAGCATTTGGAAGTCAGGTTTGCTTTGCCCATTCCATAAAAAAGACGATTCTGCAAACTGTGCCAATTATCGTGGGATCGTGGGAGTCTTTTAAATATCGCACATAAGGTGCTGTCAAATGTACTATGTGGAAGATTGAATGCAATCCCCAACCAACTGATTAGATCTTATCAGTGAAGCTTCTGACCTGGCAAATCCACCATAGACCAAATATTCATAGTGCGTCAAGTCTTGGAAAAAACCTAATAAAAGCAAATCGGCACACACCACCTATTTGTTAACTATAAATGCGCTTTTGACAATACGACTAGAAGCACTCTATTTGCCGCTATGTCTAAATTTGGCAAATGAGGAGAACAACACCACTAGCTCCGAAAGAATCGTGAAGAACTTCTCCGAGTCGTTTGATAACAAACATAATTTAAGACAAGGTGACTTCTTGTCGTGTGACTTACTTACTTACTTACTATAGTCCTCTTCTGCTTATGGAGCATAAAGCCTCGAGTTTAACCTAATGTTGGAAACGATAATCCGAGCAGTAGATTTAAACTGCTTAAGCGCAATATTGTACAAAAATGTAATACTGTTTTCGTTTACTGACAATATTGATATTATTATTCTAGTTTTAACTTAGAAAAACAAGCTAAGAACAAACAAAGTTCTTTCTGTCAACAAGCACAACGGGTGTCAAGGCCCACAGCTTCGGCTGCTCTGACCATTCAGATTGGCTCCTTAAAGGGAGTGTCGTGGTGGTTGTGGTGAAAACCCAAATATATGCAAGTAGAATGATTGTATTAGTTTGCAAACATTTCATGTGGAATTGCATTCTCCTACCAGATGTTGTGACCCAGACATAGGCAGAGGTGTTAGATAGACCTCGCTCTTCGCCAAGGAGAAGTTATGCACAAACACATAACTTCAACTGGTACCGGCAGAATTCCTTAGAGCTCATCGGCGCAATATACCGATGTCTCTGTGAAGAACACCGTGGTGTTCAGCCTTCACGGCAGGTATCCACGTGAAATTTTGGACCTTCATGTCAGCAAACAAATCTTCTGAGTATCTTGACACCTTACTAAATAAATAAGTTAGCTCATAGCGGTCCGCTGGTGGTGGATCTAATGTATTTTGGAACTTAGCAGCATACTGTTTACGCTCCGTAGAAAAAAGCATTTAAAAAGCTGTAATAGTGTTAGTGTGATTCGACGTAAAAATACTT
>NC_051846.1:68935653-68945230 GCF_002237135.1 Teleopsis dalmanni | reverse complement strand
TATCGCTCGCTATGTAGTATGCTTCGCCGAAAGATCTTTACCACTCTTCATTGACCGTATTCTTCTGTTGGGCAGCAAATTAGCAAAACCAATTTATAAAATACAATTTGGTATCATGTTGAAATATACATAAATAAGTTATCCATTGTCAAAATGGTTGCCAATAGAAACAGTGCCACTAACTCATAAATCAAATCTTTAAAAAAAAAAAACATATTTGCATGCAAGAGTGAAACCCAAGGATCTACTTTATAATTAAAGTAAAAATATAGGTAAATCTGCAATCAAAACAGATGCCACTAAATACAATGCTACTAACTTAAAAATCAATTCTCTAAATAAAACACCCCAAAAACATTATGTATGAGAAGAATACATAAACAAATCTTACGATCTTAAATCTTTTGGACCCATATTATTCAAAAAAGTTCAAAATTCACATAATTAGCTTTCTTAATAGCAAAAATAGAACTGCTACTGACATTTATTAAAAAGATAGAGCTTGCATCGGCATTGTAGATCTTCAAGTCACGTTTTAATATCTTCTTTTCGAACCATGAAAGTTTTAGCTATAATAACGTATTATTTAGACTTAATGCTTCCTCACTTCCAATTTTGTTAAGAATTGGATAGTTGTTGAATGTACCAAACCTTCTTCCATGTATAGAAAACAATCAGTTTGTGTTATAATTCATTTCATGTTTTGGTATCTATTTGAAATATCATACGTATGTCTAAATTCAAAGAAGTCTATTTTTTTTAATCTGACTTATTAACCTGCTTTGTAATTTCTGATGATTTTAAGGTTAATTTTAAAGAGTTACCCTTTCAGTGATTTTTATACTGTCTAGCTGTCCAATATGATTTGAAAAAGAGAACCAATTGATTTATTATTAGATATTCAACTTTTTACTTTAAAGAGTTCCACATAATATATAATACTATCTTGCAGACCATAAAATGCTTTATGTTGTCAAGATCAATCACTTCAGCTTCTCTTGTTATTGTGAATTTATCAATATATCACCGCTTTAAGTCATTTCCAAATTAATAACTTCTATTCCGATATTGAGGAAATTGAAATATATTAACGCAAGCTAATGGCTGAGTTATGTAATTATGTTATAATTAAACAATATAGTATTATGTGATGTTATACGATCATAAATAATCGAAATCAAATTGGCAAATAAAGAAGAAGAAGGAAAGATTAACTTTTTTAAATTCATTAAGTATTTCTAGATGATTTCAGCAGACACTATATTTAAAATTCGCCCAATCTTAAGCAGTTTTAGCGAGTTGAGGAAAAAACAAATTTTTTTAACTCATAATTTTTAGATAATTGTGCTCTGAAGTTGGCAGGTAAGTATATATTCTGTTAAATAACTATTTTCGAATACTATTAATTTGTAAGATATTTGGATGACGGTTTCACGGGACTAAAAAAACTAAAAATCCTATCGACCTGTCTCTTTTACCAAAACAGTACTTGCTTCAACTATTCATACATTTGACATATTAAGCATGTTAAGCTAAATTATTAATTTAGCATATTAATCAGAAATTAGCTAATTATGATGAACTTATAGGTTCTGCAATACAACTACTTATGTAGTACAATACTGCATTATATTTATAAAAATAATGATATTGATCTATAATGATAATGATAAGTATCTATTGTGTTTCTTCAAGTCCGATTTCTTTATTGAAAGACAGTATAAAACCAGTATTTCCTAGGTTTAAGTCCCTATATGCCATGAAATACCCTACAAGGAGTTTCTTTCGCTTGTACATACAGTGCTAGACACATCCCTAACACATGCTATGCAGTTTTTCTCTCTTCTCTACAGTATCTGCAATTTAAGCTGGATTAGATTCCTGTGTTTAGTGATTGTACAAACTAGAGTGACCGGTTAGTATTCCCATAATAATTCTCAACTCAACTTCTCAGCACTTTAGATTGTAATAATCTTGCTAACCCTTCCCAATATAGTTTTCTTTCCTTCTCCTCTCCGCCGTTCATAAGAAAGGATCGATTTTCTATGCCTAGACCGCAGAAAGATTCTAGGCCTATAATCGTTGAAGCCGCGCATCTTCTTGCGAGTTTATCTACCGCCTCATTGCCTTGGATTTCAGAATTCCTTAAAATCCATATTAAGTCCGCCTGGTTATTCCAGCCAATCATGTTCAGCTTATCTAATGCTCCTGTATCTGTTACTCTTATATATAGTTACATGTAGTTACTGTAGTAACTATCACATTTTTGTTATGCATCGTGTCTGAAAGTAATAGGATCGTCCTTAATTATCTATCTGTATCATTTATAACTTTATTATTCCATAAATTACTCCATAAATTGAACACTGTCAAAGGTTGGTACTCTACACAAGACAAGCTGTTCGAAATGTACATTTTGCGCGATTTTAAATATACGAAACTTGATCAGAAAATTTCATTAGGAATTTGAGCAAATTTATTTGCGAAACATAAGATTTAAATTAAATTAAATTAAATTAGTTTTAATCTAGATTTTCTCTAAAAATAATGAAAAGTGAAAACGAATCTTAATTTGCGCCCTTCTTGAGCGCTGATGCACAAAGGCTGTGCGTGCCAATTTCGCATTAGCTTTCAATTAATTAAGTCGGTGCGATGTGCTGAATGTTGAAATCATTGCGCGGCATGCAACAAAGTATTGCATTTTCAAAACAGCATCTGCAGCAATGCAAGTCGAATGCACACAAAAAAAAAGAATTCAACCTATAAAAATAAAATTAAGTTCAAACATCTTTATACATTTTAGTATTTATGTAGAGAAGTGCAATTATTTACAAACCAAGTCAAGTAATAAAAAATTAAATAAAAATTGCAAAATCAAATCTAATGAGTTTTATTTTAATTTTGCATAAATAATTCGTGTTTTCAATTAACAAATTCAGTTAAATGTGTTAAAAGCAAAATAAATGAATACAAAATAACATTCGAAAGAAACGTTAGCTAACAAAGTAAAATCTCCAAAGCGCTACCATGAAAGGCTTAACAAAGGAACTATTAAAAAATTCCCCAGGGTAATTGTTAACATAAATTCATAAATAAATCTAAAACAACGAACGATGAACAGAATTTTAGAATAAAATCTCAACTGGGTTGAGCTAAACTGAACTTAAGAAGCTAGAGAGCTGCACGAATCAAATAGCGCAATTGACGTCCTTTCAGCCCAATACGATTTTCGCGTTGCCGTTTTCAATTTATTCTGTGCAAATGCAGTGCGGAATCTTGTTGTGGATTATAATAAATTTTCTCACCTGTCAATTACGCGACCATTGTAAATCATTCACACCGGATAAGGATCACAAAGAAATGATTACACCTTCCTGCCACTACTGACACATTAAGAGAAGGACAGCTAAGGATGGCAGAAATAAATTAAGGAAGCGAACAAAATGAATGAAAAGATAAAATTTATGCGATGATTGCATCATTAATGCCTGGAATAATGCATAGTCTCAGTCGCATTGGCCGCAGATATTCGATTATGATAATGAACACAAATATATGGAATTAAGTAACTTATTATGCGGAATAGCTTATTACGAAAGTATATAGAGGCAAAGGTGTTAACACTACTATATTGCAATAAAAAAGGAATTCTTTAAACATTCTGAGATTTCGCACACGCCTCGAATTTTTTTTACAATTTTCATGCTTAAACATAATGAGAAGTTCAAGAAAAAAGGTTATATGCATTCAGTTTTCTGCAACATCACTGCTTAAACTTTTTATGACTTCAAAATGAATGATAAACGCACTAAAAAGATAATAAAAAGTGTTTTTGGTATTCATATTAACACCTTTTTAAGTGTAGATAAATTGCTGTTAATAACACCTAAACTAATTTCAACAAACAAAGACTAAAAACAATATAAATATAAAACAATATAAGACGATATAAAAAATATCGGATAAAAAAATATTTGAAATTAGTTAATAAGATATCGTGTTAAGGATACGAAGTCAGTGTCGGTTGTTAGTAACAATGTCCAACGGCCCAGCATTTGGAAGTCAGGTTTGCTTTGCCCATTCCATAAAAAAGACGATTCTGCAAACTGTGCCAATTATCGTGGGATCGTGGGAGTCTTTTAAATATCGCACATAAGGTGCTGTCAAATGTACTATGTGGAAGATTGAATGCAATCCCCAACCAACTGATTAGATCTTATCAGTGAAGCTTCTGACCTGGCAAATCCACCATAGACCAAATATTCATAGTGCGTCAAGTCTTGGAAAAAACCTAATAAAAGCAAATCGGCACACACCACCTATTTGTTAACTATAAATGCGCTTTTGACAATACGACTAGAAGCACTCTATTTGCCGCTATGTCTAAATTTGGCAAATGAGGAGAACAACACCACTAGCTCCGAAAGAATCGTGAAGAACTTCTCCGAGTCGTTTGATAACAAACATAATTTAAGACAAGGTGACTTCTTGTCGTGTGACTTACTTACTTACTTACTATAGTCCTCTTCTGCTTATGGAGCATAAAGCCTCGAGTTTAACCTAATGTTGGAAACGATAATCCGAGCAGTAGATTTAAACTGCTTAAGCGCAATATTGTACAAAAATGTAATACTGTTTTCGTTTACTGACAATATTGATATTATTATTCTAGTTTTAACTTAGAAAAACAAGCTAAGAACAAACAAAGTTCTTTCTGTCAACAAGCACAACGGGTGTCAAGGCCCACAGCTTCGGCTGCTCTGACCATTCAGATTGGCTCCTTAAAGGGAGTGTCGTGGTGGTTGTGGTGAAAACCCAAATATATGCAAGTAGAATGATTGTATTAGTTTGCAAACATTTCATGTGGAATTGCATTCTCCTACCAGATGTTGTGACCCAGACATAGGCAGAGGTGTTAGATAGACCTCGCTCTTCGCCAAGGAGAAGTTATGCACAAACACATAACTTCAACTGGTACCGGCAGAATTCCTTAGAGCTCATCGGCGCAATATACCGATGTCTCTGTGAAGAACACCGTGGTGTTCAGCCTTCACGGCAGGTATCCACGTGAAATTTTGGACCTTCATGTCAGCAAACAAATCTTCTGAGTATCTTGACACCTTACTAAATAAATAAGTTAGCTCATAGCGGTCCGCTGGTGGTGGATCTAATGTATTTTGGAACTTAGCAGCATACTTAATAGAAACCTATTTTTTGACTTGGATTTGTTAACTTTTATTTATGTCACTTTAGGTTGTCACCGATCGCACGAACCCTTAACAATACTACTGCTTGCAATCTTAGGTTCAAAGCTATGATTATTGAAGCAGATATTTTATTGAATAAGCGTATAAAAGTATCTGCTATTGAATAAGGGATTAACTGTTTACGAACTCGTATTTACTTTAACTAAGTGTACCAAAAATAAATTCTAAAATTATTTGTTAAATTAGTTTTTTCTTAAAACCAATTTTTTATTAAAGCAAAGTTTAATAAAAAAATGCATATACGTAGAGAACAAAAAAATTATTATGTAATTATCAGAAGTAATGAACGGTATCAATTTCCTTTAACTGCAGCAATAATTCTGGTGATCTCTGTGCAGATAGAGTATCTTCTGATAATTATGTAAAATTTATCTTTGAATAAAAATATGCTTTGGCTTATACAGAATTATATAATTTATTTTGTTTTTTGTTTTTGTTTCTTTCTGTTTTTTTTTGATTCCATTTTTTGTTCTATTTTGACTTTTAACCCCGCAAACGTTAATTTTTCCAACTGCGGCAAAAAAAGAAAAATTTGATTGACTTTGCCGAAGTCGTCAGCGACAACTAAAAAGTATTTTTAAAATTATTTTTAATCAAATATTAAATAGAAATGAAAAGAAATGGGAAACCTTGGTGCTGTTTTCACGGAAAGGAATTCTCGGAACACAGCGGGACAACACAAAAGCGTCAGCAGATCAAAAGCATTATTGACTGCAATAGGACCGAAGCTCAGTAGAAAGATAAATTATTGTGTTAAGATTTTTACAGTATTTCTACAATTTTAATAATTTTCTTCAATTGATATCATTTCTTTTCGATGCTTCTTGACTTCTAAGTTCGAAAAAGCAGAATCTTTTCACAATTTGATTTTTCGTTAGCAATTTAAAGTTACAAGACGGATCAAAGGTTGTTGACGTGACCATAAATTGCACATGGTATGGAATACGAGTTGCGTCGGTGGTGGAATGATGCAATACCGATAGACATGTTGGCTATGTGTTCGGCTACATATGCCTAACGAGAACGCAAATTTGTGCGGAATTGATGGAATGCTGGCACTTAACATGTGGACAGCATTCAATCTCGCATAAAGTTTCGCTTTAATAGCAAAGCTAAGTACATTGCTATACTTCAGTAGACTTAGTGACTAGACTGGCATTTTAGATGATACTACGTAACAACGGTAATGCAGATGCCAGAGCAGATGCAATAGAGGAAAGATGGACTGGTAAACATGGATGAACATGGATGAGCTGTGGAGCTGTTGAGCTGTAATGGCAAACGTAGTCATATATCGCTTACACTGCTAGAAGTCACGAATAAAGTGTAACAAATCATTCGCTGAGGGCAGGAAAATTTTTGCATTTTTTTTATTCAATTTTATTTTCTCTAGAACACCGCAACTTGCACTACTACAGCATATTGCACGCTACATTAAGTGTTGAGGTATTCTAATTTTGTTGCTGATGAAATGACTAATTACTGTACGAATACCAAATCCTATCATTAGTGGTGGAAATAACTGAAGAAAAGATGGCCAATATTTTGTAATTAGTGTGCAATTTCTTAATTTGAAATGCAAGCACAAAATAGCTAAATTTGTTGCTATTTGTAGTAACAGAATTTGAATTTGTTATTACTTTTGTGGCACCTATAAGCTCTTTTGCTGTAGTAATGCCCTCTTACAAACACCTTTTTCTGTTTACGTACAACATATTCATAAAATCGGAGCATTACAACTGCCAGCAAATGGCAATGCGGCACTTACCCGGTATGGCAACTGACACCACCGACACCACTGAAAAGTGCAACATAAAACAGTTGCAAACATTTCATTGTTTTTCGTTAGTGCTGCTGGCATTCACGTTCAGCTCGTTGCTGTTATTCCTAGTGCTGTTGCCATTGTGCTTCTTGGCAACAGGAATGGCAACAACCACAGCACTGCACTGCAGCATCAGTTTTATCCGCTACCTTCAGGTCAATCCAATTAGATACGATGCAGAACGTTTTTTTTTTACTACCGCGTATCCAATTAAGTGCACAATCAGCTAAATTTTTCTTCTTCTCCAGCCATTTTTCTTTATTTTCGAGCATATAAAATTTATTTTGGTATTTTTTTATTTATTATTTTTACGATATAGGTTTTCCTTAATACTTTTTTTGTTTGTTCGTATTTTATTTTTCTATTGTGTATGTTACGAGCTGTATTATTTTTGCCTATTTCTAGCCGATTTAGGCAATGACACAAGAGATCACCTCAACATAAGTGGTACCAACTTAAACTACAACAAGCGGGCAACAACTATCAGAACAGCAGTTCCAAATGCAAGTGACTTATTCCTTTGGCGTACTGGAATGATTAATGGCCAACAAGGGCCAATGGCAACAACAGCAACAGCAAGAGCAACGGCTATGGCAACAGCGCCATTAAGACCCACCAATGTAAAATATTTGGATTTCCGTGTTGATTTTCACACCTGATCGTTTTTCTTTAATTTTCTTTTTATTTTCGATTTTGGTATTTATTATTGTTTTCCCTGGTTTTTACTGCTATTTGCGCTTTTCGGTGTACATTTACGGATTTTGTTACTTTAACTGCACTGCAAATTGAAATTTATTAAGGAGCAGTTAAAAATCTCCGCGATTGCAAATTTGGTAAATTGTTTCCTCGGGCAAAAACCCAAAATGAAGCATTTCATTACATTTTTTGTTATTTTTTGTTTATATTATTAGCTTTAATAATTTTTTGTAGTCATAAAAAAAAAGATACAAGCTACAATATATAAGGAAATAATATTTTAAAATATATCAAAACCAACAAACTAAGTCGCTTAACATGCATATGTTGGCTAAATTTTATGGTCCATACAGTATAGGATACTATTTAGGTTAATAATCTTAACTCTAAATTTTGTTTTTAAATGTAAACAAAATCTTACTATATATACGAGATGAACTTATTTTCAAGTCATGAAAGCAGTTAAAGGTGATACGAAAGACAATTTCTAGAAGGCAATAAAGCAAATTTAATTGCATTAAATACATTGCAAAATTTATAATTATAATTTTGTTTATAACTTGGCCATTAAAACAGTGAATTATTAAAATCTATAATTAAATTTCTTTCCTAGCATTAGACATAGGTTATATAGTACATGAATTGAAGTCGTTTGTTGTGATGCCATCTATTGATAACAATATGCGTCGGTTAAAGACAAAAAACAAAATTATTTAATATGGCATTATTTATCGTCTGAGACGAAACTACGGTACTCCTAACATATGGGTCGGTTTAGTTATTTGGAATGCTTCGTAAAAGGATTACTTAAAAATAAGTATTTGCTTTAAGGTCGTCTAATACAATAAAAATGCGTATATATACATGAAAGTCGTATATTTAGGCAAGGTGAAACTTTCCCCATGATAAGGGGAAAGGCCTATTTATTGAACTTCCTGGTTGTTATTTAGCGCATAACCATTCTATACAAATGTTAACATTCTATCTCCCTGACGTTTGAGGGAGATTACTCTGCGTAATAAGAGTTTTCACTAATTTATTCTATTTCATGATATGTAGACGAAGATTTTTTACTAATATATTACATATATTTTAAGGCATTTAAATAAATAGAAACAAAATTATTTGAAATTGGTTTCATTAGTACATCCCATGAAATACAAATAATCCTGTCAACCTTTGTTAAAAAACATTCGTTCTGTGAATAAATAGGACTACTCCTATTCGAAGTCAAGACAAAATATTCCAATTGTAATTAGACAATTTAAAACAATAAACTTACATATAATGTAACAAGTAAACTATATGCGATAGACATATGCGCCAGCTTCAACCTCGGTCGGAACTAATGCAACCGCAACCGTAAAATTGCAATACTGACTAACAACAAAGCAGCTATAATGACACTCATAACCAGGTGACATCCAAACTGCTGTGGTAGTGCATTGACAAGCTGAACATGCTGGAACAATCTCGAGCACTTATTACAGATTCCAGGACATGTTGAAATGGTAGACAAACTCACAAGAAGAGGCGCGACTTTCATAATGATAGACCCAGAACCTTTCTGCGTTTTAGGAATAGGAACTATATTTCTTCTTATGAACGGTGCAAAGGAAAAGAAAAGAAATCGATATTGGGTAGTGTTACCAAAATAGACCTAGAACCTTTCTGCGTTTTAGGAAACGGAACTATATTTCTTCTTATGAACGGCGCAGAGGAAAAGGAAAAAAATCGATTTTGAGTAGTGTTACCAAGTTAGACCCAGAACCTTTCTGTGTTTTAGGAAAAG
>NC_051846.1:68923277-68935553 GCF_002237135.1 Teleopsis dalmanni | reverse complement strand
CAACTGGTATAATGATGTAATAGTATCTCACAGAGATACAAATTGAAGGTCAAGATATATGCGCACAATGAGAAAACAGATTTAGAAGTGTCTGTTGAGAGAAGCCAATTAGGCAGAAGTTGGTTTCAATTTTATAAGCGAATAATTTAAAATAATTAATTAGAAAAACAATTTTTAATTAATTTTTAAAAAGAATATTCTAATAATTAATTATTTTATTTTAATTACAATTTAAAATATGGTTACATACCAAATTAATTATAACAGATTTGAATTGGAATATAACCACAACTATTTATGAAAAACTTGAGGCATGGAGAGTTCTCTCTGAGATAGTGATTTCTCTTAGATTTAATAAATATTTAATTATTTATTTTTAATATTTTTAGTATAAAAAAGTATTTAAAAAAAATGTCATTAATTAAAAAAGCGCGACTTTATAAACAAGCACAGTCAGCTAGCTTACACCCAAAAGAAAATATTAATTAATTTAAAGGAATTAAAAAAAAAATCTTTTTGTTTAAATTTCAATTGTTAATGCAGCATACAATCAAATATGAGATAATGTGAATATTTTTAATTTTGAGGTCAGCAAATAAACTGTCGCTTGAGTTTTTTTTGTTTTTTTTTTATACAATAATTAAGATAATGTAGATAAAAATTTTGTTTTATGAAATAATATTCTTAAATGGTTATTAAATTTAAAAATATTAAAGCATATCAAACGTAAAAAAAATTCTATGAAAAAATATTACGTTACTCTTTAAAGATTTTTCTTAATATGACGTTGATAAATGGGTTTCTTATAAGTTCGTATCAGAGAAGATTATGAGGTGATGAAAATTTTATAAATTACAAACTTTATCAAATCGTATAAAATTTCTGGTTTTTGATTAATGATGACTTTAAATGTAATCATAGAATATGTAATATGTAGCAAACAAATAATCATGTTTTTAATAAATAAAGGAATAATTTGTGGGACACAATCTTGTCTCTGTATTTACTCTAATGGATACTAGACAAAAGTAATTGATAGTCTTTAATTTAAAATTGAACCAAATCACTGCTTATTAAAATATTAATATTTTTAATTATTTATATTTTTATATTAAATAAAATGTTTTGAAGTCAATAATGTCGAAAAGATATTTCTATGAATTGAAGAGTTTTTGAATGGTAGTGACTTACAACAAAATTTTGTTTTTTTATTAATTTAATTTATTGTCACATTTAAATAAAATTATTCTTTAAAAAATTATAAATAATTATTATAAAATTATTTTTTATTTTTTGAGTGAGTAAGTCTTAAACATGTTGAGAGTGAAACCTAACAATCATTGTTTTGTTTAATCCCAGACTGTAATTTTGTAGTTCATGTCAAACATGAGACGTTAAAATGATATTTGGGCCGATTCATTGTCTGGATCCTTGCAGATTCTATAAAAATCTGATTCTAATGAAATTGTCTTTGAGGTCTGAACCATTTTCTAAAACATAATCTTACAAATTTTTTTTTTGTCTAGTGGAAAAATTGAGCAAAAAATATTAGCAAATAATAGATAGACAATTGGATAAGCAAATCAATTCGAGCTGAGTATATATATTTCAAAATACAAAATGGAAAAGATTAACACTATATTCCTGTAGAAAAATTAGCGATCTCATTGAGATTTCTGGTAAATATAAAAATACAATGCGGTTATTAACTGAACACTATCCATTAAAACAATAAGGATTGAATATTTCCTTAATAGATTTTTAACTCAACTTTAAAAAAAAAAAACAAAAAAAAATTTGGTCACTGTTAAACTTATACGCAATGCAGTATAAATGTGAAAAATATTTACATTGTAAATATTAAAAAGAATCTTAAAGAAGTTCTTTGTTTCTAATAATCGCCCAAAAAGGTTTTAAAACTTTCGAGTTTTACATAATACTGTAATAATGGGTCACCAAAATAAACCATTCTAACCACGAATATGAGTTAACAGGTTGTTACTAGGTTCTAAGTAGAGTGAAGCCTTGCGGCTTTAGCAGATTTTTAATACTGTTAATCGAGATTAACTGAACAGAAGATATTCAGTTCTTCAAATATGTATCAACATATCGCTTATTGCAAATGTCTCATCTACCTCCAAACAGAACAAACATTCTGTCTAATCAGACAGACCCATCATGTTAAGATGATAATGTAGATTACGATAATTCATTAAGTAATCTGTTAACAGTCTATCAACTGTATTATATTAGAAAGCGACATACTCTTATGACCGTATCAGTTCTTTACCTTGGTGGTTGTACGGAGTTTATTTAAAACTCACTTATTTATTTAAATTATTTTACTCAACATCTTTCTTACGGCTTTATAAACTTAAAGCATCGTATAACTCCATTGAAATTGTTGAACGTAATAGTGTTTAACTTTCTTAGATTTCATTTATTTATAAACTCAAACGGAATTTTAAAATATTTTCTTAC
This sequence comes from Teleopsis dalmanni, assembly GCF_002237135.1. Lineage (NCBI taxonomy): Eukaryota > Metazoa > Arthropoda > Insecta > Diptera > Diopsidae > Teleopsis > Teleopsis dalmanni. The sequence goes on along the minus strand of NC_051846.1, from coordinate 68,933,072 downwards.
CTATTAAAAAAACTCGAAACTCTTTCGAAATAGTCTTCCATTTAATATTAGAGAAGTTTTAACTTTTTTTCCATTGAGTGTAAACTTCTATTTCAAGTTCTATAAACATGCATAAATAATTTGAACTATTTTCGAATTTAATTTGCTCCAAAGAAACGAGTTTATTGTAAAATTGAAAAAAACTTAATTCGGCGTTAATGAATATGCTCTAATACTGAAAAGTAAACTGCTCACAAATATAAATAAATTAAAAAAAATTAAATAATTATTTGCATAAATAAATATTTTAAAAAATGTTACCAGAAAGACAATGTAGAATTTTACTGGCTTTTTAGTGCTCATTAGTACCATAAATACGTGTAAAAATATCTTATAAGGCAAAGAAAGCCGTTAAAATTGTGGCTTATAAGTAATTAACTGCATTATGAAGTTGGTATGCAATATTTATGGCATCAGAGAAGACTTTAATTAGATATGCAGCTCAGGTTAGCGAAAACAATGAAAAATTTAAAAGAAAAAAAAATTATATTAAAGTTTTACAACATTTTCAAATAATTTTGTTCGAAACTTTTCTATGAATTGTGTCTGTCAATAGTGTGAAAATTTTAAAGAAAATATTTCAAATAAAAATTTCACTCAAACAAACTTCAAATGACATTAATGATTAAATAATTAAATAAATTACAACGCTAATAAACGCGTCACCAAAGTGCATTAAACTGAAGATAGATTGTTTGTTTTTTTCATTATAAAAAATTGTTAAAAAAATTTTCATGATTATCACTTGAGTTTTTTTGCTATATATTAACTGCAGTAACGCAAGCAAAGCCGACACAGTAGATTACAACACTTTCTTCTTAACCCTTTAGTGTTGTAGGGTTTTTTGTTAACAAGTAATAAATTTACCTGGCTCTGAAGAGGAACGTGATGTTGTGGCTGATGAACTCGTGGAAAGCATTTCACATATATCAGTTTGTACAGCAACGCTTACTTTTATTATTTTTTGCTCCTCCATTATGTTTTATAATTAATTTAATAAAATTTTTTAAATTTATTATTTTGTAATACTTTAATAAAAATTTCTTTAATACTTTTTAAACAATTAATTTATAAATACTTTATTTGTTTTATTTGAGTATTATTTATTTAATAATTGTGTGTGTCCCTGATTTAATTCTATTTCATTATTACTTCTAGAAAACCAAGTTTTAAATTATGAAAAATTAATATAATTATTTAATTTTTAATATAACATTAAATTATTTAAAGGTTTTGAACATACATATTTTATTTTATTTATTTTTTTATAAATAATTTTTATTTTTGTTTTCGTTTCGAATATTTAATAAACTCAATCATATTATTATTACTGTTTAATTGTAAAATATTTTTTTTAATTTTTTTTTGTTATTTAATTGGTAATATAGCATTAAATAATCTAAAAGTTTTTAATATTTATATTTTATTTATTTTTTTAAATATATTTTTTTTTGTTTTACTTTTGTTTTGAATATTCAATAAACACAATAATATTGTTATTGTTGTATAATTGTTAAATATTTTTTTTAACGAAATTAATATTATATTATTCCTTTTTATTAATGAGATTTTTTTTATTTATTTATTTATTTATTTATTTATTTATTTATTTATTTATTTATTTAACAATTAGTTAAATATTCTTTTTAAGAAAATTAATATTACATTATTACTTTTTTATTAAAGAGATTTTTTATTTTTATTTATTTATTTGTGAATTTAACACTGAAATTAATTTTTATTTTTATCATAATATCAATATAATTAAAATTAATATGTTTTTAACATTTTATTAACATTAACATTAGTTAATGTGTTCTTATTTTAATGAACTATTTAAAATTTTATTGTTATTATATTGTACTTAAATTTTATTATTTTTGCATAATATGGTTTAAACTTTACTGAAATAGATCACTTTTATAATTATTTAAGTGTTTTAACTAATTAAATTTTTCTATTTAACCTATTGAATTTTTTTTAAATTAACATTGAAATTTGTTTAGAAATTTACTTGAAGAATAATTTTTAAAAGCTATACTTAATTTTATATATTATTATTACTTACATGCAACTTACTATATTATGGGTAAGTGCATATTAAATGTAATGTTAGCCCTTTTATTAACCTATTATACTTTTTAGTTAAATTAAAATTTTTAGAGCAAAACACTCATAGATTTCTTGTAAAAATTATATTTCATTTAACATAAATTTGTGAAATGTATTTGGTCAGTGTACTTTAAGTGCAGTGTTAACCTTTTAAATATACTTAAATATATTTTTTTTTTGAAATAAATTTAAAATCACTTCTAGAATTGTCATAAAATTTTATATTTTATTTAACATTAATTATTATTATGTTACTAATAAATTTGTGTTTAAATTTGTTAAATATATTTTTTCAGTGTATTTTAGGTGCAGTGTTAACTTTTTAAATATCCTAATAATATATTTTCTCTAAATAAAGTTAAAATCCCTTCTAAAATTATCATAAAATTTTTATAATTTATTTAACATAAATTTTTATTATGTCTAGAATATTTTTATCAGTGTATTTCAAGTGCAGCATTAGCTTCGTTAATGTACTTTCATATTTTTTCCAAGTCAATTTGAAATTTATATAGCAAAACCACTTGTAGAATACTTGTTAAAAATTATATTTATATTATATATTATATTAAATTCAAATTTGCTTTATGGTTTAGAATATTTTTGTCAGTGTACTTCAAGTGCAGCGTTAGCTTTTTCACACCCTTTTAAGACTTTAATGTTTACATTAAGTTGACCTAGTTTTCCTTCATTGCGGCTCTTCAAGTATTTAGGTTAGCCGCATGTGCATTGCGTGAGTATTTACAATATTAATTCACAACAAAAGAAAAATAATAAAATAAAATATCTCGATTCATCAAAAAAGCATTAAAAGTTCACGTTTTAATAGAAACAATTAAGAAATGTTCTTTTTAATATTGTGTTTTTTTTTTAATATGTAAAATTGAAATCTTAAAAACAATCTTATCTGCACTTTCAAGACTTTAAGAGATTTTATTTTGAATCAATTTAAAAATTATTGTTTTATTTAATTTATTTCAAACCCCCATTCAATGTTCATTAATTGTTATTTGTGCAGTTCGCTTTTATGAAACAAAACCAACAAAAATTTGTATTTATTGAAAAAACGATGAATGTATTTTATTACAGTATATTTTTGAAAAAAAAAATGAGTAATTTGCTTTTAAAATAATAAAATTTAATTAGTTACACTTCAATTTTATGATTTTTTGTTTTTATATTTATTGCAATAACAAATATATACTAATATATATCTACATATTTATATATATAAGTATATATATGTAATGCGGAAATTGTTTATATAAAATTATTTTTGCATCGACACTTATATATGATTACAATGTATACACATTTTATTTACTTATATTTTGTTGTAATTTTTTTAATTATTATTAAATTTAGTATCACAGCAATTTAGGAATTTTTTTAAGTATTGAGATGAGATTCACTGTTGCAGACAACAAAAACACGTACGACGCACGTTGTTTTTAATGAATTAAAAAGTTAATTTTCATGAGAACTAAAAAAAAAAACAACCACTTTGACTGCGCATAAAATTTACACTGAACCCTCAAGTCACTTATAGAATTGCTGCGCGCAAAATAAGCTTATGAGCGGCAACAGAGCAGAGCAAAACTTGAAATGTTAAAATAACATTGACAAAATACAGAAACTGTTAGCAGAGATAACACAGATGTTAAGCTGTTACAGCAAAATATTCACATACAGTTTTAAAGTCATTGTTGTATTTTGTGAAATAATTGGGGTGAGAAAAGTGTTTTGCAGACATTTTTATTAATTTTATTCAGTATTTTTAGTGCAGTTAATTAGCATTTTTTATTTTTTTTTGTGATTGTATATATTAATGTAAATATTTAACTTCAATTAATATCTCGAAAACTGATTTCAAAATGAAAAATTAGAATATTTTACAGAAATTTTTATCAATTTTACTTTTGTTTTTAATTCTAATTAACTAGCATTTATTTTCCTTGTTTTTTATTTAATGTTTTATTCTTATAGAATTGAAAATATATATTTATAAAATACTAAAAGTATAAAAGTAAATGTTACTTTTATATGAATTATAGTCCTTATAAAATATCTCTATAGTTGATGGATCCTCTCAATTCTTTTTATTTTGTTTATATATTTTTTCTCTTCTACATACTATGCTTTTGAATCTATTCTTATGATTCTTAGGTGTCACAAAGGTTTTTGTTTAGTTTTTAGAACATATTTGGGAAATTGCGTCATATATAAGTAGTTGGCCAATATTTTAATGATGTTGCGTAGCTTTGTTTTTACCAAGAGTTTGGCGGGATATACTAGAAGCATTTTTTGTCGAAGCGTTTTTACAGTTCACCAAGTTGGTTATGATTACATAAATATTATAAATATTCTATTTAGGAAGTAATAGTTTAGTGGGTGCTATTTTCAAGACCATTCGGGACATGTTTGTCAAGTATCTTTAAAATATAAAAGTTTTATAGTTGTATAAATATATATATAATTTCTTATACTTCTAGTGATATAGTCTATGTGTATTAATATGCGTTGATTTAGTGGAACCTTCAATGAACAAGGATTGCAGATGAAAGCAAAACATTTTGCGGACTCAGTAAAATTGCCACATTCCAAGTAATAACTCTATTTCATTTAGTTTAAATTTTAAATAAATTTAAATGGTTAAGTTGAATTTACGTCAATTTCATAATAGTTTAGACAGAAATATGTGGTGTTCGATCTAAGTACATGATTTTCTTTGAAGCAATAACTCAGAATAATAGACAGATAGTAGGTTTGACACTTTTTTTTTAGCAAAAATTTAGGAAAGTTTAAATTAGTTCGATAAATTTAGGTTTAAAAATAGAAAATGTTAGTCCTTTAACAAATATTGTACAGTAAATAATTTTGAAATTTTAAAAACATACTCGTTCCTTATATCGAGGGAGTCATAGCAGGTTTAATGTCTGAAGTATTTTACTTGCAACTTCCACTTTAATTGTTATTTGTTAAGGACACAAACATTAAGTTTTAAAATTCTTAAAGCTTAATAAAATTAATTGAATTATTTTTCATTCGTTTCAAGAAACTGCTTTCAGTTAAAGAACTTTCAATTAAATTAATGGAAGGAATAGACAAACTTAAGGGCGCAGCTGAACTTTATGAAGTTTTGTCGTTGACCTTACGTCGCAAATATAAGGCGTGTATTTGTAGTAACAAAAAAATACACGTAGTCATACAAAAAAAAAATACACATATCTACAAGTGTTAATATTCATAAAATATAAGAGCTTTTCTTGCAGTATGCTATTGTTAGTTAATTTCATATATGAACAGCTGTTTCTAAAAACAAAATTTTTCCAAAACTTTCGATAATTTAAATATTATAAATGTGGGACTAACAGTTCTTATTTATGATGACGCACAATGTTAATTTATTTGTACATGTACAATATATGTATATAAAATATATGTATACAATCATATACATCATTTCTATTTTTTGTTAATCTTTATTTAACCACTGAGGCACAAAAAGTTTTATTTAATCTCGCTTTAGTAAAATTTGCATGTTTATTTTTTTATTGTATTTATATATCCGTATCCCCTCTGTAACACAGAGCTGACATGGTAAATAAAATATTATTTAGATATTGAGGAACTCTCGAAAGCAACGATGCATGACTTTATTTCATCGTATAACGGCTTTTAGTCTATTTTAAAAGACTTTGCAGAAAACAAGAATATGTAAAAAAAAATAAAAAAATGTTTGTTGTTTAAATTATATATTTTTGTTTATAAACAAAAAAAAAACCAAACGATAAAATAAAAAAAATTAAAATTAGAAATTTTTTTAATTGTGTGCTTAAATTACGTCAGCATTAAAAATTAAACTATATTTTTTTAGGGGTACAGTGATCTTTCTTATGTCGGAAAAACGTTCGAAAAACAAAAAAAAAAAAATACAGGGTCACATAATTAAGAGCTTGGTTCAAGTGAAATTTTTATAATACTTGTAATATGAATGGTGATACCTCAATTCAAACAATACTTATTTATTTCGGTATATATTGGTATATATATGCATATTAAGCATATATAAGTACAAATATTTGTACAATAAAGTCTAATCTTTTTATTAAAATTTGATATCAAAACTATTCTTGTTAATTATAGTCGTAACTTTACATTATAATTGTTTACATCATCATAAACCACAGTGGAGTAAAGAGAATTTTAAAATATTTCGCAAAGGAAGATAAAAAAGTTAAATTGCAAAACATTTGTGATTTTTTTTAAAAAAAATATATTTTATGAAACATTTCTCAGAGAAAGAAATATACTTAAATTTATTTAAAAAATCTATTAAATTTTACTATATATTGGGTGTCAGTGGAATATTTTTCTATTACCATATTATTTAAAATTAAAGATATAACTAAATGTCGAATAATTTTATTAATGGCTTGTAGGCAAAGGCTAGATCAAATTATACCATTATACAAACAATCACCAAATTTTATGAAATTTATTGTCACAATATTTCTTATAAGATAGATTTTGAGTTCTAATGTAATCATAAGCATCGGTTATGGTTAATTCTTTTTAGTGAGAACAGAGTTTCCTTCTCTGTTCAAGAAACGTTTAAGCGCTCTTTTGTTACCATAAACCCTATCATCCAAATCTTACTTTTGAAATTAACTAGCCCAGTTGGTAAAGAATATATTTTTAAAAAAATTTAAGTTTTAGATATCCGTCAGGTTCGTTAGTTTATTTTAGGAATGTCTAAATAGTTTTGAAAGGCCTGGGTATTTGCAAAGAGAGTTTTCCGTTGTTATTTTTTTCTTCTTCCTTGAAGTTTCTGTATTTTTGGTTGAAAAGGATATTCAATTTTACATGGTTACTACGACTTGGTGGTCAGCACTGCTACGAGTTTTGTCACTTAAATTTTGGTTCCATCTTTTATCGCTATTTTCGTAGGATTTTCGTTAACGATAGATTGAACCTTGTGTTACTTGGATCATATTGTAGTTATCCATTATCATTCTGTTCTTTTAAGAAAATAATTATGGAGATGTTTTGGAACACCTTTTAATAAAAACAGTATAGGTTTCTTTGTTGAGCATACCTCTGATCTCTCTCTAGCTAGTTCATACACACATTAATTTCTTTTCTTTTTTTCTTTTTGTGTGTTGCTCGATGCTCTGGAATCCAGATTAATCATATACTGCACTGATTATTCACTAATCTTGATTTTGCACTGCTTTACTACTTTTCATTTAGATTTGATTATATTTATATGACTCATAAAACTGTGTTATTAATATTTTAATAATTTCATAAAGTAAATTCTATTATACAGTATTATTTTTAAATTTAAATATGATTTTTATGGAGTATAGCAAAAAAATTTATTATTTGAAGTTTAGAAAATTTTAATGGAATGTTTCTTTTATATATTGTACTATATCATTCTGATATGGTTGTGAAATATTAAATCGATAAAACTTCCGAGAGAATTTTTAACTATAATATAATAGCAGTAGCTTATTGGCTATCAGACATATTTTTTTTTTTCTAGTATTTCTTTAACAGTCCTTTACTTTTGTTAGAGTATAGTAATATCATTTCCTAAAAACTTTGAAATAAATTGTTTACGATATCATGGACTGATGCAAAGGTTAATGGTAAAGCAAATTACTAAGTAAGGAAAAATCAAAACTACTCTGAAAATTTATTACCAGTGAGATGTGAACTTAAGTGAATGGTTTTTTATTTTTAAGTAGACATGCTTCTGTTAACTATTATCTTTCAAAAAATGGAATTAAAGAACGCCGACAACTGCAGATTCCGTGAAATGAAAACTACTAGTGTGCTGCGGTTTTCAGGAAACGAGTATAGTGTTACCATTTGACTAAAGTTGAACCGCATGAGATCTGGAATGTTAAACTACGGGATATTCTGAGAATAGTCTTTATTAATAGAAGTAATTTGTATCCAAATTAACTTAGGAGATCCTTTCAATGATTTCTTCTTATTTTTACATGGCAATATTACAAAAATAAATTATTTAAATATATTTATATATATGAATATATATATATATAATATATATATAAGTATAATATATATTATATATATAGTTATTATTATATATATGAATTTATATATATAAATATATAAAATATTTACATGCATTTTTTTATATATATGCATATTTTTTCTCAAATATTCCACATACAGATGTATCTCCAAACTAATTGACAGAAGAACTGTAGTACCATGTTAATGCTTCTGAGATATTTCCATGAAGAGCAACAAATACAAAATATAAAAGATGAATATATTAATTTTAATTTTTATGTTAAAAGATTTCGATGAAATTCTGTGAACATGCATTTTAATATCATAAAATTATTTATTTAATAAAACATTTAGGTTCCCAAACATAAAGACAATAACGCGTAAAAATGTTATATCCAATGAGTTTTTTTGAGTAATTTAATCTACTTAGAAATGACTAATGAAGTTTTAAGTAAATAGATTCACACATAATGTTTTAAATGACATCAATATATGAGGTTAGTAAACAAAGACAAACAATATAAAAACTATAATATAAATGTTATAATCATTTACATTATTAAAAGTATTGGAAATATTTTTATTAAACATATAATTCTAGACAAAACATTGATAAAGTTTACTTTCATCAAAATGTTTATATGAATATATATTCATATATATAATAATTACAGACAATGAGTAATGTGAAATTCAATAGAATTTACAAACCTTATCAAAAATTAAAGGAAGCGTACGACAAATTTAAAGTACGTTTACATACAGACTAAGAGAGATAAGTGAGAACTTATTGCAACTGTAAAAATGAAAATTTTTTGTTATTAAACAAAGAATAATGATAAAAAAACATAAACAATTTTTTACTAACACAGACAGAACAAAATAATATTTATAAAAAAAAACCTGAACACTCATTCATAAGTAAGATGGAGAGATTAAATTATTGATAAAGTTTATAATATTAACTACAGTCAGATTTTTCTTTGAAAACTTTTAGCATAATTCTAAAAATAATAATGAAGAGTTCTAGGTTATTAATATCGATTTTATCATTTATTAAATTTAGTTTTTTTTTTTTTGAAACTCAATATAATTCTACAAAGAGTAACAGAAAGGTATGAGTTATTATTAATTTAGTTTATAATATTTACTATGAAGTTCAATCTTTTTTGGAACATTCTTTACATAATTCCAAAAAGAATAATGACGATTTTTAATTTAGTTTCTAACATTTAATAAAATAAGATCTTTCTTGCAAAATTGTTTATATATTTCAAAAAAGAATGACAATGCGGTATATATTATTAATTTATTTCGAAATATACACACCATTTTTATAATTATTGCAACGGAATCAATTATTTAATTGGATTCGTCATTTGTTATGATCTAAAAGGTAATTTAACACCTGTTGATTGAAAATCAATTCTACTGACTTATTGTATTATAACGAATCGTATTTTAATTTTGATGAAGTAAGGATACTTAATAAACACGATGGGTCTGGTACACAGTTCAGTGATCAATAACCAAAATAGTGATAATAAAAAATCTAACTCGACCAAGGACAACATTTTTTTTTATTATTTT
>NC_051846.1:68917997-68923177 GCF_002237135.1 Teleopsis dalmanni | reverse complement strand
TATCGCTTCAGAAGGAACATATTTTGAAGGAGATAAAATAAATTTGGAATAAAATTTAAATTTGTGTGTTTAATTTACAAAATCAGAGTACTTTTTGAGCAGAAGGTAAACATTTTTATTTTGAAGAAATCTTAAATTAATTAATTCATAAATAGAAAACTCATATCGCGTAAATAAAGAATTCAACTACCATATATTATTCAAGTCCCACAAACTGTTAGTACTTGAATTAATATGAAATTTAAAAAGAAAAAAAATCGTCTCTATTATGTTGAAAAACTTCTAGATAAGAGATAAGCATACAAATTAGCAATGGTAATTTAAAAGAATTAATTTTTTTAATTAATTAACAGAATTTCAAGTATCACCTGAGAAAAAATAAATATTTATGACGCCAGCAGGAGACAATATAAACATATAAAATGGTATGCTGTTTTCTAGTGGCTTATTCATTGCGTCTTACACCAATTTCTTTCAGTAACAGATAAAATGATTTCTTCTTCTTCTACCTATTTCAATATGAGAATAATATTAAAAAATTATTTAAATCCTAAGTTATTATTAAGTTATTAAAATTATTATGTCATTCAATACAAAAATGCTACATTAAATATGAACTAAATTCATCTTAAAAATATAAATTAAACTCCTTCACTCCAATTATGTGTGTTGTCAATTCCCAACTTAGCTATGTATAAAATATTTCTATATGTATATAAATATTGTGTTAGATGTTATTTCGAACATTATAATAATGCTCAAATAATTAATTGTTAAATAAATGTTCTCTTAAACTATTTACAATACAGCAATATTTTATTGTACTTTTTGCTGGTACCTGAATTTTTCTTTGGATAAAATTAAATACCAAGTTGTCTCAACAATGATTTAATGTTAGTAATATTAATAACTTTTATATTGAATTATTGTGTAGTGTTTTCACACAAATGATATACCTAAGCTTAGAAGCAACTAAAGCTTAATAAATGCTACATATTCTTAAATCAGAAATAAAATTTTTCTTCAATGAAACCCTTAATAAAACTGTATTTTATTAGCAAATTTTCGTTTCAGTTTTTTAAAAAGGTGACTGAAATATAGTTCCTTTTTTTGATGTACAAATTTTAAAGTGCAGTGACTCCATTTAAACACAACATTAATCACAACAAACAAATTATAGTACTAAAATCGTTTCCTTTTTCCTTTGTCATTTTTTGTTTGAAAATTAAAGCCGAAAATCAGTTTAACTCTGACTCTGCCAAAGCTCAACGACCACTCCCTCATTTAAAAGGAAGCTAATTTGCTTATTAGCTTAAGAGGGAGATTGTATATGTGAAACTCATTTTTAAAGCTGGGTACGACAGCCTCTTAATAAAGAGTATTAAGGGGCTTTAATAATTTTTTGTTTATTTTAAATTTATTTTTTGAATAATTTTTAAATATGTTGTTTGATGTAATCGTATTCCTTTATCACATATTAATACATATTCTCATTGTTCTATCTAATTATTAAGTTTTACATCTTCAATCTTCGAAAAATTCTCCTTTATCTTCAAAAAATAAGGAAGTCTCATTTAAATCGGTATAAGTTGGTATTCAATTGGAAGTCAACAGTTACTTAAACATAATATGATACTATGATATGATAGCTATTATATTTAATATACATTCCAACCATGTTTTCTATTTTCTATATCTATTTCTGTTAAATGATCTAAACTTATAAGTTATAATAGAATCAAATATAAGTGCTTAATTCGTATGCCCCCAGAAATTTAAACAAAAAGATATATTAAGGTTAATTTTTTTCTTGCCGATAATGGCTTGTCTTCTAAGCCTGGCACTTGCAGTCCAAACAAATTATATACGGACTATAAACTAATTATATAAAAATTCGATTATTTCCAAAGACCACTGATGAAGAGTACTTGGCAATACTCGAAACAGCGTTGTATGGTCAGCCAAATTTCAATAAATTAAAAATAAACAATTTTGTTCTTTGTCCTTTCTTCGCTATTCGAATCCGTCTATAAGATATATTGTTTATTTTAAGCGAACTTATGTCAAAGATCCGTTGCTTCCTTTATTCTTTCATAGCCGATGCTTTAAAATGCTTCTAAAATACTGCACTTATATGCTGTAAAAGCATCATATGTATAATATATACATTAAGACTGAAAAGTTTTCGGAAATTCTCATTTAAAATTCGCGCGCTGTATATTTTTCGATATTTTAAGTTTATGTAGTTTGGCAGCACTGTCCTTAATTACTATGCCAAAAATGAGCGCGATCTGTCAGACAGTTCGTTTACGGCAGCTGTTGAACCAGTTCACCTCAGTAGTGCGTTGCGAAATGTCTTCGACGGTCGTACGACCGTCCTGGAAGGCTTTGTACCACTCATAAACTTGAGTTTTCGATAAAACTGATTCCCCATAAGCCTTTTGTAGCATTCGCAAACGATTCTGCACACGAAATTTCGTTCGAAACACAAAATTTGATGCAAACTCTTTGTTCAATATTTTTTTCCATTTGTTTTTTTTCGCAACGCACTACTGAGGTGAACTGGTTTCAACAGCTGCCGTAAACGAACTGTCTGACAGATCGCGCTCATTTTTGGCATAGTAATGTCCTTAAATTGCTGCCAAACTACATAAACTTAAAAATATCGAAAAATATACAGCGCGCGAATTTTAAATGAGAATTTCCGAAAACTTTTCGGTCTTAATGTATATGTATGGTATGATGTAGCATATTATATATATTATATATTTATATTATATGTTTATATATGAACCATACTCTTAAATATTTATTTTAAATCAACGAAAAGTAAATATTTTCTAAATATATATTTTATTTTATTATAGTAAAATATAAACTAAATTTTAAAAAATTGATAGAAAATAGACTTTTTTTCTTATTCTTATTAGAAAATTATAAAATTCATATTTTGTTTATTTATTTAAATTAAAAAACTTGATAATTTTTCATAAGAAATAAACAACATTTGTTATTTTTAACTTTAAATTAAAAATAATTTAATCATTTTTTATCGTTTAAAATAATTACTTTTTGTAAATTTTTAGTTCGCAATTGTTTGTAAAAAGGTTCAATTACTAATATTGAATAATTGTTTTTAATAAAAAACTCCCCGTTTTCTCACTAACATAAACTGCAGTTGTGAATAATAAACAGACTAAAAATCTACTATAATTAGTTTTACTGTGATTTTTTAAAGTAATTTAATCCAGTAATAGTACAGTATTTTTAAAAAGCGCATGTATTCAAGGTAATATACTATATATTAAATATATACAATGCATATGACATATATTTTTCATTTATACACTTTGTACATTCATATGTATTAGCTGTAAATAATAAACTTATACTAAATGTTATTAGGTTTCTTTAAATATACATATAATCGAAAAAGTTTTTTCACAAATTATACAAAGAACAAATTAGTCATTAATTATAATGATCATTACTCATTAATTATTTAGTAAAAGCATTAATTTATTAATTTTAGTTTTTAGTTTTTAAGTATTTTAAACGGAACAGATTTTATCACTATTAGTGCTACCTTATTCCTTCTCTTATTACTTCTCTTGGAAAATGACGTTGCAGAAATAGAGGTTTCCTTCACGTAGAATATCCGAAAAAAAGTGGAGTTATCTGTGACAGCTTTAAAATTCTTGAGATTCTGTTCACGTAAGAAAAAATGTTAGAAAATCGGACAATACCTTTTTACATCATACTCTATGACTTTCTATAGAGATGTATATTGTAGGTAGAAATAACTCAATAACAATTATGGAACACTTCTTCACTGCAGCCTTTACCTAAAATTATCAGTGACTTTTAATGAATAATTCACTGTAATTTAGCTTATTTATGTAGTTACATATGTATAGATTAGATTGATAAAGCCAACTGTTTATAGTTATGAAATTTTTTCATAGTTTAATCATAGATTAGTAAGTTTTAAGTACTAATTTATATGAATTTTGTTCTCTATCATAGATTATTATAGAATGTTATCACCGTAAGGAGATTTACCGGGAAGACCGAAATAATAACCGGTCACTGTTGATTGAACAATTAGCTAGCAAAGTTAGGAATCCAATCCAATTCAGACCGCGGACACTGTAGAGAAGAGAGAGAAACCTCATACCATGTGCTAGAAGAATGCCCGGCACTGACGCACAAGTAAAAGAAACACCTAGAAGCATATGTCATGGAACATAGGGATATAAGGCTAGGAAATAGAGATTTAATAGACTTAAAACAAAACAAAAGAAATACTATACACATATCATTTTCTGAGTGAAATACCAATCATACCAAATTCAATCATCCCTAAAAAAAATTGTGTTTATTTGTGCACAAAGTCTCCAAATAATTTCATTGCGAATATTAATCGCAAATCCTGATATTCGAAGACTCCGGATTTACAAAAAATCCAATTTTTTTTCTACTTCGAAAACTTCATTGCTATTCGATTAATCGAATACTTGAATAACTTCGGTTCTAAAATATCTGAATAATATGAACAGCAATATACCATACTTGTCTACAGAATAATAATCAAAGTTCTGTAGATTATTTAAATTCAAATAAATAGTGCTTCATAATTGGTCAAAGTATCGGGTTACGTCTTAATGTCTTATATTATATATAATTTTACGTAAATAGTTTTGTGGGCTGCAATAACCAAGGTTCACAGTTATATCTTACTAAATCTGCAGTACACAATCCGATCTGTAAAATATTGTATTTTATATTCAATCAATTTTTTTGCATTAATCAAATGTTTATAAGTTATACTTAAATGAATAAATATTAAGCACTCATAACAAACATTGTAAGTATATTTCTATTAGTTATGCCAGTTTATAAAACAGGTTCTATAAGAGTGGGCCATAAATGAATTAAATAAAGACGATTTATAAATCTAATGTTTTTTTTATTAATTTTAAAATATTTTAATAATTTAAATTAATTAAAAAATGTTGACCTACATTCAAAAAAAAGGCAACTGTTCTGGGATTTTATGGTAATAAATTATAAAATGTAAAACCTAAGATAATAAATAATGATCTATAACAAACATTATAAGCGCCAAGTGAAGTTTAAAATAGAATTAATGATATTAAATCATATTATATTTATTTAAA
>NC_051846.1:68910211-68917897 GCF_002237135.1 Teleopsis dalmanni | reverse complement strand
CAACAATAGTACAAACCCACTAGTAACTAGTGAAGAGAATAAAATTCTCAAACAAAAAGCTAGACAAGTTTTATAAGTATCCTTAGCAGAGGAATAAATACTGTTCTCATTAAATGATACTCAAAAATATATTCATAATCATTTTCTAAGAATAATAGCACAATAAAAATCTGGGAAAAGTACGAGGTGCTGTAACAATTTCGACCTAATACGGCTAAAATACAATTTATCAAGAACAAAAATTCTGATAGGCAAAGCAAAAAAGAAAATTATAAACCTCGTTGCGGTGGAGAGTTATCTAATTATCTAATAAGTTATCTAATTGAGCATAAATTTCAACTAGATATGAAAGAAATGTAGAAAGAAAGAGGGTAAACTGAACAACCGACCAATTTCTTTACAATTGCGCAGGCTTGACTATATTGGGCATTCCACTATGGAAATTTACCAACTATGAGCTTGGTAGATATACCAAATATGGAAGATACACCCCAAAAAAATTATATGTTTTTTCAAAGGCGCAGTTGGTTTGGAAACTTGGATTTTTATGCCCGAATGTGGAGTAATAAAACGAAGTGTATGCGCTATTTAGAAAACAGAGGGAACATAGCAGCTACTAAAACAACAAGTGTAACCCTGAAGAGTCTTGAAATAACAAATGTTAATATTAGATAATACTTGAACGTTTTTTTATTATGTACTTATTATTCTATATTTCAGGAAATAAAAGATCACATCGGTAAATTATTATTACTAAACATTGGTCAATGTTAATGGCATAAAAGATATACTTGATATTTGATTGTTCTCAAAAATAATAAATGATTCAGAAATTCAATAGAGGAATGGAACTTAAAAATATGTGCTTTGAAATAGATAATTATATCTGAGCTTGCTATAACCACAAACCGGATAAAAGAAAACGAGTACATAGAGAGGTGTATAGAGACGGTAGAATCTAGAATATAAGATGCAGAACATAAAATGCTTCGATGAATAAAATTATTGTAATTATTGTTACTTCTTGTTTTATAAAACATTTCTGCAGAGGACCAGGTTAAAGAAGAGATCATATAAAAAATATATAGGTTTTTATGGAAATCTTTTCGCTAGTTTGACAAATGTTAGGTTGATTGTCTAATAGTGGATGCCATAAATATAAAATAAAGATTTTAGATTAAGATGTGAAAAAGGGAAAATCTATAATTCAGATTTTATCCATTAACTCATAATATAAGTTAATAGATTATTTGTATTGAGATACAAATTATGAAATTAAAAATTCTTTTTTTTATAATATTAAGAAAACTTAAAATACGACACAGACATATTATAGTAAAATATATTATAGTAAAAACAATATAAGTATAATATTGCTGAAAGAAATAAAATAGACTTCATTTTAGGTTTATTATTATTAATTAATAATAGACTATGCATGCACACCGACCTAAAAGTTCTTGACTAAAACAATTCTTGACTATTTATAAATCTCGTAATTGCTCTGGACTTAATTTTACCGATTTAATTTGGGACTAAGATTCCGCTTCTAAGGTAGTCGAGTCTACGTCTTACCACCGCTATGCAGTTGCATAGAATATGTTCTGATGTTTCCTTCCTTCTTGACTGATGCATGCCTTTTTGGGCTCTCTCATTTTGGATTTACTCACATTATTGGATATAACAATAGCGTAATAGTCTGACTATTAGTATTTATACTAATAAATACTTTCAGCTTTTCCTAAAAATAGCTGTGTTAACCTAGACATAATAGAGTAGTGATTTATCTAACAGTTTTTTTAAGGTTTTAGAGTTCATAATTTTCAATAAATGTTAGATGGAATGACTAAATCCATTTTCTGACGACCGCATGAACATATACCAGAATCGTTTTATATATAGAAATAAATTTAAACCTGTTTAAAATTGTTAACCTGTGAGCATTATTATTCTTGACTCGAATAAATCGTTAGGAAAGTTGAAAACTCTTCGCGCTCTTGTGAATAATGAAGTCAATTTCGATTGGTCAGATTCATATGGTATATGCAAAAATCCACTATCAGACTTGTGTGTCTAAAACGTTAGATAATTGCCTGCAAAAGCATCCTATCGTCAGCTTCATTTGTTGACTCAGTGCGATTCCCGTCGATGTTCGCGAACATAAAATCAAAATTCAGAGTCTTATTCAGGAATCGTTGAAATGTCTGAATAGCATTACGTAGACTAAAGGTAATCAAATTGAACTCAAAAATGAAGTTGCAATTACTATACTAAGGATGTCAGCTGGCGTAAAGGAACTCTATAAATAAGCATAAATATTATTTGTGACAGATATGATATTTCAAATAAATGGTATCTGTTATTGATTTGGTTTTGTTTGCAATTTGATCATGCGAAAATGACAATAAGATTTCATTCTTTCACTACGAGTATAAAGAGAGTTGACAAATTCCCGTTTGCTCCAAAAACTGGAGTTACTGTTTTGCATCCTCATTGCTGCCATCACTGTATTGAATTAAGTTAATCATTTGTAATAACCACAACCACAAGGATTTTAGTCAACAACTCTGATTGAAATCTGATTTTACTACATAACATGAATACCGTACTCTCGTAAATTCTACATTCCAATTCAATTTTCGTGAAACTCAGTTACACAGTAAAATGCTAGTAAGAATGGTTACTGCAATTTAATTGGATATTCTGCGTTTAAAACATATGTTATCACAAATTTATACACCTTCATGTATTCTAGATATTGAAAACTGATACTAGTGGTCATAGGTATAAGATTGAAAAAGGTTTAATAAGCGCTTGAAGGTCCAACGCTTACTGATATCAGTTGGGGTTATCAAATTTTAATCTGTAGTCATACAGGCTCAAATACAAGATAAGCGAAGTTTCCTCCATGTTATTTCATCATTATGATCTATGAGGTCATTATAATCTATTGCTAACATTTGACAACTTTATTTTCTGTGATTCAATTGTTGTAGTTAAAAAAAAGTTAGAATTACTTTAAAATGTTCGCCTTCCTACTTAATTTTAACTACTTTGAAAAGTACAGCTTAAAAATCGTATAAATTTTTTGATCCCATAAGGCAAATAGCGTCTTGTCGCACCAACACCTGTCGTAGTTGGTTCAATATGCAATGAATATTTTGGGAAATAAAGTTTTTTGAACTAGCTTGTTATCCTACATTTGGACTATATTTTTTTCATTTCATTTCCCCAGCTTTCATTACCGCCCCTAAACCAAGTTTGTTCTCTTTTTCAGAAAATATACGTGCGGAATTGAATTCTCACTGGTCCCTTTTTTTATATTTTTTAAGAACTTACCATAGTTTAATTTTAAATGTAAACTTTTGGTTTTTATTCAGTAAAAGTTCAACTTTTTGGGAAACCTTATTTTTGTTTATTTGATTTGGGTATATTCTGTTTTAAACCAGCTTCTTTTGAGCCAGTAGTTTTATAAATCCACACAGATATCTGGGGTATGATTTAAAATTTTTAAATTGCATTCTAAAGTGTTTATTTTACCTAAAAGTATACTTCGTTTATTTGCAACAGTTACGATTGAGCTTGGGAAAATTAAAATAACACTAGTTTACAGCTAAAAATTTCCAAAGACGAGACTTATATTTCCTATAGGAAAATTTTTCGTAGAACTCGAAAATCACAACGATTTTTTTTTCCTGTGTACCGTTTTCGAGTTATTTGCAAAAAACCGTTGTTTTGACTTTTCTCAAAACATCACCCTGCATATGGCCCCGTAACTTTATTTTTGAAGTTTTGATAGTAGTGCGTGATATATCAAATTAAAGGTGAAACTTGTACAAACATTTTAAGTTATATAACGTTAATGTAACTTATTTGGTTTCGCTGCTATAGCTGAAAATGTACAGATTAAAAATGTTTGATTTTCAATGTGATTGGACTCCCACAAAAATATTTAAAAAAAATTATTTTTTTAATTGATATAAAGACTGTTTTAGTACAAACATATCGAGTGGCTTAACATTAAAATCGAATAAAAATATCAGAAGTTATTCGCCATTTTCCAAATTTGCCCAAAATAGTGGTTTTTATTAACAAATCAGAAAAATCATTATTTCACATTTATTTTGTAAAATTTGGAGGGCAAATCAAAATTGTATTATGTAAAATTGTACAAATTTTATTTAAAAATTAAAAACTAATATTATTAAATCTTAATATATTGCATTTTATATAGCGTTGGCGGCGTGAAAATAAAAAACATTTACCGATTGGATAAGCGCGGAAATCACAGTTCCCGTGATTAAGTTCTTTTTTGATCACAAGGAATATTTATATATTATATAATTATATTTTATACATTATTAATAATTAATATGTTCATTTAACAATGGAAACTGAATAAAAACTGAACAATAATCTACCGATTATTAAAAACACTAGAAACAATTTTTTATTAGAAAAATTAAAAATGATGTGATATGTAATAAAATTGGCTTAATTTTGTATAATGAATTTATTGAACTAAATACTAAATGCCTTCATTGGTAAAAGCAGCTGATAAATGTTATTCTTAAATAAAAACTAAAGTTTTAGGAAAAGACTTTAAATAATGTAGGAGACAAAAGCAAAATACTGACTTAAATCATGTAAACCCACATTATTCTTAAGACTCGTCAACGAAAACAACATGAAAACAACGGAAATATAATTTGCAGGTTATTGGTAATCAACCAGCTGCCATGCTGGGGCATTTGTCTAAAGACGTTGGTCAAAATATTTGCTCTATAGATGATAGTTGTTTTGTATTACTTAATACAGGTCGCGAGCTTGTAGAATCAGATAATGGTTTACTTTCAACAGTTGCACATAAACTTGGTCCAAATGCAAATACTTGCTATGCATTGGAAGGTGCTATATCAAATGCAGGATCAACTGTGTCGTGGTTAAAAGAAAGTTTAAAAATAAATACTGAAATAAATTCAAATGATAATGTAGTTGAGCTACTAAATACTTACCTTGGTGAAAATTCTATGATATCATCATCATGTTCGTCAAATATGTTAAATACTGATTGTGGATTAGCGTCGAACCGTTCTGAAATAACATTTGTACCTGCATTTAATGGGCTATATTCCCCATATTGGCGTTATGATTCAAGAGGGTATTTTATTTAGAATAAAGTTAATACATTTTTGATTTGCTAACTGATTGACATTTAAGAATAATGTTGGGATTAACTAGTCAAACAACCGCACAAAATGTCACACAAGCTGCATACGAAAAATGCTCCAAAGTTTTGGAGCAATAGGATTAAAAATGACGTTGCGCCACTCGAGAAAAGTTGATTAATAAGATATTGATGAGCAAAATCGGTTAAAAATTATGCGCAAAACACAATAATTAGTTAACCGACTGTGCTCTGTTTTCTATTTCATACCTTTTAGCTGGCATGCACAATGCAATCGCAAATGTTTACAAGAAACGGAAGAAACATAAAAATAAAAATAATACATTTTTACTTAATAATTTATATAGATATTTAAGTACAATTGAAAATGTAGTCAAAACAAGAATTTTTTCGTAAGCAAAAAGGAAATGGTCGTACAGGGAGTATGACTGAAGTTAATATCTTTTTAGCAAACGAAGCAAGACCGGCTAAAAATTCCATTGATTTTAATTGAAATAAATTCGATGAAGAAATTTGTCTCAAAATGGAAGCTGAATCTTTAGTCACAGTTCAACAAAATTGGGATAACGCAGACAGAACTATTCAATTTATCACTCCTAGTTTAGTTTCCGCCCTTGACAAATGCAAGGTTTCGGATCGCTACGCTATACATATTTTGTAGTAGTAGGTATGGTTACCTGTGGCGCCCAGGTGCCATCTAAGATTCTCGGCGAAATGGCAAAAATCATATACTTACTAAAAATGTTTATTTTTAGAGATCAATTTACATATAACTCAAATGATTTGTACGAGAGATATACATTTTTATGGTAAGCATATGTGTGAAAATTTTAACCCACACTAGGTTAGGTTATGTTCGGAAGGCACGTGACAGTTGTCAGCACTTCTACTCGGTGACATATATTGCCCATTCGGATGCCCTCAAAAAATTTTACCAGCAGATGCGAGTTGCTAACCTTTGTTATCTTTGTTAAATCATTTGGTTTGGACATTAAAGTAGCCTTGTCTGAAGTCCTGGACAGAGACACAGGAAGTGGTTGATAGATTTTACCTCCTCTTCATCTTGGCAACTCCTGCATAATCCAGTTTGTTGGAACTCGCCACCGTTGCAGCATAAGCGCAATGGCACAGTGCCCCTTTAGTACTCCATAACGGACACGAACTGTAGGTTTGCTGAAGCCTAAAAGGCTTTTCGTTTTATTTTTGTCCAACTTAGGCCATACGATTCTAGCGCCCATACAGTCTTCGCGGTTAGTATATAAATTGTTAGTCACCGTATTGATTTCCTCTATTATTTTAAACTGTTCGTTGCATGTTATTTTTAAACATATCGTTGCATGTAATGTGAGCTCGGCCTCTCCTGTATGCAGTTCAGAACCTTTTCTGGCCATCTCATCTGCTAGTTCATTTCCTTAAATATAGCTATGTCCAAGTATTCGAAATGTACTATGTCCAGCAAAGAGAGACCTTATGATATTTGATGCTCATCAGTGAGTCGCGACATTTTAATACTATTTTGAAATTTAGATTCAACTGCTTTCAGTGCGGCCTATCTACAAAAATCGTGATATTCCTTCCATTTTTG
This sequence comes from Teleopsis dalmanni, assembly GCF_002237135.1. Taxonomy (NCBI): domain Eukaryota; kingdom Metazoa; phylum Arthropoda; class Insecta; order Diptera; family Diopsidae; genus Teleopsis; species Teleopsis dalmanni. The sequence goes on along the minus strand of NC_051846.1, from coordinate 68,911,124 downwards.
AGCCATCTGTGTAGATAGTAACTGTAGAGTTACCCGTCACAGATAAAAGCTTCCAGTTATCTCTGGTTAGATAAAGAGATAAAGAATGAGGTCATTTTCCTCAAAGAACCTTATTAATTTCGTGACCGAAGAGATAACACATTTTTTTGATCGTTTTTGCCTGTTTAATAGTTTTATCAGTTACGATCCTTTGTCATGGAAAAATAAACTTAATCAAGTAGGGTCGACCTATGACGTTACTTGAAATGCAAAGAAGACGCAACAAATGTATAATGAGAATAAAAGTAAAACTAAAACTAAAAAAATGTGGCAAGCAAACTATGAAGTTTGCGAATTTCTAAGTTTACAGATAAAAGGACAAGAGCCTCAATATGTACTTAGTTAATTTCATACTACATACGTTGACAAAATCTTGAACGTAGTCAAATATTGGTTGTTTGACCCAAAGAATCTTTGAAAAATCAAATCTTAATTACTAAGCAAAGATTTTAAATAGATCTAGAATGCCGTTTCTCCTGTGCTCGTTATTAAGACCAGTTGTTGAACTGTCTGTTATTAAGAAATTTTAATATCTTAACAAAAATTGAAACTGATCGCGTCATATATAATCGAATTTTATTTAGTAAAGAAATTTTATGAGGAATTTCATTTTTTAATAAATAAAATAAAAATATTTTTATTTAATCAAAATTCTATAATATCATAACGAAACATATAATGGGATACTGTGTCCCATCCGATTTCCAAAGAATTTAAATTCCATCCGAAATATCATATATTTTATTTAAGCTTTAAATATATAGACTTCAAGGCTACAACTCCAAGGCTACAAATTTATTTCTGAAGTGAAATGGATGTGAATGTAAAAGATATATGTGGTTTCAACAAAACGGTGCTATGAGTCACATAATAC
>NC_051846.1:68907544-68910111 GCF_002237135.1 Teleopsis dalmanni | reverse complement strand
TTTATTTTATACAATGTATAATTAAAATAAAAATTTGTAACATTATGTAATTAGTTATGAGATTTTACAACTTATTGTTAGTCTCATTTTAAAAGAAGATGCAATAAATAAATGTATGTTTAAATAAAAAAAAAAAAAATATTTATTGTAATTTGATCTATTCAAAATATAACAGCTCTTATTAAAAATAGTTTTGATCAATATAGATATTTTACTTCGATTTGTTTAAATTTCACAGTTCAAAAGATTTATTGGTAGTTGTGCTCCGCTTCACATGACGGCTTCGTGCAGTTTTATTTTATATATACTCCTGATAATAATCTACAAATGTTATATTATAATACAACAAAGCAAACATCGGGAGCCTGCTTTTTATCAGCTTGACTTCACAAGTTTGAATACAAACCAGAACATAAAAATCATATGATTATATCTTATTGCTAAATAAGATATATAAGATATAATATATTTTATATGAACGTTTATTGTTCTTCATTATTTTCAAAAGATCGAATTAGATATGTAATAAATGTGGTCAACATATAATAGACATTTAAATTAATTTAAACTGATTCCAGCTTTGTTACATCTCTATACTATCTATTTGTTTAGATTTTTGTTGAAGAAAAACTTTTTAAGTGTTTAATTTTGTTTATCGATTTTTAATTAATGAGCAAATAAAACTATATCAAAAATTTACTTAATTGTTTTTTATAATCATTTAAATACAATTTAATAATATGAAAACTTTTGTTAGTGAACTCTCAATGACCACAACTCATATTAAAGTTTTGGCAAAATCAATGTAAACTCCTATACATTCCCTTTTTCTCATGAGGTGTAAATATCTTTATAAGGATTATATCGACCAGATATTGAACCATCACTTTTCTTAATAATAATCAGTAATTACTACTGATAGTCTCCAATGACAATCGACTCATTGTGAATTGAGAACAATTGTATATAGAATCATTTAAGTTTCTTATTAAAGAATATGATTTTGAAAGTCTTTTATAATGCTATATTTTGACAATTTAGAAGCTTTATACTATATTTTGCCAGTGAAAACACGAATTTGCTTGGAATATTGAACTAAACCGATATTTCAAATTTATTATTTATTATTCATCAATTGTATTTTTATTTTCAAACCATAAAGATTAATTGTTGATTTGTATAAAATTTTGTAAACCCCTGTTATAATCTTTATACATATATAAAATATTCCTCATTCTCAATTGAATACTCAATGCAATACTCAATGCTGTGAATTGCTTGATTTTTAATAATTTAGAATAAAACAGAAATTAAATTCATCAACATAAAAAAGTCACCTTGAAGAACTGTAAAACAGATTTCCGATAATTAAAAATATCTCCTCCGTCTCGCTGTTTAACTATATAAAATTTTGTTGGATTAAGAAGTTTCAGTCAAAATAGCGGAGGGAAGTAGTATGTATATAAGACAGAAACTTATAAGTTGCATTATACTAATAACACTATATATTATATTATAGTAATAATTAAAAATTCAATTAAAAAAGTAATTCACTTAATTCAGTAACTTAGTGTTTTAATCATACAACCTAGATAAGAACATTACTATTATTTTAAAATAATTTATACTCATGTAATTATTTATAAATTCTAAAAATATTAATGTTCTCTGTAAGTAAAATTATTAATATTAATTTCCAAATATTTTGAAAGGAATTGTACTTATCATTTAAAAAAAAAGACTCATTTATTGGGGAACATAATTCTCGATTACTTATTTATTACCTGCTTCGATATATAACATAATAATTAATCAATAATAATAGTATTTAGAAAATATGAACGTCCAACCACTGACGAGAATAGACATTTAAAACAATTAAACTTTAAAATCGATATTTATATCAAAGAGTGTTATTTACAACTGAATTATCATGTGCCGAGCACTTTAAAAAACGAAATCAATTAGCCAAGGTTTGTGTAAATATTACAGGACACTTAATTTCTTACTTAATTCAAATTGAAAACTATTTGAAGCAGGATTTTGAATACTCTGCTGAACAGAATTCTTCACAATCTTATTTCTTAAAAAAAATAATTACACTCTTACCAAGTCTCACTCTCATTAAACACTAATCTAGAAGATAGTCCATATATTCACTTAAAGTATATCTACAAATCCTTATTTCCGTAGTCATAGAACATTTTTGGAAAAATAAACTTAATCAAGTAGGGTCGACCTATGACGTTACTTGAAATGCAAAGAAGACGCAACAAATATATAATGAGAATGAAAGTAAAACTAAAACTATTTTCAAATTAAAAAAAATAAAGAAATGTAAAAGTTTAAAAATTTAAAAATATGCAACCAAACTATGAAGTTCGCGAATTTCTAAGTTTACAGATAAAAGGACAAGAGCCTTAATATGTACTCAGTTAATTTCAAAGTACAGACGTTGACAAAATCTTGAGTGTAATCAAATATTGGTTGGTTGAACCAAAGAATCTTTGAAAAATCAAATCTTAATTACTAAGCAAAGATTTTAAATAGATCTAGAATGCCGTTTC
>NC_051846.1:68904227-68907444 GCF_002237135.1 Teleopsis dalmanni | reverse complement strand
AAACTTAAAATATCGAAAAATATACAGCGCGCGAATTTTAAATGAGAATTTCCGAAAGCTTTTCGGTCACAATGTATGATAGGATCATATGATAAAACAATTTCACAGAAAGAAGAAACAAGATTTCGATTAAAACATTTATAATTATAATAACATATGTTCTCCATTATGTATCTTAACTGTTCTTTTTAATAAACTGTATTGATGAACATTTAAGTTTAAACATGCATTGCGCGTAGTCATGTTAACGATAACATTTCTTAATAAATAAATTCATCAAGCATGCAAAAATCCACATTCCAAAAATATCAAGTAAAAACAAAACAATGTATGTATTTACAATTAAAGTTCATAAATTATATAAAAAATATTTATCCTAACTTATTATTTCAACGAATCCAGTTGTCTTTAGTTATAAAAACAATATTTATTTATAACCAACAGGACAGATGACAGATGTTATGGCCTCAGACCAATTTATTTATAGGCTAAATTATTTAGAAGTTCAATGAAATAATCAACTCTATTAAAGGTAGAGTTCATGCATCATGTTTAGTCATTGAAAAGGAAAGAAATTATTGAACAACTTAAATACCAGAATGACACGAATATGTACAAGGTCAAAAAAAAAACATTGATGATGATATAAATTCGACTGATATTATGGTCTTCACCTTTACCAAAATAACTGCATGTTAGTATAATGCAAAGTTAATATAAATACACTGCCAAAAATTCGGATATATCTTCAAAAAAATTAAAAAAAACCCCGACTTCCATTAATTGTAACTTACCTTACCATACGCCAAAGTTTTCAGGAACAATGATGAAAGATTTAAAGCGTAAATGTCACGATAATCCAAGCAGAGAATCAATGACCAAAAACCGAGATTAAACCACAATTGTCCAACTATCAATAAAACTCACTCAGTCAAGTAGTCAAAGAACAAACCTCTCGCTTGGCATAGAACAACAATATAAACAACACCAACTTGACAATCCCACAAAAACAAGAGCAAAAGCATAGTTGACGAATTAAATCTACTTACAGCAAACCAAAATGATATACTTTTATCAGGCTCAAATAGCAACAACTTATTATAAACTAAAGAAATCTTTGACAAAATACAAAAATAAACTTATGCAATAAATAACCACATTTTAAAACTACCTTGTAAAGATTACACTACTTAGCAGGAAATCGATCACATTAACAAAAATATTGAAACTACTTCGCCACGAATTACACCAACTAAAAAACAAAAACAAACTTTAATCAAATTTTTGAAAAGTGATCTGAAAGACATGACGTACAATAACAATCTCCAGAACCCAACCAAAACTTTATCATCCATTCTAAGTATATTTTTCGCAATTTTTTACATACCTATTTATTTTGTGTTTTGTTCTAATAGTTATTTTCAGCAATCATTCGTTATTTCTCACCTTTACATTTCTACCTTTACTAAGAAATCGCTTTTACTGCATTAAAAATTTCACAGTGGAACAGTGGAATGAATTCGTAAGCAACTGCAACGAGCTATTGCTTCTGATAAATGCCCTCAGTACTGACGTTATATGCCTGCATGAAGTACACATTTCAGACAGTACACATGTTTGCACTCCCAAGCATTGTATAATGTACATTTTAAATTCATCCAGACCATAGAGAACGAGGTGTAGGTTTTTATTAAAGGAGCACAAACTTTATTGTTTAAAACAACTATTTTCAGTAATATTTCATTAGATCGTTGAAGTTCTTAATTTCACATTTTCAAATATGAATAATTACATTTCGCCTGATGAATGCCTTCCTTGCAGCAAACGGTGCTTTATTTTTTGTGTATCTTATAAACCATCGCTCAGTTCGACCACTCATTTTAGCATGCACCATTTTTGTGAAGCGCCAGTTTTGCTCAAAAATGTATACAGAAGATTTTCTGTATCTTCATAGTAGTGACCACTTTGACTCCCTTCAGCTTTTACAAATTTGTTCCACTCCAAAAGTTAAAAGTAGACCTAGTAAATTGGTATAATTTCAAGTACCAACGCGAATTGACCGCTACTTCCTGGACATTTACAGAGATCATTCATGAAAGAGTTCAGACGTCATACAGTTGAAATAAAATTAATATTTTTTTAATATTAAATTTATTTAATCCAGGATTTGTAGAAAGTGTATTTTTGTATCAAATTTATTCGTTTCTTCTTATTAAAATAAAGCAAAATGTCGAGACAAAAATAAACGTGAGAATTTGTTTAAGCTTCTTGAGCTCAGTATTAATTTTGAATTTTATTAATGACTTTTTTACAAAATACTTATTTAAAATATTAATACAAAATATATTACCATAATTTACAATTATTTTTCTTAGGGCCATGTTGTGCAGTGTCTCGGTCATGACAAAATTCGCTCTTTCGGGCTGTGCCGAAAATGCATGTTATGCAAAGTGTCACATCAGTATTGCCAATTTTGTATATTTACTACTTCTTGGTTGTGCCTAAATTTAAGAGAAAATTTAGATATGTTCACTTTCAATTTGTCACCAAAAATAACTAGCAAGAAAAAACTCATAGAGGCTGTAATAATGTTCATTTATTATTACATTATCTTATAATAATTGTTAACAGTACTTAAGCTTTTCTTTAAAATCGGAAAGTGTGATAATTATATTATTAGCGATTTATAAAAAAGACTGTGTTGCTGACTGCCATTTTTCCTCCAAAGGGTATTAGAATTGTAGTAATTTGCTCCTACAAGGAGCAAATTTTGAAATTTATTGCTAAACAACACTGCTCTGCCCTAGTGCCGGGACACAAATACGTCGGCTCTCATGCCGGAGTTTGAACGACTATATTGTTTTATCTCACATTCTCAAATTAATAATTTGCATTGAAATCAACAATAATTGTACTCATGCCATGCCCTTAATAAACTTACTTGCGGCGACACTAAAAACGTTGATCCACATCAATGCTTAGAAATATATTATGACACATTCAAGTGTGTCACATTAGGGTGGCTCACGTTATAAGGGGGAAAATTAAAAATGAAGTTTTGAATGAGCGCACCCCCTAGGAATATGCCATTGACCAAAAAAATTATATTCCCAAAGTTTTGGAGCAATAGGATTAAAAATGACGTTGCGCCACTCGAGCAAAGTTGGGTTTTCAGGACAAAAAACAGTAATTTTTCAATTCGAGGTCATTTTTTATC
>NC_051846.1:68895805-68904127 GCF_002237135.1 Teleopsis dalmanni | reverse complement strand
GGCGAAATAGTCTTTCCTCCTTTTCTTTCTTCTCTTTCTTCTGTTTCTTTTTTCCCTGTCCATTATTTGAATCAGTCTTCTTCTTCCTCTTATTTTCTTTCTTGTCTTCTCTCTTATCCTTCTTTCTTTTCTTCTCTTTCCTCTATTTCTTTTTACCTCCTTTCTTATCTTCTTTCTTGTCTCTCTTGCTGCCTTCCCTTCTGTCTTTCCTTTTGTCTTCCTTCTTGTCTTTCTTCCTGCCTTCACTCCAGTTTCCATTTTCCGTACTTTTGCTGTAAAGCAACACATTATACCGGCAGCTTCGTACGTCAAAGCGCCGCTAACTGTTTCAGAGTATGTCTCCTTCGAGAACATTACGACCTGACGCTTAATTTCCGGATCACGTATGGCGTCTATTAAATTGACGATCTTAATCTTCTCCATAATATCACCAGAGCTACCAATGTAAACCAAGTAACACAACCGTTCAATGTCGGCAGAGTACTCTCCAACACTCTCGCCAACAGGCGAAGCTCTTGCTTCCAGTACTACCCTGTATAATGGAGCCATAAAAACGTTACCGTACTTGCGCTCCAATGTATCCATTACAGCTTGGTAGTTTTTATGTTTTTCGGGTTGAATTTGCTGCAAAACTTCTGCCGCAATACCTTTTAGTGTTATAATTAGTGATTCCGTTTTCTCACCAATATTCCAATTATTTGTTGCAGCCGCTATTTCAAATTTGAGTTTGAACACTTCAAAAGTCTCGCTCCCATCAAACGTCAATGCCTGTATTTCAACGCTACCAGTTTCATGAATGGCTGAAGATAACCCGCTTACCTGCCTACTCTCAGCATGGCTTTCCAATTGAACCGTCTCACCTTTTGACACATTCTGATCAATCGGGTCCTTTCTTCTCGAGCACCTTTTTTGAACTTGTTGTAACTCCAACTTTAATTCGACAAAATTTTGGTCTAATGTCTGCGTGATATCACTAAATTGTGGTTCCAACTTGCGTAAACCGTGCGCCTGTTTTTCTGAATTTTTCTAAAGCTTCTGCATCATTAAGTTCATGGCTGCCATCATTTTACTATTCTTGTCAAGTTTTTCATCGAGGAACTCGTGTTCTTCTACATTTATGCCATTAGCTTCCAACGCCTCACGAAGTCTCAACTGCAGTTCTGCTTTCGGACCACCTGTGCCAAGTCCCACTTTCTCCAACTGATTTTTTAATTGAACCACAGTCAATTCTTCCAATTTCACCATTTTACAAAATCCCACTTCTGACACCAAATGTTACGTTATCGCCTTTATGCGTGTATATTCGAATGAGAGGATTTTGTAAAAAATGAAACAAACTTCTTAATTAGCGAAACTCTACTTTATTATAGTATTGTAGTATTGTAGCATTAAAAAGAACTAATAATTACTAGGAACAAATTTTCTAGAACACAGCTTCACTCAAAACAAATTACAACTAACTTTTTATAAAATATCAATTATCATAATGATTAAATAACATTTAAACATTCCATTGTTAACCTAATCAAATTCGTAACAATATTATTAAAAATTTGTAACATATCGAATTAGTTTTAGATAGAATACAATTATATAATATATAAAATATACAAAAAAAAAAAAATTTTTTAATTCTTTCTTTGTGTTCTAACTCTAATTTCTTGAGTTTGAACTCATTTTCAACTTTCTGCCTTTCCGATTCTAATTTTTGTTTTTCCATCTCTTTTGTCAACTCGAATTTTTCAATTTCTAAGCTTATGTATTTGCTCTTTCCGAAATTTGAACCGGTCACTTTCCATATCTCTGATCTTATCAATGCAAGTAGGACGTGCTGTACACTTAACCTTGTTTTCAAAGGGGATAGTTTCATCATCCAATATAACACTGGTTTCTTCCAAATCAGTTGCATCAAGAGTACAGTCCAATGTGTTCGATGTGTCCATTACAACAAATTCAATTTCCATTAAAGGTGAAAAAATGTCGACAAGCTGTTCGTAATATGGACATATTTTAACTACCTTGTCTGCACATAAACAAAAAATTTAAAACTATTGTAGTAAAAAGTCTACACTAAAATGATTATTAAGTTAACCTTTCACAGTAGTTGTATTGTCATTATCCTCAGCTCCAGCGCATGTTCAATTAATCCATGCATCAGCTTTTTGCAAAGTACTCTTCAGATGGCGAACTTTGCATTTTAAAATGTTCCAATTTGCATTGATGTTTGTTTCTGCCAACAATTCTTTGCAATATAGCTGGGCTGTTGGTTTCTATCATTAAATATATTTATATAAACAAAAGTTATAACCCAAAGTAACAAAAATACAAATCAAAATACAAATTACCTCTATAAAATTCATATATCTTTGCTTAAATAGTAAAAAGTAAAAAAGTCATTAAGTACAGTAGTTAAAATGAAAAGATCAGTAAATATAAATAAAATAAAAGCATATACTCTGTATGTATTGTATCTTAAATTTAGGTTACTAATTAATTAATATTATGACCAATTTTCTATGCGTTTTTTAATTACTGGGCTTAGATCCTTAATTTAACGATGTGTAATGACCCTTTCTTGGCGTCGTTGCTTATTTGCTGGGGTATACTCAGTCTGTCCAGATTCGTTACAATAAATTTTTAATTGTAACCAAAATATTCAAATATGTGATTTTTTTTTATAAGATTTAGGCTTTATTATAAATAAAAAAATTTATAATACAAAAAAAAAATACAATAATGAAATAGTTAAAGAAAAAAAATTATATTAGTAGGATGATTAATAATTGTTTCGGAGTACAATAATTGTTTTGGATGTCCTGGGCCCTGTTGCACCAACACTTTTCACTTTGCAAATTTTTATGAGTTTTTGAGCATTTTTCTCTCATTGAGAACATAAAGCATTAATTTGAGAATTGAGTTATGCAAAGTTTTGAAAACACTCAAAAAATGCAAAGCGTTGCACCAAAGTACTTTTCAATGAAAAGTAAAGTATGAAAAGAAAAGTGAAATATTTGACAAAAAACTGGTTTCTTTGCAGTTTCTATTGCACCAACACTTTTTACTTTGCGCTTTGCAAAAGTAAACTACAAAACTTTACAAAAAAAACTGCAAATGATTAATTCACTTTGCAAATTTTGCAAAGTGATTTCTTTCAATGCGTAAAATGAAAGAAATCATTAATAAATAAATAAAAATAGTTTTAAAAAAATAGAAATTGAAAATTAGTTTTAGCAAATATTATTGCTGTTTTTGAAATAAATTTAGTTGCAATAATTAAAGGAATATATTACCGGACAATACTTTTAAATTGAGAATTAAAGAGTTCAGTTTCTAAAAAAAATTTATAATGCATTTAATATAAATATTTTATGTGAATTATTGTTTAAGCATGAACACTTATTTATTATAATGAACAGTTTATTATTATTATAAGTCTGTTATCGTTCAAATTCTCCGAATTATGAACTAAGAAAAAACATGGGTAAAAATATCCTATAATAGCTAACATTGTAACATTTTTAAATATCTAATTATCCGTATCTAACTATGATAATAAAAATATATTTCTAAAGACAATAGAAGAAAAAATCACAAGTGCCTGGACTTCCGTCGTTTTTTGAACCTTGTTTGAAATGTAATTAAAAATAATACAGTCCACTAAAATTAGTGATAACAGACAACATATTATTTTAACGTTGATAGTAAAATTACTTAATTCAGTTTTAAGGTAATTTTGTATAAATTGAGAGAAATGTTTTAAATAAATTCAGTAATTTAGGCCCTTTATGCGTAGGTTTCTTTTGTATTAGGATAATACACAGCGACAAGTAAACAATATTTTAATATAATATAATATTTTAAAATTAAATAATAATGACAGATTTTCAACTATATTTTTATATAAAAGCAACTTATTATATTTGTTAACTTTGTTTTTCAATATAATTGTTGTTAAAACACCTCATACCCATACTCTTTACATATAAATTCTTTTTTTATAACTTTTTAAACTGCAAAATAAATTAAAAGCATAAAAATTGTCTCTATGGATATACACAACTTCTTTATCTACGATTCAATGGCAATAAAAGAAATCACATACAAAAATTTTGTGTTTTGTATTAATATATAACATATAATTGTACTAAAATTATACAAATATTACAAATTGTAATAATATTATTTTAAAAACTTTTTTTTTAAACAAAAATTAAACTGATAAGTACATACTATGCATAAATCATGTACTCATAGCATCAAAATATCAAACAAACAAAAAACAAGTATACATACAGAAATGAAATGCTTTCAAAAACCAATACAAAATGAAAGTGATCTAATTTTTTGGTGCAACGCTTTACTTTGCATTTTATGCAAAGACTTTGCAGTGAAATTTTTATTTGCAAAGTGCAAAGTAAATTATATTAAGTCTTTGGTGCAACGCTTTTCACTTTTACTTTGCAAAAAAAAGTCACTCATAAGTTTTGCAAAGTGAAAAGTGTTGGTGCAACAGGGCCCTGGTGGAGACCTGGTACTGTTGATGTATTCGTGTGACAGCCGATCGTAGTGTAATGATTAAAATTCAAAAAGTATTCTTTCGTATGAATATATCCTGATGTGGATATATTCCTTGTATATTATTATAAATTCAAGATATTCCTTCGTATGAATATATCCTGATGTAGATATATCCCTTGGTGTATTATTATAAACTATTCACTTACAGTAGGCGTACTACAGCCGATCGTAGTGTAATAATTTAAATTCAAAAATATTCCTTCGTATGAATATATCCTGATGTGGATATATTCCTTTGTATATTATTATATATTATTTCCTTACAGTAGGCGTACTACAGCCGATCGTAGTGTAATAATTTAAATTCAATATATTCCTTCGTATGAATATATCCTGATGTGGATATATCCCTTGGTGTATTATTATAAACTATTCACTTACAGTAGGCGTACTACAGCCGATCGTAGTGTAATAATTTAAATTCAAAAATATTCCTTCGTATGAATATATCCTGATGTGGATATATTCCTTTGTATATTATTATAAATTATTTCTTTACAGTAGGCGTACTACAGCCGATCGTAGGGAAATATTTAAATTATATATATTCCTTCGTATGAATAATTTCTTTATATCGAAATTCTTCTATGTGCAACTAGTGCTAATTTCAACTTGTAATCCCCAGATGTATGAGCCTTAGTAAATATTTTACAAGTCAACTCTATAAGAAAAATGCGCATCTTATATACGCACTCGACCGAGCTTTTTCGTAGCGTATCATTTTATTTACAGCTGATCTCATGTAATTCTTGTTTAATTTTTGCCGTTCTGATTTTCTATTTCATGTTTGTGCGATACTCAGCTTGTGCATTTAACTTCTCTATGAGCTTCTCTTACGGCGAATATTTTTGGCAGTTGTTGTTTTCTTATGTTAACGCTGCTTTGTTTTGATTCTTACAAAACGTGTTTTAAAGCTACATTCGATCGGTGGTGGGTTTTATTTATTTTGTTTGTTACAATAAAATAAAATATTAAAACTGCAAATATTCAACAATTTACAACATAGAAATAAGAAATATAATTAACAAATGAATAAGGTGAGTTTATTTTTCATTTATTTAATTTTATTTTTATATTTCATTTCGATATCATTTCAGCTTAGTTTGAGGTGTTATTAAGGCTTGTAAGCGGTTTGGGTTTTGGTAAATTGTTTTGACTAAATATTTTAAATATTAATTAATCTATTTAATTCCAGATATTTGCAACATTTATTACCAGTGAGTCCATTTTTCCCAAGTTTAAATATAAATATATAAAGTGTATTGTTTTATAAAAAACTGTGTTGTATTATTGTGTTTTAGTTCGAGTTGTTATTGTTTTTAGTGCACGTTTATGTAGCGTTTATGTAGGTGGAAATTTAGTGTAAATTTCCATCCTTACAGATGTTTATATTTAGATGTTTTTTTAAATAATCATCGTTTATAAATTGAAAAATGGTAAAATTAAATAAAATATTTAGTAACTTAAATAAAATATTTAATTGTATTTTAATTTTTTATAAGAATTTTATTTAAAAATTTATATTTTTTTTAACTAAAATACAATTAAATATTTAACACAAATTTATAAATGCAATTTTAATAATAATAAATAATAATAATAAATACATTAATAATAAAATAATAAAAAAACGTATTAAATTTATATTACAATTCTACATATTCTGCCTGCTTACAATAAATTTGAAAGGTGAAAATGGTCTTGAATGACGTATGAATCGTTAGGGGTGACAGACTATCATACACAACACGTTGGCGAGAGCTGCTCACTAAAATTTTGGTGAGCACGCCAACATGTTGGTGAGAGGTGCAGACTATTATACCTGTGTGTCATACAACGTTTTCCTCTCTCGTATGACATACCAGGCAACAGATTAGTTGCTTAATAGATTAAAAAACTTCTTATAAAAAAATATTATCATTTTGATGATAATCTGTTGCGTGAACGACCTAAAATGCGCAATCTGATTATTTTGTTGTGTGCAAATGCGTTGACAGCATTCGTATCAACAGCAAAAGCGAAACATATTTTTATAGTGAAATACTCAAATATTTGTAAATTTTAATATCATTTTATTTATTATTACATGTTAAAATTTACACAATTTTTTTGTTACATTACAACGTGTTAAGAAGTAGAATATTCAATTTTATCTTTATATTTTATATATATGTTATATTTTATCCCTTTAAAAATTATAGTTTTACTAAATTTTATTTATTAATTTATGTTATTATTTTTGAATTTTCTTTTTGAGACACCCTATGTTCATAGCGCCGACACTTGGTACTGGCAGCACTATTAATCAAATTTTCACTAATCTGAGAATCTCCGAAAAAGTAGATTCTCTGCTTAGTTTCTATTTGTATGCAAATTTTTGTTGCAATAATCTACTAAGCAACTAATGTGCTGCCTGAATACCCCTATTGTGTGTGGTCATGGTTAGTATGACACTAGAATATTTGCACTTACCAGGATGTGCTTCGCCGGCCTATCCACAAAATTGCACCACTCCCTATCTATTAAACGTTTTGAAAGGGTCCTTTCAACAGGCGGAGCATGTTGTAGGAAATCAATATAACCAACGTGGCCCATCGCTTTCTTAATGCGAATTTACAAAATTTTAAATTTTGAAAAGAGCCAGCAGTCGTCTTTTAAGATCGCAACATGATTGGATGCTGAATCGGTGGTGTTTGTTTTTTCACATTTTGTTATATATCGTTGCACATACCATATTGTTCTGCTTTGACTTTTTTATTAATAAATGAACCGCTTTAAATAGAAAGTATTGTGAAATTGTTATTTCCTTGAGTTTTGTCGAAACTTAGTTATTAAAAATAATTTAATAAAAATTAAGGTTTATTGTGTGAACATAACAAAGGTTTGTTTTATTATTATTAGAGTAGTAAATAAAACATATGAACACTTCATCTTTCATTCTCATACTAACTTTTTATTTAACTTTACATGTTTGACATATTATTTCATATGATGACTGTAACAATTATAATAAAAGGTTTGGAGCTTTGGTGATCTGCCGATTTTTGTGCTGTGCTGAGCAACGATTTATAACAGGATCCTTTGTGCCCATGATTTTAAAAATTGAACACAGTTTAATACAGCATGACACCTTAAATCGGCAATAAAACGTGAATGGGTTAAAATTGACATATCTATTTCACATTCATTAGTCAATTCTATGCCAAATCGCCTCAATTTAGTTTTAAATAAAAAAGAAACAAGTATTAACTATTAAGTATTAACTATCAATTACAACAACATTTATTACATGAACAGACGAAAATAAGATCAAAAGAACATTTACAATGACAGGAGACACCTGCCCCGAAATCAAACTTAATAATATTATACATCCGAAATCAAATACCGCAAAATATCTGAGCATCATTTGGATAGACGTCTGACATGAAAAAAGAAAATCTCTTAGGACTTGATTCCGCAAAATGTTTTGTAATAATTTATTAGCGGGCTAATTCGTCAGTTAAATAGAAATAAAAAAACTGCAATTTACTATTTATATTTAAAAACAATTCATATTTTATTAAAATATTTTTACGGTATTTCTATTTAAATGACAAATTAGCCGGCTAATAAATCATTATTAGGGTGTTCACGGGGCACTGGTTATCGGGTTATGTACATATGTGCTTATATGAGCACTGAATAAAAATAATCAACTTTGCGCGACCCCTGCCTATGTATACAAATTTATGTGGTTTTGTG
>NC_051846.1:68883193-68895705 GCF_002237135.1 Teleopsis dalmanni | reverse complement strand
TTTTTATTCCCAAAAAATATTTCCAATTACTAATACATAGGTAGAGTATCTAACTTTTATTAAAAAACACGAAAGACTAGGATATTTTCTTGAACAGGTAGCAGGTATTGGTATTGGTGTATTTGTTTAATAAGTTTTGCAACAGTTTAAAAAAGATAATACGGGTGGGCCACAAATAGATAAATGATAAATAAAATTTTATGAAGTAGTCCAAAATTGGTATATTTAATATTTTCAAAATAAGATCCGTAGAACCGATCCTCTTTACTTATAACATTTCGAAACAAATACTCTTTCTCTATTAAATTCATTTACCTATTTAACTCATATATCATAAACTATTTAAATTTTATATTATAACAAAGTTTACAAGTACATTGTGAAATTAACTTTATTCCTATGTTTTAAATTAATAAACCTTAAAATAATAAGTAATATTAGCAATAAATGTAAATCTAATAATAAATTCAAAATTAAAATATAAATAGAAAACCATTTTTTTAATAAAATATATCGCCTTAAGACGAAAACTAATGCAAATCAGTCTTCCATACTATTTTGTTTCGTTATTCATCGTAATATTAAATCATCATTTCACACGAATGTGCAGTAGACATTTCGTCTCCGCACATTTAGGTGCATTTTTATTTTCAAGTCTGCACACAAAATGTGCGCCTCGTATTCTTTTCTGCACACGTTGTGTGCGAGGGCAAGCTGGCTGCATCACACACAATGTGCTGTGCGAAATAACTTCGGCACAAACACCGAATTGGTGTGCGAGTTTTATTTCACTCCACCACATTCGTGTGAAATGTGCGTTTTGTTTGTGCACACAAGATGTGCACTTAAGATGTGCAGAAAAATTTTCGCACACCACTTTTGTGGTGTGAAATTTTATTTAGAATCGCACAACATTTGTGCGTGGTGCTTTGCATTTTTATGCACAGCACAGTGTTTTTATGAACCCTGGTTTTAATGAATTTGTGAATTATTATGAAAACAAAATTGACTATGATATAAATGTCAATATTATGCCGAAGTTAAGTGAAATAAGCAAAATTGTTGACATTTTGATGGTAAATAGCATATGGAAAATATAATTTGAATAAAAATATATAAAATCTTTTTTGTTTATTTAATTTAAATTAAATATGTATTCTGTCAAATAATGTTATGACACTTTACAATTTTTACCATAATGAAAAATAACCTATGCGCACCGTGAACAGACTTTTACGAAGGTTATCTGGTTATTTTTTACAATCAGCTGTGCTTTGTTTTTGTCGTCAGTACAAAGAAACTTCAATTTAAATTTGAAAATCAATTGTACACAAAATGCCTAAAAAGAGTATAAAAAATCAAATTATAGACTTGAAAATAAATGCAGCTATTAAAGATCTTGTACTTATCGAAGGTATGTGTTTTAAAGCTTTATAGTTGCAAAAATCAAAGTTTTTCCATTAATAGACATGGCACACTACTACCAATGGCATGCTCTCATTGGTGAAAGAATGGATGAACTACTAGATGATGTAAGAACAATCACATCTTTTCGACAAGGGGATGAACTAAGTGTGCCGAAATCCATTCATTGGCTGGATAATATTTTATGTTGTTTTGACGAAGGACGATTTTTGCAAATGTTACGTGCCAACAAGAGTCAACTTGCTCGTCTTGTTGAAATATTTGCAAATGATATAATATTCAAAGCTCCAGGATCTAATATGCAACTGCCCGTGGATCTACAACTCGCGATAGTACTATTCCATTTAGGCTCTTCAGGAGAAAGTACATCAGTGCGAAAAGTCGCGACAACTTTTGGAGTGGAAAATGGTAGCACTCTGACTAAAATTACCCAGAGAGTATTTTCAGCAATTTTAAGGAAATTACCGGCATACATTCGATGGCCTAGTGCGACTGAGCGTAGGCAACTCATTGCTCATACTTTATATCTAGATTAGTATAAGTTACATATATTAAATTGTATTTATATTAATTGATGAATATAATTTTATATATAAAAGTGGATTTTATTAGTATAAGTTATATATTGAATTTTATTAATATAATTTTACATATAAAAATGAATTAGTATATTTAGACTAGGTATAAGTTATTTATAGAATATTCTCTCAATTATAATAAAATTTTACAATGCAGTAATTTCGTCTGCATAGAATTTATTTATATATTTATGATTACAAAAAAAACACAAAGGCGTTTTTTTTTGTAATCACAAACAAGTATCAACGGAGCAGCGAACATCCACACGCACAGCCAGCACAAATCAAGCCAAACTCACGGCACAGCCGTTACCTCGCAAAGAAATTCATTATTTGTTTACGCACGCGGAATTACACTTGTGCGGTTGCGCGTGCAAATAATAAAGTAAGAATAATTGCATATAAATAAACAAGAATTTTGTATGAAAGTATACTTAGCGCCAGCACACCGAAGTGAGTAGATAAATTTGTACCACTAGAGTTTATAACGCCACATGGCATTATGATGCCATAAGCTAGGAATCTTATATTCATAGAGTTTATAACGCGACATGGTATTTTGATGCCATAAGCTAGGAATCTTATCTTCATATAGTTATAAGCTACAACTATTGTGCTACTAGAGTTTATAACGCCACATGGCATTTTGATGCCTTGTATTATTATTATAATTTATACCGTCACATGGCATTTTGATGCCATAGACTAGAAGTTTTACTTGTACCTAATATCATAAATTGTATAATAAAAGTCATTTATTTAAACTAAAATAAACAGCGTCTTTACTCTAAACAGTGTATTCCTGGTCTTTTACTGACTTTCGAAACAGTCAATAAACAAATTTATTGTGACGACCCGGACCGCGACTGAGTGATACCTCAGCGAAATTAAACCACGAATCCGTGTCGTTACACCATTAGGCATACTTCTCTCGTTAACGAATATATTCCATTAAATTGCAAGTTATGTGTGATCATAAGCTCCGTATCATGCACGCATTAGTGGGTAATCAAAGAAGCTACCATGATTCTAAAATATTCAAGAAATCGCATATTGCAACAAACAGCGCGTGCTTATTTACTGGAGAAGAATGGATTTCAGGTGACTCTGCGTATCAGTTGACTAAACATTTGATAATGCCATTTCGCACCAATTCTTCTTTAATGAATATTGAATAACAAAACAAATTCAATAAAAGACACAGCCAATACCGTGTTAGAGTTAAAAATTGTTTCGGAATACTTAAAGAAAAGTTTTGCAGTTTAAAACAAATAAGAGTTAAAATAAAAGACAAGAAAAGCCAAAAATTCTTCAATTCTTGGATTCTCGTTTGTTGTGTGTTGCATAATATTCTGTTGGAAGACCGCAATTTTTCACAATTTGAAAGTGAGAATAGCGAAATGAGTGAAGCGCAGTATGATAGCAATAATATTGCTGCACTTACACCTGAGCTAAAAAGGCAAGCACTGTATAATATGATGTTTGCATAAAAGTACACATTTTTAATTTTTTTTAATAAGTCTGTTTTATTATTTATTTTTATATTTCACATCAATTTCATATTTCACATCAAAATTCATATTTAAGTTAGAGTCATACTGGCTAAGTAATGATAATCGTTTTGAAATACTTCCTGTGGATGAAAATGAAAACAATTGTAATGCAGACCAAAAAAAAAATGAAAAAATTACCCAGCCACCACCTATATTTGTTGACAAAGTTGATAACATCCACCCATTGATAGCGATACTTCATGAATTTGTTCCTGGTCTATACGATATTAAGGTCATATCTTCAAATCGGGTCAAAATTCAACCAAAAAATTCAGAAACATTTTCCAAAATTGTAAAGCAATTGGAAAATAAAAACACTGAGTTCTATACATTTAAGCCAAAATACGAAAGAAGTTTAAAAGCCATTTTAAGAAACATGCATCCATCTGTAGAACCGACTTCACGAATATGGCCAAAAAAAGAGTTTCAAGCCACGAATACCATAGTCGAAATTACAGATGGCCCGCTCTTAGTATCTGCAGTATATTGCCCTCCAAAACATAATTTAAGGAGTCTTATATCAAGTTTTTCAAAACTTTAGGAAGTCGCTTTATAGCAGGCGGAGACTATAACGCAAAGAATAAATTCTGGGGCTCATGCCTTACTTCAACAAAAGGTCGTGAAATGTATTTAGAAACTCAACGTCTTTTCTACCGGAGAGCCTACGTATTGGCCAACAGATCAAAAGAAAATTCCAGACCTTATTGACTTTTGTGTCGCTAAAGGTCTCTCACTAAAACATATAGAATGTAAAAGCAATTTAGATCTTTCGTCTGATCATTCTCCAGTTATTATTATTATAAGTATGGAGTTGCAGATTAGGAACCAAAAATGCCAACTTTGTAACAGACGTACAAACTGGACTCACTTTAAAACCATTTTGTCGTCAATGTTGAATAACAAAATGCCACCTAAGAATGAGGAAAAGATTATTGAAGCTGTTGAATATTTTACTCGATGTGTCCAAAATGCAGCATGGGAATCCACTCCACTCAATAAACAATACAATGGCAAACAGGTACGCTATAGCCAGGTTATTATCAGAAAGATTAGGGAAAAATGGAAGGCAAGAAAAAACTGGCAACGAACACGTTTTCTAGATGACAAACGTCGCCTAAATAAAATAACAAAAGAGATTAAATCGCTTCTTCATTATTCCCATGAGCAAACGACGCAATCATGTCCTCGAAGCTTAGAGCCGACTCACCAAGCCGACTCACCGACTAATCAACCACTACGAAAGCAAGATAATACGTGGGCCAAAACTACCGATGTGAAAGCTTCTACCTGCAAAACGTGTTTACTCCCCATAATAATATATATGACCTATACACTGAGCAGAAGGTTTCAACATATCTGGATGAAATACACCGAATGGATTTTCCAATAATAAAGTTTTCAAAAAATGAACTAGTTACAGAAATCGCGAATTTGCAAGATCGCAAGGCACCTTGTCTCAGCAAAAATTCTTAAAGAATTACCAAGTGAGGGAATAAGCTTCCTATTGCATATATTTAATGCATCTATTACAAAATGCATCTTCCCTGCTCAATGAAAAGTTGCTGAGGTCAAAATGATACTTAAACCAAGTAAACCAGGCGAGAATGTGAGGTCATATCGTCCAATCAGCCTGCTATCTATTGTGTCAAAAGTACTCGGAAAACTATTCTTAAAACGTCTTTTGCCCATAATTCAATTACATGAAGTTATACCAAACCATCAATTTGGATTCAGGCAAGATCACAGCACAATAGGACAGGTACACAGAATAGTAGAAAAAATACACTTGGCGTTTGACCAAAAGGAACATTGCTCGCCAGCGTTCTTGAATATTTCACAAGCATTTGATCGCGTGTGGCATGATGGTCTTCTTTATAAATCTCATCACTTCACTGCATAAAAGCTGGAGTACCGCAAGACAGCGTCTTAGGTCTACTGTTATATTTAATATTTACGCATGACTTACTAGCAAGAACTGGTGTCTTCACTGGGACATTTGCGGATGACACGACAGTCTTGGCTACATCTAAAAACCCAAAAACTGCCTCTTTGATACTACAAGCCAGTCTCGATGACATTTCAGTTTGGCTTCGGCGTTGGCGTATAAAAGCAAATGAGTCAAAGTCATCTCATGTCACTTTCACACTAAGAAGACTGTGGTACTACAGTCAACTGCTTCAAAATACCTCGAAATTCATCTAGACAGAGGTCTAACGTGGAAAACGCACATATTCAACAAAAGGAAAACACTTGGTATTCTATTAGGAAATATGTCTTGGTTGCTCAACCAACGCTCCTCTCATACTCTGGAAAATAAAATCATTCTCCACAAATGTGTTTTGAAACCTGTTTGGTCATATGGCATTTAACTGTGGGGAACAGCTTCAAATTGAAATATTGAAATATTACAAAGATTCCAATCTAAGACTCTGCGAATGACAGCGAATGCTCTGTGGTACATCACAAATTCACAAATTCATCGTTTCCTTAATATACCACCAGTTAAGGAGGAAGCGAAAAGCATCGCTGCCGCATACGCTAATCGTATTAGATCGAATTCAAACAATTTGGCTTCAAATCTAATGACACACTCTCAACTATTCACAAGACTGGAAAGAAAAGCGCCAATTGATCTTTGTACAACTTAAAACTGAAATAAGTTCTTCATAGCGATGTTTCAAAAGGGACATACGCAGCACGATTATCATTTATGTTTATATTATTATTAAAAATTTGTAATATATCGAATTAGTTTTAAATGGAATACAATTATATAATATATAAAATATACAAAAAAAAAATATTCTTTAATTCTTTCTTTTTGTTCTAACTCTAATTTTTTGAGTTTGAACTCATTTTCAACTTTCTGCCTTTCCGATTCTAATTTTTGTTTTTCCATCTCTTTTGTCAACTCGAATTTTTCAATTTCTAAGCTTATGTATTTGCTCTTTCCGAAATTTGAACCGGTCACTTTCCATATCTCTGATCTTATCAATGCAAGTAGGACGTGCTGTACACTTAACCTTGTTTTCAAAGGGGATAGTTTCATCATCCAATATAACACTGGTTTCTTCCAAATCAGTTGCATCAAGAGTACAGTCCAATGTGTTCGATGTGTCCATTACAACAAATTCAATTTCCATTAAAGGTGAAAAAATGTCGACAAGCTGTTCGTAATATGGACATATTTTAACTACCTTGTCTGCACATAAACAAAAAATTTAAAACTATTGTAGTAAAAAGTCTACACTAAAATGATTATTAAGTTAACCTTTCACAGTAGTTGTATTGTCATTATCCTCAGCTCCAGCGCATGTTCAATTAATCCATGCATCAGCTTTTTGCAAAGTACTCTTCAGATGGCGAACTTTGCATTTTAAAATGTTCCAATTTGCATTGATGTTTGTTTCTGCCAACAATTCTTTGCAATATAGCTGGGCTGTTGGTTTCTATCATTAAATATATTTATATAAACAAAAGTTATAACCCAAAGTAACAAAAATACAAATCAAAATACAAATTACCTCTATAAAATTCATATATCTTTGCTTAAATAGTAAAAAGTAAAAAAGTCATTAAGTACAGTAGTTAAAATGAAAAGATCAGTAAATATAAATAAAATAAAAGCATATACTCTGAATGTATTGTATCTTAAATTTAGGTTACTAATTAATTAATATTATGACCAATTTTCTATGCGTTTTTTAATTACTGGGCTAAGATCCTTAATTTAACGATGTGTAATGACCCTTTCTTGGCGTCGTTGCTTATTTGCTGGGGTATACTCAGTCTGTCCAGATTCGTTACAATAAATTTTTAATTGTAACCAAAATATTCAAATATGTGATTTTTTTTTATAAGATTTAGGCTTTATTATAAATAAAAAAATTTATAATACAAAAAAAAAATACAATAATGAAATAGTTAAAGAAAAAAAATTATATTAGTAGGATGATTAATAATTGTTTCGGAGTACAATAATTGTTTTGGATGTCCTGGGCCCTGTTGCACCAACACTTTTCACTTTTCACTTCGCAAATTTTTATGAGTTTTTGAGCATTTTTCTCTCATTGAGAACATAAAGCATTAATTTGAGAATTGAGTTATGCAAAGTTTTGAAAACACTCAAAAAATGCAAAGCGTTGCACCAATGTACTTTTCAATGAAAAGTAAAGTATGAAAAGAAAAGTGAAATATTTGACAAAAAACTGGTTTCTTTGCACTTTCTGTTGCACCAACACTTTTTACTTTGCGCTTTGCAAAAGTAAACTGCAAAACTTTACAAAAAAAACTGCAAATGATTAATTCACTTTGCAAATTTTGCAAAGTGATTTCTTTCAATGCGTAAAATGAAAGAAATCATTAATAAATAAATAAAAATAGTTTTAAAAAAATAGAAATAGAAAATTAGTTTAAGCAAATATTATTGCTGTTTTTGAAATAAATTTAGTTGCAATAATTAAAGGGATATATTACCGGACAATACTTTTAAATTGAGAATTAAAGAGTTCAGTTTCTAAAAAAAATTTATAATGCATTTAATATAAATATTTTATGTGAATTATTGTTTAAGCATGAACACTTATTTATTATAATGAACAGTTTATTATTATTATAAGTCTGTTATCGTTCAAATTCTCCGAATTATGAACTAAGAAAAAACATGGGTAAAAATATCCTATAATAGCTAACATTGTAACATTTTTAAATATCTAATTATCCGTATCTAACTATGATAATAAAAATATATTTCTAAAGACAATAGAAGAAAAAATCACAAGTGCCTGGACTTCCGTCGTTTTTTGAACCTTGTTTGAAATGTAATTAAAAATAATACAGTCCACTAAAATTAGTGATAACAGACAACATATTATTTTAACGTTGATAGTAAAATTACTTAATTCAGTTTTAAGGTAATTTTGTATAAATTGAGAGAAATGTTTTAAATAAATTCAGTAATTTAGGCCCTTTATGCGTAGGTTTCTTTTGTATTAGGATAATACACAGCGACAAGTAAACAATATTTTAATATAATATAATATTTTAAAATTAAATAATAATGACAGATTTTCAACTATATTTTTATATAAAAGCAACTTATTATATTTGTTAACTTTGTTTTTCAATATAATTGTTGTTAAAACACCTCATACCCATACTCTTTACATATAAATTCTTTTTTTATAACTTTTTAAACTGCAAAATAAATTAAAAGCATAAAAATTGTCTCTATGGATATACACAACTTCTTTATCTACGATTCAATGGCAATAAAAGAAATCACATACAAAAATTTTGTGTTTTGTATTAATATATAACATATAATTGTACTAAAATTATACAAATATTACAAATTGTAATAATATTATTTTAAAAACTTTTTTTTTAAACAAAAATTAAACTGATAAGTACATACTATGCATAAATCATGTACTCATAGCATCAAAATATCAAACAAACAAAAAACAAGTATACATACAGAAATGAAATGCTTTCAAAAACCAATACAAAATGAAAGTGATCTAATTTTTTGGTGCAACGCTTTACTTTGCATTTTATGCAAAGACTTTGCAGTGAAATTTTTATTTGCAAAGTGCAAAGTAAATTATATTAAGTCTTTGGTGCAACGCTTTTCACTTTTACTTTGCAAAAAAAAGTCACTCATAAGTTTTGCAAAGTGAAAAGTGTTGGTGCAACAGGGCCCTGGTGGAGACCTGGTACTGTTGATGTATTCGTGTGACAGCCGATCGTAGTGTAATGATTAAAATTCAAAAAGTATTCTTTCGTATGAATATATCCTGATGTGGATATATTCCTTGTATATTATTATAAATTCAAGATATTCCTTCGTATGAATATATCCTGATGTAGATATATCCCTTGGTGTATTATTATAAACTATTCACTTACAGTAGGCGTACTACAGCCGATCGTAGTGTAATAATTTAAATTCAAAAATATTCCTTCGTATGAATATATCCTGATGTGGATATATTCCTTTGTATATTATTATATATTATTTCCTTACAGTAGGCGTACTACAGCCGATCGTAGTGTAATAATTTAAATTCAATATATTCCTTCGTATGAATATATCCTGATGTGGATATATCCCTTGGTGTATTATTATAAACTATTCACTTACAGTAGGCGTACTACAGCCGATCGTAGTGTAATAATTTAAATTCAAAAATATTCCTTCGTATGAATATATCCTGATGTGGATATATTCCTTTGTATATTATTATAAATTATTTCTTTACAGTAGGCGTACTACAGCCGATCGTAGGGAAATATTTAAATTATATATATTCCTTCGTATGAATAATTTCTTTATATCGAAATTCTTCTATGTGCAACTAGTGCTAATTTCAACTTGTAATCCCCAGATGTATGAGCCTTAGTAAATATTTTACAAGTCAACTCTATAAGAAAAATGCGCATCTTATATACGCACTCGACCGAGCTTTTTCGTAGCGTATCATTTTATTTACAGCTGATCTCATGTAATTCTTGTTTAATTTTTGCCGTTCTGATTTTCTATTTCATGTTTGTGCGATACTCAGCTTGTGCATTTAACTTCTCTATGAGCTTCTCTTACGGCGAATATTTTTGGCAGTTGTTGTTTTCTTATGTTAACGCTGCTTTGTTTTGATTCTTACAAAACGTGTTTTAAAGCTACATTCGATCGGTGGTGGGTTTTATTTATTTTGTTTGTTACAATAAAATAAAATATTAAAACTGCAAATATTCAACAATTTACAACATAGAAATAAGAAATATAATTAACAAATGAATAAGGTGAGTTTATTTTTCATTTATTTAATTTTATTTTTATATTTCATTTCGATATCATTTCAGCTTAGTTTGAGGTGTTATTAAGGCTTGTAAGCGGTTTGGGTTTTGGTAAATTGTTTTGACTAAATATTTTAAATATTAATTAATCTATTTAATTCCAGATATTTGCAACATTTATTACCAGTGAGTCCATTTTTCCCAAGTTTAAATATAAATATATAAAGTGTATTGTTTTATAAAAAACTGTGTTGTATTATTGTGTTTTAGTTCGAGTTGTTATTGTTTTTAGTGCACGTTTATGTAGCGTTTATGTAGGTGGAAATTTAGTGTAAATTTCCATCCTTACAGATGTTTATATTTAGATGTTTTTTTAAATAATCATCGTTTATAAATTGAAAAATGGTAAAATTAAATAAAATATTTAGTAACTTAAATAAAATATTTAATTGTATTTTAATTTTTTATAAGAATTTTATTTAAAAATTTATATTTTTTTTAACTAAAATACAATTAAATATTTAACACAAATTTATAAATGCAATTTTAATAATAATAAATAATAATAATAAATACATTAATAATAAAATAATAAAAAAACGTATTAAATTTATATTACAATTCTACATATTCTGCCTGCTTACAATAAATTTGAAAGGTGAAAATGGTCTTGAATGACGTATGAATCGTTAGGGGTGACAGACTATCATACACAACACGTTGGCGAGAGCTGCTCACTAAAATTTTGGTGAGCACGCCAACATGTTGGTGAGAGGTGCAGACTATTATACCTGTGTGTCATACAACGTTTTCCTCTCTCGTATGACATACCAGGCAACAGATTAGTTGCTTAATAGATTAAAAAACTTCTTATAAAAAAATATTATGATTTTGATGATAATCTGTTGCGTGAACGACCTAAAATGCGCAATCTGATTATTTTGTTGTGTGCAAATGCGTTGACAGCATTCGTATCAACAGCAAAAGCGAAACATATTTTTATAGTGAAATACTCAAATATTTGTAAATTTTAATATCATTTTATTTATTATTACATGTTAAAATTTACACAATTTTTTTGTTACATTACAACGTGTTAAGAAGTAGAATATTCAATTTTATCTTTATATTTTATATATATGTTATATTTTATCCCTTTAAAAATTATAGTTTTACTAAATTTTATTTATTAATTTATGTTATTATTTTTGAATTTTCTTTTTGAGACACCCTATGTTCATAGCGCCGACACTTGGTACTGGCAGCACTATTAATCAAATTTTCACTAATCTGAGAATCTCCGAAAAAGTAGATTCTCTGCTTAGTTTCTATTTGTATGCAAATTTTTGTTGCAATAATCTACTAAGCAACTAATGTGCTGCCTGAATACCCCTATTGTGTGTGGTCATGGTTAGTATGACACTAGAATATTTGCACTTACCAGGATGTGCTTGAACAAAGAGTTTGCATCAAATTTTGTTTTTCGAACGAAATTTCGTGTGCAGAATCGTTGCGAATGCTACAAAAGGCTTATGGGGAATCAGTTTTATCGAAAACTCAAGTTTATGAGTGGTACAAAGCCTTTCAGGACTGTCGTACGATCGTCGAAGACATGCCGCGTTCTGGACGACCTTCGACCTCTACCACCGACGAAAACATTGAAAAGGCAAAGGAAATCGTGTTCAAAAATCCTCATGTGAGTGTTAGAGAGATAGCACGAGAGCTAGGCATCGGTCGTGAGATGGCTCGTTTGATTTTGGTGGACAATTTGTGTATGCGACGTGTCAACGCCCGGCTTGTTCCGATTCACCTCAATTTGTTCAACATTATCAACGATTTTAAGGCCAAACATTCAATAAATACCATCGAACAGCCACCGTATTCACCTGATCTTGCACCGTGTGACTTTTTCCTGTTTCCCAACCTCAAATTACCACTCAGAGGAACGCGTTTTGAATCCATAGAAGACGTAAAACAGAATTCGCAGAGGGAACTCAAAGCCATACCGGAAAGCGCCTATAAAAAACGTTTTGATGATTGGAAGAAACGTTGGCATTTGTGTATCGCTTCTAATGGAGCATATTTTGAAGGAGATAAAATAAATATTGATGAAGATTAAGAATTTTGCGTTTTATTTAAAATTTCCGGAAACTTTTCGGTC
>NC_051846.1:68873945-68883093 GCF_002237135.1 Teleopsis dalmanni | reverse complement strand
CAAACTGGCTCAAATATAAAAAGTATATTAACTCACACATACACACAAATTACAAGATAAAGTGTAAGTCTCATATTGAGGACGCAACCTCTGTTTTAAACTCAATTCTGATTTCAGCAGCAGAAAACTCCACCTCTAAAGGCAATAAAATTTACAGATTCAATAGAGTACTTACAAATAGTGACATAGAGAATTTAGTTTTACAAATACGTAGATTAAGGCGTGAATGGCAAAAATCTAGGTCCCCTTTAGCGCAAAACTTATTTAAGGAAGCCCAAAGGAGACTTAGATCTGTATTAAGCGAGGAAGTCAAAGTCAGACAATATAATTATATTCAAAACCTATGTCCAAATGGCAAAAACCATTCATCTTTGTGGAATGCTAGCAAAGGTATAAATTCGCCCATAGACTCCGATTCTCTAATAAGAAACTCTCTTGGAAACTGGGCGCGAAGTGATGAAGAAAAATCTAATGTTTTTGCTGATTGTCTAAAAGAGGTGTTCCAACCTAATCCTGCAACAGGACAATATGACTTTCCCACTCAAGATCCACCAGCACAATCTATTGACATGAATATCACGGCCAATGATCTTGTTCAAATAATCACAAACAAGTTAGATTGCAAAAAAGCACCGGGATATGATAATATCTCACCCATCATGATAAAAAACTTACCCCTTTTGGCCATACATTTTATCACAAGACTTTTTAATGCCATAATTAAATTTGGCTTTTATCTAACAGAGTGGAAAACATTCATGATTATTATGATTTATAAATCAAGTAAACACCCCACGCTTGCCTCTTCATACAGGCAAATAAGCTTACTGCCATGCCTTTCTAAACTCTATGAAAGGGCACTGCTTTTAAAGCTAAAACCGTTCCTTGACGTTCAAAACTTAATACCGTCCCACCAGTTTGGTTTTAGGGAAAAACATGGAACTATTGAGCAAGTGAATCGTATAAGGAATGAAATAAGACACGCATTTGAGCTCAGAGAATATTGTTCCGCGGTATTCCTCAATGTTAAACAAGCATTTGATAAAGTATGGCATAATGGACTCATATATATGATACGCTGTTCATTACCTGCAAATGTCCACTCAGTTTTAGAATCGTATCTGCATAATAGAAGCTTTAAAGTGAAATGCAAATCATATACTTCTAATAATTTCCCAATAGAAGCTGGCGTTCCACAAGGAAGTGTTCTTGGCCCTATATTGTATGTACTTTACACATCTGATATCCCGATAAGTAGTTCAGTTATCACTACAACGTTTGCCGACGATACGGCAATTTTATGCCGAAACAAAAACGCTGTGCTAGCTTCAAACCAACTTCAATCTCACTTATATCGGGTGGAGAAATGGTTGTCAAAATGGCGAATTAAAATTAACGAAGTAAAATGTAGACACGTCATTTTTACCTTAAATCGGAGTACATCTCCAAAAATTTTACTAAATAACATTCCCATACCACAAGCAGATAATAACGTACTTAGGTATCCACCTAGACAGACGACTGACTTGGCGCACACATATTGAAGCTAAAAAAATTCAGATGAAGCTCCAAGCCTCTAAGTTGCATTGGCTTATTAATAGCAGATCTTCCCTGTGCCTAGAGTATAAAGTACTCTTGTATAACAGCATCATAAAACCAGTATGGACTTATGGTATCCAGCTATTTGGCAATGCTAGTGCTTCAAATATTGAAATTATACAAAGAGCTGAGTCAAAAATACTAAGAATTATCACTGGTGCCCCATGGTATATTAGGAATGAAAGTATACACCGAGATCTACGAATTCTCCTAGTTATAGCTGAATTTGACAATATAAGAAAAAAATACAATAAAAGGCTGACAGAGCATGTTAATCCCTTAGCAAGAAATCTCGCACTTCTATCCATTACTTCCCGTCTAAAAAGAGCTGACCGTCCAGCCGTTAATTAATATTCAACAGCTTGAAGTAGAAACCGCACCTTTCTTTTTAGTAATCTGTTAAAGTTGAACTACTTTCTTAAGAAACCACCTAACATGCACTCCAATGAAATTAAACCCAGTAATCTACGCGAGGTTCGTGATATAAGGTTTACTTATTTTATTTTATTTTATACAATGTATAGTTAAAATAAAAATTTGTAACATTATGTAATTAGTTATAAGATTTTACAACTTATTGTTAGTCTCATTTTAAGAGAAGATGCAATAACTAAATGTATGTTTAAAAAAAAAAATTTAAGTATTTTGATTTTACAATAGTCTTACAATATTGCACATATTTATTATATTTGCTACTTTATATTTTCTTTGTTTTAAAAACATAACTTCGACTATTATAAATTATTTTTATGTTTTCAAAAAAAAATTCCTAACATAAATATTTTATTTTGAACAGTATACTAAATTATTTTTTTTTATATCTAATTGGATTTTCTTACATCATATATATGTTAACCTACATCCGAAACGCACAACTGGGCACCTTAAAATTTTAACAACATGTGGTCACCTAACATATGTGTGACAGCGAATGTCAAAAGCGAGTGAACGAGAGTAACGGAAGTTCGTTGAATAGCGTCAGTTGAATAGCGTCGTGATTAAATATTTTGTTCAGTTAAATAAAGTATATTAAAGTTATATTATTAAATATTTTGTTCAGTTAAATAAAGTAAATTAAAGTCATTTAAATAAAGTCTATTAAAGTTATGTACTTAACTCAAAAACCAAATTTAAAGTTCAGAAGTGGGATAGATTCAATGTCCTGAAGGGGAGTAATTAAAACGTAAGTTTGAATATTTGGTGCAGAAAAATAAAAAACAAACGAACGCAGATATATACGTAATGATGGTGACCATCGAATCACTGACGAAGGAACAGTTGAAGGACTTCTTACAACAGCAAGAGTTATCAACTACAGGCAATAAGGTGGAATTAATTGCACGATTAACTGAACACGTGAAGTCAAGCGGCGTAGTTTTGCAATTTACAAACGATAACGAGGAATTGCGGGGTGAAAACGAAGAATTGAGAAAACAATTTAGCGAACTACGGCAAATGGTTCAACAAGTAGCCATTAACCAGAATAACGTTAGAAACAATCAAAACAGTACTTCAGATATGCCTAGTAAGGATCGTAACGCGCATTTTATACGAAAAATCGCAGAAGTCTTGCCCAAATTCGACCCAATGAATGAAGATTCTATTACGGCTACGCAATTTGTCGAACGTGTTGAAGCTGTTATGTCTGTATATGCGTGGCCCGAAAAAAGTGCGGTTCTTGCAGTGTATAGCCGTTTGAAGGGTGTAGCGCGCATGTGGGTGGACGCATCACCAAGAATGCATGCTACTTGGAAGGAGTTCTCCAATAAGCTTATCACCGAGTTCGGTTGCGAATACGATGAAGCGGATATACATTACAATATGTCGCGCGTTGTTCGAAGGCAAAACGAAACAATAACTGAGTTCATTTTTCGTGTCTCTGCGCTAGGACGACGTCATAATCTTAGTGAGATGGCTATCACGAAATACGCCATAGAAGGATTAAAACATCGAGAACTACATATGGCGATTGCTTCGCAAAAATTTGTATCCGTTAAAGAAATGCGTGAAGCATGCGAGAACGTTTTACAAAATTGCATTAAGATAAACGAAAAGCCTTTTCATAATGCGGGTGAAAACGAACAAAGAATACAATCGTTTAGTAAGGCAAAGAATGTTATGTGTTACAATTGTGGTGAGTCAGGGCACTTGTCAGTAAATTGTGCAAGACCCCCAAAACGTCCTCGTTGTATAGATTGTAATAAGATGCATCCCAAAAATGAACAGCAAAATTGCGGAAAACCATCAGCTTTTGTGCGAAAAACAAGTATTATCGACAATAAATTTCTTAAGAAAATAACGATTGGTGGCAAGCAAGCCATTGCATTTATTGATACTGGAAGCGAATGTAATATGGTCCGAGAAACATTTGCCAACGATATTGGTGGTACGCGCAGCAAAAACCTATTTACCATCAGTGGATTCGGTGGTGGTATAGAACGATCTGAGATACAAATCGATACGGATTTGAAAATCGATGAGGTTGAAAAACCGTTGACGTTGCACGTCTTCAAAGATTGTGTGTTGAATTACGATCTATTGCTCGGGGACGAAATATTTAATAGCGTAAATATACGCGCCGTATATGACAACGGACAGATCAAATTCGAAGACAAAGTAAAAACGACGTGTCAAATTAATAAACTTAGTCCAATAACGGAAGATGACGTGTGTATGGACACTGTAAATTCGGATTCTAAGGGAAAGCTATTAGAGGTGGTAAATGAATTCCGAGAATGTTTCGCTACAGGTATGGATGGAATCGGCAAAACTAGTGTAGTCGAAATGAAAATTGAGTTAATGACCAACGAGGTGATCGCTCAAGTCACGTATAGAGTTCCGGAACCGAAAAAAGAAATCGTTGCGAAGAAAATTCAAGAGTTGCTCGACAATGATATTATAGCTCCGTCTGAATCAAGTTATGCGAGTCCAATGTTGCTTGTGAAGAAAAAGAATGGTGAACATCGACTTTGCGTGGACTACCGTCGGATTAATCAATTCACTCGAAAAGAATGCTACCCAATGCCCAATATCGAAGAAAGTTTATAAGAAGCAACGAAGTATCGAATCTACATATCGTTAGATCTTAACTGTGGTTATTATCAAATTCCTATAGAACGTAACAGTCGTAAATATTCTGCAGTTGTGGTTCCTGATGGTCTGTATGAGTTTAAACGGATGCCGTTCGGGCTGAAGAACGCACCAGTCCTGTTTCTACAATTGATGACGAAAATTAAAATGCGCTTGGAACCCAGCGATATGATTCACTACATGGACGATATGCTTGTCGGCGGCAACGATGAAGAAGAACTTCTCGGAAAGTTTCGACGAATTTTAGGTGTAATAAAAGAATTTAATTTAACATTGAATTTAAAAAAATGCGAATTTCTGAAAGATACTATCCAATTCTTGGGACATCAGTTGGGACCCAACGGGATAACGCCAGGTGAAATCAAGACCGAAGCCATACGAAATTTCAACATGTCTACAACGCAAACAGAGGTGCGGCGCTATTTAGAGTTAACGGGATATTTCCGTAAGTTTATACCAGGCTACGCAATTATATCCAAACCGTTGCGACAATTACTTAAGTAAAACTCCGTCTTTAAATGGACAGATCAACAAGCAAACGAGTGCCATCGGACTCACATTTGTTTTACTCCAAAATGACAACGGAGATTGGAAGCCGGTGGCGTACTTTAGTCGATCTACCGCACCGCTGGAAAGGAAATATCACAGTTACGAATTAGAAACGCTTGCAGTTGTCGAATCCGTGGACCGCTTTAAATATTACATCTATGGAAAGTCGTTTACGGTCATTACCGATTGCAATGCTGTAAAATTCGCCATGCAAAAGCGAGAAATGATACCTCGTATAGCCAGATAATGGCTTCGTATCCAAGACTATGACCTCATCATCGAACATCGAAGCGAGCAACGAATGGCGCACGTCGACGCACTAAGTCGTATGCCTAACGAAGACGGTTGCGATCTTGAGGAAGCGACTTTGCGAGTCTGGAGGGCGGAAATAACTGAGGCAGATTGGCTTTACAGTATGCAATTACAAGATAGCAAACTTCAACAAGTCGTAATGAAAATTGAGGAGAAGGATTCACACATTATTAACGACTATAAAATAATTAACGGACGACTGTACAAACGGTATAAAAACCAACAGCTCTTCGTAATATCAAAGGCTTTGCGATGGAAGGTGACACATGATGCACATGTTAAAACAGGACACTTAAGCGTTGACCGAACGATTGAATACTTACTACGGTCTATGTGGTTTGCTCGAATGCGAAACTTTGTCAAATCTTTTGTGAAAGCGTGCATTGATTGCGCCTTCACTAAGCGTCGAGGAGGTAAAAAGGAAGGTGAGTTACATTGCGACAAAATGGAGCCTATTCCGTTCAAAACAATACACATTGACCACCTGGGACCTTTTCCCCGAAGCCGAAAGTTAAACGAGTATATCCTGGTTATTGTGGACAGTTTCACAAAATTTGTCATCGTCAGACCAGTGAAAAGTACGAACACTAAACAAGTCATCGCCATTCTGAATGACGTTACCAGTTACGTTGGTAACTGAAAATATAATAAGTGATCGTGGTACCGCATTTACCTCAAAAGAATTTGAAAGATATTGTAACGATCAACAAATCAAACACATACGCAACGCAGTCCGTACACCACGAGCCAATGGACAAGTCGAACGATTTAATCGCACCGTTTTATCCATGCTGCAACCATCAACACAAGATGACCGAACCTGGGACGAGCAACTACATTGTACATTGAACTCACTGATTAGTCAAACGACAGGAAAATCTCCAAACGAATTGCTTTTTGGATTCAAGCCACGCGACATATTAGGTAACAAGCTGATCCAAATTCTCCAAGATGAAGACGATACTATTCCCATCACCCAAGAAGAACTCCACCGCCGACGAATACTTGCTGCTAATAACACCGATAGTAAACGGGTAAACGCGAAAAAGCGTTTCGACGATAAACACAGGAAACCAACGAAATATGAGCAAGGTGATTTAGTTCTAACAGAACGAGAACCAGCATCCACAGGCACGTCCCGCAAACTTGAATGTCGATATAAAGGACCGTTCGTAGTCACCAAAGTTCTCGATAATGACCGTTATGTCATCGAAGACCTACCAGGATCCGATCGAAAACAATGACATTATAAATCTGTTTATGTGTCTGATCTCCTAAAGCCATGGTGTCAATTGCCGTACGAAGAAGAAACTGATTCCGAGCGCGAGGACGCTTGACGTCAGGAAGGGCCGACTGTTAATCTACATCCGAAACGCACAACTGGGCACCTTAAAATTTTAACAACATGTGGTCACCTAACATATGTGTGACAGCGAATGTCAAAAGCGAGTGAACGAGAGTAAGGGAAGTTCGTTGAATAGCGTCAGTTGGATAGCGTCGTGATTAATTATTTTGTTCAGTTAAATAAAGTATATTAAAGTTATGTTATTAAATATTTTGTTCAGTTAAATAAAGTAAATTAAAGTCATTTAAATAAAGTTTATTAAAGTTATGTACTTAACTCAAAAACCAAATTTAAATATATATAATGTTATAAGTAAATTTTTTTTTTTATTTAAATATTTTGATTTTACAATAGTCTTACAATGTTGCACATGTTTATTATATTATTTATTATATTATTATATTTTTATGTTATTATTATATTATATATATGTATCAGTTGTATAAGTCAATTTATCCCCTTTAAGGATAAATATGTCGCTATAATCTCGAAGGCTACCCACTATAACTGATCTCTCGTCCTCGTTAATGTTATCATCTAATTTCACCGAATTCATCAACAAGTTGAATCGCTCCGAGTCCTTCGTGTTGCTTATTAAATTTACATTGCGGTTCACCTCCACATTTGATTCTTCAAACAGCTCGTAACTTGTCCAAACTTGATTTTGTAGCACCACCGCAAATTCATTGGAATTTAGTGCAGGGATATGCCCTGTGTGATTGATAACTCGAGTCAGTGTGCCACCTACGTATACATCAGATTTCTTTCTGGCTCACGACTATGTCTCCTGACTCGACAGAAACTTTAATCGGAACAATTTTAACTGACCTATCCGGGATTGTGATGGACTTGGCTATACAAATCCGTCGGTTCCCCTCCGCTCGGGTGAGTGGCAGTGGTGCCATTCTCTTTCCTTTGTCCAAGAAAATCAATTTTTTGTGTACAGTGACTGCTATATATCGATTCCAAACTTCGTCTCTACCCAATAAACCATCAGCAGGTAAACTTGTCCATACCGGGACCACGTGCATCCTAAAGTTGAGTTCGGGTATGTCTTTGTGTTGAATTACTACGGACCCTAATGTATAAGTCTTTCCTCCGAATGCACAAATCAATTGTTTAGTATCTGCTGCATACTATATTATTTTATATTTATATTTTATATTATATGGTAGGTGTGCACCTAGCTTAACATATTATACGGACACACACTTGTCATTAACTTATAAAATTATAATAAAAGTCAGTCGTTAAGAAAATCTCAAACCGTGTGTTTCTTTTTTGTGTACAATACACGACAATTTGGCGACGAGGATAACGATGTGCAACTTAATAAAACACTTTATTTTATGTTTAAAAAAAATTATGTTTTATTGGTTTATTATTTTTAACATAACCGGGAAGACTATGTCTTCTTATTCCGTATTATAATTTTATAAATAAAAATTAGGGAAGACTATGTCTTCTTATTCCTTTATATTTTATTTTTAAAGACTATGTCTTTATTTTCGAATTGTTAATTTACAACTAACTTACTCTACAGTTTTTACTTATCATCAAACATTGATCATCACCTTTAAATTCAACGTGACCAAATAATGCAGACAGGGCGTCAGCACTTTTAACCGGTCAGGTGAATAACATGAAAAAGAATTATTATAATTGAAAGTAAGTTACCAACGAAAACAGGAAATGCATGTCAACGAACTCGTTGTTGCAAAAATTAGTGCAATTAATAAGAAATATTTCGCAAGAAATATTATTTATTAACGGAAAATATTGTTGGTATTAACTTGCACAAAGATAAAAGGTTTTTTATTTATTTAAAATTAAATAAAAATATAAAAACAGTTAAAGTGAAATATATGTAAATACATATAAACGTTTAAAAATTTAAACGTATATATATAAAAAAATTGTGCATAGCATATCACGCGGGATTTTACATTCGCACGTGTGAATCTTAAAAAAAAAAACAATATAAAGAAAAAAAGAAGAGAGGATTTGTTGATTGGTGATTAAAAGCAATATAAAAACACAATAAAAACAACACACAATGCCTACAAACAGAGCTGAAGGTACAGTAACTATTTATCACCCAAATAACATACAACAATTTTCGCCACAAAGGGAGAGTTGGGTTGTCTACAAAGAACAGCTTCAGATCCACTTTGCAGAAATTGACTGCACCGAAAAAAACCAAAAAAAAGCTACACTTTTAAAAGCTATTGGGCCGACGCCATACGAATTGCT
>NC_051846.1:68854123-68873845 GCF_002237135.1 Teleopsis dalmanni | reverse complement strand
TAGTTTTTTTTATTCATTTTAAATTGATTTCTATATAATTTTATTATAATACATTTGGCAAAGCTAAATCATACTATTTTTAAAAAATATTTTACCAATTATTGGTAAATATTTTATATACATACATACATATGTATTCTTATGATTGTATTACTTGCTAAAATTTAATATAAATATTATGTAAATGCGATAAAATTGAAAATCCATACCTAATAACAATTAATTACGAAAACAATTATAATTCTTTCTTCAAATGCCATCATAATGAAAAATTGTTTCAATGCTGCAAATAAAATTTTGACATCTCTTGCCCCCGAAATTACATACAAAAATATCAATGTCCATATGTTCATATTTAAACACAAAGCAAGTAGGCATGAATGAATATAAAATAGAGAATAATTCTTTTTACTACTTACATTATAATTCAAGGAAGCAATAACAACACCTCAAAGAGCAAAAGGAGCAAAAAACACAAAAAAGAAATATAAAAATTTCTTGAACCTATGAAGCAGAGAATATTGCAAAATCTTCTTTGGTATGAAACAAAAAAGATATGAATGGACCTTTTCGCGAGAGATTTTGACATGTGATTTGTGTCCCTAATAATAGATTACCAAGACCAAAGAAGATAAAGAAAAGAAACTGAGAGGAAATTTTGAATAATGGTGCCTCTTTGTGTAATATCGCAAAGAAAATCTCTCTCACTTATTTACCATACCAGAATTGTCAAATATTAAAAACGGTGTGGCTTATAACTTAAATATTTACTACATTTGTGGTTGCATATTAGCATGTAGCCATTTCTTCTAATTAGAAGAAATAGTATAAATTATTGTTCTTGGAAAATCCATTGTATATATTAATACGATTATAATGAGTAAATATAGGCATGATTTTTTATATCAGTTTTACTTCAATTTACATAAAAGTTTTAAATGCGCTATATAAATCAAATATAAATGAAGAATTGGTAAACTAAAATCAATAGTAACTATAAAGTATCTATTATTGATATATGTAAATATGTATATATAATTAGTCATGAAATTGTTTTAATAAAGTTAAAAAAATTGTATCGTATTTATTAAAATAAAAGTTCTTTTAATCATGTTGCACATATACGTACTATATTTATATATATGCTGAGCATCTAATAGAAAAGTTAGTATGTGTTCATACATTTCGAGTATTAGGTTGCATTGTTTTAATATTTTGTTTTAAAAAGATTAATATTAATATAATTTTTTAAAATTCAATAAAAGTTTGGTATATTGTAATACAATTTTTGCTTGTGCATCAAATATTTTCAATATAGAAAATCGTAAAAATGTATATGCTGTTTACTACTACATATTTTTTGTAGTTTTAAGCAATCCTTTCAGTAAGGTGAAATGTTTTTTGTATATGAAATTCAAGAAATTCTTAATTAGTTAATAACAACATTGTAAACAATAGGGATCAATTTCATCGCATAGTGTTAGAAGAAATATTAAATATATAAGCATTTTCCGCACCACCTAAGAGGTATGCCTGCTGGCGTGTTACCGAGTTTTAGGTGTTCGGTTCCCCAATAGGCCTATCCATCAAAATATTTTATTTAACAAATATACAATTTTATGTAAATACAATTTAGAATAACTTAATATATACAAAATAATATTACTATTTTAAAAATATTTAATATTAAACCAAAAATAATAAGGAACTATTAAATTAAAGATAAATTATAAATAAATTTAATAAATTATAAAATTAAAACTAAAATATTTTTTGTTTAAGCAAAAAATCACTTAAAGAGTATGAACACTTTTGTGCTGTTTATAAGTGTTGAAAGCATAATTGTTTATATTTAAAATTCGACACTTTATTATCTAGATTGAAATATTTTAAAATGAAGTAAATTCTTACTTTAATGAAAAAAGATAGAAGAGTTTCAATTTTGCAATTAGAGCAACATATATAGGGATGAACGTTTTCTAATTTATTAAATAAATGTTGCGCTAAACCTAATTTATAGCAATTGCTATCAAACTGATCCGAAAATTATGATTCTAATTTTTCAATATATGTATATATAATAACAACACTCAATCAAAGTATAATTAATAATATTAATTTCTCTTCAGGATTTTTCCTTTTTTATAATTATTAGTATATCATGGAAAAAATAAAAAATAAAAGCACAACTTAATTCGTAGTTTATTATATACACTAATTAGGCACACATCTAAGTTTCTAATGTGTTAATACATTTATATATTTACTTTATTCCACAACAATAAATTGCGCTATTTTTAATTAATAATATACCTTCGATAATCGTTTGGAAAAATATAGAGATGTTTGAAATTTAAACATCCAAGTACGCACTTCCGTTTCAATTGTAAATAAATTTTAATTAACTAATAATTCATATATTTTTCTGGAATAATTACCTTTTTTTAATGCTTTTATAATTGAAAACAAATTCCGCCTTATATTTCTTTTAGTAATGTGATATTTGTGCACTTAATTGCAACTTTGGCGCATTTTCTCGTAACGGATTTTTAATGTCAAAAAACCAAAACAAACAACGAAATTTCTCAGAAACCTCTCTTACTTTAGCAAATATCGTGGTGAGTAGGGACCGGGTGGGCAAAGTAGCAGGGTCCGGGTGGGGAAAATATTCACGCGCCATTATGTAGCATTAGGCTTTTTGTTATTGTACTGCGTAATATTTTCACCTCATTACACAAAATTTTTGAATATTTTTTGAATAATCCAGAAAAATTTATACACAATTTTTCGAGTAACTCTCAGTTTCTTTTCTTTATCTTCTTTGC
The DNA here is from genome assembly GCF_002237135.1 of Teleopsis dalmanni. NCBI lineage: Eukaryota > Metazoa > Arthropoda > Insecta > Diptera > Diopsidae > Teleopsis > Teleopsis dalmanni. The sequence continues at coordinate 68,871,020 of NC_051846.1, read as the reverse complement.
CAAAGACTATTCAATACTCATTGTAGATACCTAGAACAAAAATTCATTTCTATGGCATTGTGACTCTAATATTTTTACTCAATGGTTGCACCAATGTACTTTTCAATGAAAAGTAAAGTATGAAAAGAAAAGTGAAATATTTGACAAGAAACTGGTTTCTTTGCACTTTCTGTTGCATCAATACTTTTTACTTTGCGCTTTGCAAAAGTAAACTGCAAAACTTTACAAAAAAATTGCAAATGATTAATTCACCATGCAAATTTTGCAAATGATTGCTTTACACAAAAGAAAAGTAAAAATGCGTAAAATGAAAGAAATCGTTAATAAATTAATAAAATAGTTTTAAAAAAATAGAAATGGAAAATTAGTTTAAGCAAATATTATTGCTGTTTTTGAAATAAATTTAGTTGCAATAATTAAAGGGATATATTACCGGACAATACTTTTAAAAGTTTCTAAAAAAAACTTTATAATACATTCAATATAAATATTTTATGTGAATTATTGTTCAAGCATGAACACTTATTTATTATAATGAGCAGTTTATTATTATTATGTCTGTTGTCGTTCAAATGGGTAAAAAATATCATATAATAGCTAAGATTGTAACATTTTTAAATATCTAATTATCCGTATCTAATTATGATAATAAAAATATATTTTTAATGACAATAGAAGAAAAAATCACAAGTGCCTCGACTTCCGTCGTTTTTTGAACCTTCTTTGAAATGTTATTAAAAATAATACAGTCCACTAAAATTAGTGATAACAGACAACATATTATTTTAACGTTATTAGTAAAATTAGTTAAGTTAGTTTTAAGATAATTTTGTATAAATTGAGAGAAATGTTTTAAACAAATTCAGTAATTTAGGCCCTTTATGCGTAGGTTTCTTTTGTATTAGGATAATACACAGCGACAAGTTAACAATACTTTAATAACTTATAATATTTTAAAATTAAATAATAATGACAGATTTTCAACTAAATTTTTAAATAAAAGCAAATTATTATATTTGTTAACTTTGTTTTTCAATATAATTGTTGTTAAAACAACTCATACTCATACTCTTTACATTTAAATTCTTTTTTTATAACTTTTCAAACTGCAAAAAAATTAAAAGCATAAAAATGCTTTTAATGGATATACACAATATGTATGGATATACACAACTTCTTTATCTACGATTCAATGTCAATAAAAGAAATCATATACAAAAATTTTGTGTTTTGTATTAATGTACAAAATATAATTGTACTAAAATTATACAAATATTAAAAATTATAATAATAAAATTTATTAAAATAAAATATTATTTTAAAAACTTTTATTTTAAACAAAAATTAAGCTCATAAGTACATACTATGCATAAATCATGTACTCATAGCATCAAAATATCAAACAAACAAAAAAAAAATATACAAACAGAAACGAAATGCTTTCAAAAACCAATACAAAATGAAAATGATCTAATTTTTTGGTGCAACGCTTTGCTTTGCATTTTATGCAAAGACTCTGCAATGAAATCTTTATTTGCAGAGTGCAAAGTAAATCATCTTAAGTCTTTGGTGCAACGCTTTTCACTATTACTTTGCAAAAAAAAGTCACTCATAAGTTTTGCAAAGTGCAAAGTGAAAAGTGTTGGTGCAACAGCGCCCAGGTTTATTTAAGCCAGAAAGTATGAGCATGGCGTACGTAGAATAGAAGTAGGTGATAGTGGTAGGGTTATACCGCTAGCGCGAGATTTGGGCCGTCGGTAGATTCTGTGGCCAAGGTTACGAGAGCCACGGTTGCAAAGAGGGATGTTGGGGGCATTAGAGTCCCGCTCATCGAGGTATTGTAGGGGGTGGTATTCGAAGTGCAAGTCTTGGATGTGATCTGTGATGAGATAACGGAGATGGCGACGCCTCTCACTGGCATGGGTGCAGTTTACATTGATCAGAATGATGATTAGATCATTCATCTCAAGGCAAGCTCAATTACATTTTGGTCAAGAAAGGACTTTCTATCAGAGGGGGAGAGAAGGAGGTATTGCTGCTTGATGCTTGCAGTGAAGGTAAAAATGGCTTGAATATCAGTTAAAAACACGCTGGATAAATGTAGTATATATATTTGGGTTTATATTTATTTAATTAGAATTTACAAACTTACAAGCTTACTTAACTATCATCCATCAAGATTCTTTTATATTCTATTCCTATATAAATCTTATTCTATTTATATAAATCTAATACTCTACAGCAAAAAACACCTTACAAGAACGGCAACTCCATTGTGAACTAAAATTTTTTTTTTCGCACAACAACAATTTGCCATGGAGCTCTTGAAAGTGTTAGTGAAAAGTGCACTAACACCAGCTGAAATTGCTAAAATTTTTCACCTCTTCACCTTTTTCCGATACTTCAGATACTTTTGTGAACGGAATATTTCGGAAAGTTTACCACGATGAGTATAGAAAAGAGTCTGATTTTGTTTTTTGGTTTTGATTTTATGAGAGAAATATAAAATTTTATTGCGCCAAATCATACAAAATTTACCGCACAAATACTTAACAAAAAGTACTTAAAATTGGAAGTACATAGCAGCATATTGTAGCAAAAACTTGAATAAACTGTGAAAATAAAGTTTAATATTTATATATAAACATGGGAAAAAAATGTGTTAAGGGATGTAAATATTATAAATCACATTATACCGAAATTCCCAGACAACAATGAGGAACGAAGGTAAACTTTGCATTCAAGTTTTACGTAAACTTGTGTCATAAGTGTCTTGCACAATTGTTTTACAGTATATGTGGAATAACAGATATGAAAGTGTTAATTAAAATATTTGTAAGTAGTAATTCATCTTCATAATGATAAAGAAATTAAATTATAAAAAACAATTTATAATAAAACATTCATTTTGTGTGAATAATTTTTCCAAATTTTTTTTGAAATATTGAAAATATTATTTTCAATCAAATTAGTTTTAAAATGATTATATTAAAAGAACAGAAAATCGTTGTAATTATGGTTTTTATACTTTTAACCTATATATATTTCAGCCCATACTAGCAAATGAAAATTGAATATGAATCTTACTGACCATAAATGTCAAGCAATCTACAAAATAGATGTTTAAATGGAATGTGTTTTCAATGGCATGTATTTATTAAAATATAATTGTACAACAAATTTGTTTACATATAACCGTTAAAAATATATAGCATGTAAAAAGTAAATAATTGTTTTTTAGCATAACTATTTGTTTGAAAAATATTGAAACGCCTGCAAAGACAAAACTAACTTTGTGTTATTAGTTGTAGTTAAATGTTTTTTTTTTAATTGTTGATTTTCCACATGATATTCAGTTAACATACAAATTAAATTTTTTTTATTGTTACTGAACAATTACAATTGAAGATTTATTGTATTATTGTAAGGCAATAATATAGTGGTGCTAAAATTCATTACTTTTGCGTATTTGTAACTACCCGTTACTTTTCGAGTATGTATTCGTTACTCAGTATTCGTTACTGCGCTTTCGTTACTGCGTTTTCGTTACTGCGCTTTCGTTACTGTGCAGTCGTTACTGAAGTTTAAATGCTTTTTTTCGGCAATAAAATAAATTTTTAAAAGCATATATATTTATTATAATAAATTACAGATTTAATAAATTAGAATTATTATTTTATTGAATTGTTTGATCCGCATATTTTGCATTTAGCTTTTCACGTCCTACTGGTTCAAATGAATCCAAATTTAATTTTTTTATATTAATATTTTTAAACATTTTTAACGAATTTGATAGCGAAGAAAAATTTTGTTCAAAATAAAGTAGTTATTATTATATCGCAAAAACAATTGCTTAAAAGTAATCATTACTAAGTACTTGAAAGAGTAGTTATAATAAATATTACTCATTGGTAAAATGAGTAAAAGTAACGAATACAATAAAAAGTTTGTATTCGTTACTCAAGAAATACCTGAGTAACGGATAGTTACATTTTTGGCACTACTGTGCCAAAAGGGTGACTGTGCGTACACCCTTCATCATCAACATATTTTTGGCACTAAGTTTAAAAATTAAGTCTTCGCAGAGAAACACAATTTATCATGGATCACTTAAGTGCTGCCGTATAAAAAAGTGAATTGGTTGTAGCTTCAGTCTTTGTTATTAATTTTACATCAAAACGGTATTTAATGCTATTATATCAAAATTTTTTATAACATAATGTTTTACACGCTCAAAAAATATTTAAGAAAATATAAATCATTAAATAAGATATATTCAAAACTGTTCTTTCTACTTTATAAAAAAATTCGCTTCTACAAAAGTTTGTTGCCGAACATAATAAATCAAAATACTTTAAAATTTATATGAAAAAATTAATTGAAATTATGAATTTGCTGAATATATATTACATTATTAAGCAAACTAAACTGATTAAAAGTGACTGATTTAAATGTTTACATATTAATTTATATATTTATTTATCATATATTAATGTTGTTACAATATATATTTTGTTTATGTGATGTGATATTATTAACCAAATAAGGTACGCACAAGTTTTTTATATTATTAAAAGGAAAGCATACGATAAGCAAGTAGTAAGATATTAATATACTGCAACCCCAAAAGAGAGTAATTTGATCAATGAATACCAAAGAATATCTTTACAAAAACGGAAACTCCGCCCACTTCGTGAGAGTGCATTTGAAATTGCTTTTGAAAACTTATTCTTTATAACATTTTGGCACACGTATTAAATATATATGATCTTACCACGATAACATCAAATTGCTCTCTTTTTGGGGTTGCAGTATAATAATTTGCTGCTACTTGCTAATCATATATTAACTTTTTAGTAATATAAAAAAGTTATGCTTCCTTATTTGATTAATAATATCACATTACGTAAACAAAATATATATTGTAACAAATAATATATGATAAATAAATATATAAATTAATATATAATAATTGAAATCAATTAATTTAAATCAGTTTAGTTTACTTAATCATGTAATATATATTCAGTAAATTAATTTTTGTTGCTTTTTTCATATGAATTTTATAGTATATAAATATTTTAATTAAATAAAAAGAACAGTTTTGAATATTTCTTATTTAATAAGTTATATTTTCTTAAATATTTTTTGAGAGTGTAAAACATTATTTCAAAAACAATTTTGATATAATAGCATTAATATCGTTTTGATGTGAAATTAATAACAAAGATTGAAGCTACTACCAATCAGTGGCGTAACTACAGGGAAGCAACTGGAAGCAACGCTTTCGGGCCCCCAAATTTAGGGGGCCCCACTATAAATTTTTGTATTCATTGTATTTCTTTTTAATAAATTCTCAAAAGTGGGACGAAACGTTTTTTGTTGGAATAACTTCATATTGCATTTTATAAAAGATACGTAAATTTTAAATTTAAAGTACATAATATGTATGTACTTCAAATTAAAATATTAAACCTATTTATAAAATAAAAAAGTTTTTCTAAGAAAAATATGTGTCTTAATCGAGAGTTTATATGGAAGCTATATCTAGATTTAAACCCATTTGAAAATAATTTTGTACGTTGTCTTTTGCAAATATCAGTACTGTATACACCAAATTCCATTTGAATACCTTTATTAAAAACGGAGAAACCTCATATCCGATTGTTAAGTTTATATCACAGCTACAAGAAATAGACGTCCAATTTCAATCAAATCAAATGGTGAACAGGGTTGGCTCCCGAAAAGTATGTGTGTAAAGTTTCATTCAAAGAGTTCAAAAGCTGAGAGAGTAGTTTGAACTGAAAAAGTATATATATATATTGTACTGATATATACTTAATGGTATTTCCGACGTTTTCTTTAATGCGTTACGAAAATCTTGACAAACCTTATATACCCTTTTCACATTTTTTCGTGTAAAGAGTATAAAAAGAGGGGCCCCATAGTATGTTGGTAGGGGCCCCTTAGTTAGAATTTGCTTACAGGCCTAAAAAATGTAGTTACGCCACTGCTACCAATTCACTTTTTTATACGGCAGCACTTAAGTGATCCATGATAAATTGTGTTTCTCTGCGAAGACTTAATTTTTAAATTTAGTGCCAAAAAATATGTTGATGAGGAAGGGTGTACGCGCATTCCCTTTAAATGTGTGGTACGTATTATTGCCTTGCATGCATTTCTAATTGATCAGTAACAATAAATCTGTTGATAAGGGAGGATGTGCGCGCATCCGCTCTAAATGTATGTGGTGAATAATACTTATTATTAATTTACGTACATTACTGTGTGATCAGTAGCGAAAAATCTATTGATAAGAGTGGGTGCATGCGCATTCATTGTCGGATTTATGAGTTTTTCTTATGAAGATATATTTTTATATAAAATTTAACAGTTTTTAAATTTTAATATTGAAAAATTTTAATTTTATATTATGATTATAAAATATATTTATATATAAATACTAAAGTATTTAAAAATATTAGCTAAGTTAATTAAAGAAGTACAAGTTGTTTACATAATTTATTATTGTTATGAAATGAAATAGAATTGATTATTTACCAGAATTAATGCAAGATTTAAACGAGATATATGCTATACATTTTTAGTTCATCTGTTTGATGAATATTATAAATTTTTACATAATATAAAAATTAAAAACATATTTATTTTTTTGTGTTGATTATGTATAGAATATATGAATATTTTCTTCAGAATTTAAATGACCTTAAAAACATAAATTTATTTGGGATATGATTATTATCATGTAGCGCCTTATGTTTATGTTTTAAATATTTTTATCTCAATGTGAACATACAATTCACACCTACTAATATTTTAAAATAAATAGTAAAATACTTTCGCTAAACTGTTATATTAGAAATATGCATAGAACTTAAATGAAAATTTATTTTCTTTCATCATTATTGTGTGGAAATTTAAAAAAATAACCATAACAAATTTTTTACATCCCTTGTATTTTCTTATTTCTACATTTAGTTTATTTAGCTATGTAGTTTATTCGACCAAAGTTCAAGATTTGGTATGCATTTTCCACACCACCCAAGAGGTATGCATAAAGGTGCGTTACCAAGTTTAGGCGCCGGTTCCCCAAGAGGCATATCCACCATTATTTATTCGTTATAATTTTTTACAAATTTTTGCAAAAACAAAAATTAACAGAATAATAATTACAATACTTTTAAAAATTAATTGCAAATTTAAATATACATAAACTAAAAGCAAAAAAATTATTAAAATAAAAATTTAATTTAAAAAATTAATTTATATGTAAAAGTCAACTGAATATCATGTGGAAAACTAAGCCTATATATGCGTTACACGCAAGAGCTTTTGCCTATAGTCAGGTGTTTTCAGAACCCTATTAAAAAATTTTAACAGGAAATACACTTAGCAGAAAAACTCTGCGTACAGAAAGTAAATTTTGTTTTAACATGTAAAAAATTACTAAATAAATAAATTTTTTAAATCAATTTTATTTTTAATTAGTACTTTTATTTGTTATCTTCATTTTAAGCTAAAAATTATTTCTAACAGATTAGTAGAAAAATTATAATAATTAAAAATGTAAAAAATCAACGCTATCGATGGCAGAAAAAGTCTGCGTACAAGAGTTTAAAAAGCGTCGAAATATATAATTTTTTAAAAGATTTTATATTTTCAGTAACTTGTTGGATAACCTTTCCTTTTTATGACCTCTATAAGTCGTTTTGATATCGAATTGACCAGCTTCGCAATCTCATTGCTGCTTATTTTACCGCATTCCGCGTCGCTCACGTTCTTCAACATTTCTTTGGAGGTTATATTGTATTCACGTACCCAACGCTTCAGTAAATCCTACAAATTTTCTATAGGATTTAAATATGGCGATTATGGTGACGTTTTGATTTGCTTGGGCACATTTTAAAGCAACCAAAGCTATACAACTTCTGCAGTGTGCTTTGGGTAGTTATCTTGTTGAAGTAAGCAATTATTCTGTAACCCCAACTTCTTGGCACTGCTCTTTAAATTACATTTTAAAACATTTAAATAATCTACTTTATTCATTATCAACTCAATAAATTTAATTTTTCCCACTCTATTACTCGCCATACACCCTCGCACTATTACTCCTCCACTACCGTGTTTTATTGTTGGATACAAATCTTCAATATTAAAGGCAGTACCCGGGTTTCGCCATATAATCGTTCGACCTTTAATGCTAAGGAGACAAAATTTGCTTTCGTCTGAAAAAATTATGCGTTTCCAAAATCCTGGAGACTTATTTATGTACTCCCTTACGAATGCTAAACGCTTCATTCTAATATCTTTTTAAATAAGCGGCTTGCTTCGTGAAAACCGGCCATGGTAGTGGTCTTTTTTTAATATTTTGTGTACAGTATCCACGTGAATTTGCTTCTGGAATGTCTGGTCAATATATTTCTATAACAGAAGTCCAGTTAGACGAGGATTATCTTTCACTGAATTAATAATGCTGCGGGTTTCTCTTGTTGACAGCTTGGATGGACGCCCAGATCCCAACTTCGAGGCCAATAATCCTGTTTAGTTGTAGTTATTCACTACTCTTTGGATAAAAGAATGTGACCGCTTAACGATTTGACCAATTTCATGATATATTTTCCTTTTTTTCCATAGATCAATAATAATACTGCTCCCAATGATAATAATTTCTTTTCCTTTATTTGCCATTACAAATTTAATTACTTTTTAATCGTTAAATTATAAAATAAGTGCATGGGGTTGTGTATGATGATATACTGTTACAGTAAAACATAACGACGTCAAAGTTCTACTATTAAAACTTCGGGAATTCCCCTTTATAATTTTTGTACGCAGACTTTTTCTGCCACCGATAGCGTTGATTTTTTACATTTTTAATTATTATAATTTTTCTACTAATTTGTTAGAAATAAGTTTAAACTTAAAATAAAGATAATGAATTAAAGTACAAACAAAAAATAAAATTGATTTAAAAAATTTACTTATTTACTAATTTTTTATATGTTGAAACAAAATTTACTTTCTGTACGCAGAGTTTTTCTGCTAAGTGTATATGCGTACCCTTATAAAAAGAGTTAAAATACTGTCTGTTTTGCAGTTTTGACAGCAAACATATGGATGTATATTTTTTAATTTTTGGTATAAAAATTGTGCTATACCTATTTTTTGGTAACTGCCATTAAAGTGTTTGCAAAATTCTTTATCTAATTTTTGAATATAATCTACGAAATATTTAGGAGGTTGCACCAAATTACAGTTATCAAACTCTTTTTCAAGAGTAAAAAAGTTTTCATATGAAAGAACATTTGCTAAGGGTAGGTTAGCTTGGCAATTGTGTGATTTGTGAATTTTAAAGTATAACCACCCGCATACATAAATAAATGCATTTCTGCTAAGGAATATACGTTCATCCATATCAATATCAACATCAAAATCAAAACAATGAAGAAAACAGTGCATGGGTTCTCTAAACATATGAGACTCCTGCCAGAACGTGTCAATCACTAATGCATCACTGCATACAGTTTCTAAACTTTGATCAGAGGAAATTGGAGTAAGTGAATTAATGGTAGGGCCTACGGTAGAAGGACAGTCAAATTCAATTAATTGCTCAGTATTGCCATTTACTATGCAATTCAAATAACTTAATCCCCATCTCTTCTGAAAAAGGCAAGTGAATAAATGTGGAGTGATGCCTGCACAATTGCCTCCACACGTCATATTTGTCCAAAAAAATGTTCTATCACATCTTGACAAAGCTTCCTGGTTATTAAAACCTGAAAATTCTTAGAGGCTAAATATTGCCATATATGCTGAAGGCTGTTAATATTGAGAAGCCACCCTTTAATAAAAGAGAAGTTCTAAACAATATTGTTACCTTCGTTGTCTTCAAATCTAATGGATTTGAGAAGAATTTCGGCTTTTTCCAGAAAATCCAATTGTTCAATTGATCCGCAAAAGCCTTTTTTAAGTCCTAAGCTACTGATGCTGCTTGAATTGAATACATCAAAAAGATTATTAAAAAACAAAACAAATTCAGCAGTGTTAACAGAACTCGTATTACTTGAATCAATTAAACCTGATTTACACAATGCTCTCCTTCCTGATGCAACTGTGTTGCTAAATACTTGAGAAGCAAATCTGACACGCATTTTTTGAAAAGAATTGGGCCTAATATGTGCATTTGTCAAGTGAGGCGCACATCGAATAGTTGATTTTGAATCAATATTAAAAAAATGAACAATATCTCCCCAATTTACTTTACAATTATTAAATATAACATTATTACTGCTATTTTCTAAACAATTCCTGGTACTTTTTATCAAATGGGGTGCATCATAAAAAAAGAATATCTTTTCATCATTGACATTGAAAAAAGGGTGATGCACATCTGCTTCTAATAACTTAGCTAATTTAATATTGTTTCTACCCTGATCACAAACGAAATGGCATGGGTAAAGATTAATGCCCTGAAGTTGTTGAATTACTTCAATAACATACGTTTTCAGAACTTCACCCTTGCAACTTCCATTTACAAAAAAGTATGCAAGAGGCTGAGACCATCTTACTCCTGCGATTCCTTGTACCATGAAAGTCAAGACAGTACTTGCAATTTTGCAAGTACGATCTTCACCACCAAAATCTTCAAGCCCAACTATTTTGTCATTATGTCTGTCATACTGAAGGTGACCTTTCAAAGACATTTCATCGCAGGATACAGAAACGAATCTTTGTTCGTATGAGAAGCCACGACTTCGTAACTCCAAAGCTTTAATACTACTATGCGTGCAGCCTGGAGACTTGGGCCAACTTGTGAAATTTTATTAAAATTTCTGAATATTTTTCGTTAAGTTTTCTTTTTCTGGGAGTTGCTTCAGAAAGACTATTGTCTGATTGGACCTCTCTTCCACAAACAGAAATTTCACTCCTATCAAGGGTTTTACTAACTCCTATGCTAGAGAGGTGATTTTGCTTTTCATTTTCCACATTATTTTCGTTGTTAATTACATTTTTATTTAAATTACTAATGTAACTTAAATCTAAATAAACGTCCGGGATTGCGCATTTAGAAATTCGTGCAGAACACATCATTTCGGCAGAAAAATGATTGTTACAGGCAAACATAAATTTAGTTTGCCCAACTACTCCTAAGCGCTTCATCCATTCTGTTCTAATTTGGTAAATAATTATCAGAATTAAATGAAATACAAAAATAAAAATTGATTAAAAAATTAAAAAAAAAAAAATTAATTAATTATAAAGAAAAACAAGTATATTTGAGTAGTTACATAAAAAGGATCAACAATAAAAAATAAACATATTTAACTACAAATAATAACACAAAGTTAGATTTGTTTTTGCAGACGTTTCAATAATTTTCACAGAAATTGCTATGCTAAAAAAAAATTATTTACTTTTTACATACGATATACAATTAAATTTCAATAAATACATGCCATTGAAAATACAATACATTTAAACATCTATTTTGTAGATTACTTAACATTTATGATCAGTAAGATTCATATTCAATTTTTATTTGCTGGTATAGGATAAGAACTACAAGAAATATAAAAAACATTTTTATAACGATTTTTTTTTATATAATAATTTTAAATATAATTTGATTGAAATTAATATTTTCAATAATATTAAAAAAAAAAATCTGGAAACGTTGTTCGCAAAAAATCAGTGTTTTTATTATAAATTTTTATAATTTTATTGCTTTATCATTACGAACATGAATTACTACTTACAAATATTTTAATTAACACATCCATATTTGTTATTCCACATTTACTGTATTCCACATATACTGTAAAACAATTATGCAAAACACTTATGCCACAAATTTACGTAAAACTGAAATGCAAAGTTTACCTTCGTTCCTCATTGTTGTCCGGGAATTTATAAAGGGATTTAAACTCCTTACATCCTTTAATACACTTTTTTCCCATATTTTTATATAAATACTAAACTTTATTTTCACAATTTATTAGTTTTTATACAGTAATAACACAATATGCTACTACTTTCAATTTTAACTACTTTTCGTTAAATATTTGCGCGGTAAATTTTGTATGATTTGGCGCAACGAATTTTTATATTACTCTCAAAAAATCAAAACCAAAAAACAAAAGCACACTCTTTCTTATACTCTTCGTGGTAAACTTTTCGAAATATTCTGTTCTCAAAAGTACTCGAAGCATCGGAAAAAGGTGAAAAGGTGAAAAATTTCAGTGATTTCAGCTGGTGTTATTGCACTTTTCACTAACACTTTTAAGAGCTCTACGGCAAATTGTTGTTGTGCGAAAAAACAAATTTTAGTTCACAATGGAGTTGCCGTTCTTGTAACGTATTCTTTGATGATTACGTTACAAGAACGGCAACTCCATTGTGAACTAAAATTTGTTTTTTCGCACAACAACAATTTGCCGTAGAGCTCTTAAAAGTGTTAGTGAAAAGTGCACTAACACCAGCTGAAATCACTTGTAGTGCCCATGACCTACGTTAATATCATATGTGACAAGCCACTGTTCATTCAGATAAAATAAATGTGTCATAAATTATAATATGCACTTTTGTCTGTTTGACGCTTTGACTTTGATCATATTACTTAAAAGAAATAGTTTGACTCATGCTGTTACAAATATGCATTTGTAACATAAGACATGATAAGCACGTATGGTCATTGCACTATTCCGACCTAAATTATGGAAAGTGCATTAACTCTTTAAAAACAATATATGACGTATTATTGTAATGCGTTAGAAGAGTATTTGTTTATAAAATTAATGTAATAAAACAATTAATGTAATTTATGGGAGTAACCAATGCATTGATTGGTTACTCAAATCAATCGAAAAGTAAATAATAATTGTTTATTATATGCTAGAATAAGTATAAATACCCATAATTTTTGATAATAAAATAGATTCAATTTAACTTAAGACAAGGCTACGTCTTTGATTTGAATCGTGTTCTATGCGGCATTTAGATGCTGAAAGAACATTAAGCGGCTGAAGAGCTTAGTAATACTCAACAATAATCTGATAGGTCGTTTCCACTCTTATTGGTCGATAGGAGATCCTTTAATTATTTCAGGATTTAAATATTATTAATCAAGAAGACCTAATCCAGCAAACCTGCTAATATATATATTGATGATTCTGACATCCTGCAATAACCATTATATGGCAATGGTAGAATAGCATTACATAGCAATAATACAACATCTTTACATATGGTGATCCTGTTAAATCATCACATATCATTACATTGCGATCAATAATCATTACATGGCGAACCTAACATCATAACATCATAACATGGCGATCCTGCCCCTGACGGACCGAAACTTCTAAAAGCAGTTCAAAACTTCTAAAAGCAGTTCAAATCCTCTAAAGCAGTTCAAATCCTCTAAAGCAGTTCAAATCCTCTAAAGCAATTAAATAACAAGAAGCCTGCCCACTACGGATCTAATCAACTAATCATCTTCTAATTCTACGAATGGAAAGTTATAATTGTTTTGTTTGTGGTAAAAGTTTCCACACAAAAAAAATACTAAATAAACATTTGAGTACACACCAGTACATTATTGATTTTGCAAATGATTTAATTTTAAAAATTTTTCTTAAAAAAAAATAAATAAAACTGGAAATGTCACAACAAGAAATTGATGACACATTTGCAAAAATTGTGAAAACTTTACAACAAGCAATTTTAAACAATCCAGAAGCGGGTCCAAAACCCATAACATTAGAAGAATATCGTAGAAGAAATCCTGGTGGAAGAACCAAGGAAATAACAGTAGAAGAGCATAATAGACCACAAAAGAAAAGAGGTGGCCAAAAGAGAAGGTTTATAAGAGAAAAAGGAGAGCTAAAAAAATTAATAAAATTAGCAGAAGGCAAAAATAGAGCTATTTTGCAACAACAACTGCAAGAGTTAATTCAGAATGGGTGGCACACAGACCAAAGAGGAGGTCATAAACAATAATAATGCAGCAGCAACAACAATCAACACTGATAGCACTAGCACTATAATATATTTAACATTTATTATACTAATTATATTATTACTGAATAAAATACATTCTCATTTTAAAAATTATATAAAAAAGCAAGCACTAAGAAATATTAATGTATAGTGTTATATAGATATTGTAAAAAAAAAAAGAAAAATTTTTTTTAATAAATAAAAACTTATATAAAAATAATGTATTCTAGAAGCGATATTTTAATAATAAAAAACATAGAAATAACTGCTATAATATTAATAGCAATAATCATAATAACAATAATATTATTATATGTATTAATAAAAATATTTAAATTTAGATAAATTTTTAAATGGATTTGACATATTTAAAACATATATTATCTAATCTAAAGAAAAATCCGAAAAGAACTTATACTGATAAATATATTAGCATAACTAAGAATTATATAAAACAAATTTGGTTAGAAATAGAAAGAAATACTGACATAAAATATTTACAATTAGTAAGAACGAAGTTTGACACAATAGTAGATGAAATAAATAAATATTTAAAAAACAAATCAGAACAGATTAGCGACAGTGCAATATCAAAACTTGATAAAATGGCTAATTTTGACATGTTAACAGCTTCAAAAATAATTCCTGAATTTAATGGAAATGTAAAGAGTCTATCTAACTTTACCGGTACTTTGCAATTCTACTCAGATTCGTTGAAGGATGAAGTAGAGAGAACTATTCTACTAAATTTTGTAAGATCAACTAAACTTTCTGATCGAGTTAAAAATAAATTGGTTGCAGGTGAAGAAGATGACACAATAAAAAATTTTATTAAGAAGCTAAACACAATTTACAAACCAAAAGCCAATCCCTTAATTATACAAAACAATCTTACTAGAATGCGTCAAGGCATACAAATGATTGCTCAATATGCTTTAAAAATAGAAGAACAAATAGCAATGCTTAATCAAATATACATTTCAGAGCAAGGAGATGAGAATAGAGATGTCATACTAAAGATGACAGATCAATTAGGCCTCAGTACATTCACAAATGGGTTGAATGAGAAGATAAGAAATGTGGTTATAGCAGCCAGGATATCGACATTATCTGAAGCCATACAGATTGCAACAGATGTTGAGACACAAAACAAAAGTCTGATGCAAAATGCATACAGAAACTTTAACTACAAATCAAACAACCAGGGATATAGATCAAGAAATGACAGAAGTCATGGAAACAATAACTCAATGAGGTTTCCAAACAAGTACAGCAATCAACGAAGCAACTATAATAGTCAAACAAGAAATTTCAATAATTTTCAACAAAAAAACGGGAACACCCCCGGTCACAATACCCCGGGGAACGTAAACTCAAATATCAACAAGAATGTTCGAAAGTATTAAATTTTACTTCGGCAAAAAACATTTCTAACTGTATAACAATAAAAACTTCAATTAGCAATAAGTTTATAACTTTACTAATAGATACGGGCGCCGAAACATCAATATTAAAGAGAGATTTATTAGAAAATAAAAATTTAAAAATAGATACTACAAAAAATTACAAATTAAATGGCATTTGTAATAGTAGAATATCTACAGAAGGATTACTAAAAACAAAATTATTTTTAGATGAGAAAAGTATATCTCATGAATTCAATATCGTTAAACCCAATATCAATCTGCCAACTGACGGCATATTAGGTAGAGATTTCTTATTAAAGCATAACTGCAAGATAGATTATGAAACATGTACATTAACGATGCCTTATCAGGAAGATGAAATAATCTTACCTATAAATATAAATACAAAAAATCTGGCATATATAACACTGCCCCCTAGAGCAGAAGTAGTTCAACCTATAAAATTAGATATAAATGAAGATAGTATAATTTGTGGTAAAGAAATAATGAAAGGAGTATTTATAGCTAATTCCGTAATACCAGGAATAGGTATAAAACACATTCGAATATTAAATACAAGAGAAACACCAGTAGTCACAAAAAATGCAAAAATAGAAATAAAAAAATTAGAAGATTATAACATATTAAATTATAACAGAGCGTCCCTATACGCTAATAGATTTGATAGAATAAAGAATTTATTGAAACTCCCATGTTTAGATCAAAAAGCAGAAAATTCGATATTAAATATTTGTGAAGACTTCCAGGAAATATTTCATTTAGAAGGAGAAACTCTAACAATTAATAATTTTTATGAGCAGCATATATCAACTACAGATAAAACACCAGTTTACATAAAAAATTACAGAACTCCGAATACGCAATTACACGAAGTGAATAAACAAGTAGATAAACTACTAAAAGAAGACATAGTAGAACCATCAACAAGTCCTTATAATTCACCAATCTTATTAGTTCCAAAAAAGAATAAAGATGGAGAAGAGAAATGGAGACTAGTAATTGATTTCAGACAACTTAATAAAAAAGTAGTAGATGATAAATTTCCACTAACTCGTTTAGAAGACGTTCTAGATAAATTAGGTAAAGCGAAATATTTTTCTACACTTGATATGACTAGTAGTTTTCATCAGATTCCACTTAACAATAAATCGAAACATTTAACTGCATTTTCAACCAATACAGGTCATTTTCATTTTAAAAGATTACCTTTTGGCTTAAAAATTTCAACTAATAGTTTTCAAAGAATGCTAACCTTAGCATTAACTGGTTTGGATTCGTCCGCATTTTTATATGTAGATGACATAATAATATTCGGTTCAAATTTAAAAAATCACAATGAAAATCTAATAAAAGTATTTAGTAGACTACAAGAACATAATCTTAAATTAAACCCTGAAAAATGTAATTTTTTACAACCAGAAGTTGTACATCTTGGACATTTAATAACAGCG
>NC_051846.1:68817584-68854023 GCF_002237135.1 Teleopsis dalmanni | reverse complement strand
CACTGAAAGGAACATTTGCAAACGGATCAATTTTTTCATTCAGAAAACGTTCTGGTATAAATTGATCTGGATTTGAGAAACAATCGGGATCTCTCAAAGCTGCATAAAGTAACATAGTTATATTTGTGTTTTTAGGAATCCATTTACCATCTAAAAAATGTAATTGAATCATACATTTTCACTTCGTAAAAAATTTTAGTTTATACTTACTTATTACAACATCACTATCAGTCATGCGTCCTATAACTGGTACTGGTGGATATAAACGTAAACCCTCTTTAATAACAATGTCTAAATACTTAAGTTCTTGTAGATCTTTCATTGTGATCGCTTTGTTCTTATCATCACCAATAACTTCTCGTATTTCATCAAAAAGTTTCTGTTGAATTTCTTGATGTCTAGCTATAAGGTAACATGTATGTGATATGCCACTTGTGGTGGTATCATGTCCTTCAAACATAAATGTATCTACTTCCTCACGTATATCTGAATTTGATAGAGGTTTGCCATCCACTGTTGATTGTAGTAGAACGTCCAGAAAAGCCATTCGCTTTTTAACTCCCACATCATCTGACATTTCTAAGCATTTTTGATTTTTATAAATAAATATTTAATGATTTCTAAAGAAACTAGTATTCAAAAAATATTTAAAATATATACCTACTATTAATATATTAAAACTTACTTATTGGTATATTACTTCCATCTGTAATTGATTTTTCCAATGCAACTCTGCGATCCTTGATAACCGTATCCGTAAAATCATGCATGAGTGCTATCTGTTTTTTTAATCTGTATGCTATATGTGGTGCAGTAATCATGAAAGATATATCATAGCGTTGATTGCCTTTAATAACACGTGTAGCAACAATTTGGGACACTCTATAAAAATTATTTGCTGAATATAGTTAGTAAAAGTGAATATACAATATAATTCTTTACTCTGTGACCGCTTTGGCATAAGGAAAATCTGGGTTTATCTGCGCATTGATCTTTACGCCCATTGCAGTTTCGGCAATTATATCTAGAGCAGTGAGACATACTACTGGAAATATATCTATGACTGTTTTACCGTCAGCCTTTTCGTATAAAGTTTTTACCAAAATTGCACTGTTTTGATCGAAAATCTCAACGAATTGTTCTAATATCTTAAAATGAAAAGTCGGCGTAAAAATCTTTCTTCTCGCATGCCACTTAGATCCTGTACTTAGAAGTAAACCATCCCCAAGCCAAGGCAGTAATAAGCTGTATGAATTGTTTTTTGATATAACATGTTGACTGCTAAATATGCTTTCGAAGAATTTAGGATCTTGCACAAAGACACGTTCCTGATTAAAGAACCATAATCTCCACATTTTACCATATTTTCTTCGCATCAATTTATTAAATTCAAATAAAGCTAAAAAAATGTTTATTGTGGTTTTGTGTAAAATTAACTATTTCTTCTTACTTTCAGTATTCAAGTTAATTAATTTTAGAACATTGCCAAAAAGCGGTAGTCCATTTGGCCCTGTTATTCCAGCATTTTTGAAAAGTTTATTTCTGTGTCGTTTATATAGAAAATCCCATATTGACAAAAACGTTAGAAAGCCTAAGAATAACTCCAAAAACATCTTTTTGGTTGTAAGGTTTATTTAATAATATTCGTTAAAACTACGAAAGAAAATATTTGTATTAATGTTGTTGGTCTTCTAGTTTGCTTTGCGATAATTTTTGCTTATCTGAGATTTTGGTAAGTAGTAGCTGTTATAATATATATAACGTCAGAAGATATTAAGGGTAACCATTTTCGGTTTCCAAACTTTGACCACATGAAAAAATACACTTCTTCATTATGAAACAACGAAATTCATCTAATTTTTTTAAAACTTTCACGATTATTGAGTTCATTTCCTAATTATAATAATTGATTCTTAAGAAGCGCGTAGTTTATATATCGATGTTAAAATTTCTTAGAGGTTACATATGCTTTAACTCATCTTTTGAAAAATCTACACCTTTCCACTGTCGGTTTTGCATAAATTTACTTCTACTTAAATAAATGTGCCCTAATTACGCCACTAAAATGCGATATAAAGAATCGCAACCTTAAATCAAAAGACATACAACAAACAAACTTATATAATGAACTAAAATTATTTTCTAAATAGTAGTTAATAATACAACAGTTGACATTAAAATGCTTTTATTAAAATATATACACAAAAATATTTTGAACTTTAAATTACTTGAAACATTGAACTTTAAACTTTTTGGTTTGCAGGTAAATAATATTTAGGTGGCCTTTAAACATTCTCAATCATAATAAATTTATAGATTACATAAAACTAAAGTCCAATTCCTATAGACTTGTGAATAACATTTAAAAAATTAAATATAACTATTTACACACAATTATAAATCCCAATACATTCTTAAACTATGAATATACCCTAGGTCGAAGTCCCACATTAATACCACTCGCAGAACGAAGAATCAAATTTTGCATTGGTCTTACTTCTGCACCCAATGGTAAAAGTTCAAAA
The DNA here is from genome assembly GCF_002237135.1 of Teleopsis dalmanni. Taxonomy (NCBI): domain Eukaryota; kingdom Metazoa; phylum Arthropoda; class Insecta; order Diptera; family Diopsidae; genus Teleopsis; species Teleopsis dalmanni. Next base: position 68,851,498 of record NC_051846.1, on the reverse strand, counting down.
TGGCGCAATAATTTACTAATAGTGCTCTTCATTTCCAATAAAGCGAACTTCTGACCAATACAATTACGTGGACCAGCGCTGAAAGGAACATTTGCAAACGGATCAATTTTTTCATTCAGAAAACGTTCTGGTATAAATTTATCTGGATTTGAGAAATAATCCGGATCTCTCAAAGCTGCATAAAGTAACAAAATTATATTTGTGTTTGCAGGTATCAATTTGCCATCTAAAATAAGTTATTAAAATTTTTTATTTGTTTTTTAAAAATTATTTACAATTTATAAAATAATTTAATTTGAACTTACCTATTACTACGTCACTATCAGTAATGCGCCCAATTATTGGTACTGGTGGATAAAAACGTAGGCTTTCTTTGATGACGATGTCTAAATACTTAAGTTCCTGTAGATCTTTCATTGTGATAGGTTTGTTCTTATCATCACCAATAACTTCTCGTATTTCATCAAAAAGTTTCTGTTGAATTTCTGGATGTCTGGCTATAAGGTAACATGTATAAGATATGCCACTTGTAGTAGTATCATGTCCCTCGAACATAAATGTATCTACTTCCTCACGTATATCAGCATTTGTTAGAGGTTTGCCATCCACTGTTGATTGTAGTAGAACGTCTAGAAAAGCCATTCGCTTTTTAACTCCCATGTCGTCTGATACATCTAAACGTTGATATAAACAAAGATATATATTAATTAACTTCTTAAGATTGAAGTAATTCAATGCACCTGATGCATCACTTATATTACATTGATAGAACTTCCAAACTTACCTAATGGTGTATTGCTTCCTTCTGCAATTGATTTTTCCAATGCAACTCTGCGATCCTTGATTACCGTATCCGTAAAGTTATGCATGAGTGCTATATGCTTATTTAATCTGTATGCTATATGTGGTGCAGTAATCATGAAAGGTATATCAAAGCGTTGATTGCCTTTTATGAAGCGTGTAGCAACAATATTAGCAACTCTAAAAAAATTGTGGTAACTAAGTATAGTAAGTTAAAATGCATGTGCAATATATTTCCTTACTCTGTGACAGCCTTGGCATAAGGGAAATCTGGGTTCATCTGTGCATTGATCCTTACACCCATCGCGGTTTCGGCTATTATATCTAGAGCAGTGAGGCATGCTACTGGAAACATGTTTATTACAGTTTTACCATCAGCCTTTTCGTATAAAGTTTTTACCATAACTGCACTTTGTTGATCGAAAATTTCAACGAATTGTTCCAATATCTTAAAATGAAAAGTCGGCGTAAAAATCTTTCTTCTCGCATGCCATTTAGCTCCTGTGCTCAATAGTAAACCATTACCAAGCCACGGAGCTACTAGATTATATAATTTATTTTTGGAAATAACTTGTTGACTGCTCAATATGCTTTCAAAAAATCTAGGATCTTGCACAAAGAGACCCTCCTGATGAAAGAACCACATTCTCCATATCTTGCCATATTCATTTCGCATTCCTTTAATGAATTCAAATATTGCTAAAACGAAAAAAATTTTTAAGTTTCTGTTATGAGTAAAATATAATTGTTTTGCTTACTCTCAGTATTCTCATTAATTGTGCTTAAAACATTGCCAAAAAGCGGTAGGCCTTTTGGCCCTGTTATTCCCGCATTTTCAAAAAACTTATTTTTTCTTCGTTTATGGATGAAGTCCCATATTAATAAAAATGTTAGAAAACCTAAAAATAATTCCAAAAACATGTTTTTAGTTTAAAGACCTGTTAAATAATATTTGTTGAAATAATAAAACAAATTATTTGTATTTATGCTGTTAATCTTTTAGTTTGTTTCGCGATAAAATGTGCTTATCTTAATGGTCTGATGTTAAGCTTGTAGTAGCGTGCAAACTGATAAAAATGAAATTTTTTATATCAGTTGCTCTTATATTTGCAACTATATCAACAATGGATGTTTAGCGTACCTATGTACTGTTTTTAAACTTTGATCGTTTAAAAAATTTACCTTTCTTCATAAAGAAAACATATAATCCAGGAAATTTTTTCACAACTCATTATGATTTTAAAAATTTAATAGATAAATATGAGCAATATATTAATTACTGTTGCGTGGTTTTTAGTACAATTCTCTAATCTTGCTATCATGTTATTATTATTTTTTTCAGAGAACTTGTATTACGACCTTAAAACCTTATTATACCTTTCCTTGAGTTCAAAATGTTTCTCTATTTCCTATTTTACCAATCAATTACTGAATCAGCTATATTTTGCAAATCTTATTCGTCACCCGATATTAAATGATCACACAAATGATTATTTTGTTTGTATATCACTACAGTATGTGAGCATACTCCCAGTATGTCTTCACAATCTCTTCCTATCCTCTGCAAAATCGTCAAACTCTATTAAAATAAATTTACAGCTTCGTACATAAAGTTCCTTCTAAAATATTCTGTTATAATTGATTAGTTTCTACGTATATTTAATTTCTTCCAATCCTGTAACGAGTTAGGTTAAAGGTGCATATAAGCAACATTGATAGTAAGAGTTCAAATTCATTGTATCACTTTAATATTATTTTCTATATTTTTCGAAAATGAATGAGAAGAAACTCCATAAATGATTCCTTGTCTACAAGCATCAAAACAACTCGTCTTTTAAAATCAATATGTGTTAGCTTAATGCGTGGTATTCAGCTTATCAAGACATAAATATCATATTTGCAGAAAAATACCTTGATCGCTGCTTGTCTTTCTGCTACCAAGACTATTTTCTGGTTCTGATATTTATATTTATAGTCAAGTATGTGAATAATTTAAATCCGAACTTAATACTCTGCCCCGACTCCTTTTAGTGAGAGACCTAGCCGTGTAATAAATTACGATATTTTAGTTTATCTTATTTGTTCTAAATATATCGTTCAAATTATTTTTTCCAATCAACTATTACAAAACTAAAGTTTATATGCATCGTATCTCACCATATTATAATATCAAAAAGTTGCTTTGAAAGAATCTTCTTACGTTTTAAACAACCACCTTCGCCAATGTTATCTCTAATTTTCATTAGAATGGTTCTCATTGTTTGAATAGGAATATGAGAGGATATAAGCTCTTAGATAACCCTAGTAATTATATGTTATATGTTACATGAGGTTTATATTTTAAATTTTATATATATATACTAGGGAACTTTGCCTACTACAACCTATATTACATTTATACGTACACTTTTATATTTAAAACTTTATATAAACTTTATATGAATTCTATCAATTAGCCATTATTTTTGAAACTTGTAATATGTGGATAGCCAAGGATAAATGGAACGGAACGGAACGAAACGTATATGGCGCTGCTGTAGTGTGCCCAAAGAAATATGTTATAATCAAAAGAGGTTCCATAGGACAATGAAATAAAAAAATACTGTTCAAATCAGTACATTTTAGATTATTTCATATAATGACATTCTTTGTTTCGCTCTAGGAAATTTATTACTTTGCAGCTATTTATTTGGCTCTTCAGGTTTTGTGCTTGAGAGATTTGTTCATTATCATAGTTCCTTGTACCGCACATTAGTTATTAAAAAATATGCTATTCTTTGAGCTTGTCCATATTTTAGTAATGATAAACGGTGCTAATATTTGAACTTACATGTGTGTATTTATGACATCCTAAGGTCGTGTATATTATTCTTTGAACTCGCATAAATTCAATGAACTCGCATAAATTCAATGTAATAATTTTTGAAATGCGTATATATATTATATAAAGTGTACTAAACAACCCGGACCCCAGCTGTTGTGTGGTCAGACTTTTTATAAGTTTCTGCTGCGCAAGTTATGTACATATCATTCTCTTTCATTATAGATTATAATGAATAAACTATTAATAATTCTTAAGTCAAGTTACTTTATTTGTTATTTAAATATACATATAAATTTATTAATAATTTTTTTTGCAAAAAATTACTACACTGATCTATTTTTAAATAAAAAATGTAGGTAATCTCAAAACTAAAATTATTTTCAAACATTATTTTAACTCATCTAGATTAAATGTTTATAAATGCCGAGTCATTGTTTACATTACAATTATTGAATTTGTTTATTTCTAATGATTCGCGCTATCAGTTGTCTTTTGCTCTGTTAAAATAAATGCTGAATCATTGTTTATCTTCCCGTGTTTGCCTCATTTTTTTTAGAGGCAAGAATTCGCGTAATTTTGATAAGGCACTGCACTTTGCGTTGGTGATTAAGCTTTTCGCTACCACATATTCTATTGTTATTTACACCCATTCTCTCGTCATGATAACCCAAAGTAAATTGTACAATGCTTTTCTTCTTAGAACTATTGTAATATTCTATGTACGATGAAAAAAGTCGGTTTCGTTAAAGTAAAAAAGTTACGCTCTACACTGAATTACAACTATAAGGAGCACGTATGTGACGCCTGCTTGTCAAACCGTACAACACATCAAAGCTGCCTCAGTGGTATCCGCAAAAGTCGAGTTGATCTAATGGGAAATCTCAAGCAAACTATGTGAGAAGTATAAACAGCAGCGTTTTGTGATTTTTATTTTGCGGGGAACATTATTGTTTACAACAACAATTGCCTGATGAAATTAGTTACATTTCGTACATAGGAAAACATTTAAAGTAAAGAAATGTTTTAAAACACTTTATTTATACAATAAATTTATCAAATACACATTAAATTTTTATTTAATTATAGTACAAATTATATTTGCTAAAAAATACAAAACCTAATGATAATGCTTATTTAAGTGGTTCTTTTATTACAAGCCATTTAAACAAAAAGTATATCAAACATAATAAATTGCTTTAATTTATGAGTGTTCTTACAATTTAAAAACAGTATATAACACAATTGATAATACGCTATTGATTAGATTGATTTCAGGTTTAAAACCTGAAATATAGTTATTTTCACAAACATAGATTCTAAGCCTATGAGTATACCCGAGGTCGAAGTCCAACATTAATACCACTTGCAGAACGAAGAATCAGATTTTGCATTGGTCTTACTTCTGCACCCAATGGTAAAAGTTCAAAATGGCGCAATAGTTTACTAATAGTGCTCTTCATTTCCAATAAAGCGAACTTTTGACCAATGCAATTACGTGGACCAGCACTGAAAGGAACATTTGCAAATGGATCAATTTTTTCATTAAGGAAACGTTCTGGTATAAATTCATCCGGATTTGGGAAATAATCGGGATCTCTCAAAGCTGCATAAAGTAACAAAATTATATTTGTGTTTGCAGGAATAGATTTACCCTCTAAAATAAATTGTAGAAATTACAATTATTAAAAGACCAAAATAATTAAATATGATGATTTTACCTAATACAACATCGTTATCAGTAATGCGCCCAATTATTGGTACTGGTGGATATAAACGTAGACTCTCTTTGATAACAATGTCTAAATACTTGAGTTCTTGTAAATCTTTCATCGTGATCGCTTTGTTCTTATCATCACCAATAACTTGTCGTATTTCATCAAAAAGTTTCTGTTGAATTTCTGGATGTCTAGCTATAAGGTAACATGTATGTGATATGCCACTTGTAGTAGTATCATGTCCTTCAAACATAAATGTATCTACTTCCTCACGTATATCTGCATTTGATAGAGGTTTGCCATCCACTGTTGATTGTAGTAAAACGTCCAGAAAAGCCATTCGCTTTTTAACTCCGACGTCGTCTATTACATCTAAACGTTTATATAAATATTAAATAAATATTAAACAATTTTTGAAAAGCAAATAATCCAACGCATTCGAAGTATTTATTGCTAAAATATTGTAACTTACCTAATGGTGTATTGCTTCCTTCTGCAATTGATTTTTCCAATGCAACTCTGCGATCCTTGATTACCGTATCCGTAAAGTCATGCATGAGTGCTATCTGCTTCTTTAATCTGTATGCTATATGTGGTGCAGTAATCATGAAAGGTATATCGAAACGTTGGTTACCTTTAATAACACGTGTAGCAACAATTTGGGCAACACTAGAAAAATTAATTGGTAAATATAGCAAGTAAAGTTGAGTATATACTATAATTACTTACTCTGTGACCGCTTTGGCATAAGGGAAATCTGGATTCATTTGCGCGTTGATTTTTACACCCATCGCAGTTTCAGCTATTATATCTAGTGCTGTGAGACATACTACTGGAAACATATCTATCACAGTTTTACCATCTGCTTTTTTATATAAAGTTTTTGCCATAACTGCACTTTGTTGATCGAAGATCTCAACGAATTGCTCTAATATCTTAAAATGAAAAGTCGGCGTAAAAATCTTTCTTCTCGCATGCCACTTAGATCCTGTACTTAGTAGTAAACCATCCCCAAGCCAGGGGATTAGCAGATTGTATAAGTTGTTTTTTGATATAACTTGTTGACTGCTGAGTATGCTTTCAAAGAATTTAGGATCCTGCACGAATATACCATCATGATGAAAGAACCATAATCTCCATATTTTTCCATACTCGCTTCGCATTAATTTATTAAAGTTATATATGGCTAAAAAAAAATTTTATTACTTTAAGATTTGTGTGACATTCAATTGTTTTACTTACTCTCGGTATTCTCATTAATTGTACTTAGAACATTACCAAATAGTGGTAGACCTTTTGGGCCATTTATGCCAGCATTTTTGAAAATTTTATTTTTTCTTCGCTTATGGATGAAGTCCCATATTAATAAAAATGTTAGAAAACCCAAGAATACTTCCAAAAACATGTTCTTAGTTGAAAGGTCTGTTTAATAATATTCATTAAAGCCATTGCAGAAACTATTTGTTGTGTCTGTGTTTTTAGTCTTTTAGTTTGTTTCGCGATAACATTTGCTTATCTTAATGGCCTGATGTCTAACTTGTCGTTTCGTCAATACTGATAAAACTGAGATTTTGTTATATACCAAGTGATACAACATTTCTCACCCCTTTTTCTATTCGAAGTAGATTTCTAGTCATAAGACATATAAAATTTAATATTAATTTTAATATTGTCAGTGGATACTTGGAGTACCTATGTACGGTTTTCGAACTTTGACAGAACGAAGAAATCACTTTACTCATAATGAGAAAGCAGAATTCAGAAAACTTTTTGCAATTCATTGTGATATGAAATATTTGATAGATAAGCGTAAACGTGTTACTAAAACTTGTACAGTTATTGGGTTAATCCCCTAAGAATAATAAAAAATAGTTTACTTATTGATAAATCATAAATATTTTATTATTAAATATAATTTTTTTTAATATAATTTTTTTTTTTGTTTTTTTTTTTTAATTTATTTTTGATTTTATAGAGTTTTTTATATTTTTTCTAATTTAACTTTTATTTTATTTTTTGATAAATTATTAAATTTATCAAATTTTATAATTTAAAAAAATTACATACATTAAAAAAAAAATTGAATGCAAACCAATAAAAAAAAATTAAGAATCATTACGAAAAATTTGACAGAGTATTTTAAATTACCTTATCACTTTACAAAACCAGGAACTTACTCTAGTGAAGCTTATAGATTTTGTATGAAAGAGAATTAAACCACAAAACACGTATGAAGAGTCTGCTCGACACTGAAACGTAAATGAAAGAAGTAGCTTGGTAGATATCTCATATTAGATGAAGAAAAACTATAATTTATGTTCAATACTACAATTTATAGGGGGCGTTGAAAGGGACTCTAATATAGAGATTTAGGTCGCAATGAAAATTAAACAAATATATAATAATAATAGCTGCCTACCTTTTGACTTGATTCAACTTAATCGAAAACTCGTTTTAAGCGGGTTTGTAATAAGTGGAAAGTACTAAATTGTATTTTAAAATCGTTAGGATTCAATAATGTTATTTTTATTAACAAATATTTAGCGAACACTTTCAGAGAAGAATATATTTATATCATTTCAATGGCTTAGCCAAAATTATGCCAAGGAGAAGAATGTTCTAAATAATGTTTTTGTTTTGTGTTTGTGCAGTTTACTAAATTAATTATAATAAGATTTAACTGCAGATTATTTTATACATTTTCATATATATATTAATATTTAAATATAGAAAATAACATTCTTCTTTTATAAATACACTCTGCTCAGAAACATAAACTAGCTCTTTTAAGTTCACTTTTTTCGTAGTTAATAGTACTTCTTAAGTAGTTAATATTATTACTGAAATATTACAGCAAAAATATATCCAAATTGCATAGTTTTATGTATCTGAAAATTATCATTATCAAGGGGCGGTCAATCCTGTAATTTCCTCTAAGTACTCTACACCATCTCCCCTTTCATTAGCTAAATATTATAAGATGATTATTGTAAAAAGGGGTAAGTGCACTGCGATCTAAAAGATCTATTATGTCCCTTAGTCGGATAAAACTGTTTCTTCAAGTACCATTTCTTTAATGAAAACCAGTATAGAACTTAACATTCCTAATCTTGAATCCTAGTTATTTTTTCCGCGTGTGCATCAGTACCGAGCATTCCCCAAGCACATGGTATGCAGTTTCTTTATCTTCTCTACAGTATCTGCAGTCTGAGTTGGATTAAGTTCCTAAATTTGTTAAGTGAATCCCTAAAACCATTTTAGATTGTGATAGTCTTGGTAGCTTTTCCAATAGAGTTCTCTTTTTTTTTCTCTGCGCCGTTCATAACAATGGATAGAGTTTCTTTGTCTAGACCACTAAAAGGTTCAGGGTCTATTATTATTAAAAGCCGCGCCTCTTCTTGCAAGTTTGTCTGTCATTTCATTGCCTTGGATACCAGCATGCCCCGGAATCCATTTAAGTGCACCTGATTGTTCCAGCCGAGTTTGTTCAGTTTGCACTCTCATACCGAGTTTGTCAATGCACTCCCGTACCAGTTTGGATGTTACCTGATAGGATATGAGTGTCATTATAGGTACCTGTCTTTCAGTTCATTGACTAGTACTTCTTTAAAATTCCATATCCTAATTACATCACTGAAAGACGATATGAATAATAGTTCTAGGAAGCAAAGGAGCTTATACCTTAACAGCTAATCTTATTATATCATCAAACTTTTAAAAAAACCTTGTTTTGTTTTTCAAATGATTAACGCAATAACTTTGTCGTTTTTATATTCATTAAATTTCGTTCCGTCACTCACCATCCAACAGTGTTCAATTTTGTAATTTATTATAAATATAATAATTACCTTACATATGCGTTATATAAACTATGAAGAGTTGCTGAAGAATAATTGTTTCAGAGAAGCAAATACTATACAATATTATAAAATATAGAAAATTTTTTAGGAAAAAAATATCCCAACAAGAAGGCTCACACTCAAAAATCTTACGAAAAATCGTTTGAAAGATATTTCGTATTCTGGCAGCAGTGTTTTGTTAGACTGATCAGGTCATGCGATTGTCAACTAAAATTTTGTTTGTTTTTTTCGTGTAATAAATTCTTTCTATTATAAAATAAAATACATAAAAATTAAAATAAAAATTGATAATTAATTAATTAATTGAAATTTGTAAAAATATAACAATTATTTCTAACTTCATTTTAATACGAAGCAAGCGTAAATGTGTTGATATGCTGTACTGTCTTAAAAAAATTTGAAAATATGTATTTTATATATTTATATATGTATATGTATATATGTTTTTTATATATTTAAAATTTAATATTTAATAATATTTATTTAACATTGATTTATTATTCATCTATTTATTTATATATGTTTAACTTTTTTTGCCATTGCTGTTATTAGTGGAGCAACAACTGCTACCATTTCTTTCATGACATGAAATAAAATTAGTAAATAATTATTTATGTATGTATAATAATTATAATTAAATATACATTGTGACCGAAAAGCTTTCGGAAATTCTCATTTAAAATTCGCGCGCTGTATATTTTTCGATATTTTAAGTTTATGTAGTTTGGCAGCACTGTCCTTAATTACTATGCCAAAAATGAGCGCGATCTGTCGGACAGTTCGTTTACGGCAGCTGTTGAAACCAGTTCACCTCAGTAGTGCGTTGCGAAAAAAACAATGGAAAAAAATATTGAACAAAGAGTTTGCATCAAATTTTGTTTTTCGAACGAAATTTCGTGTGCAGAATCGTTGCGAATGCTACAAAAGGCTTATGGGGAATCAGTTTTATCGAAAACTCAAGTTTATGAGTGGTACAAAGCCTTTCAGGACTGTCGTACGACCGTCGAAGACATGCCGCGTTCTGGACGACCTTCGACCTCTACCACCGACGAAAACATTGAAAAGGCAAAGGAAATCGTGTTCAAAAATCCTCATGTGAGTGTTAGAGAGATAGCACGAGAGCTAGGCATCGGTCGTGAGATGGCTCGTTTGATTTTGGTGGACAATTTGTGTATGCGACGTGTCAACGCCCGGCTTGTTCCGATTCACCTCAATTTGTTCAACATTATCAACGATTTTAAGGCCAAACATTCAATAAATACCATCGAACAGCCACCGTATTCACCTGATCTTGCACCGTGTGACTTTTTCCTGTTTCCCAACCTCAAATTACCACTCAGAGGAACGCGTTTTGAATCCATAGAAGACGTAAAACAGAATTCGCAGAGGGAACTCAAAGCCATACCGGAAAGCGCCTATAAAAATTGTTTGATGATTGGAAGAAACGTTGGCATTGTGTATCGCTTTTTAATGAGCTATTTTGAAGGAGATTAAATAAATATGATGAAGATAAGAATTTTGCGTTTTATTTAAAATTTTCCGGAAACTTTTCGGTCATCAATATATATCTTGCGGCTTTCCTTCACATTTGTATTAAAACTCAATTATTTACTTACATGCGGTAGCGATTAGAAGCTGTATTGCATTTCATCACGAAAGAAACAGAAAAAAACAGTTTTCTACCACAAATTACAAATGACAAAACTTTTTTTGAAAGACTTTTGTGCCAGAATAGGAAAAATCTTACAAACGATCTTTCGATTGATCTTACAAACATTTTACGAAAGACTTTTTACGATCTTTGCCAGAATTGCCCTGTTAGTCTACATTTCTGTTAAGAAGCAAAAAATAATTATTTAGTCTTTAGAAATAGTGTAATCCGGTTACTATAAATTGAAGCATCTTACTTAATGGAATTTTACATGAATAGGTAATCATAATTTACAAGATACGGAAAAGTATATTGTTTTCAATGTGTAGTAATGGCATCTGAAATATACCGATAATTTTAGTAAAAATAAAAATGAAAACTGGTTATGTCTAGATATCCATAAGATTAATGAACGTACAATTCAAAATATAAACTTATTAATATTACTAATTATTTTACTTTTGTAAAAGAAAACAACATCAAATGAAGTTGCACGCAACATAATTGACACAAGCCACTACTGCTAAAAAGTTATTCAATATCATTTTTACTTGTGTACATAAGGCCTGTATAGTTCGTAAACAAACTAGTTCATTGAACTAAAATTATTTCCAAAACAACAATTAAATATATACACAAATATATTTTAAACTTTAAATTGCTTTAATTTTAAAATTTTCTGATTGCATGTAAAAAAGTGTGATGAAGTTAATAAATTTTTATGTTTAATAAATTTCATTTTAAATGCATCCATATATACTCACTCTGTCTATATTCACTCTGTCATTGCAAGGTGCACTAAATACAAGAATGTTATTATAAAATTGCAAGAGTGCGAGGTCATCTCTGTTGCAGAATTGCAGCATCAAAATGTAACAGCCGTATATGCAGCATACCACATCCACATGAGAAGCAACAAATGTCAAAACAGCTGTTTTATTTTTCTGTTTCTTACAGGCATACAGGCATATATACATGGGTTTAAGTATAGTAATATTGCAAGAAATATTGTGCGGTTATTTTGTTGTTGTCAATTGCAAGCTCGGGCAATCTGTTCATTTCGTGCACCTTGCAATGAGTTTGCAAGACAGAGTACCATTATTGTAAAACATTTCGAAAACTTGCAGAACAAGGAAATAGATTTTGAATAGGTCGTACTTCTGCACCCATAGATTAAAATTCAAAATGGCGCAATAGTTTACTAATAGTGCTTTTCATTTCCAATAGAGCGCACATATGACCAATACAATTACGTAAACGAACACTTCATTTAGAAAACGTTCTGGTATAAATTCATCTAAGAAATAATCGAGATCTCTCAAAGCTGAATAAAATAACATAGTTATGTATATTTGTATTGGCAGGAATTAATTTACCATCTACAAAATATAATTGGAAACATTTTTTTTTTGTTTCATAAAACAATCTAATAATTACTAACTTATTATAACGTCGGTATCATTCAAGTGACCTATTACTGGTAATGGTGGGTAAAAACGTAAACCCTTCTTGATAACAATGTCTAAATACTTAAGCTCTTGTAATTCTCTCGTTATGATGGGTTTATTCTATCATCACCAATAACTTGTCGTAGTTCATCAAAAAGTTTCTGTTGAATTGCTGGATGTCCGGCCATAATGTGTATTTGATGTCCCGCTTATAGAGGTATCATGTCCTTCGAACATAAATATATTTAAATGTAAATGGTGTTATTAGTATCGATCCTTATTTTCTTAGAACAATTTTTTATCAAAGAACTGTAAGTATTTTAAACAAAGTTTTTCTGTAATGGACCTTCAAATGTAGCTAACTAATGATATGCTAACCGTATTGCACAAATTTATTAGAGTACTTAAGTAATATACATAGTTATGAAACTATCCCATGCAATTTTTTTCATTTCTTGGGCCCTGAAATTTTCTCCTAAATGTATAGAATAATTCCAGAAAATAACTTTTATTATTATTTTAATAAAACTTAATTAATGGTACATCTTCCATCTGCTATATGCAACTCTACGATCCTTAATTGCCGTTTCAGTAAAACTACAAATCGGTGCTATATACTTCTTAAATCTGAGTGCTATATGTTGTGCAATAACCATTAAAGGCATATCAAAGTATTGATTGCCTTTAATAACACGTGTAGCAACAATTTGAGCAACACTAGTAAAAATTAATTGGTAAATGTAGTAAGTAAATTTGAATATATACAATAATCGCTTACTCTGTGACCGCTTTGGCATAAGGAAAATCTGGGTTGATCTGTGATTTGATCTTTACATCCATCCCGATGTTTGCTATTATACATAGTGCAGTTAGGCATATTACTGAAAACATATCTATCACAGTTTTACCATTTGCTTTTTTATATAAAGTTTTTGCCATAACTGCACTTTGTTGATTGAAAATCTCAACGAATTGTTCTAATATCTTAAAATAAAAAGTCGGCGTAAAAATCTTTCTTCTCGCATGCCACTTAGATCCTGTACTTAGAAGTAAGCCATCCCCAAGCCAGGGAATTAGCAGATTGTATAAGTTGTTTTTTGATATAACTTGTTGACTGCTGAGTATGCTTTCAAAGAATTTAGGATCTAACACAAAGACTCGGTCCTGATGAAATAACCACAATCTGTATATAGTACTAAAAAAAAGTGTTATAATTTTATATCGAATATAAAATTAAATGTTTTTAAATAATTAAATGTGTATTTAATAATAGTTTCTAAACCCATGAAGAAACTATTTATACTTATGTTCCTAGTCTTTTACTTTGTTTCGCGATAACTTTTGCTTATCTTATTGGTCTGATATCTGGCTTGTAGTGACCTCATACTGATAAAATAGAGATAATATGTCTGCTAATATGTCTGCTGCTATCATGTTATGTCGTCTGTGGATATTTAGCGTGCCCTGATATACTGTTTTTAAACTTTGCCCAAGTGAAGGAATTAAGTTATTCATATTAAACCAGTAAAATGCAAATTACTTTTTGCAATTTATAAATAAAATCGATTCATCAAAACTTTTTCGATTAATATGTGAATCCTCTAATTATAAAGAAAACCAGTAGCTTACAAACTGACAACTCGTTATTTAACATAAATGCTTTATTGTTAAATAACTATTCAAGTGATTTATTTATACATTTTTGTTTCAATTTTTTTTAAATTAAATTTATTATAATTGCCTTCCTAAAAATCCAAAATAAATCTTTGCTAGAATCTTTGTGTATTTTGATACTCCGCGTTTTCAAATAAATAAAATAAAAGGAATTCAGTTTTGTATATTGCTTTATAAAATTTATTTGAGGGGACTGGGTTAATACCTATTCTAATTGACTTATCTTGATGGCGCCATAAAATACGAAGTAAAAAATAGTTTTTAATAATTATTTAATTTAATTTTTCTTATATAAATGAAGCTCATGTAGTTCGTAAAAAAACTATTTTAACGAACTGCAATTATTTCCGTAATACCAATTAATAAGAACATTTTTAACATTATGGTATAGTATAAAAAATCGCAAAAATCATTTAAAACGTATTTATTTAAAAATCTAGAAAAGTAGTTCAGTTTTACAATTAGCATTAAAATAATTAATTTTATATAGAACAACACGTCACACAATTTTGTTAATAATATTTATAAATTGAAATACCGCATTTTACGCACACATTTATACATTTCACTACAATCTCAAACTATGAATACACTCTTGGTCGAAGTCCAACATTAATACCACTTGCAGAACGAAGAATCAGATTTTGCATTGGTCTTACTTCTGCGCCCAAGGGTAAAAGTTCAAAATGGCGCAATAATTTGCTAATAGTGCTCTTCATTTCCAATAAAGCGAACTTTTGACCAATGCAATTACGTGGACCAGCACTGAAAGGAACATTTGCGAACGGATCAATTTTTTCATTTAAAAACCGTTCTGGTATGAATTCATCTGGATTTGAAAAATATTCCGGATCTCTCAAAGCTGCATAAAGCAACAAAGTTATATTTGTGTTTGCAGGAATCAATTTACCATCTAAAATAAGTGATTGAATACTTTTTTTATTTTGACATTGAGAAATAATTTAATTTGAACTTACTTAATACAACGTCGCTATCAGTCATTCGCCCAATTATTGGTACCGGCGGATATAAACGCAAACCCTCTTTAATAACAATGTCTAAATACTTAAGCTCTTGTAACTCTCTTGTTGTGATCGCTTTGTTCTTATCATCACCAATTACTTGTCGTATTTCATCGAAAAGTTTCTGTTGAATTTCTGGATGTCTGGCTATAAGGTAACATGTATGTGATATGCCACTTGTAGTGGTATCATGTCCTTCAAACATAAATGTATCTACTTCCTCACGTATATCTGCATTTGATAGAGGTTTGCCATCCACTGTTGATTGTAGCAGAACGTCCAGAAAAGCCATTCGCTTTTTAACTCCCATATCATCTGATACATCTAAAGTAAAAGTAAAATAAATATTTAATTATTTTTGAAAAAGCGAGGAATAAAATGGATTCGAAGTATTTATTGCTAAAATATTATGACTTACCTAATGGTTTATTACTACCATCTGCGATTGATTTTTCCAATGCAACTCTGCGCTCTTTGATTACTGTATCCGTAAAATCGTGCATGAGTGATATATGCTTCTTTAATCTGAATGCAATATGTGGTGCAGTAATCATGAAAGGTATATCATAGCGTTGATTGCCTTTAATAACACGTGTAGCTATAATTTGGGAAACTCTGGAAAAATTATTATTAAATATAGTAAGTAAAAGTGATATACAATATAATTTCTTACTCTGTGACTGCTTTGGCATACGGAAAATCTGGATTCATTTGAGCGTTGATTTTTACACCCATCGCGGTTTCGGCTATTATATCTAATGCAGTAAGACACACTACTGGAAACATATCTATGACTGTTTTACCGTCAGCTTTGTCATATAACTTTTTTGCCATAACTGTGCTTTGTTGATCGAAAATCTCAACGAATTGTTCTAATATCTTAAAATGAAAAGTCGGTGTAAAAATCTTTCTTCTCGCATGCCACTTAGATCCTGTACTTAGAAGTAAACCATCCCCAAGCCAAGGCAATAATAAGCTGTATGAGTTGTTTTTTGATATAACTTGTTGACTGCTGAGTATGCTCTCAAAGTATTTAGGATCTTGCACAAAGACACGGTCCTGATGAAAGAACCACATTCTCCATATCTTGCCATATTTAGTTCGCATTGATTTATTAAAATAAGTTAGGGCTAAAAAAGATATTGTAATTTTATATTGTATAAATAAAATATTTTTGCTTACTCTCAGTGTTCTCATTAATTAATTTCAGAATATTTCCAAGAAGTGGTAAGCCTTTTGGCCCTGGGATGCCGGCATTTTTAAAAAGTTTATTTTTTCTACGTTTATGGATGAAGTCCCATATGAGTAAAAAAGTAAAAAAACCTAAGAATAATTCTAAAAACATGTTTTTAGCTTGAAGGTCTGTTTATAAATGTGAGATCAAGAGAACAAGTTATTTGTATTTATGTTGTTAGCCTTTTAGTTTGTTCAACGATGTTATTTGCTTATCTTCATAGTCTTTTCTCTAGTGTCTAGCGAACAAACTGATAAAACTGGATTTTGTTTCTTACCGGCTGCTCTAGTACGAGGGTGTTTTGATAAATCAGTGAGAAATGAAGAGTTGAATTTTTCCATTCATTAAATTTTGTAATAATATATATTTATTAAAGGTGTAGTACCTTTTAAGTTTTACACACTTGCTGCAATAGTACTCCAATTTTCATATCTTTTGAAAAGATTAAATACGAATTCAATTAAAATTATTTCTCAGCAAGCTATTTTCACAAATTTGTAAATAAATAAAGTATTTGTGACTAAATCTGGTGAATACGGAAACACTTTATGACATAATTTGGCATATTTTACTGTTGGATTTGCTGACAAAACAACTGATACATTGTTGTGTTAAATAAATCTTTCTATTAAAAAAAAACTATTTTAAAACTTATCAAACAGTTTTCGTATTTTCTATCATCAGTGGGTGTGTTTGGAGTGTTTTTGTATTGCGTTTGAACTTTGATCGAAAGAAAAATTTCACTTCTTCATTATCAAACAACGAGATTTTGAAAACTTTTTGCAATTCATTATCAAAATTTCATCATTAGAAATACTTAAATTTAATCATTATCAAAATTAAATAGATTTTATTAATTTATTAAAATTGTTATACAGTTATTATGCGATTATATACATCGCCTGTATATAATAACGTAATAGCAATTTAATTATTGTTAGCAGATAAACATTTTATATTTAAATAATTATTTAAATAAACTTTGCTCATTTTAACTCTTACTTTTTCAATGTTATAAAGGACAAGAAATCGGTATCTCCACAAAGCAATAATTGAAATTTCTTCCACCAAAGTTGCACTGCATGCTATGCAGTAAAACTACTGGTCACTGCTGTAACTTACAAATGTAATCTAAATCTAAAGCAGTGGTTCCCAATTTTTTTATGACCAAGGACTACCAGGATATTTTTGTTTTAGTAGGGCCCACAAAGTTAAAGAATAATAAACTGTATCATTATTTAAATATGCCTTGTGCCTCTCTGGTATAATGTATAATGAATTGTAAAAATGCATAAGTACATTATAGTATATGGATTATGATCCGCAGACCTCCGGTTGGGAACCATCAGGCTTTAGCCTTATTTAAAATCGAATGCAAAGACATGCTATCTGTTCAGTAAAGTATTGAAAAGATTTAAATTGAGAATAAATTAACAATTAATGGTCAGTTAGTTTACTGGCAACTACTGTAACAGATAAATACAATCTGTCTAATGATTTGTTAAAATTCGCTTGCGAGAATAATGATCTGTTGTGAACACTCCTGGGGAGAATAAAAATTTAAATTAAAAACATATCAACGATTCGGTGAAGTATTGAACATATTAATATTTGAATATTATCGAATATATAAAGTATGTATAATATATATCATATTCGTTTTAAAAATACTATAACCTCTTACAGAAACATGAAAGTTATGAACAGAAGTTCCGTCTACTTTATACCACTACTTAGAATCGTAATATATGCATAATGTTCGGTTGTAATGATATTAGAACTTAGAATATTTTTCCTTACAGATTGAAAAAAAGTAACTAGTATAATGCTTATAAGCTAAAAGGAGATAATTATCACAGAGACCTCTATATATGCAACAGTAATATCTCCGAGTATCGAACTTGATAATACAAATTAATTGTTGTAAATCCGTCTTATTTCTTTTAGATAATTTTAACATTGATATACCTCAAATAACTTACATGGCAACTTACAATAAATTTGTCGAATTAACTTTTGTTATATAAAGCAGTAGTCAAGTCCTTGATATTGCACTTTTTTATTTATTCATCGATTGGCATCGGTTGAACAGTCATTTTCGACCACATATACTAATATACTAAGAACTAATAGTAAACAAAACTTTTCTCAAGTGTTCTTAGTTAAAAACTATAAGAAAACAAACTGATCGAACTATTGACGTGTCAAATTAATGCATTCCAAGAACTTAGATTGAGCAGAAGTATGTGACTATTTTTTCAAAGTAATTCTTCTTTGTCAGGAATACCAAGTTCATGTTGCCATATCATCCTTATTTTTATACTATACCTTTAATAAGAAAATCTATTCATACTAAGCCAAATGAGAACTTTTGCCCATTTCACTTTCTATCAAAAAGTATGGCAAATATTAAAGACTATTTCAGTAGAGTTTATAAAGTAATTCACGGAACCATTTATCTAGGCACTTTTATTCGAAAAGTGCAATGACGAATTTATTTGTATCCAGGAGTTTTAGTTGTTTTTTTGTTTTTTGTCTATGACTAATTCGAAAGCGCATTTAAGAGTGGAAACTTAATTAAGTGGAATGCATTTATCCGGAGACTAGAAGATATTGTGTTGTTATATGTATTACAATCTTGTGGAAATAAAAATTTAAATTACAATATAACTTAAAGAATTAAAATGAATTCATATAAATATATTACTTAGTACTGGTATGTTAATGATATTAATATATGTTAAGTAAACATTTTAATAAATGGCTCTCTTTTGGTTAAATATTTGATACTGGTATTTATTCTTTAAACAAAAAGAATAAAAACTTCTCTGTTTATTTATTATTTAAAAGCAAAATCCAAAGTCCAAAATAATGATGTGTTCACATGACAACGTCTAAGACGAAACGTCTGTGACTAGTAAGCAACTCTAGTATTTAGTAATAAACAAAAAAATAACGAAGTAGAACTAGCGGCCGCGAAGTGAATCAATAGCCCATAGCAATTGACGAACGCTCTCATCGAAATGCCGACAGCGAAATGACGAAAGCCGGCACTAAGAAGAAGCACACAAACAAAAACAATGACTGGCAAAAATTCTAAACAGGAATTTATCTAAATATAGACAGTAGTTTACATGGTAGATAATTCTTTCTTGCCTGTGCACTACAGTAGGGCATATTCGACCTAGATAAAATGGATTATTGTTACAGTAAAAATTTTGAATTAATAAATATTATTTGACGCTTGCTTGGAAAAAAAACGAAGAAACTACTTTTGCATGCATGGATGAAACATCTTTTAATAAACTGCCTTAAAAGCTGTTGAGTTTTTTATGTCAAATCTTAACTTTACGAAAAGGTGAAAAAATAATTTTTCATATAGGAGACTTAGTATAATATATCCGGGCACATTGGATGATAATAAAATAATTACGATGCCTTTTTTTCTGATAAAAAAATTTGTACATCCTAACCATTTAATTATTCTCAAACACCATTCTTCAGTTAAAGTTGTATTAACCACGTCAGTTGTATTTTCAGACTACCGTAGATGAATTAATTTTTTGTTATTTTTAATTTTAAAATTTTAATTTATAAAAAAGTAAAACATATTATCATTAGTGAGATACTAATTACACACTATCTTGTTTGTGTACTTATTTTTATTGTTAGAATTTTCTTAAAAATAAAATTTTTATCTTCAAAGCAAACTT
The DNA here is from genome assembly GCF_002237135.1 of Teleopsis dalmanni. Taxonomy (NCBI): domain Eukaryota; kingdom Metazoa; phylum Arthropoda; class Insecta; order Diptera; family Diopsidae; genus Teleopsis; species Teleopsis dalmanni. The sequence continues at coordinate 68,831,556 of NC_051846.1, read as the reverse complement.
GATGTTTAAATATATATGTATAATGAAAACATCAAATTAATATAAAACGTAAATACTAATATGTTAACCTTCCACCAACAGTAAATTATTACCATGAGCCATCAACTATTTTATGGAAAGAAAAGTTTCCATGTATCAAACTATATGATCTGTAGGATCATATATTTTACCTGACCTCGAAGTAATTATGTATTCATTATTTAGAAAAACCTCATTTATGTCTTCGTTCTTCCTTTCCACATTTTGTTAGGGCTTAGAGTACTATTTTTAATATTTATATGATTATATGATTAATATAATAATATGATTTTAACTATTTACTGTTGAGCACCTATTTAGGTGTGATCTCAAGCTCTCTTTGAAATTTCGTCTTTATTTCATCCTTTGTTAAAATACGTTGTCCTCTGACAGTCTCTTTAAGTTTGGGAAATATAAAAATGTCATAGGTAACTATTTCTACTTCATCGAAGTTAAATAAAACTTATATGTAGCTTATTGACGTACGACCATTTATAGTGAACTATAACATTTTATTCAAAGTAAATGATTAAAATAATATTCAAAATTAATCAGATATAACATGCTTTTTTCGGTATTGCCACTACAGGAAATTTCTATAAAAACGATTTACAATGAGAGAACTTGACGTTAAAATCATATACATCACCAATGATTACACAATGATATTATGGAAATCTTGAACTGATTTTTGACGTAAATTCTTCAGCCATGATATTTTTCGTCTTCCAGGGCCACGTCTGCCTTCAATTCTGCCTTCAATGATTAATTTTAGTAGTCCGTACTTTTCCGGATGCCTCAAAATATGACCAAAAACTCTAACTTAGGGGGTTTTACTGTTTCTAATTATTTGTCTCTTTGTTGACACGCCGAAGTACCACTGTATTTGTAATTTTTTCTGTCCAGCTTATTTTCAGTACCACATTTCAAAAGCCTCGAGTTTATTCATCGATGCAACAGACAGCGCCCACGCCTCTGTCCCGTAGAGAAGTATAGAGAATATATAGCATCGCAGCATTGTTATTCTGAGCGGTAATGACAGCTTTCGTGTGCACAGCAAGTTTTTCATCTTGATAAAAGAAGACTTTGCTTTTTCAATTTGGACACGTATTTCTTTACTATTATCCTATTAATAGTAAAGAATTATTATTATTACTATTATGAACCAAATACTGTTAATCTTCTTTCAGAATTGGATCGTTTGCTTACCACCTTATATTGGCTTTTACTGCAATTTAATTTTAAGCTGTATTCTCTGCACTTTAATGCAACAGCGTCTAAAAGGTTCTGTAAGCCGTCTATTGAGTCGGCAATAAGCACTGTATCGTCGGCGTACCTCAAATTGTTTATAAGTTCCCCGTTAACCATAATTCCATCTGTCGCATCGTGTAGTGCTTCTTTGAAAATAGTCTCCGAGTATATATTGAGTATATATTTATTCCTACTTCTTGCGTGAAGTAATTATCAAATGAAACATTTGCGTACTGTTTCCAGACGTTTTCAATATATTAATTAATTACTTTAGTAAATGGCGTTTTGGATGTGATTATTCTTATCTGTGAATCATGTCATATGATTAAAATTTCTGTTAAGATAAAACTAACATAATCATAATCATAATGCGTAGAAAAAGTTTTAAATATTTCACAAGTTTTAATTGTTTAAATTCTCTTTCCAATTCTTGTCAAATGCAGTTCCAATAATAGATGTTTATATATAAAAAAACTGCAAAGCCAAATACGGAGGCGATGAGTTATTAAAAGGCTGCCAAAACTGTCAAAACAACATGAGAAGGTTATAGAAATGAGCGCAACATGTACCTATAAGGCAAGAACTGATTAACACTACTCAGCCAAGAAACTTGGTTCAACCACGCCTAAGCTTACCTGCCCATAGTGTTAGATTGTTAAATAAAATCTAAAAAATTATATTTGCTTTTGAAACATATCGATAAATTAATCGATAACGATCAAAAGACAACATTCTCTCATTATTCCCAACGGCAATCAAAAAATAAAAAACTTGAGATTTTTTAATATTTTTGTACTGAAGTCTTTATTCAGTAAATGCACATTTTTCGTAACTTTTTTTTATAAAATTCACTAGATTGACTGGTGCACAGTTGTACACGTTTAGCTTAAAACGATTTATAAGAGTAAAATAATTCGTAATTCATAATTAAGTTGTTTAGTTTAATTGTAAAATGGAGCCGCATACAAAGTTCCAGCGACACAGCACGCACGCATGCGTTAGCACGGCGTGAACGTACGTCGACGGTGAAAGCCATAAAAGTTTAATGACGAATATATATATTAAATTAATAATACAAATTAATATGAAGCGTTAAGCTGGCGATTGTGCAAAAAATATAATAACGAACACACTTGTTCTACTAAAATTACTACATCAAAATGTGTACACCGCAGCTAAGCGATGCACCCACTTGCGCTACATTACTAGAAAGAAAACTTAACAAAAACAGTTTAACAACGGTCAAATGCCATATTTTGCCCAACTATCAACTTTGTTTAATGATAGTGACCATAGGAGAGTGCAGGAGCTGCATAAGCGACCTTAGCAATTGCTGGAGCTGCATAAGCGACCTTAGCAATTGCTGGAGCTGCATAAGCGACCTTTGCTATAGCTGGGGCAGACACAGCAGCAACGGCTAACGCTGGTTTCGCGACGACAGCAACGCCCTTCTTTTCTACAACAGCATTGAAACCGTTAATTTTGTCTGCGGTATAGGTGACCTTACGAATGGAACCATCAGGTTCTGTCAAGGAATAACTGCCATGTACAACACCATTGACAAGTGTTTCTTCTTGCTGTTTAGAATCACCAGTTGAATGATCGGAGACTCCATATGAAAAACTGTATTGTGGATTTGGATCATATGGTTCAGGTACGGCTACTTTGGCAACAGCAACAGCTGGTGCAGCATGTGCCACATAAGCTGGAGCAGCAGCGGCGTAAGTTACAGCAGGAGCAGCGTGTGCGACTATAGCTGGAGCAGCGTGCTGAACGAGTGATGTTGTAAGCACTTTTGGTGCAGCGTACGTAATAGCAGGTGCAGCATATGACAATGATGAACCATAACCATCAATTGGTAAAGCCACAGCTGTTGACAGTGCAACACCGAGCACAAATAATATCTAAAGATTTGGCGATAGCAAAGGAAAAACAAAAATTAATATAACACTTAATCCTCAATTTGCCATTTCAAGTATGAAGGATTTATTTTTTAAACTATCGAAGTTAAAAATTTACCTTTGCGAACATTTTTTGCTATATGATGTGTGCACTTACAAGAATACAACTTTGGTTTGAGATAAATTCTCAAAGAAGTCTGCACTTATATAAGCGGTACAAAGAATTTCTACTGCACATACGTTAATACTGCCGGCATTTTAAAATATGTACTAGTAACACAAAATCCACAAAAAAAAGAGTTGACAAAACCAACAACAAATTTCAAATTTTATAGGTACGCACCAATGTTGTCTTGCAATTTTAGTGATTGGCATTATACAATCGCTACTGTTCGTTTGTTGCTGTAGTTGCCTTTGATTCTGGTTGTAATTCAATCGGTTACCATGAGATAAGATTTTTAGTCATCTGTATCTGACAGTCTATTGCTGTTGCATTCGATGGTTTGGTTTGATTTCGTCATTGCTTCAATTTACTCAATGATTTGCACGTATTGGTTGACTGCTAAACCAAACTGCTGCACTTACATGCCCAAATCTGTACATTTAGCTCAATATACGCCGATTGCAACAATTGCATCCGATTTGCACGCATTTGGAGTTATTATTTTTTTCATATTTTATTTTTATCGCCTCCAAATAGCTCGACTTAATTCTTTTGATCTCTCTTGACGTATCTCAAAGTGCGAAAAATCACTTCGATTTCAGTATCTTTTCATAGCGAGACTCGTTCAATTCAATTTCTTACTACAGCTGCTGCAGTTGCTGCTACTCGTAATTAATGTTACCATTTTAACTAGTGAATATGCTCAGCAAACATTCTCCAAAAATTTGAATCTTACTATAAACAATGTTCGTATGACTACAACAAATATTGGCTGATGTAATACGAACATGGAATTATTAAAGCGGATACGTACAAGATCAGAATAAAAAATAATTCATATTTGGAGCACTTAAGTTGGTTAGATTGATTAAAATGTCGACTGGAAATAATGACAGGCGCTAGATACAAATTTGGGTAATTCACTCATTTTGTTCAATTATAAAAAGAGCAAGTAACAAGGCGCAGCGCATTGAGTTATTACTTTTTGACATAATTTATTTTAATATTGATTGCAAATCATTTATCAAACCTTGATTTTCTTAAGACTTTAATTATAAATCTGTCAAAAATGTGAATAATTTATTAGTTATTACAATACAATGAAATAATGTGAAAGAAAAAAAAATAGTATAGTTATAAACTTTTTCTATTAAATAAATTCGTTTTTATCTTCGACCATCTTTCGTTATCCTAAACTCTGCCTTAAATCGTCTTTTTCTCTGAAACCCTTCCTTTCATTTTAATTTTTCCTCAAATTTTCCTTTCAATGAGTTATTACTTTTTAATATAAAATATTTTAATATTGATTACAAATCATTTGTCAAACCTTGATTTTGTTTAAACTTTAATCATAAATCTGTCAAAAATGTGAATAATTTATTAGTTATTACTAATAACTATTAGTAATAAAGCGAAAAAAAAGATAGTATAGTTGTAAACTTTTTTTATTAAATAAATTCATTTCTATCTTCTACCATCACTCATTTTCCTAAACTCTACCTTAAAATGTTTTTTGCCCTGAACTCTGCTTTTTATTTGTCAGATAATCTTTTGTTTCAGTAACTAAAGAACGGTAATTTTCAAATAAAGTGAATGATAGGAAAGGGAGCTTATAGAGCGAAATTTTAATTTCCTAATAGATTAAAATTTGAATGTGTATAAATAGGTGTCCCTAAACCGAAATCCAATATAGACATTTTATTAGGAATTTTTTCCACAGGAAGACAAACGGAATGGTACAGAACGATATATGTGTTTTTAGTTTCTCAATAGATTAAGATTTAACAATGGATTAATTACAATTCTACTTATTGTAATCGAAAAATATCCATGATTTTACAAGCAAAAATCCAAATTTGCAAAATAATGTCTAAGAAAATGCTATAAAAAAATGCCACCATTATCGTATATTTTAATAGGGTCCACTAAATCAAAGTAGATCCAAATCTTCAAAAGTTTTTTTTCTTAATTGAACTAAGCTACAACTGTATTTAGAGACAGCGATTGTTGTTTACCCAGGTTTGAACTAATACCTAAAGCTTTCAAAAATCTGTTTAAGTGACCTGAACTTAAACTAATCATTGATTTTCTAGCATGATTAGTTTTCGTTTAACTCGTTTCAACAATTGGTCTGAATAATTAATATTCAAAAGTAATGGTTAACCATTTCTAATTACGTGTTTAAAAGAAACACCAGATCAGATCTTAGTGAATGTATAGGGTCACAATAATTAGTTAACCTAAACTGAACTAAAGTTATTCTGATATTTAAATTATCTGAAGTTGTAACTAATAATACGCATTGTTATTTTGTTGTTGGACTGCAGTTATATACGAAGTACAAACTAATTAAATAAAAATTCGAATATTTTCTAAGATCACTGGTGATAAGTACTTAACAATACTCGAAACAGCCTTGCATGGTCAGTGTTATTTCAATAAATTAATTAAAATCTTTGTTGTTGTTTTTTCATTACTGTTGGAACCCTTCTAATCGCATTTTTTGCAGTGCAGATGTAAGCGTAATATATTACTATAAGCTATTGCAAGGTATTATTATAATTGCCTAAGCCATATCAATTTAAAAAGGTAAAAGAGATAATTTAATTATATCGCATTCCAATAGGATCGTTTGTATTTCTTTTTATCTTTAAAACAACAATCTACAACGACATTACGATATAATAAAATTATATGATTCCATAAAAAATTAATTGACAAAATTTAATTTTTGTTTCAAAATTTGTTAAAATTATAAAAATAATTTTATAATTTTTTAACAGTAATCAATGAAATTAACCATATAAATAAATATATTGATTATTTATTTTATCGACATTTTTTTAAAATAAAACATAAATTATCGGTCACACATATATGTATTACTAAAAAAAGATCTTTTTAAATTATTTGAAAGTAGTACAATGTCACTACAATTTTAAAAGTAAGAATGTGATTAATGTTAATTAAATTACATGTAAATCAAAATATTGATTGATTATATTAATTAATTAATTTATTAATATTTTTATTTAATATTATTTTATTTAGCATATATTAGAAAAACATATGTAAAATAATACAATACTGAGTTGTTCAATTACTTCGTTAAACGCCACCTATTCATCAAAAGTGGATTTAAGGCTTCGAAACAATTTTAAAATTTAAAGAACTCATCCTAAATATTATTTTAGTAAACCAACTCTTCTCTTGTTCACATATCATTTAAAGTAACCACATCTTAGGTAACTCTGCTTCTTCAAAAAGTGGGCTGTGATTTGTTTAAAATTTGCCATAAGAGCCGATCTACATTAATAACGTCAAAAAACTACAAACACATACAAAAAAAACATCACAAAAGTACTGTATTGAATTTAAAAAGGTCCATAATATTCTGCAATAGTGTAATGCTGCCGTTGATATTAATATCATTGGCCTGAACACCCGCGCCGTTAGTACGGCATTTTTCGATTTAGAAATACATGTGAATGGGCCTTATGATAAATAAGAACAAAACAAAGTACTTTCTGTCAACAAACAAATCTCCTGAGCACCTTGGGACCTACGTTACTGTTGATAATTATAAGTTCGAAGTTGTGAAAGACTTTGTTTATTTTGAAACCAACATAAACATCAAAAAAGACGTCAACCTGTCCTGCTGTGTGATGTAAAAGCTTGGACAATTACCAACAGTAATGAGAAAGAGTTAGGAACATTCGAGAGAGAAATTCTTCGGATGATTTATGGTCCCTTACGCTTTGGCGACGAGTATCGAATTAGATGGAACGATGAACTTTATGAGCTAAATTGCGACATTGACATAGTTAAGTGCGTAAAAATTCAGCGGGTTCAATAGCTTGTTCAGAAAGACCTTCGGCTGGAAAGGAAAACGTGGTAGAAGGTGTCCGCAACTTTAGTGGAAAGAACAAATAACAAACGATTTGGAGGCGTTCGGTACTAGCAATTGGCGACAGCAAGCAACTGATCGGCTACTCAACGCGGGCAAGGGCGACTCACGTCTGTAATTGGCAACTAAGTTAAGTTCTCTAGCACTGTTAATAGAAAGGTCCAGTACTACTAGTGATTGATCTAAACATAGCTCTGTGGCTCCAAAACGAATTTGTGTCCAGAAACTTAAATTAAATTTATTAGAAAATTAAAATTAGCGTCAATTTTATTTTAATTACGAATGGAAATTTGTAGATAACCTTCAAACTAGTTAAGCTCTGGTTATTATTGAACCTTTTGGACATTTTGGATGCAAAGATATAACATTTGGACCAATTGGCAACAAATCATATATTATTTTTATTACCTCTACTTGTTTTTGGGCATGGGAGTAAACATCAATTTAAGTTTAATTATATCAAATAAAGTGTAAAGTATTTACACAATATTAACATTTTTTAAACTACAAAACAATTAAAACTCATAAAAATGTACTGCAACCAAAAACTACACCTGAAAAAAACAATTAATTGCAGTCTATAAAAATCTTGTTACGGTTTCAATAAACTTGCAAAGTATGGACTAAGCCAAGCCGGGTCTCAATTGTGCGTAACTTTTTTCTCGTTTTTTTTTTAAAAAAAACATCAACGACCTTGTGTCTTATTGGCTACATACCAAGTAACTGGAAATTGTTCGTATATAAATAAATATATGTACTTCAAAAATTGGCTCGCATTCCAGATACAAAAGAAATAAATTTCAAGTAAGGTAACAACACGAAGAAGAAAAAGTAAAAAATTACTTTTAGGGAAAATAAGTAAATGTAAATGCCTCGCACGTAATTTCATATAAATTTTTCAGTTTGACTATTGCAGAGCCATAAAATTTCTTAATTTTGAACTTTACTTTTAAGCTACGGTAAATAGTGTGTAAAATGTGATTAAAAAATTTCAAAAACTGAAATCGTAGATATTCTACTTTTATATACTTTTATAAACGAATTTGTATGAAGCTGTTAGGCTAAGTCACTAACCACCACCATGGGCGACATACAATAAAAATCTCTTTAATTGTAGTTAATTTATATATGGAAAATGCATTGAAAATTTATTCAAGCTAATAGGTATATATTTAAAAAAAAATAAGATATATAATGTTTATGAACACTTTTATGTGTTAACAATATCGTTTTTTGTGTTCACTGTGACTAACGCGTTTTAATATAATGAATTATTAAATTGACAATGTATACCGAAAAACGACGTACACACCCAATATTTGGAAACCTTATCTAAAGCTTTGTATCAATCTACACTATTTGATCCAAATTATATAAAGTTACCATTCACTTTTCCCAATACAAACATGCGTAGAGCTATGTTACCATACTTGACGTTACCAAATTGGCACATGACTGAAATGCATCAATTAGGAATAAATTAACTTGTAGGAAATACTGCCTAGCAATTCAGTTAAATCTGAAGTAAGACTTAACCAATTTAAAAATGAGCAAATGAATTCTCAATTATGTTTTATGTTATATATTTATTTATATATGTTTTAATTTTTTTTTTGACACACTTTGAAAATTTACTCTATTGCCTTACTTTTCCACCTTAATCACTTAAATAGAAAATTTCGAAAATGCAAATATAAAATTTAATAAATGAAATACTCGTATAAAGTAGGTCAATTTTGAAATAGTACGTATAGTATGTTTAAGATTAAAATAAATGGCTTATTTATACCAAATTCCTCACTTCAGTAAATAAAAAAATAAATAGAATAATAAATATATCTATACTTTTTTTTTGCGGAGTGACGCGTGTAATACAACATCGGCCGTCAGTAACATCGTAATGATACTGGTGTGCCGTGCTCTTACCGACTAAAACACCATACCTTTTCATCAGGAAGAATATGATAGAATATAGTGATATGTATATGATAGAATTGAACTAATAGCTTGTAATGTATGTAGTATCCTTGCAATCAATGCAAAACCTTACTATAAATGTCAATCCAGAGTTTACCACCATTTATTTAGCCTTATTTTTTTTTCTCAAAACCGTTGACATATCACATTATCGTATTCTATTTTTCTATCGTGTATTCTATTTTTCAGTAATTGTTATCTCGCACTATTAGTCTCTGCAACGATTCGCTGTTGCAAATTCAATTTAATAAGTTTTAATTTTATAGCATTGACAGACGGGAGCTAAATTATCATTAAGGGACTAAATTATAATTTATTTGCTCATTTTGCACATCGTCATTTCTAAGTTTTCTAAGGATTCTAAGTTGTATCTCTGCGATAAAATGGTAGTAAATAATAAACATTATCGTGCGATGATTTTTCTACAATTTTTGACACAGATAAACAACTGCAAAACGCAGCATCAATGAGTTGATGCGTGGCCGTCGTTTTTTCCACGACGAATTTCGTGAAGGTCTTGAAGGGATGGTTGTTGTAGCAGAAAACACAAATGCAGCTCGAAAAATGAGTGAGATGTATCCTCATATTACTACTGGTCACCATCCAAAAATGTTCTAGAATGCAAGGAAGCTATAGCCAGACTAGCCTCCAACCACAGACTTTGTATGTACTGGTTTCCTAGTCATAAAGGCATAGAGGGAAATGAGACAGTTGATACTCAGACCTCTGAAACAAATACATAAACTTCTGGACGAGCACATGAAAAGGAGAGCAAAGGTAAGTTATCGGAACTTAACCACCTATAGAATAGCTAGAATCATGTGTAGACACATATACGAAGAAAAGTACACCAAGGATATTATATCGTCTAACCAAAGGAACTGCAGAACAATAATTGGTATGTTGACAGGTCACTGTCTGGTCGCAGCACATGCCCGAAAACTAAACCTAACTCACAGCGATGCTTGTAGGAAATACAACGAGCCGGATGCAAAGGAAATTCTGGAGCATATACTGTGTAATTGCCCGGCTCTCTCGAGAACTCGACAAACATACTTGGGGGCTGCCAGTTTTAGAGGACTAAAGCACATATCTGAGGTTTCTGTTGGAATCCTAATAAAATTTGCTAACGAAACGCGCATTCTAAGTGATGATTTGTATAGACGCGAAACAAAAACTAATCGTACGATATGCATTAAACTTAGACAGAATGTGTATAATAGTGTTGCCAGCGTGAAAATAAAAAAAAAATACCAATTGAATAAGCGCGGGAATTCAAAAATTAAAGTTCTTTTTTGATCACAGGTAAATAATATGATTATTAAATGATATAATAATCATATAAATTTTTGAACTGCAAGTGTCAGAAAATTAAGCCCTGTCAACTTTGAACTAAAAACTAGTTATACAATTTTAGAATTTTATTAAATTTTGTTGTTTATTCATAAAGAACCATTCCACTTGCAAAGCTATTTATTAGAATTAACGCATAAACAACAGCTATATAAATTAACTTAGTCATTGTAAATGATTGGTTTTTTAAGCTTCAACGCCTGCTGGTAGATATTTCTGTATACTTACTAAAAATCGCTTGCATTCCTAAAGCATATTTAAGAAGTTTTATTTAGTTAAACTCTATGGACACCTTTGCCAGGTAGAAACGGAAAAAACGTCTTTCAGTCTCTATTTGTTAAAAAGTTTGTTTAATCTGATAGTTCAATTTTTAATTAAGAATTGTATGTGCTGTAACAACAAAACTATTTTGAAAAAAAAGGAACTATAATATATGGTCTTTTCAAAATCTCAAGATATTTTTGGAGTAAAATTAAAATTTAATAACAAAAATAAAATAGTAATGAAAGCAAACTACTTAATAGCTATGTAACAACTTATACTGACATCAAAGTTTATAAAACTTCATAAATAAAAAAGTCCATCAGGCACCCAACCATCTTTAGTTCCTTAATATTTTCGAACCAAATAAACAAGTATAAAAATAAATATTAATTTATACTAATAATTAATAGCATTTTAACATAATTATTAGAATTCCAAACATAATTTAATAACTAATTTATAAAGACACCTATTAATTACTATTGGATGAAATTAATTTTCCGTACATCATTTTATTTCTTATTGTTGAATATACTTAGTTATAATTTATGACTAGATATTAAAAAAATAATTTATTTGGAATACTTCCATAATTTACTTCATAAATCAAATGTTTCCTATCGGTTAATGTAAGGTGACACCCAACTGAAACCACAAATGATTTTGTGAATATTTTGCGGCTTACGGTTTGTGGTTTGCGCTTGAATTACATTCAAAATTGGCGTTTCCCATTGCATTAGCTAACAACTAAAATGTTTTAGGCAATATAAAATGCGAGTAGCTTTGGTTTGTGGTGACTTACAAAATAATACCGGTATCTCATTACTTATAATTCCTTATTAGCAAAATTAAATAGTTTAATGGTTAAGTTAAGAAACCTGCCTTAAAAAATCTATGAGAAACGTTAAGCATCGAATGGCTTATATTTTTTTATATTTTCAACTTGATTCATAAAAAATAAAAATGTAGTTGCATAATTTCTTTTAAATTTTTTTTTTTTCAATTATTTCCTGAAAAAAAATATCTGTTGCACCAATTAAAATTACTCATAAAAAAAATTCATAATTAATTATGTGCACTATATTTTGAAAAATAAATTTCATTTTTGACTAAAATTTTTTTTAATTTGTAAATAACAGAGTGTTTAATCAAGAGCCAATTCATTTTAAGCCTAAAATATTAATTTTTCTTTCTCCACTCCTTTTGGGTGCATAGATTTGTTTTCAAGCGGATCTTGTTCTAGGCAGCAATCAATGCATCGTCAGAAGTTTGGCCTACTTATTGCTAAAAATTCATTAATCATATTTTTTGTTTATTGAGTAAGTGATTGCCAAATGCAACGTAACCTAATAATGTGGCAACCATTTTATTGGCATATAGAAGGTTTTTTGTTTTGTTTTATTATTATAAACGATTCTTAAAATATAGACAAAAATCGTATTAATATTGCATCTAGTACAAATAACAAATAAGAGGTACTAATAAGCTATTTTATTGGAATATTTAAGGCAAAAACGAAGCTATTTTGCTATTCGCTATCCATTAAGTCTGCAACTGTTATCCTTTTTAGCAGTATAGGTAGTGCAATCGCCTAGAGAAGACTGAATGCTGTAACGTTGACATGTGTTTTCCAACGCCGTTTGTGAGCAACGGCACGCCTTTTAGTCACATCGTCGACTATTGGCATGTCAAGGTCACGGTGGAAATCACTGTTTCTAATATAGTATGGAGCATTTACGATGTAACGTAATACTTTATTTTAAAAACGCTGAATAGTTGCAATGTGTTTCTTGCTGGCACAACCCCAGAAAGCTTTAATAGTTGTTACACAAGCTAAATTGATGCCTTTAGCTATTATAAATAGTTTCTGTCTTCGGTGCTGTCCTCATGTATGTTTTGTTGTGATTTCAATCTGCTTTATTTCGTTCCGAAAATTTCGATATCAATGAAATGAAAAATTATGTGTCCTATACAAGCAATCATGGGCCCTCCACAAACGATTTTAAGTTATTCCAGCCTAGTACAATCATTAATTTGGTCCTCTACTGCTCACAACTCAACCGCTTAAACGAAACAAAGAAAATCAACCAGAATTGGCTAACAGAAAAGGAGTTATTTTCCATCATGACACTGGCAGATCAGACACACGTTCAATAACTCGGAACAAATTGATGAAACTTTGGACCTTGCACCATCTGAGTACCATTTATTTCAGTCTCTTATTGAAACTGTCCTAATAGTAAAAAATTAGCCAACCTTTAAATTATTTGACCAATTTTTTTTGGAGATAAGCCACAGAAATTCACACACCGATCGAACTATAAAAGTACCCAAAAAGTTTTATAGCTAATCTCATAAAAATTGATTTTTAATAAAAAAATATTTGTTCAAATATGTACCAAAAAACCACTAATACTTATTATATCACCAATATATTAATAATCTCCTTCTGAGCACATTAACGCGATCAAAATGAAGAATAGTTGTTTCTAAGTGTAGGTGAATACTCGTATAAACACGCGCCTTAATTAAATCTTTAATTGAATTCAAATTTAATTATATTAGTAAACATTATTTTTTGATCATTATATAACCAGGGGATTTGTCCATCAACAGATAACAGTCTTTAGTTATACCTCATTGCTATTTTTGCTATTTAGCAAATGTTTGCAGGCCGGGTTGGCTAGCCATTTTTAGTTTTCTAAGCGGGCAAATGACAAATTTTCAATCATGTATAACTGATTAAAGGATTGGAAACTAGGAGGAGTAGGAGACTAAACGTATTTATATTTTAAAAAGTATTTTGTTTCAGAAATTAATTTTACTGTATGTCCGCTAATTCACTGTGTTCCGCTCAATGTCTCTAATAAAAATAAAAACTCGACACCATCTTCACTGAAATATCAGTTGATAAATTTATGACATTTCTAATATTTTTTAATAAATAACAAATTAAAATAGAGATAAAATTACCAAACAAAAATAAACTTAAGACAACAACTATAGTCCTTATATGCACTACATTTAAGCTAAGGTGAGCAGTTACTGCATACATGAAAGGGCCTTACTTTTTAATTGATATGAATTAAATTAAAATCAACTTCCTGTTTTTCTTCTTCTTCTTTTTTGTTTGACCAA
>NC_051846.1:68809705-68817484 GCF_002237135.1 Teleopsis dalmanni | reverse complement strand
TCTACCATGTAAACTGCTGTCTATATTTAGATAAATTCCTGTTTAGAATTTTTGCCAGTCATTGTTTTTGTTTGTGTGCTTCTTCTTAGTGCCGGCTTTCGTCATTTCGCTGTCGGCATTTCGATGAGAGCGTTCGTCAATTGCTATGGGCTATTGGTTCACTTCGCGGCCACTAGTTCTACTTCGTTATTTTTTTGTTTATTACTTAATACTAGAGTTGCTTACTAGTCACAGACGTTTCGTCTTAGACGTTGTCATGTGAACACATCATTATTTTGGACTTTGGATTTTGCTTTTAAATAATAAATAAACAGCGAAGTTTTTATTATTTTTGCTTAAAGAATAAATACCAGTATCAAATGTTTAACCAAAAGATAGCCATTTATTAAAATGTTTATTTAACATATATTAATATCATTAACATACGAGTACTAAGTAAAATATTTATATGAATTCTATTTAATTTTTTAAATTATTGTAATTTAAATTTTTATTTTCACAAGATTGTAATATATATAACAACACAATATCTTCTAGTCTCCGGATAAATGCATTCCACTTAATTAAGTTTCCACTCTTAAATGCGCTTTCGAATTAGTCACAGACAAAAAACAAAAAAACAACTAAAACTCCTGGATACAAATAAATTCGTCATTACACTTTTGGAATAAAAGTGCCTAGATAAATGGTTCCGTGAGTTTTATAATATAAAACTCTACTGAAATATAAACTCTATAAACTCTACTGAAATAGTCTTTAATATTTGCCATACTTTTTGGTAGAAAGTGAAATGGGCAAAAGTTCTCATTTGGCTTAGTATGAATAGATTTTCTTATTAAAGGTATAGTATAAAAATAAGGCTGATATGGCAACATGAACTTGGTATTCCTGACAAAGAAGAATTACTTTGAAAAAATAGTCACATACTTCTGCTCAATCTAAGTTCTTGGAATGCAGTAATTTGACACGACAATAGTTCGATCAGTTTGTTTGTGATAGGTTATAGTATTTTTAAAACGAATATGATGTATATTATACATATATATTCGATAATATTTAAATATTAATATGTTCAATACTTCACCGAATCGTTGATCTGTTTTTAATCTAAATTTTTATTCTCCCCAGGAGTGTTCACAACAGATCATTATTCTCGCAAGCGAATTTTAACAAATCATTAGACAGATTGTATTTATCTGTTACAGTAGTTGCCAGTAAACTAACTGACCATCAATTGCCAATTTATTCTCAATTTAAATCTTTTCAATACTTTACTCAACAGAAAGCATGTCTTTGCATTTGATTTTTAATAAGGCTAAAGCCTGATGGTTCCCA
This sequence comes from Teleopsis dalmanni, assembly GCF_002237135.1. NCBI lineage: Eukaryota > Metazoa > Arthropoda > Insecta > Diptera > Diopsidae > Teleopsis > Teleopsis dalmanni. Next base: position 68,816,149 of record NC_051846.1, on the reverse strand, counting down.
ACCAGAGGTCTGCGGATTCATAATTCCATATACTATATATGTACTTATGCATTTTTAAAATTCATTATACAATTATACCCGAAGAGAGGCAAAAGCATATTTTAAATAATGATACAGTTTATTATCTTTAACTTTGTGGGCCCTAAGCTAAAACAAAAAATCTGGTAGTACTTGTCAATAAAAAAATTGGGAACACTGCTTTAAGATTTAGAATACATTTGTAAGTTACAGCCAGTGACCAGTAGTTTTACTGCAATAGCAGCAGTGCAACTTTGGTGAAGAAATTTTCAATTAATTGCTTGTGGAGATACCGATTTGCTGACTTCCTTTATAACATTGAAAAGTAGAGTTAAAATGAACAAAGTTTATTTAAATAATTATTTAAATATAAAATGTTTATCTGCTAACAATAATTAAATTGCTATTACGTTATTATATACAGGCGATGTATATAATCGCATAATAACTGTATAACAATTTTAATAAATTAATAAAATCTATTTAATTTTGATAATGATTAAATTTAAGTATTTCTAATGATGAAATTTTGATAATGAATTGCAAAAAGTTTTCAAAATCTCGTTGTTTGATAATGAAGAAGTGAAATTTTTCTTTCGATCAAAGTTCAAACGCAATACAAAAACACTCCAAACACACCCACTGATGATATAAATACGAAAACTGTTTGATAAGTTTTAAAATAGTTTTTTTTTTTTAATAGAAAGATTTATTTAACACAACAATATATCAGTTACAACAATGTATCAGTTGTTTTGTCAGCAAATCCAACAGTTAAATATGCCAAATTATGTCATAGAGTGTTTTCGTATTCACTAGATTTAGTCACAAATTTTTTATTTATTTACAAATTTGTGAAAATAGCTTGCTGAGAAATAATTCCAATTAAATTCGGATTTAACCTTTTCACTCAACGAGGCTTTGAAGACTTCAAATCATATTCTTCAAAAGATATGAAAATTGCAGTACTATTGCAGCAAGTGTGTAAAACTTAAAGGAAACTACACCTTTAATAAATATATATTATTACAAAATTTAATGAATGGAAAAATTCAACTCTTCATTTCTCACTGATTTATTAAAACACCCTCGTACTAGAGCAGCCGGTAAGAAACAAAATCCAGTTTTATCAGTTTGTTCGCTAGACACTAGAGAAAAGACTATGAAGATAAGCAAATAACATCGTTGAACAAACTAAAAGGCTAACAACATAAATACAAATAACTTGTTCTCTTGATCTCACATTTGTAAACAGACCTTCAAGCTAAAAACATGTTTTTAGAATTATTCTTAGGTTTTTTTACTTTTTTACTCATATGGGACTTCATCCATAAACGAAGAAGAAATAAACTTTTTAAAAATGCCGGCATTCAAGGGCCAAAAGGCTTACCACTTCTTGGAAATATTCTGAAATTAATTAATGAGAACACTGAGAGTAAGCAAATATATTTTATTTATACAATATAAAATTACAATATCTTTTTTAGCCCTAACTTATTTTAATAAATCAATGCGAACTAAATATGGCAAGATATGGAGAATGTGGTTCTTTCATCAGGACCGTGTCTTTGTGCAAGATCCTAAATACTTTGAGAGCATACTCAGCAGTCAACAAGTTATATCAAAAAACAACTCATACAGCTTATTATTGCCTTGGCTTGGGGATGGTTTACTTCTAAGTACAGGATCTAAGTGGCATGCGAGAAGAAAGATTTTTACACCGACTTTTCATTTTAAGATATTAGAACAATTCGTTGAGATTTTCGATCAACAAAGCACAGTTATGGCAAAAAAGTTATATGACAAAGCTGACGGTAAAACAGTCATAGATATGTTTCCAGTAGTGTGTCTTACTGCATTAGATATAATAGCCGAAACCGCGATGGGTGTAAAAATCAACGCTCAAATGAATCCAGATTTTCCGTATGCCAAAGCAGTCACAGAGTAAGAAATTATATTGTATATCACTTTTACTTACTATATTTAATAATAATTTTTCCAGAGTTTCCCAAATTATAGCTACACGTGTTATTAAAGGCAATCAACGCTATGATATACCTTTCATGATTACTGCACCACATATTGCATTCAGATTAAAGAAGCATATATCACTCATGCACGATTTTACGGATACAGTAATCAAAGAGCGCAGAGTTGCATTGGAAAAATCAATCGCAGATGGTAGTAATAAACCATTAGGTAAGTCATAATATTTTAGCAATAAATACTTCGAATCCATTTTATTGCTCGCTTTTTCAAAAATAATTAAATATTTATTTAACTTTTACTTTAGATGTATCAGATGATATGGGAGTTAAAAAGCGAATGGCTTTTCTGGACGTTTTACTACAATCAACAGTAGATGGCAAACCTTTATCAAATGCAGATATACGTGAGGAAGTAGATACATTTATGTTTGAAGGACATGATACCACTACAAGTGGCATATCACATACATGTTACCTTATAGCCAGACATCCAGAAATTCAGCAGAAACTTTTCGATGAAATACGACAAGTAATTGGTGATGATAAGAACAAAGCGATCACAACAAGAGAGTTACAAGAGCTTAAGTATTTAGACATTGTTATTAAAGAGGGTTTGCGTTTATATCCGCCGGTACCAATAATTGGGCGAATGACTGATAGCGACGTTGTATTAAGTAAGTTCAAATTAAATTATTTCTCAATGTCAAAATAAAAAAAGTATTCAATCACTTATTTTAGATGGTAAATTGATTCCTTCAAACACAAATATAACTTTGTTACTTTATGCAGCTTTGAGAGATCCGGATTATTTTTCAAATCCAGATGAATTCATACCAGAACGGTTTTTAAATGAAAAAATTGATCCGTTCGCAAATGTTCCTTTCAGTGCTGGTCCGCGTAATTGTATTGGTCAGAAGTTCGCTTTATTGGAAATGAAGAGTACTATTAGCAAATTATTGCGTCATTTTGAATTTTTACCCTTGGGCGCAGAAGTAAGACCAATGCAAAATCTGATTCTTCGTTCTGCGAGTGGTATTAATGTTGGACTTCGACCTAGGGTATATTCATAGTTTGAGATTGTAGTGAACTGTATAAATGTGTGCGTAAAATGCGGTATTTCAATTTATAAATATTATTAACAAAATTGTGTGACGTGTTGTTCTATATAAAATTAATTATTTTAATGCTAATTGTAAAACTGAACTACTTCTCTAGATTTTTAAATAAATACGTTTTAAATGATTTTTGCGATTTTTTATACTATACCATAATGTTAAAAATGTTCTTATTAATTGGTATTACGGAAATAATTGCAGTTCGTTAAAATAGTTTTTTTACGAACTACATGAGCTTCATTTATATAAGAAAAATTAAATTAAATAATTATTAAAAACTATTTTTTACTTCGTATTTTATGGCGCCATCAAGATAAGTCAATTAGAATAGGTACTAACCCAGTGGAGGCAGAATAATATAATAAAATATAAGTCCCCTCAAAGAAATTTTATAAAGCAATATACAAAACTGAATTCCTTTTATCTTATTTATTTGAAAACGCGGAGTATCAAAATACACAAAGATTCTAGCAAAGATTTATTTTGGATTTTTAGGAAGGCAATTATAATAAATTTAATTAAAAAAAAATGGAAACAAAAATGTATAAATAAATCACTTGAATAGTTATTTAACAATAAAACATTTATGTTAAGTAACGCGTTGTCAGTTTGTAAGCTACTGGTTTTCTTTATAATTAGAGGATTCATATATTAATCGAAAAAGTTTTGATGAATCGATTTTATTTATAAATTGCAAAAAGTTTTTGGCATTTTACTGGTTTAATATGAATAACTTAATTCCTTCACTTGGGCAAAGTTTAAAAACGGTATATCAGGGCATGCTAAATATCCGCAGACGACATAACATGATAGCAGCAGACATATAACAAATCTCTATTTTATCAGTATGAGGTCACTACAAGCCAGATATCAGACCAATAAGATAAGCAAAAGTAATCGCGAAACAAAGTAAAAGACTAGGAACATAAGTATAAATAGTTTCTTCATGGGTTTAGAAACTATTATTAAATACACATTTAATTATTTAAAAACATTTAATTTTATATTCGATATAAAATTATAACACTTTTTTTTAGTACTATATACAGATTATGGTTATTTCATCAGGACCGAGTCTTTGTGTTAGATCCTAAATTCTTTGAGAATATACTCAGCAGTCAACAAGTTATATCAAAAAATAACTTATGCAATATGCTAATTCCCTGACTTGGGGATCGTTCACTTCTAAGTACAGGATCAAAGTGGCATGCGAGAAGAAAGATTTTTATGCCGACTTTTCATTTTAAGATATTAGAACAATTCGTTGAGATTTTCAATCAACAAAGTGCAGTTATGGCAAAAACTTTATATAAAAAAGCAAATGGTAAAACAGTGAGAGATATGTTTTCAGTAATATGCCTAACTGCACTATGTATAATAGCAAACAGCGGGATGGATGTAAAGATCAAATCACAGATCAACCCAGATTTTCCTTATGCCAAAGCGGTCACAGAGTAAGCGATTATAGTATATATTCAAATTTACTTACTACATTTACCAATTAATTTTTACTAGTGTTGCCCAAATTGTTGCTACACGTGTTATTAAAGGCAATCAATACTTTGATATGCCTTTAATGGTTACTGCACAACATATAGCACTCAGATTTAAGAAGTATATAGCACCGATTTGTAGTTTTACTGAAACGGCAATTAAGGATCGTAGAGTTGCATATAGCAGATGGAAGATGTACCATTAATTAAGTTTTATTAAAATAATAATAAAAGTTATTTTCTGGAATTATTCTATACATTTAGGAGAAAATTTCAGGGCCCAAGAAATGAAAAAAATTGCATGGGATAGTTTCATAACTATGTATATTACTTAAGTACTCTAATAAATTTGTGCAATACGGTTAGCATATCATTAGTTAGCTACATTTGAAGGTCCATTACAGAAAAACTTTGTTTAAAATACTTACAGTTCTTTGATAAAAAATTGTTCTAAGAAAATAAGGATCGATACTAATAACACCATTTACATTTAAATATATTTATGTTCGAAGGACATGATACCTCTATAAGCGGGACATCAAATACACATTATGGCCGGACATCCAGCAATTCAACAGAAACTTTTTGATGAACTACGACAAGTTATTGGTGATGATAGAATAAACCCATCATAACGAGAGAATTACAAGAGCTTAAGTATTTAGACATTGTTATCAAGAAGGGTTTACGTTTTTACCCACCATTACCAGTAATAGGTCACTTGAATGATACCGACGTTATAATAAGTTAGTAATTATTAGATTGTTTTATGAAACAAAAAAAAAATGTTTCCAATTATATTTTGTAGATGGTAAATTAATTCCTGCCAATACAAATATACATAACTATGTTATTTTATTCAGCTTTGAGAGATCTCGATTATTTCTTAGATGAATTTATACCAGAACGTTTTCTAAATGAAGTGTTCGTTTACGTAATTGTATTGGTCATATGTGCGCTCTATTGGAAATGAAAAGCACTATTAGTAAACTATTGCGCCATTTTGAATTTTAATCTATGGGTGCAGAAGTACGACCTATTCAAAATCTATTTCCTTGTTCTGCAAGTTTTCGAAATGTTTTACAATAATGGTACTCTGTCTTGCAAACTCATTGCAAGGTGCACGAAATGAACAGATTGCCCGAGCTTGCAATTGACAACAACAAAATAACCGCACAATATTTCTTGCAATATTACTATACTTAAACCCATGTATATATGCCTGTATGCCTGTAAGAAACAGAAAAATAAAACAGCTGTTTTGACATTTGTTGCTTCTCATGTGGATGTGGTATGCTGCATATACGGCTGTTACATTTTGATGCTGCAATTCTGCAACAGAGATGACCTCGCACTCTTGCAATTTTATAATAACATTCTTGTATTTAGTGCACCTTGCAATGACAGAGTGAATATAGACAGAGTGAGTATATATGGATGCATTTAAAATGAAATTTATTAAACATAAAAATTTATTAACTTCATCACACTTTTTTACATGCAATCAGAAAATTTTAAAATTAAAGCAATTTAAAGTTTAAAATATATTTGTGTATATATTTAATTGTTGTTTTGGAAATAATTTTAGTTCAATGAACTAGTTTGTTTACGAACTATACAGGCCTTATGTACACAAGTAAAAATGATATTGAATAACTTTTTAGCAGTAGTGGCTTGTGTCAATTATGTTGCGTGCAACTTCATTTGATGTTGTTTTCTTTTACAGAAGCTGGTAATTATCGAAAACAGTATAGTGGGATCCACTAAAACCACATTAAAAGAAATTACCACACAAAATATTTATATTATTTTTTGTAAATGCTATCTATT
>NC_051846.1:68802163-68809605 GCF_002237135.1 Teleopsis dalmanni | reverse complement strand
AGCTGTTGAAACCAGTTCACCTCAGTAGTGCGTTGCGAAAAAAACAATGGAAAAAAATATTGGACAAAGAGTTTGCATCAAATTTTGTGTTTCGAACGAAATTTCGTGTGCAGAATCGTTGCGAATGCTACAAAAGGCTTATGGGGAATCAGTTTTATCGAAAACTCAAGTTTATGAGTGGTACAAAGCCTTTCAGGACGGTCGTACGACCGTCGAAGACATTTCGCAACGCACTACTGAGGGGAACTGGTTTCAACAGCTGCCGTAAACGAACTGTCTGACAGATCGCGCTCATTTTTGGCATAGTAATTAAGGACAGTGCTGCCAAACTACATAAACTTAAAATATCGAAAAATATACAGCGCGCGAATTTTAAATGAGAATTTCCGAAAACTTTTCAGTCTTAATGTATATCATTTTTTATATTGATTTTATGAAAAAGATCATTATAATGCGTGGTACTGAAACTCTTCGTATGTTATCTAATATTACTGAATAAAACAAATAGATAGCATTTACAAAAAATAATATAAATATTTTGTGTGGTAATTTCTTTTAATGTGGTTTTAGTGGATCCCACTATACTGTTTTCGATAATTACCAGCTTCTGTAAAAGAAAACAACATCAAATGAAGTTGCACGCAACATAATTGACACAAGCCACTACTGCTAAAAAGTTATTCAATATCATTTTTACTTGTGTACATAAGGCCTGTATAGTTCGTAAACAAACTAGTTCATTGAACTAAAATTATTTCCAAAACAACAATTAAATATATACACAAATATATTTTAAACTTTAAATTGCTTTAATTTTAAAATTTTCTGATTGCATGTAAAAAAGTGTGATGAAGTTAATAAATTTTTATGTTTAATAAATTTCATTTTAAATGCATCCATATATACTCACTCTGTCTATATTCACTCTGTCATTGCAAGGTGCACTAAATACAAGAATGTTATTATAAAATTGCAAGAGTGCGAGGTCATCTCTGTTGCAGAATTGCAGCATCAAAATGTAACAGCCGTATATGCAGCATACCACATCCACATGAGAAGCAACAAATGTCAAAACAGCTGTTTTATTTTTCTGTTTCTTACAGGCATACAGGCATATATACATGGGTTTAAGTATAGTAATATTGCAAGAAATATTGTGCGGTTATTTTGTTGTTGTCAATTGCAAGCTCGGGCAATCTGTTCATTTCGTGCACCTTGCAATGAGTTTGCAAGACAGAGTACCATTATTGTAAAACATTTCGAAAACTTGCAGAACAAGGAAATAGATTTTGAATAGGTCGTACTTCTGCACCCATAGATTAAAATTCAAAATGGCGCAATAGTTTACTAATAGTGCTTTTCATTTCCAATAGAGCGCACATATGACCAATACAATTACGTAAACGAACACTTCATTTAGAAAACGTTCTGGTATAAATTCATCTAAGAAATAATCGAGATCTCTCAAAGCTGAATAAAATAACATAGTTATGTATATTTGTATTGGCAGGAATTAATTTACCATCTACAAAATATAATTGGAAACATTTTTTTTTTGTTTCATAAAACAATCTAATAATTACTAACTTATTATAACGTCGGTATCATTCAAGTGACCTATTACTGGTAATGGTGGGTAAAAACGTAAACCCTTCTTGATAACAATGTCTAAATACTTAAGCTCTTGTAATTCTCTCGTTATGATGGGTTTATTCTATCATCACCAATAACTTGTCGTAGTTCATCAAAAAGTTTCTGTTGAATTGCTGGATGTCCGGCCATAATGTGTATTTGATGTCCCGCTTATAGAGGTATCATGTCCTTCGAACATAAATATATTTAAATGTAAATGGTGTTATTAGTATCGATCCTTATTTTCTTAGAACAATTTTTTATCAAAGAACTGTAAGTATTTTAAACAAAGTTTTTCTGTAATGGACCTTCAAATGTAGCTAACTAATGATATGCTAACCGTATTGCACAAATTTATTAGAGTACTTAAGTAATATACATAGTTATGAAACTATCCCATGCAATTTTTTTCATTTCTTGGGCCCTGAAATTTTCTCCTAAATGTATAGAATAATTCCAGAAAATAACTTTTATTATTATTTTAATAAAACTTAATTAATGGTACATCTTCCATCTGCTATATGCAACTCTACGATCCTTAATTGCCGTTTCAGTAAAACTACAAATCGGTGCTATATACTTCTTAAATCTGAGTGCTATATGTTGTGCAGTAACCATTAAAGGCATATCAAAGTATTGATTGCCTTTAATAACACGTGTAGCAACAATTTGGGCAACACTAGTAAAAATTAATTAGTAAATATAGTAAGTAAATTTGAATATATACTATAATCGCTTACTCTGTGACCGCTTTGGCATAAGGAAAATCTGGGTTGATCTGTGATTTGATCTTTACATCCATCCCGCTGTTTGCTATTATACATAGTGCAGTTAGGCATACTACTGAAAACAAATCTCTCACTCTTTTACCATTTGCTATTTTATATAAAGTTTTTGCCATAACTGCACTTTGTTGATTGAAAATCTCAACGAATTGTTCTAATATCTTAAAATGAAAAGTCGGCATAAAAATCTTTCTTCTCGCATGCCACTTTGATCCTGTACTTAGAAGTGAACGATCCCCAAGTCAGGGAATTAGCATATTGCATAAGTTATTTTTTGATATAACTTGTTGACTGCTGAGTATATTCTCAAAGAATTTAGGATCTAACACAAAGACTCGGTCCTGATGAAATAACCATAATCTGTATATAGTACTAAAAAAAAGTGTTATAATTTTATATCGAATATAAAATTAAATGTTTTTAAATAATTAAATGTGTATTTAATAATAGTTTCTAAACCCATGAAGAAACTATTTATACTTATGTTCCTAGTCTTTTACTTTGTTTCGCGATTACTTTTGCTTATCTTATTGGTCTGATATCTGGCTTGTAGTGACCTCATACTGATAAAATAGAGATTTGTTATATGTCTGCTGCTATCATGTTATGTCGTCTGCGGATATTTAGCATGCCCTGATATACCGTTTTTAAACTTTGCCCAAGTGAAGGAATTAAGTTATTCATATTAAACCAGTAAAATGCCAAAAACTTTTTGCAATTTATAAATAAAATCGATTCATCAAAACTTTTTCGATTAATATATGAATCCTCTAATTATAAAGAAAACCAGTAGCTTACAAACTGACAACGCGTTACTTAACATAAATGTTTTATTGTTAAATAACTATTCAAGTGATTTATTTATACATTTTTGTTTCCATTTTTTTTTAATTAAATTTATTATAATTGCCTTCCTAAAAATCCAAAATAAATCTTTGCTAGAATCTTTGTGTATTTTGATACTCCGCGTTTTCAAATAAATAAGATAAAAGGAATTCAGTTTTGTATATTGCTTTATAAAATTTCTTTGAGGGGACTTATATTTTATTATATTATTCTGCCTCCACTGGGTTAGTACCTATTCTAATTGACTTATCTTGATGGCGCCATAAAATACGAAGTAAAAAATAGTTTTTAATAATTATTTAATTTAATTTTTCTTATATAAATAAAGCTCATGTAGTTTCGTAAAAAAACTATTTTAACGAACTGCAATTATTTCCGTAATACCAATTAATAAGAAAATTTTTAACATTATGGTATAGTATGGTATAAAAAATCGCAAAAATCATTTAAAACGTATTTATTTAAAAATCTAGAAAAGTAGTTCAGTTTTACAATTAGCATTAAAATAATTTAATTTTATATAGAACAACACGTCACACAATTTTGTTAATAATATTTATAAATTGAAATACCGCATTTTACGCACACATTTATACATTTCACTACAATCTCAAACTATGAATACACTCTTGGTCGAAGTCCAACATTAATACCACTTGCAGAACGAAGAATCAGATTTTGCATTGGTCTTACTTCTGCGCCCAAGGGTAAAAGTTCAAAATGGCGCAATAATTTGCTAATAGTGCTCTTCATTTCCAATAAAGCGAACTTTTGACCAATGCAATTACGTGGACCAGCACTGAAAGGAACATTTGCGAACGGATCAATTTTTTCATTTAAAAACCGTTCTGGTATGAATTCATCTGGATTTGAAAAATATTCCGGATCTCTCAAAGCTGCATAAAGCAACAAAGTTATATTTGTGTTTGCAGGAATCAATTTACCATCTAAAATAAGTGATTGAATACTTTTTTTATTTTGACATTGAGAAATAATTTAATTTGAACTTACTTAATACAACGTCGCTATCAGTCATTCGCCCAATTATTGGTACCGGCGGATATAAACGCAAACCCTCTTTAATAACAATGTCTAAATACTTAAGCTCTTGTAACTCTCTTGTTGTGATCGCTTTGTTCTTATCATCACCAATTACTTGTCGTATTTCATCGAAAAGTTTCTGTTGAATTTCTGGATGTCTGGCTATAAGGTAACATGTATGTGATATGCCACTTGTAGTGGTATCATGTCCTTCAAACATAAATGTATCTACTTCCTCACGTATATCTGCATTTGATAGAGGTTTGCCATCCACTGTTGATTGTAGCAGAACGTCCAGAAAAGCCATTCGCTTTTTAACTCCCATATCATCTGATACATCTAAAGTAAAAGTAAAATAAATATTTAATTATTTTTGAAAAAGCAAGGAATAAAATGGATTCGAAGTATTTATTGCTAAAATATTATGACTTACCTAATGGTTTATTACTACCATCTGAGATTGATTTTTCCAATGCAACTCTGCGCTCTTTGATTACTGTATCCGTAAAATCGTGCATGAGTGATATATGCTTCTTTAATCTGAACGCTATATGTGGTGCAGTAATCATGAAAGGTATATCATAGCGTTGATTGCCTTTAATAACACGTGTAGCTATAATTTGGGAAACTCTAGAAAAATTATTATTAAATATAGTAAGTAAAAGTGATATACAATATAATTTCTTACTCTGTGACTGCTTTGGCATACGGAAAATCTGGATTCATTTGTGCGTTGATTTTTACACCCATCGCGGTTTCGGCTATTATATCTAATGCAGTAAGACACACTACTGGAAACATATCTATGACTGTTTTACCGTCAGCTTTGTCATATAACTTTTTTGCCATAACTGTGCTTTGTTGATCGAAAATCTCAACGAATTGTTCTAATATCTTAAAATGAAAAGTCGGTGTAAAAATCTTTCTTCTCGCATGCCACTTAGATCCTGTACTTAGAAGTAAACCATCCCCAAGCCAAGGCAATAATAAGCTGTATGAGTTGTTTTTTGATATAACTTGTTGACTGCTGAGTATGCTCTCAAAGTATTTAGGATCTTGCACAAAGACACGGTCCTGATGAAAGAACCACATTCTCCATATCTTGCCATATTTAGTTCGCATTGATTTATTAAAATGAGTTAGGGCTAAAAAAGATATTGTAATTTTATATTGTATAAATAAAATATTTTTGCTTACTCTCAGTGTTCTCATTAATTAATTTCAGAATATTTCCAAGAAGTGGTAAGCCTTTTGGCCCTGGGATGCCGGCATTTTTAAAAAGTTTATTTTTTCTACGTTTATGGATGAAGTCCCATATGAGTAAAAAAGTAAAAAAACCTAAGAATAATTCTAAAAACATGTTTTTAGCTTGAAGGTCTGTTTATAAATGTGAGATCAAGAGAACAAGTTATTTGTATTTATGTTGTTAGCCTTTTAGTTTGTTCAACGATGTTATTTGCTTATCTTCATAGTCTTTTCTCTAGTGTCTAGCGAACAAACTGATAAAACTGGATTTTGTTTCTTACCGGCTGCTCTAGTACGAGGGTGTTTTGATAAATCAGTGAGAAATGAAGAGTTGAATTTTTCCATTCATTAAATTTTGTAATAATATATATTTATTAAAGGTGTAGTACCTTTTAAGTTTTACACACTTGCTGCAATAGTACTCCAATTTTCATATCTTTTGAAAAGATTAAATACGAATTCAATTAAAATTATTTCTCAGCAAGCTATTTTCACAAATTTGTAAATAAATAAAGTATTTGTGACTAAATCTGGTGAATACGGAAACACTTTATGACATAATTTGGCATATTTTACTGTTGGATTTGCTGACAAAACAACTGATACATTGTTGTGTTAAATAAATCTTTCTATTAAAAAAAAACTATTTTAAAACTTATCAAACAGTTTTCGTATTTTCTATCATCAGTGGGTGTGTTTGGAGTGTTTTTGTATTGCGTTTGAACTTTGATCGAAAGAAAAATTTCACTTCTTCATTATCAAACAACGAGATTTTGAAAACTTTTTGCAATTCATTATCAAAATTTCATCATTAGAAATACTTAAATTTAATCATTATCAAAATTAAATAGATTTTATTAATTTATTAAAATTGTTATACAGTTATTATGCGATTATATACATCGCCTGTATATAATAACGTAATAGCAATTTAATTATTGTTAGCAGATAAACATTTTATATTTAAATAATTATTTAAATAAACTTTGCTCATTTTAACTCTTACTTTTTCAATGTTATAAAGGACAAGAAATCGGTATCTCCACAAAGCAATAATTGAAATTTCTTCCACCAAAGTTGCACTGCATGCTATGCAGTAAAACTACTGGTCACTGCTGTAACTTACAAATGTAATCTAAATCTAAAGTAGTGGTTCCCAATTTTTTTTTGACCAAGGACTACCAGGATATTTTTGTTTTTAGTAGGGTCCACAAAGTTAAAGAATAATAAACTGTATGATTATTTTAATATGCTTTGTGCCTCTCTGGTATAATGTATAATGAATTGTAAAAATGCATAGGTACATTATAGTATATGGATTATGATCCGCAGACCTCCGGTTGGGAACCATCAGGCTTTAGCCTTATTTAAAATCGAATGCAAAGACATGCTATCTGTTCAGTAAAGTATTGAAAAGATTTAAATTGAGAATAAATTAACAATTAATGGTCAGTTAGTTTACTGGCAACTACTGTAACAGATAAATACAATCTGTCTAATGATTTGTTAAAATTCGCTTGCGAGAATAATGATCTGTTGTGAACACTCCTGGGGAGAATAAAAATTTAAATTAAAAACATATCAACGATTCGGTGAAGTATTGAACATATTAATATTTGAATATTATCGAATATATAAAGTATGTATAATATATATCATATTCGTTTTAAAAATACTATAACCTCTTACAGAAACATGAAAGTTATGAACAGAAGTTCCGTCTACTTTATACCACTACTTAGAATCGTAATATATGCATAATGTTCGGTTGTAATGATATTAGAACTTAGAATATTTTTCCTTACAGATTGAAAAAAAGTAACTAGTATAATGCTTATAAGCTAAAAGGAGATAATTATCACAGAGACCTCTATATATGCAACAGTAATATCT